>NC_088886.1:119543097-120743097 GCF_037157495.1 Lathamus discolor
GTTTGGCTCTGCCGTGTCCCCATCTCTGCATGCACCGTGGGAGCATCAGCACATGCGGTTCCCTCCACATTCAACTCGACGGGCTGTTCATGAGCACACACAACCTGGTGTCCGCACACATAACCTTGTGTCCTAAAACCTGGACTGAGGCTGGTCCTGCTGAACAGCAGAGGCGGCTTTGGGCTTAGTTCAGCTTTTTGGGTAAATCTAGGGAAGGGAGGAGACTTCCTATTTTTCTCTTTAAACTGTTGGTATAAATAAGTCTGGACATGTTCCAAGATTACCATCGCAGCTCCTAAACACTGAAAGGAATCAATCCTACAACGCTTTTGAGGTTTCCCATCACTCACGTTTTCTCCTGTACAAGCAAATCCAGTGTGTGTGGCGCTGAGCAGCATGATAGCCTATTTACTCAGTCTCTGTCCTAACCTTGCCCCTCTGTGAGGTTGGAAGGAAACTGCTGTGCTTCTGCACTGGCCCCTTCTGGGATGTATTAGTTTCTGCTGCTTGTAAGGATCCTTTCTGCCCCTCTCCTGCTAATCCAAATGTGTAAAAGTATTGTAAGAGGGCTGGAATGATTGACTAAAGGTTTTATTGCTATGACTTATACACATATCAGTAATTACTTACATGACCTTTTTTGTTTGTTTGTTTTGTATAGCACTTAATATCTAATGAATGGAGCTAAAAACGGGAAAGCTGGAGTTCAGGGTGGGGTCACAAGGTCTGTTACCTCTGGGGGTGATGATGTTCACCTGGGGAGAGATCCTGCATCTGCTGATTTATGTTGGGTATTTCCAACTACTTTTGTTTTGGAGGTGGGAGGAAACTGCTGATTTACCATGCTGACCCAGCTCCCCTGAAGGTTAGAGTAACCTTAGCACTGCAGTGAAGGGAGCTGAGGCCTCTCGCTTTGTTTTCCTTTGTGCTACAGAGAAGGGGTTGGTGACTTTGTGAGTATTTGTATGTTTGCACAGGAGAAGTATTTTCCACTAATTTTTCATGTAATATCTGAATTCTGGAAGTCAATATAACCAAAGATTTGTCTATTTAAAGACCAAATATATGCCACCCATGACTCTCTGCCTGTGATAATTTTTGAGCTGTGAATTGCCCACAGTGCCTTAAGTAAAAAGCTCATCCATGAGTACGTATTTTTTTTGTATAGATTTAGTCTGCAGTTTGAAAAAAAATAACAGTTTTATAATTCAACAGCTGTAATATGTTTGCTGGGAACATTAACGTCTCTGAAACTTGATTATGCAAATATTTGCAGAGGGCAAACAAAAGCTCATAAAAAGCAAATCCACAAAATAATTAAGGAAAGATTAGTGATTTTCTGGTTTGTGGTTGTTTATTTATTTATTTATTTATTTTTAACAGTGTTTGCTCCTCTCTAAACATTTCCGAGACTTTCTGGTTGCTTCTTCCCCTTGAGTTATTTAGAAGCTGGATGAGGTCACTGGAGAAACCCATCTGGCATCTGATGCCATTTAGAACCATAGAGTCATGGAATGGTTAGGGTTGGAAAGGACCTTAAGATCATCTAGTTCCAGCCCCCCTGCCATGGGCAGGGACACCTCACACTAAACCATCTCACGCAAGCCTCTGTCCAGCCTGGCATTGAACACTGCTAGGGATGGAGCATTCACCAGTTCTTTGGGCAACCTGTTCCAGTGCCTCACCACCTTCACAGTAAAGAACTTCTTCCTTATATATAACTTGAACTTCTAGGGATGGAGCATTCACCAGTTCTTTGGGCAACCTGTTCCAGTGCCTCACCACCTTCACAGTAAAGAACTTCTTCCTTATATATAACTTGAACTTCCCCTGTTTAAGTTTTAACCCATTACCCCTTGTCCTATCACTACAGCCCCTAATGAAGAGTCCCTCTCCAGCATCGTTATAAGCCCCCTTCAGATACTGGAAAGCTGCTATTAGGTCCCCACGCAGCCTTCTCTTCTCCAGGCTGAACAGCCCCAACTTTCTCAGCCTGTCTTCATATGGGAGGTGCCGCAGCCTTGTGGCCCTCCTCTGGACCTGCTTCAACAGTTTCAACCTGGCCTTGTGTTCCTTGCACAGCTCTGTGATTTTTCTACTGGATTAGAGCTGCATAAAATAAGTGTATTTATAGTCTCAGGCAGTGTTCAGAACGAGTGTTATGCATAAAATTGCTCGCTGAAGTAACTCTCATGATGCTGCATGAGAGCTGGGCCAATAGAGAATTTGGGTCACCATACCTAAGAAGATTTCTGTAATTAAAACAGCTTTTATAGAGCATATTTGCATTTTTACATGGAATAGTTGAAAAGGCTTTTAAGTTTCAACAAATCTATCCTCTTTCCTCCTGAAACATGTTTTTATAGCTCCAGATTGGAATCATTTAGCACCAAATTTTGATGAAGAAAAAAAAAATCATCATTGCATGATCTTAAAAACTTATTTCTCAGCTTGAGAAAGTTTTACAGACAGGGTTTTTTTTTTTTTTGCATGTGTCACCCTCTGAGTACATTCTGTACAAAGCCCTACAAAATAAAACTGTCATGGGTTACATGCCATGGAAATAGAATGAGTTTGAGCGAAACAAAACCTGCATTTGAGACTCAAGATTTTTATGTTTAATTTTTAAACTGTGATCAGAAAAGTACTGGATACTCTAATTTGATGTGTGCTGCACACACTGCAGGTAAAATGCATTCTGAGATCTTGGAAAGGTACCTGCAACTGATACAGCAGTTTTGGACAGAATTTTGTTTTTTATGGTACAACATTTTTAAGAACACTAACAATTCTAACTAACTAAATAAATAACACTAACAATTCTAACTAATTCTAACTAAATAAAACTGGACATCTGTAAATCGATGGGTCCGGATGGAATGCACCCACGGGTGCTGAGGGAGCTGGCGGAGGTCATTGCTAGGCCACTCTCCATCATCTTTGGTAAGTCGTGGGAAACGGGCGAGGTGCCTGAGGATTGGCGGATGGCAAAGGTCACACCAATCTATAAGAAGGGCAAGAAGGAGGACCCGGGTAATTATAGACTGGTCAGCCTTACCTCCATCCCTGGAAAGATGATGGAACAACTTATTCTTGACTCCATCACTAGGCATATCAAGGATGAGGGGGTCATTAAGAACAGCCAACATGGTTTTATGAGGGGGAAGTCATGTATGACCAACCTTATAGCCTTCTATGAGGAAGTGACTAGGTGGAGGGATGATGGTAGAGCGGTAGATGTAGTTTTTCTTGATTTCAGTAAGGCATTTGATACTGTCTCCCACAGCATCCTCATAGATAAGCTAAGGAAGTGTGGGCTTGACGATCAAGTAGTGAGGTGGATCGAGAACTGGTTGAAAGGAAGAAGGCAGAGAGTTGTGGTCAATGGCGCAGAATCTAGCTGGAGGTCTGTGACTAGTGGAGTTCCCCAGGGGTCGGTGCTGGGACCGGTGCTGTTTAATATTTTCATCAATGACCTGGATGAGGGAATTGAGTGCACCCTCAGCAAGTTTGCTGATGACACAAAACTGGGAGGAGTGGCTGACACACCAGAGGACTGTGCTGCCATTCAGCGAGACCTGGACAGGCTGGAGAGTTGGGCGGGGAGAAACTTGATGAAATTTAACAAGGGCAAGTGTAGAGTCTTGCATCTGGGGAAGAACAACCCCATGTACCAGTACAGGTTGGGGGTTGACCTGCTGGAAAGTAGTGAAGGGGAAAGGGACCTGGGGGTCCTGGTGGATAGGAGGATGACCATGAGCCAGCAATGTGCTCTTGTGGCCAAGAAGGCAAATGGCATCTTAGGGTGCATTAGAAAGGGTGTGGTTAGTAGGTCAAGAGAGGTTCTCCTCCCCCTCTACTCAGCCTTGGTGAGGCCGCATCTGGAATATTGCGTCCAGTTCTGGGCCCCTCTGTTCAAGAAGGACAGGGAATTGCTTGAAGGAGTCCAGCGCAGAGCCACAAAGATGATTAAGGGAGTGGAACATCTCCCTTATGAGGAGAGGCTGAGGGAGCTGGGTCTCTTTAGCTTGGAGAAGAGGAGACTGAGGGGTGACCTCATCAATGTTTACAAATATGTAAAGGGTAGGTGTCAGGATGATGGAGCTAGGCTTTTTTCAGTGATATCCAGTGATAGGACAAGGGGCAATGGGTGTAAACTGGAACATAGGAAGTTCCACGTTAACATCAGGAAGAACTTCTTTACTGTAAGAGTGACAGAGCACTGGAACAGGTTGCCCAGGGGGGTTGTGGAGTCTCCTACACTGGAGATATTCAAGGCCCGCCTGGACAAGTTCCTGTGTGATGTACTGTAGGTTACCCTGCTCTTGCAGGGGGGTTGGACTAGATGATCTTTTTAGGTCCCTTCCAACCCTTGGGATTCTGTGATTCTGTGATTCTGTAATTCTTAAGCTGCCTTAAGATGCTCAGATCAATTATTATTTCAAGAGCAATGCAGTGCTCGTTATTCTTCTATATTGTTACTGTGGAGAAAACAGTACGTATCTGAAACATCAGAGATCAGTCTTTAATAGTTTCTAGATATAAAGTGAAGGAATGAAATAACTAACATTACAGTTTACCACAAATTTTGGCTTCAATTTAATAAAGTTTAGCTTCTAATGATGACCTGTGTGATCATGCACACTTACACAATTAGGTTTTGTATTTTAACTTTTTAAATTAAAATGTTGGATACCTACAGGTAAAGAATATATCAAGTAGTATGCGATAGTGTAAGAGTTCTCCAGAATAATACTGTGAATGTTTGGGAAATTCTCATAATGTCAAAATATAAATTATCGAATAGCTACAATTCTACTACAGAAAGTGCAATGTAGATTAATAGACATAAAAGGAAACATGTTCCAGATGAAGTAGCTGAGTAAATATATCATCTAAATGGTTGATGTAGTAGCTAAATTACTGTAAACAAACAATAAAATATCTTAGAGGAAATATTTTGGAGAAGTAGCATATTGGAAGAGTGAAAAGATAAATGCAAATTGCAAATGTAAAAAGGGAAAAGGCTGGATGGCAGTTTTTCAATGTACTATGTAGGTTCTCTTGGTTATCTGTCTAATAAAGTTGGCTTTCTTGAACAGTAATGACTACTCCCTCTGACACGGAGTAATGCATAGCAGATGATGGTCGATACAAGATGGATACAATATATTTCTGCCGTTAAAAACTTATAATGGAAATATTTTTGGACATTGTAATATGAAAATGTTCAGTAAAAGGAAAATGCTGAGATTGTATACATCACTAATCAATTATGAGCCATCATAATGCATAACGGAGTGAGAAATCAGCGTCCCTAGATATTTGTTTTATTAGTGAGCCCAGTCCTGCAGAGTACCAATTCACTGTATACAATGATGATACCAATACAATACTGATACCAATTCAATGTATACAATGCAATCTTTTATTTATTTATTTATATTTAGTCATTATCTTTGATAGTTTCATTTTCCAAGAAAATATCCAGGCTGGAACTGATCACCCTTTACCTCTAAGGCTGAAGATGTCATATATATGGTTTTATGCCAAAACTGCTTGTGGAAGCATCAAAATTCTTGTCTCCCAAACAGTGGCTAACTGCCATCAGCAGCAGAGTCAGCTGCAAGTTTCAAGTTGTAGGTAAGGTAGAGTTACATAGTAAAATAGTTCTACTTCACAGAGTACACCTGGAGTACTGTGTCCAGCTCTGCAGCTCCCAGCGCAGGAAAGATGTGGGCCTGTTGGAGCAAGTCCAGGGAAGGCTATGAAGATGATCAGAGGGCTGGGGCACCTCTCCTATAAAGAGAGGCTGAGAGAGTTGGGCTTGTTCAGCCCAGAGAAGGGAAGGCTCTGGTGAGACCTTAGAGCAGCTTTGAGTACCTAAGAAAGCCTGCAAGAAATCTGGAGATGAACTTTTTACAAGGGCATGTAGAGATAGGACAAGGGGAATAGCTTAAAACTGAAAGAGGGTAGACTTAAATTTGATACTAAGAAGAAATTCTGTACTGTGAGGCTGGTGCAACACTGGCACAGATTGCCCGGTGAACCTGTGTCTGCCCCATCCCTGGAAGTTTTCAAGGTCATGTTGTATGGGGCTTTCAGCCATCTGCTCTAGTAGAAGGTGTACCTGCCTGTGGCAACTAGGTGACTTTTAAGGCCGCTTCCAACCCAAACCATTCTGTGATTATGTGAAAAAAAGTGAAAATTAAAAGTGCTAGCAATGGCAGCAGAGTTGTCCCCTCTCAGCTGATGAGAGGTAGCCTGGAAAAATGGAACAATTTGTCTCTTGTGGGATCATACCTTATTTTGTGCTAACTTTTTCTGTTTTTATTGTATTTTTCATCTTGCTTCCAGAGAACTGTCATGTAGATCAAAGGTAGTGGTAATAAGCTGAGCTGATGAAGCTTTCAGAAGAAAGGGGAGGAAAAGAGATAAAATACTCCTAACTGTTTTCCTTAAGGGTTTTTTCTTGAAAATACTAGATATCTGATTCTCAGTGTTTTCTCAAACTGACACTTCTAAAAAGATGATAAAAAGTTTCTAAGAAAACAAAGTATTAATACTGAAATTACAATGACAACTTCTAACTTCAGTATTATTTTACATTATTAATTATGATTTATGGAGAACATAAATATAGAAAAACTAGATAATAGACTTTTTAATCTTTTTAATAAGAGATCTAATCCCACAATCATTATTTAATCAAAGTTCTTCTTTTCATTTTTTTTTCATGTGTTTTCCTGAATCAGGCCTGTGATATTTAAAATTTCCCATTGGTGACAATTTACATTTAAAAAAATACACAAAGTAATGGTTGCATTCTTGCCACATGCCAACATGATGAACAATTAAGCTCTATTAATTCCCTTTTATGATGGGCATTGAGGCTAAAGAAACTTAAATGTTTTGTGCAAGGCTGCCGAAGAATTAGTGTTAAAGATGATGAGACCTTGAGGATTCCTATCTCTTTGCTATACCTAGCTGAAATATAACAATATTTGAGAGAAAAAGTACTGACACTACAGTTAGTAAAAACTCTAAAAAAAAAAAGAGAAATGAAAACTCAGCAAAATGAAGGAGCCGCACATTTCAACCCATCCTTTCCACCAAATGAGAATTTCCTGGTCAGCAGAGACTCATCAGATGTTTCATCAGGGTGGACAGCAGTTTAATCCTTAGCATAATTGCTCATTCATCCTAGTTGTCCATTGTGCATATTACGCAATAAAGAATGACTTTGTCCTCTTACACTGTGCATATCTGACTTACAGCCTTCTTGCTCACAATAAAAGTTGCCTGAACAATGTAATCCAGAGGGGGAGTATTGCACAATCTTCATATTAGCAGTCTCCAAAACCCAGTCTTGTTCCTTTGTAAGACAAAGCGTCTAAAGTTCCATTGATTCTTAAGAGGGCAGAGTCGCTTGATAGGTGAGTTCTGAATTCTCACATTAAAATACAATTACATTATTAAAGTAATGCAGCTGCCTCTAAGACAAATTGTACCTAAACTTGGAAGGACCAGTGGTGGGCAAAGTATTTAAAACCACTCAAAAGTCTGAACTTGAATGGCTTCTAAATCTTCAGCTAGAATTTATTATTTGCTGTCAAATTTTCCGGTATCTTGAGCTATAGATCAGCTGCAGGCTCTCAGGCAAGGTGTAGAATAATGCTGCTAAAGTATTTCTCCCTGTTGCTGTTTCCCACAGTATCACCATATACATCCATTTGCTGGTGGCACAGCACCCATGAGGGAAGAGTTGCTCCTGGCTCAGTTTCCTCCTCTTAGCATTCCTTAGTGAGAGCAGAGAGCTCTGCTTGGGCAGTGATGAAAGTGCAGTATTTGTGTATTGGAGAAGCTGGAAGAAATGCCCCTTGGGATCACATACTTTTCATTTCCTGCTGTGTCGAGAATTGCTTATAAACATTCCACTTTCAAATTACCACTTCCTTCTCATTTCTCACTTTATTTTTGGCCTTCATCAATAATGGTTTTGGCAATCCAGACTATTTTATTTACCTTGGGACTTTTTATGCCTTGCATTTTTAAAAAAAACAGCATCCCATTGAATAATGTTTAGCATTTATGCCTAGTTTTCTTGAAGATGAACAAAAAAAGTACTGTTTGCTTGTCTTTCAGCCAAGATTTATATTATTTGTATTCACCTTTCCTAAAGAGACAGAATGACATAAAATTTGGAGGAAGTATATTCTATAAATAAGGAATACTTGTGTGAATAATTTTTAACCATCTTCGTGTTGCCAAAGTAATGAACTGATGTAGTTATGATCTTCATTGTGTGTGTTAACAACAGAGTAAGGATTAAAAAAAATTTAGCAAGACATGTAATGAAAATCTTCCCTGTCCAACCACATTTGATCGATTTGCTTGTCTTTCAGCAAGAAATGCGATAGAGCTAGGAAATCTGTCTTGCTCTGGTCCTGCTGAAGGAGTTTGAGTTATGTTTCTTAATAATGTAGCTTTATATTTAGTGGCAACTTACAAAGATTTTGTCCTCCTTTCCCTGAAGGCAAGATATGATCCAAGTTGCCTGATCAAATGAAAGCTGGTTTAGTTGAGCGTAATCAACATGCATCAAATGATCTTATTAGACAACTTGATAGTACGACTTTCTTGAGGCTCACTCTAGGGCTTATTGGATACATCATTTCTCTGTAGAATACTGAGCATGCTGGAGGAATATACACCATGCATAATGCATGCTGTAGTAGCTTGCTGTTGAAATGTGGATGGAATCAAATAGTAAAACTAGAATAATTGTTGAAATCTGCTGCAGATGCTGAGTGTAATTGATAAATAACAAGTAATAGCCAGGGTAATAACAGTTTTGTTACGCATATGCTCAGAAGTTCATGTTTCAAAGGGAAGTTCAAGTATATCTGGATTTTTCTTGGGTTTCAGTCGCAAGGCTGCAGGTGCTTTGTTTTGCCTGTTTGCTGCACAGCAGCTCACAGAGCCGTACTGGGAAGGGGGACGTGCTTCAGAGCAACTTTTTTACCCTCTGGTGTACTCAGTTAAGCAGGGCTGGGTAGAAGGCACAGAACATTACACTGGCTCAGCTGACCTGATGACTGTCAGCTCCTGAAACAGGACTGCATCTAACTATGGGTTTGTAACCTTTGTTACTTGGTTTCAAAACAACTTGATCTGGAAACGTGTGGTCACAGTGTCAGTTTCTGCACTGAGGGCAACCTTAGATGGTCTCTACTGTGGCAGAAAGGCTAGAATGTTTGAGCACATTAAATTCACACAAAATAATGGGTGACTTCATGATTTAGTGTGATTACAGGCAACTCCCATTGATCTTCTCCTTAATCTGAGTAGGTGCTTCTTGGACAATTAAGACTAGTAGCTTGCCAATGATTATGTAAATTCTAATGCCAGCTTCTAAGTTTGATTACTGTGAGATTCACTTTAGGTTTCTGATCTAATAACGTTTTAGTAATCAGTGACCTAACAGACATACGGTACTGGAGCAGTCATTTTGATGAAGGTTTTATTGGTTAAAAGAAGATCAGGCACTTTTGCTGTAATTAAAAGTGACTATGAAAATGGAGGACCAGCACAGACATGGGAAGAGAGAAGATCTTGCTTCTCTAGATTTGTGGGTGCAACCAGGTCTGTCAGCCAGTGAGACAGGCAGCTAGTGAGGTGTCTAAGGAGAAGGGTAATCCCTATGAGTGATCAAGACCTTCAGCTCCTTAAAGAGCAGCTGATGAGATTTACCTATCCTCTGGAGATCTCCTAAGGCTGGAAAGGACCCAAGACAGGTCTTTTGAGAGAGTAGGAAAAAGCATTTATACCTGCAGCTAAAAGTGCAATGCTAGAAGCAGTGTTTGAATGAGCAGGGAATGATAAAGCTGGACCTATGCCATGGACTCTTGGACCCTGAGGATGTTTCTTACACAGCCAAAAAAGGCCGTGTGGGATACTGACGGGGCAGAGTTGAAGGTGTAGCCACAAGTTCTGGGAAGGACCCACTGGTTTTGCACATCAAAGCATCTGCTGCTAAACTAGAATTTTTCAGAAGCCTTTCTAAAACAGGTGTTTATGTCAAATCCCTCCATATCTGTAAGAATTAGGAAGTTGCTAGATTTAAACACAAAATCACAGAATTGTTAGGGGTGGAAGGGACCTCTAGAAATCATCTGGTTTGTTCCAGAGAAATTCCTTAGGGAGTAAAAAGAAGGAGCTTTTCTAATTTTTTTTATTAATACTTAAGTATTTATAAATAGAAGCTTCTGTGTGGTAGTTTGAAGCCAGACTGTTTCTTAGATACGTGTTAGTGTCCAAATCTGTCACTGTATCCTAAATCCTTTAATTAGGTTTGCCAGCTCATAAGCAAAATAAAGTTTCTACATCAGATGTTTCTTTGAGACACAGAAGATGTTTCCTTGATGTTTTGGGTTATTTAAATTTTCTGCAATGCTAATTCTAGACAGTCTTACAGAAGCCTAAATTAGCTTGAAAAACAGAGGTCATATCAAAGCTGGTATAGAGCTGTGGCTTATGTTTTTGGCTTTTTGTTGTTTCTGAATAAAATATCTTCAGAAATGAAAACTCGTTCAGCTCAAGAGGTCATACAGCAGAAACTGCTATGAGACTTCTCTCTAATGTGGCAATAGACTTTCTTTCTTTCTTTCTTTCTCCTTCAAAATTTTTACCCAGATGTTACAATATAAAATTCCCTATAAATTAACAATGTAAAAAATATACTTAATTGAAACAACTCTGTACATTTTCCAGAAGGAGCTGTAGCATTTTATAGCAAGACCATCTTTGTGGATGAAAAGCTTTTCAGATTCATGGTTGTTGGCTGTGCTATGAAAAAGCATAGCTAATGCGATGGAACAGTCAGAGTCAGCATGTGGCTTCCTTCTCCTGACAGGGCATATGCCAAAAAAATATAAAAATTTAAAAAGTTACGCAAGCTTTTACACTGCATGTGAGCAAGTATTATTCCACTGCATTCTACCATGCATGTTGTTCCAAAGAGCAACTCTTGAAAGAAAAAATGCTGGCTTGGCTCATCTGAGGCTCATGGTGGTCCAAAGAATACGAAGTATTTCTCAACTTATCTACATTTAAAGATATTTAGGGGAGAGAGAGGGCAGTTGAGGGGGGAAGGAGTTTAAGATAGATTTTAATGAAAAATATTGTTAGAGTATTTATATATTTTGCATTTAATGTTACCTTTAGAACTGCAAATTTTCTTTTTTTCTACAACACAAATGGATCTTTAACTAGAAGTACTTGTACTTTGTATAACCATATACCCTCATAATTTGCAAGCTCTGCATTGAACTGAGGTCAAATTTCACATGCTAATAATCATATTGAGGTTGTACAGTGAAGCTGATGACCAGTAACAGCTAGTTTTGGTAACCAATTGAAGACTTAAGAAAATTTTATTATTTCGGAATAATTTCAGGTCACATTTAAGAATAATTCAACCAATTCTTGTGAAAAAAGCTCCAACAGATGAAGAATTATTTGCTGAAGAATCCGTTAGTATAGAGTCTTATACATAGGAATTAAATGCAACAGAATTTGTCTGGAGTCTAGAACACTTTACATGACTCCACTGAAAGGTCCGATATTGCCTTCTATTCTAGTCTTTAAATTGATACAAGCTCAGGGAAGACTGATGAGCATTTACTTCATAAGTGATTCCCCGTGTGCTTCTCACTGCTATGTTCCAGAACAATGTGACTCCCAAAACTGAAACTTATCTATTGACCTGGAAGAAGGATAAAGTATGATGAAAATGTAGGTATGTGGAGAAAATCACATGGGAGAAAACCAGCATTTGTTTTGAACATGGATTATTCCAGTAAGACTTTAAGGTAAGGGTAGTCTGTAAACTTTACATTTTGACGGCTTAGAGATAAAAATACTGTAAAAATTAAACTTTTTCTCTATAAGAAATCTCAAAGCTGTTTTTTTGTAAGTCAAACTTAATAGTCTGCCCCCCAATTTAAAGCAGTGGGGGATATTGAGACATTTTAAGAGTAAACAAATAAATATTCATTCTCTTTCCATCCCTCTAATTTGTTACAGTTTGTAGGATTAAGCAGGTGAGTAGCAGAAGTCTTGCAGGCCTTTCCAGAAGAGGAGAAGGGCTGCAGGCAAAAAGCTCTCTGGAGCTTTGAAAATGCCAAGTACCTTTTAAAAAAAGACAGTCTTATTAAAGTTTCTTTTACTGGAAATGGTGATAAAATACCTAACATGCAGTGTGAGAAGCAGCTAGTTTTGACATTAAAGATGCAAAACAAATCAAAATACCATAGAATTGTAGTGCTTTACAAAGTGTTAGAATACTGATGTTTTCCTTCCTCTGTCTGGGACTGTCAAAAGTTTCTGAATCTGACTTCTAAAACTCTTGTGATTGCCTCACAGTGTTCTCAAATACAGTCATCTCATGGGGGCCTCTCTGAGGAGTTTTCTTGGAGAGAAAAATGTTTTCTTTAGGTTCAATCCCTTGGAAGCCCCGAAGATATTTTTGGCTAGTTTCTTGTCGGAAACGGGAGACTTAAAAAGCTAGAAACAACACTTAGAATTCCCTAAATGACCTAATTTCTCACCTCCACTGAGGGATTAACATCAGTATTGGATGAACTTGGTCTAATTCTTCCCTTCATCTGGCTACTCAAGATGGAACAAGTACGTTTATGACAGGAGGAGTTGCTGGTGTGCCTGCTCCAGCTGCATCAACTTCAGCCAGCCCACCACATCACGCTGCAACCCCATGCTGCCGTGTATTGTCTCGGTCAGTTTGGTGTAAGTTGAAGATTCTTGGTCTAATTTTTGGTGTACAGTAAATTAATTAGTTAATTTGGGAAGTAAAGGAAGTCTAAGAGAAACTGAAAAAAATGAGCACCGGTGCACTGATCAGGATTTCGCTTTTCTGTGGTAAGAAATTAATGTAGGTTAGTTTTGGAAAAAGAGGAACCCTCTCTCTTGCCAAGTACTGTATCAGTACATGCAGTGAAATGCAGATGGTGCAATATTCCATCACCAGTAGCAAAAATTATCAACAGCAACAGAGTTTGTGTAGAAGTGCCTAATATAGCCATGGCTGTAATGGGCATGGGTTTGGACAGTCCTATGTTATAGCTGTCCAGGGAGGCAAAATTGAAGGCACATTTCTTAAGCTGATTAAGAATGATGTATGCATAATCTTTAATAAGATATTAATTAGAAAGATGTCTGCATTTACAGCCTCAACAGATACTGCAAAACTGTGCTCAGTAATATCTGCTTATGCATGAGTAGCGTAGACAGGCTGAGCCAGCGGCACAGGGAAACTGTGAGCGCACAAATCCCCACAACATTTGAATATATGTAAATAATGCATTAGCTTTCCACAAAAAGTTTGTGGTGGAATTAGCATCTAGGTCACCAAATTGCATTTTTTTTGTCCCAGGCTGATATGCTCATGGAGAAGAGAGGTAGCTTGCACCATTGTCATCCTCATGCTGCTCTGTGGAAGGCTGTCATTAGTGATTATGTTTCATGTCTTTAATTACTGAGATACTTTAATTCAATCTGATATAAAATGAACTTAAGGCTCTGGATTCTTATTTGTGGTGGTTTGGTTTTTTTTTAAATAGGGTTTCATAACAGAGCCTCAAATTTAGTTCATTGTGAACGTTCTAGAAGTTGCCAACTGTCAGTGAGTTTGGGACCAGTTTTCACCATGACAATTTATTACTTTCTGGGGAACCACATGAAAATTTGAGGTTTTGGAGGAGTTCCCTCATATTTTTTCAGGCTAGTGTTATTTTTTAGCCCAAATCAGTAACTGCTTTTGTCCACAAGAGCCTTCCAAAATAGACAGTTGAATTTAGATGGTAAACAGCAAGGAAATTATACATATATAGAGGAAAGTGATTTATGAAGATTATATTGAAGAGCAATGGTGAGGCCAGAAATACTAGTGAGCTACAATACATTACTTTTTTTTTCCTTCTCTGTCTCCTCCAGTCCAAAACCTTCACTGAGCCTGGCTGTGTCTTGGCACAGATGGGTTAAGGAACGCTGATGTTTATTATATATCAATATGTATGTAATATAACAGCATTATACTGACAGCTGTCTTAATTTAAATATGACTTGCTGGTTAGTGTAGAAACACATGTACATGCCATTCAAGTTAGATACAGCTCTCCACAGTAACGTGCACATGAAGAAAGAAAGGTGTTCCCTGTTCCTGGAGAGCTGGCCATCAAAGATGGGGGATAGGACTGAGCTGCCTGGCCATGGGTATTCAGTGCCAGTTAAGATAGCACTGAGTAGCTAAAATAGCTCTTTGGATGGCATGTATGACATGGCATCTACAGGAGACCCAAGTCTTTCAGGGCATCAGCTGGAGGCCAGCTGTGAAACCCTGAAGCATATAAAATGACCCTACAGACATGTTTAAGCACCAGGTTTACTTCAGGGATGTCGTATGTATACACTCAGAGGGAGGTGTTTGCAAGAAAACAGATGTCATCTAAGTGCAGAAGTAGCTTAAATATTGTCTGTTAGTAGGATGTTACTCCAGAGTAAAATTTTAAAGAACAATGTGTCTTTACAACAGGGCTGTGTAAATGTTTATAGGGAGCTGTCTGTCGAGGGAGCCAGTACTAATTTATGTGCAGAGTCATAATGCATAAAAGCAAAAAAGATTTTCCTAAATGTGGTTGAATGGCATTATCATGTAGGCCAACTAATGCAGAATAACAATCTGATTATCTTCCTTTTGTCTCGCGGCATTCATTATTGATCTAACACAAAAGTAAGAGCTAGATAAAGAACAGCACCGAGTTAAGTGACTAGTATAACTCATCCTCTTAGTTAAGCATTTCAAGAAAGAAGAAAGTGCTTATCTGGAATCAAAGCTGCAATTGTCTTTAAATTGCTTAAAGAAATGCCTTTGGTGCAACCCTTAGAAGAATGTACTTAATTTTACTTAAAATATGGATGCTTTGCCTTGAAATGCAAAGAACATATCACATAGCATAAAAGTAATTTTACAGCAACATAATATTCTTGTGTTGCTGTAGTCAGCAATGATAGATATTATGCTCTGCATCCCTATTGCACCTGCCAGGCAAAATGGAGAAACAGCGATGGAGGGTTTGCTGAAAAATGTCAAGAAATCTGCTTTTCTTGGTTTTTTTTCAAAGACTTTTTTTTTTTTTCCAAAGAAATTTGTCAAGCGATTTGCTGAAAAATGTCAAGAAATGGATATATAAATTAATGAGGGTATTTCTGTCTGTGTCCTTCAAGGGTCCGTGCTTCAGGAGGAAATCTGGTCTTTCACAGGTACTTCAGAAGAATGAGAAATCAAAACTATGCTTGGAGTGAGAGAGTACCTTCAGCCAACTGATGCAATATATTAGGAAAAAAGCTTTTCCTTGAACTTTTGCCATCCCTTTGGAGCATGTGGGAAGAAGCATTCAATTGCCACCCAGGGACTGGAAGACCAGCCAGACCAGTGCTTTTTCTCAGCAAACAAGTTTTGAAGAGGAAACACCTATAACTTCATTTCACAGAGGCTGAAATCCTATTTTGTGGATGATGTGCCATTTTGGGTGTGCCATGTTGGGTGTGCTTCATTAAATGAGGACCATTCCCTGTGGTGTGGAGCAGCAGGGCTACATCTCTACCAAGCCCTGGGTTGCTCCTCAAACTGGTCTGTCTCTTTAGGCTTTCAGTTTGCCCCAATTAAGTCATTTTTATGCCTCTGAGGGCCCTCAGTGGCCAAAGTTGAACGCCTGAAGTAACACATAAGCACGTAACACATATGAGGAATAATTGTGTACCGCTGGTGACTACTGTTTCATGATAACTAACCAGGATTATCAATATACAAGATTTCTGACGTCTGCATTTATATGTCAGTAGGGAATAGTACAGCATTTTCTGAAACTAGAAAGTAAGAGAACTGGCTGGCACTGCATCTTTTTGTTTCTGTCAGTGGCAACAGCAGAGAAAGCAGGAGAGCATGGTCTGTGAGCCTTTTGAGGAGAGATGAAGTGAGAGAAGAGGCACCAAACCTCATGTGTAGATAAGGTATTCTACAAGGGTCATCTGACAGACCAGCACTACAACATACTGTAAAGCATTCCTGCCTATAAGTTAGCTACTGTTCTCAGCTGCTTCTGCTGAAAGCAAAAATTGCAGGTTACCATTTGCAAATGCTTAACAAGTTTTTCTGTAGAAATCGACATTTTCATTGCTTTCATCCTGCAATGGAGAAACAATATGGTACAACATAGTTTTATATTTTGAATCTTTTATGTGTTCTGGTATTATGCCAGAATCTGCTGGGAAAGGAAATATAAATCTCTATGCTCTAACATATAGTCAAATAGGATTCTGGAATGCATAAGTTGTAAATCTAGGTGGAATTGGAAGTTCATTAGGTCAGTTAAAGGTTGTTTTCAAGAAACATTTAATAGACTCTAACCACTAATCTTATCACTAGTTTGCACTTGCTACATCTATCAGTGAAATTCAGGAAGGTTGAATGAATGTGTCTTGAGTTGACAAAAGCACCACTGCACTGAAGAAGAGAAGATGCAGTTTATAAATAACCACTGCTTACAAGGCAGAGGAGAACATAACCTTAGTGTAGTAAACTCAAATCACTTGAAAACTTTTGAGGAAAGATGTGTCGTTTCTACAGCAGGTTGGCCAGTTTGCCTGTGTTACAAAGCATTTTCCATGCAGCCATTTCTGTTCCTTGCTGGGACAGATCAGCACTACCAGTGCTGGGAGGCTGATTTGCTGCCTCTCTGATCTGTGGCAACTATTTATATTTTCTGAGAAGGGATGAGTAAAACTACGCAACCTAAGTTTTATGCAACCTTCATTATTTTATCTGCTTTCACCTTTTCAAAACCAAGTATTCGCATTCTTAAGATTTTTTCTTAGGTAGTGTTGTATATTTTGTGCTTGGAGGCTCATCCAGTCCCAACTCCTATATATAGAAGGCTTTGAAATGTGTTTAATTACTTTTGTGTTTATCTACTAAGTTAGGTCAGGCTGAAGCACAAATGTTCTTGGGAGTGTAAATGTTGGGCTTGCTCTGTACCCACAGTGATGCAGGGACCCCCACGTGTCTGCCCCTCTGACATCCTATCAGTCAGCTGAAATTTTTGTCTGCTTTAGCCCACATGCTTCACCTGTCCAACTTCTGTCCACTCCTGTTGTTTTGGGTGGGAATGAGTGCATGTGGTGAAAAACAAAAGGCAAAAGAGTATATTGGAGCAGGCTGTTTGTTAACTAAGAGATAAAAATAGTACCTGGACTTTATGTCATCAAAAATTAAACTGTTCAACATCGCTGGACCAGGAAGTTTAATTTTATCTCCACTGTACAGTAATCATTGCCCTCCAAGACACATTAATACACCATAGAAGCTTTAATTTTGATGCCACCAGCCAGGCTTCTCTCCTAAGGGCTGAGTTCCTAGACCGTAAAGAGAAAGAGAGGGAGAAAGAAAGAGAGGTTTAAACCACTTTTTTTTTAGGACTGCTATCCTGTAAAACTTTAAGGGATTATAAACCATATCCATAGCTACTGAAATCTTAAGTCACGAGTATTTTTTACAGAAAATGTCAGAAAAAATCACATAATGTGCTAACTGTGGCTTTCTCTTACTGCATGATCCTGAGTGTACATGCAAGTGTTAAAATATGAGTACTTTAAAAGAGAAATTGGCAGCAGAACATCTAGCATTTTCAGGAGAAAAATGTGTATTTCTTTTGATGTAGATCATGTGTTAGCAAGGAAGCATAATCAGAAAGTATCATATACAATCAATGTCATATATATATTGTTCTATAAATAGTTTTAATCAGATATGGCTAATTTAACACACTTTGTTGGCATTACCTGTTGCTGGTGTGGGATATGCTTGCAGCTGTAATTTCAGGTCCTTAATGGTTATTCTGTTACCCTCTGTTTTGGCATTACTGAATCTTGCCTTGTTGTTTAAAAAATTCTCCAACATTTTTTATTCCCATATTCATACTGTTCCTGCTTTTGACAGTTTGTTAAAACCTCATATCATACTATATGTTAAATCATAAAGCATGTGTGGCTTTGATGAAAATTGTGCCAGTAATTGTGTCCAGTACTTAGAGCATAGATCCCTTGTCTAGTGGGAATGTGACCACAGTAGGGATATAAAAGCCTACTATCTTTATGTTAGAAGAGCTTTCAAAAGTCATTCAGGCAAAACACTTAGCAGAAAGTACAGCCCATTTACAGGTGAGCACTCCATAAAAGCACTCTCTGTAAGCTGAGACACTAAAGGAACACTCAAGAAAAATTTGAATTATTTATTTCCACATGTTATCCTCTAAAAGCACTCTAAAGATCACTCCAAAGACTCCTGTCAGAACATAGTAATCTCAGAAACAGGAGATGAAAGACATGCTACCTGGGAGAGGCTTTGGAGAATGGAAGTGCAGATAACAATAGCTTAAATGGGCTGGCACTGCCTTTCTCTAGTTCTTTAGACACTGTGATAGAACTGAAACATGCATTTTAGTTTTGCAAACAGCTTTGTCTTCAAAATCCCCAGGCCTTAATGATCAGCACATGACACTGCTCAGCTTTGATCCACACAGGGAACTTGTCTGTCCTCAAAGTGGGGCTGTGCTGTACAGTTAGCCCCAAACTTGCCTTCCTGATTGGACAAGCTAAGGACAAGTGGGTGTCCATGCCTCGAATGTGAAAGTGCATGCCCAGTTTCTTCTGAGAGAGGATGGACAGCATCACAGACCCTAAAGAGATGGAAGTTATTTCACTTCCTAGCACAAAGCTGTGGTGCAGGCAGACCCTCATTCGCTCATGCCATTTTCAGTTTGGCCTCCTTGCTGAGTAACTTCAAACAATTCTCTGAAAAATGTGAAAAGAAACCTGCAGTTTTATGCCCCTCTGGTGCTATGCAATGTTCTCTCTGAATCTGGCAATCAGGCTTGAAAAGGTAAGGAAACACTATGTTAAAGGAGATCCTGAAGGGTCATTCTTGCAGTTTGTTGTGTTGGTGGTCAAGATTCGTGGCAGCATTTAATGGCCTAAGTACAGAGTCCCTCACCTTGCTTTGGTGCTGCTAATGTGTGAGGGTGTACTCAGGTCTCTGTCACTGAACTGTCTTCACAGCTTCTTCATTCCTTTTCATCTGCTTTGTACTAACATTTATTTTCTTCCTTAAAAAGATAAAAGGAGTAGATCAGACAATTTATTCTTACCATACTTCTAGATTTTTACTGTGTGTCATTTTAAATAAAAAAGAAATGAAGAGGATGAAATGCTGGGAGAGTAAGTTGGGGGTAAATGTTTATTGCTGACAAGTGTGAAATTCTACAATTCCAGTTTACAATGATGCATTAACCCTAAGCTATGGGTTTGGCTTTTTGTTTTGGTTTCTTTTTTTTTTTTTTTAATTGGCTTTTTTGTAGTGCAGAAAGACTGCTGTCAAAACAATTATTTGTGTGGCGTTTCAAAGATGTGATTTATATTCTGTTGAAAATCAGTGGGATACTGATTTAAAGTACCGTTGTGCTTTTTAAAATCCCACCAAGGATGTGGGCTTCCAAGGATGTCAAAGTATGACTTCAGGTACTTTGAACAGTAACATCATTTTGAGGTGAGTATTTTGCTTGCTTTATGAGGAAACATGTAGATGGCTTCAGCATAGAATCATAGAATGTTTAGGGCTGGAAAGAATCTTAAGATCATCAAGTTCCAATCCCTGTGCCATGGGCAGGGACACCTCATGCTAAACCATGTTGCTGAAGGCATGTCCAACCTGGCCTTGAACAGTGCCAGGGATGGAGCGTTTACCACTTCTTTGGGCAACCTGTTCCAGTGCCTCCTCACCCTCACAGTAAAGAACTTCTTCCTTGTATCTAACCTAAACTTCCAAATCTGATCTGTGTTTGACAATCCCCACAGCATATCTGAAGGCATGACAGACTACTGCTTACACTTATGTCTGTCTGGTGTTGCAATGGAGTCTGAGGCTGTTTTGCCTTTTCTGTCAAGCATAGTTTTATGTTAGGTGATATGGCCAAGGTTGCTGGAGAGATACTGTGAAACTTGGGTAGCTTTGCCATTCCAGGAATGAAATTAAACAGCTGATAACATAATTTTACTTGCTTTTAACTGTTTATATTTTCTGTTAAAATCTAGAACATTTGGTGCTATTGAAAATCAGAGAAAATATTTGTAACAAGACTTTGTCATTGGAAAATACTGATTTGTCAAAATGGGAAAGATTTTTTTTTCCTGGTGTGTTCCCTTGCTCTTGAAATGGGAGAAAAAGACCTTTGAAATTCTGAAGATATTTTACTTAAACAATTTTGTGAAATAACCACAACATTAGTATCCTTATAATTAAATTTCATGATTTCCCGACAACTGGAAAAAGGGAAAATGCTGCAAGGACAGGCGGCCTGGGAAGAATACAGGGATGTTGTCCGGGAAGCTAGGGACCAGGTTAGGAAAACTAAGGCCCAGTTAGAATTAAACTTGGCTAGGGATGTTAAGGATAACAGGAAGGGATTCTATAGGTACGTAGCGAATAAAAGACAGAGTAGGGACAATGTAGGCCTGCTCCGGAAGCAATCAGGAGAACTGGCTGCCCTGGATTTGGAGAAGGGTGAGGTGCTTAATGACTTCTCTGCCTCCATCTTCACTGGCAAAGGCTCTGACCACACCACCCAAGTCTTGGAAGGCAGATGCAGGGACTGTGAGAATGAAGACCCTAGGCCCACTGTAGGAGAGGGTCAGATTTGAGACCATCTTAAGAACTTGAACGTACACAGAATCACAGAATCACAGAATCCCAAGGGTTGGAAGGGACCTAAAAAGATCATCTAGTCCAACCCCCCTGCACACAACTCCATGGGACCAGATGAAATCCATCTACGGGTCCTGAAGGAGCTGGCAAATGAAATTGCTAAGCCACTGTCCATCATATTTGAAAAATCATGGCAGTGAGGTGAACTTCCTGACGACTGGAAAAAGGGAAATATAACCCCCATTTTCAAGAAGGGGAAAATGGATGACCCAGGGAATTACAGACCAGTCAGTCTCATCCCTGTGCCTGGCAAAATCCTGGAGCAGATTCTCCTGGAAGGCATGCTAAGGCACATGAAAAACAACAAGGTGCTTGGTGACAGCCAGCATGGCTTCACCAAGTGGAAATCCTGCCTGACCAATTTGGTGGCCTTCTATGATGGGGCTACGGAACTGATGGACACGGGTAGAGCAGTTGATGTCATCTACCTGGACTTGTGCAAAGCGTTTGACACTGTCCCACACGACATCCTTGTCTCTAAATTTGAGAGACATCAATTTGGTAGGTGGACCACTCAATGGATAAAGAACTGGCTGGATGGCCGCACACAAAGAGTTGTGGTCAGTGGCTCAATGTCCAGCTGAAGACCGGTAATGAGTGGTGTCCCTCAGGGATTGGTGTTGGGACCGGTCTTGTTCGACATCTTCATCGCTGACATGAACAGTGGGATTGAGTGCGCCCTCAGCAAATTTGTTGATGACACCAAGCTGTGTGGTTCAGTTGATATGCTGTAGGGAAGGAATGCCATCCAGAGGTACCTTGACATGCTTGTGAGGTGGGCTGATGCCAACCTGATGAGGTTTAACCATACCAAGTGCAAGGTCCTACACCTGGGTTGGGGCAATCCCAGGCACAGCTACAGGTTTGGCAGAGAAGAGATTCAGAGCAGCCGTGTGGAGAAGGACTTGGGGGTGTTGGTCGATGAGAAAATGAACATGAGCCGGCTTCAGTGTGCACTCGTAGCCCAGAAAGCCAACCGTATCCTGGGCTGCATCAAAAGGAGTATGACCAGCAGGTCGAAGGAGGTGATCCTGCCCCTCTACTCTGCTCTTGTGAGACCTCACTTGGAGTACTGTGTGCAGTTCTGGTGTCCTCAACATAAAGAGGACATGGAACTGTTGGAACAAGTCCAGAGGAGGGCCATGAGGATGATCAGGGGACTGGAGCACCTCTTGTATGAAGATAGGCTGAGGAAGTTGGGGCTGTTCAGGCTGGAGTAGAGAAGGCTGCATGGAGACCTCATAGCAGCCTTCCAGTATCTGAAGGGGGCCTACAAGGATGCTGGGGAGGGACTGTTCATTAGGGACTGTAGTGATAGGACAAGGTAATGGGTTAAACAGGGGAAGTTTAGATTGGATATAAGGAAGAAGTTCTTTTCTGTGAGGGTGGTGAGGCACTGGAATGGGTTGCCCAGGGAGGTTGTGAGTGCTCCATCCCTGGCGGTGTTCAAGGCCAGGTTGGATGAAGCCTTGTGTGGGATGGTTTAGTGTGAGGTGTCCCTGCCTATGGCAGGGCGGTTGGAACTAGATGATCTTGAGGTCCTTTCCAACCCTAACTATTCTGTGATTCTATAATTAATATATTTGTAAAAATAAACTGAAGTAAAATAAAACAGTTACAAAATACTGAGAAGAAACACTTGCCTATTTTGGAACTTTGTTTTTGCATTTTAAAAACTTTTCACCCCTATTGATTCAGGGTGAGAAAAAAATTGTCTCCCTCACATCTCCCAGAGTTCTTGAAATGAGAGCAATTCAGTACACAGATGCTATCGGGAAGCACTTGAGTTTGTCAACTTACAATATGCGGAAACAGAAAGCCTTACTGCAAAACAGGAACAGAATATGGATTTCCTAGAAATACTGTTGACCTAAAAGAAGCAACTCTTCTCCTCCTGCCAAAGAACCCCGTGCAAGTCTCTTATGTCACTAAATCAACAGTGTGCTGTAATTTTTTAGAGATGACCGTGCAAGGATTTCATTTTCCTAGGTTCTCCAGTAACCTTTTCTCAGGTTAAATGAGCTTTTCTCTTCTGTAATGGAAATATCCAGAAGACAAACCTGTGATATTTATTGCACTTTACTGAACAAAATCTGTATTTCCCCTCTGAAAAGAAGCAGCTGAAATCGTGGTGTACAGTATGTTTTATACACTATAAAAGATAAATTGTGGAGAAGGCTTTGTTCCCTTTTAGGTGAACAAATTTTCATTTGAAAGGAAAGCTGTAGAAGTAGGTAATAAACTAAATAAAATGCAATTGGCTCTAGTTAGAAATTTGTTTTCCAGATATGCCACACATCAGGTTTACAAACTGTAGCATTAAACCAAGTACAAAAATTTTAAATGTGCATTACTATTTAAAAGTTATTGTAAGAAGCCCAACAATTGAGCATTTGTATAAAAAGTTAATGAACTACTGTTGTCCATCACCTGCTGTGATGGAATGTCATAATTTAAAACCTCGATAAACAAAAGCTTGTGATGTTTTGGGAATTACTCATTGGTTGCGGATTTTTGGTTGTTGCCTCCAGAGAAAGAAAAACGTCAGAGTGAACTCAGGCCTCATTAAACAACATTGAGTCCCCAAGGAAGAAAAATTTTTTACTATGATGCCATGGAGGGGAACATGACACTGGGTCTCCATTCCCGAGGATCCAGCAATACAACCTGAATCAAAAAAACTCTGAAACCCCCTGTATCAGTTTTGCTGCTCAGGGAACTACCTAATTAACTATAATAATGGTCTAGTTAAAGCATATTCTGCACACCTGTAAGTAAGGTCAGTTCGTACTGGGGATAAAGAGGGACTTGAGTTCTACTAATCTTCAAATTACTCTCTGACAGGTTGTTGTGTATTTATCCACAATCAACATGTTATGTTTATGACAGGGAGTGCCAACAGAATGTCTCATGATGTGGCCGCTGCTGTTATCCTGTATTGTTACTGTGAAGTTACAGGATTAACCTCTGCATGTCTTTTCAGGGCAGGGAGACGCCTCTTTTGTATCTGGTGGGCTTCAACTTTATGGTACTCTATTTGGAAGCTGAATAAACTAAAATAAAGTTATACTGAAAAAGAACCAACTTGGGCTCAAAACTTGCTGGCAAAATAAGGGTCAGGGTGTCATTCAATAGATCTCTATAAACCCAATTTCTATGTGCTAATGAATCATAGAATCATTTAGGTTGGAAAAGACCTTTCAGGTCATCAAGTCCAGCTGTAAACCTAACGCTGCCAAGTCCACCAGACTATCAGGGTTATGTTTTTTTCAAGGCAAAAGACAGCAGAATCACAGAGGCAGTCATTATTTACAGAGCCTGTTTTCCGGTATTTAAAAACACATTTAGTGATATTAGATACTGCAGTACGAAATCTTCCATTGTATTGTGCAGTGCACATAGGAAATGCAGATTCTATTTACTTTAAAAAGTTCAGATATCAGTACAGAATAAAATGGTAAGCCATTCAGTGAAAGAGATGAGGGTAGGTGTATTCTTGGGATGTCTGAACTTTGGTTGAGGAATAGGGTTAATGAGTCAAGTAAAAATCAAGGAATTTATCTCTGGGCTGAAAGGATTCCAGTTTCCAAGATAAAATTCTCTCATGAATTCACCTGTTCTACTAAAATTACTTTATAATAGGCCTTCCTAGGTTTTGATTTGATTTAAAGCCAACATAATGCAGAGCTGTGGATTCACTTTCTCTCTCTAATATATAATGTTATATCCTTGTTGCAGACATTGAAAATTCTAATTTTGGCCAGTTTTTCATGGTCGCTCTTTTAAGCTGCTAACGGCTATGGGGGCTCCTGGCTAGTGTTTGATACCAAAAGTCTGGCATGGCAACATGTTGTCTTGCCATTCTCAGGTTGAGACAAACTCTGTCACTGGGCTAACATCAAAGTGATACATGGGTATTTTTAGCATAAATTATGTGATTGTTAATACTTAGAACATCCGCTAGACTTAAGCTGGTAAATGGCCATTTCCAGCTTGCAAATGCTGTGAAGATTTTGATTTAGTGAGGTATCAGTAAAAGTAAATTAGGTGTTTGCAATGTATATAGAGAGATTTGAGTATGTCAGGAGGCATCATGAAAAACTGGGCTTTAAAGCAGAAGGAGCTGAAAAAAATACTGTGTGATTCACCATACTTCTTAAGATAACTCTTTGACCTATTTTACCACTATATGACATAAAGAGTTATTCCCTATTAGGTAGAAAAGCATACACTTTTACAAAGCAGAAGAGTTTATTATAACTTGCTGTAGTTATTATGTTTCTTTAGTATATATGAATGGGACAAAGAACAGTGTAACAAGAAGATGAACCCAGCAGATGAGAGCAAAGCCTCTGAGAGGTGGAAGAACGGGTGTGGAAGAGAAGGTTCTTGCAGGTCACCCACCTACTTAGGAGCTGCAGATACTCATTTGCGAGTGTCCTGACAAACCTGCACTCCTCTGCTTCATTAGACATCTCTAGCTGAGAAGCGTGACATACTGCCCATAGTACAGGTAGGGAGGAGGTTTCTGGAAAGCTTACTTCACTCCCTCAGAAATGCCAGACTTTCTAGTCCTTGCCAGGCTGCCTGGTTCTCAGGCAGCCTGTCAGAGCAGGTAGATGCTTCCTGGAGAAATGCCTTCACTCTGTCTCCAGATTTCAGATGATGGGGCTCCTGTTCTCCCTGCCTTACAGTGTGGATGCTGTGTTATTTAATGGAAATCATATGGGAATTTATTTTTCATTAGAAACTCCAACATTTTCTAAAAAAATTTGATTGCCATATGTGAGGCATGTTGCATCAGGTCTCCTTACTGGCAGTTGTGGAGCAATGTGGAAACACATGGCATCTCCCTGGCCCTGCAGCAGTCCCTCTCTGGCAGACAGCTCCAGGGGAAGCACTAACAATGAAATTAATATGTTTAATATTTCTTAAGAAGAGCAACAGGCTCTGCTTGAGTCTCAGTAGGCCAGAGATTGCTTAAATGGGCTTCTCTGCAGGCAATTTTTTCCCTTGTAGGAGAGTCTATAAATCTTTAATGGCAGCTATGCCCCTTTGCTTTTGTTGCCCAATTATTTTTCATGTATTTGGGTGTGCCTCTTCAATCCATGAAATGATTTACATGTGTTAAGTTTAGGAAATAACACTTGGAAAGATAAGGTTTTGCTCTGTTAGCTGCAGCATTTCTTTCTTCCCATGCTGGACAGCATTTGCTCTTTTATAGATGTGTCTGTAGTTCAATCCCTTGTTAAAAAGAAGGAGCAGGCTAGACAATTTAATAGTCTTACCACTTATTCACCCACCTTTGAACACACATCAAAGCAGCAGTTCAAGGGAGAAAAAGCAACTATTTTATTTTTGTAGAATAAGTTTGTAAGGGCAATTTAGTAGCCTGGTAACTGTGGCAACAAGGGGATATGTTTGCTATTTGTTTTCATATAGACTGAAAAAAAAGGAAGTAATTTCTTCTAATAAAAGTGTGAGTTTTTTTCTATTGATATAATTATGGAAATTGTGCAAACATATTTAGAGCTGCTAAAAATGTTTCAATGCATTGGAACACGTTGTAACTAGTACCTTCGTGCAATATTTTAAGGAATAGTTCTGGAATTTTATTGAAAAACTTAATGTAAATATAAATTTTAATTTTTTTTCTCTGTATTGTGTAACTGAAAGCTGGAGAGACACTTCTCAAAAGGGCATGAAGTGATAAGATAAGGGATAATGTCTTTAAACTGGAAGAGGGTAAATTTAGGTATTAGGAAGAAATTCTTCTGTGTGAGGGTGGTGAAGCACTGGAACAGGTTGCACAGAGAAGGTGTGGATGCCCCAGCCCTGACAGTGTTCAAGGCCAGGCTGGATGGCGCTTTGAGCAACCTGGCCTAGTGGAAGGTGTCCCTGCCCGTGACAGGGGAGTTGGAACTGGACGATCTTTAAGGTCTCTTCCAATCCAAACCATTCTGTGATTCTATGGTAAGTCTATGATGTATTTTCAGCAAATGACTCTTTAAGCTCCTAAGTAATTTCTACCTGGTAATTTAGAGGGATTCCCTGATTAACTTCCACTGGAATGCTCTAAAAGATGGAAAAATAACATTGCCCTTTTATGCTATACAGTGAATAAATACGACAGATTAAGGTCAAATCAATTAGCCTAAGCATGCCAAAACAAGCATGCTAAATTTGGTCACTTTACTCAGGTTAATTTTCAGTGCAGAGCACAGGCTTTGGTTTAAGCAGTTAAAAAGAATGTGATGGCCACAAATTATAGTTAAAATCCATGTGTGGCCAAATGATAATAATAGTACCAGTGACTGAAAATTCAGTGGTGTGGCTACAAGGTCTCTCTGATAGTTAAGTTTTTAGTTAAACCTGTTATCCATGATTGATTATTGGCAGAAAAAGTATGATTTAAGGTTTAGGAGACTTGACTGTGTTTTGGAAAATACATTGATTTGTCAAATGGCAGGCTAAGAAGTGACTGAAAGAGTACTTTGCAAAGAATACCTATGTACTTCATGACAACAAACATTTATCTTCCACCCTGTTCACATACCAATAAAAATAATAGTTAACTTCTGACTACATACCATTTGCAGTACTCAGGTGTTAGCACCATGCTTTCCTAGTCAGTATCCATCTGTACCTAATCAGGAAGTGCCCATCAGAAAATTACCTGCTGCCTTGTTTCACATTATCAGTTTAATTAGCTAATGAGGATCACCTTGCAAAACATGCAACGTAACCTTCTAAGGGCATACTGCCTTTTGCTATTCCTCTCTAGACCTATTTAATGAGGGTGAACTTTCTCCTAGTAGGCAGGTTTACTAATACAGTTTCTATTGCTTACAACTGTCGAGCTGATAAGTAAATGATTTGAGGTAAAGAAACCAGCTTCCATCATCATTGTCTTGGTACCAGAAACTTCCTTGGAAATCTGCTGATGCTTGCTGTTGCCTGGGTTTGACCTGCGTCTGAGTGAGCTCTTGCGATCTAAGGTACAAAACAAAAGTACATAAGATGCAATTTGGTTTTCAAATTCTGTTATGCTTTGCTGTAGTTTAGCTGGTACCACTGAAAATAACAGATTGATACTACTGCATGTAGGATTTTTTTAACCTGCAGTCTGTGCTCTCCTAAAGATATTCTATATTTATTTTTCATTTAGATTCAAGCAAGATAATCTAATAAAATGCAGCCTAGACAATCCAGTTTTTCTTGTAAGATCTTCTCTAGCTGCTTGGGTGAAGTTTTATAGTGTGCACCTGCTTGCAGTAAGTGCTGCTGTAGTTCAAACCACGCAAGAAGGAGATTGTAATTATGAAATTTAGGGTTTGTTTGGATGGTATTCCTTGGTTTTTGGTACTGTACTAGAAAAGGGATAAAAGTAACCAATTTAAGGGCAACTATGCAAGTGACTTCTAGCGTAGATCTGATTATAATTCTGCAAATGTAGCTTATGGAAGTTAGGTGTTATTTAAAAATGCAGTGATGGGCGAATATAGTACCTGGTAGCTAAGCCAAGCTTCTGTCTCTAATATTAATACATTTAAGAAGCAATAGGAAAAATCTATTTATTCATGATATCTTATGGAGGTCTATGATAAGGAAGATAAGAAGAGCAACTATGAACTTGATGCTTTCAGCTCAGAAAAAAATGCTTGTAAAACCAAGGAAGATTACGTAGCTGCTGAAGAGACAGGGTGCCTTGTTTTTGGTTTTGGGCCATATAAAAAGATAACAGAATCGAACACTAGCTTTACTGAAAACTAACTTTTGCTTTAGGTTTGAAGTTGAAAGTTTCCATTTCAGTGTCCTTTCTCAACAGAATGTGTGTTTTAACCTTTAATATAGTGTTAACTTTAAAGTATGGGATAATTCAGAATGAAATTTAGCAAATCTTAAAATAAGAAGACTTTGTTTAAATGTTTGTGGTGTCTAAGTGATATAGCTGCCTGTGAGTTTATGTCCACTTTGACTATGAGAGGTAGTCTTAAGATTTTTTTTTTTTTTAACATTCTTTTTTTCTGGTCTGGAATATCTTCTAAAAATCAGATATTTTTCTGTAGTACAGAGCTCTAAAGCCAAATCAAGATGGCCTATTTTGAAAAAGCTTGGACTTTTTTTTACCACTTTGGTTAAATATGCTCTATCTACAAGTTTCCATGCGTGTACACAATCCATCTTCAGAATATTCTTGTCACCTTCAACTTAAAGGGCAGAAGAACATCCTCGTTGCTGAGGAAAACAGGAAAGACAACTTCCACTTATCAGGCACAAGTGTTTGTTGTTGGGGCTCCTAGTATAGTTTGTGACCTGACTCAGCAAATCTAGATAGCAAAAAATTTATCTGCTGCTCTTTCTGTCTGAAGCTAAAAATCATAAGTTTTTTTTTATGAGTGTCCTTGCAGGACAAAGTTCCCCTGTAGCACTGTAGTAATAGCTGTGGTCCTCAACGATTTCAGTGTAATCCTGTAGGAAGATCTATGCTAATATACTGTGTGTGTGTTTATCTTATTCAGAATTGGGCTGATTGAGAAGAATCAGCTCAGTGGAGGTATGTTAAAAATTATTGAATAGATTTTTTTTTTTTAACCCCTAAAGTATTCATTACTTTAAGTGGAATTGAACAAATGTCAGAGAAAAGGTGAGATAAAGATTAGCAAAGTTCAAAGAATGGAATTCAGTATTTTCAGAGACAACCATTTTATTTCATTTGCTCATGGAAAGTAAGCTTAGTTCCCACATGGACTGAGGTAGCAATTGCTGGAAGACCTAACCAGAGTATAAATAATATAGTAGCCAGCCCTGATAACCTTACAGGTGCATATTAAACCCACATCAATGAGCTAAGAAGCCATTGGAAACATCTGTGGCTGAGAAAGCCGAATGTTGGTGCAGTGCTGGAGACCTCGGGAGCCATTATCATGTGGTGGAGGTAGGACAGCTGCTTATAGGGACACAGCAACTGGCAAAAGCAAGTTTTTTGATGGAGCTTCCCATAGATTGGTTTTGGGATTAATTATTTTTAATACTTTTATTAATGACCTTGGCACAGATACGAGTATGCTTATATGATTTGCTGAAAATGCAAAGCTAAGAGATTGTCAATAAGGCTTGAGATGCCCTAAAGGATGAATTGCGTAACCTTGATTATAGTAATAGAAATGAAATTCAATAGTATGAAATGAAATGTCCTTCCCCTGGGTTAATAGTAAGAATGCTAGGTGTCAGGTGGGAGCTCATTCTTCTGTGGAATACAGGCTTTTAATGTGGAGTAGGTACTGTCAAGCCTTTTAATGGTACAGTTGTCCTTTAAGCAGGGTTTGGGATTCTGAAAGAGTTAATAAATGTTGTTTTTAATGTATTTTTCTTATGGTAACTGTTAGCTGTGTGGCTTACCTGATTCATGAGCTGAATATGTATGTGGAAACCTGAGGTGAATGGCACAAAGAACCTATCTCCTTGTATTTACCTGTGAGATAAGGAGGGGGGGGGGGGGAAGAAACAAGGAAAGAAAATTCAGCGTTCATATACTCAATTTTGATCGGCAGCTCATTTACATATTAGCTGAATGTACGTTGCTTTTACCCCTCAAGATCAGAGAGCTCCTCTAAGAGCTCGAGAAAAGCTTTGAAGCTTCCTTTCAGTGCTCTTGTTCCAAACGCTTCCTGTGCTCAGACACGGGCAGCGCTGAAAAGCCACTGTGGCTCCTGGGCGTACGGTTCAGCTCATCGCCATGGGCTCGCCGCGGGCTGCAGCGCCTCGTAGAACCTGCACCTCCGAACCTCAAAATGCTTTTTACCTCCCTGCTGGGCAGCGACTTCCCCTTCCTTAAATCCCTTTTCGCTGCGGGGGCTCAGCCGCGCCCTGCCGTGGTGCCGCTGCAGAACCGGCTGTGTCCGGCAGGGGGCAGCCTCGGCCTCGCCTCGCTCATGCACAGCGGGGAAAGCGGTGCCTGTGTCCGGGTGCGGGAAATCCTTGCTACGGAGCTGCGTGCCTTACACTGGTTTTGGCAAAGCACCAGAAGAGACGGAAAGCGGACCGTAACCTGGAAAACGCCGTCCCCCTTCAGCTTTGGGGCGGGAAATGGCTGGAGTGCATGGTGGGTTCGCAGCCTGTCAAGGGATCCCTGTTCTCACCTTGCTGGAAGGGAAAAAAGCAGACGCCAGCCCAGCTTGCATTCGGTGGAAACACTAACAAAATAAGTATAGAACTAGATTTGCAGTGATACATGTAGCGTTACCGGTATGGGACATATTTGAAAGCCCCCACCCTCTTCCTCTGCCAGCAGTAATACTCCTCTGGCTGCATGGTGGGCTAGTTTGGTGGACCAGTCCAGGCAGTACCATAGAGATGCTTTAATGGGATGAGACAAGGGCTAATGGTTTTAAACTGAAATAAGGTAGATTTAAATTGGGTATAAGGAAGAAGTTCTCTCATGTGAGGGTGGTGAGGCAGTGGAACAGGCTGCCCAGAGAGGCTGTGGCTTCCCCATCCCTGGAAGTGTTCAAGGCCAGGCTGGGTGGGGCTTTGGGCAGTCTGGTCTAGTGAAAAGTTTCCCTGCATGTGGTAAGGAAGTTGGAACTAGATGATCCTTAAAGGGTACTTTTCAGCCCTAACTTTTCTATGGTAATGAAAGTATGAGGAAAAAATAGGAGTGGTTATGCTTCAGACTTTTTTAATGTTTGTTAATGGCCTTGAGATAAACATTATGAATGTAGTTAAAAAATTTGCTGAAAATGCAAAACCAAGGAGCTCTAAAGGAATAAACCTCCTGGCCTGGGAGGCAGTGTTCAGTTTTGGATGACCTGAAATGAATTTTTCATCTTTTTTGTTCACTGAACTGAAACTTTATTTTTCACACTGTTCCAGTAATAATAGCATTTATTTGTGATGTGCTTTCCTGCCTTTGATACAGTGCTGGCAGGAGCAGAGAGGAAAAATGAACAGAAATGTTTGTCTATTTATGGAAGAAAGCATAAGACCAAAAGAAACCAAATGGGGAGAAAGCTTGCTCAAGCTAGTAAAGAGTAAACCCTATGGGGAAAACAATATAATGTGTTTTGCTAAAGTATCCCCATGTTGATTTATCACAGTAGAGAATTTTCTTCATGAGCAAAAGTCAGATTAGTTTGGTTTCTATCAAGGTGTTTAAAAACATACATGGTTGTTGCTGTAATAACTTCAGATATCCAGTGGAATGTTTGGAATTACTCATGTGTAAAACTGTGGTTTTCTACACTGACAGTGACGTGTGACTATCCTCCTTTACCTCAGATGTTCTGGCTGGGTGGGGAAGGGTGGCAATTAAAGCTAAAGCTCTGTCCTCACTGTTTGTTTGAAGGATAGATATCAGAGAACACCTAGATAGGGTATTTTGTACCAAAACTGACACAGGGATGGGTAGTCGCTAGATGGTGTGGGCTGCTGTTCATTCTTGAGTATGACTTGTTTAGCAGTTCAGGATCCATGTGGCTACTTAGACAGATGGACAATAGGTATTAATAGATAGATGGTAGATGGACAATAAAGCACCAAATTATCTTGAAAATCTTCTCATGAATGGCAGTGGGGAAAGGAAGGGTTTACTTTTGGCAGGTATTCAAACCCCTGTGAGGTGTTTTATCTTTTTGCAGTGTTTTGACAACTGCAGGCATGGCTGCAGGTAGTAATCAGCTGGGCAGGTGTAAACCCCAAAGGGGTGGAAAGAGAAATGGGAGAGCAATGAGGTGGAACAGGCAGGGAGGTTCACAAGTAACCTCCATAGCAGGTTCATTCTTATTCATGCTGAGCTGTTGACCTGTTTGCTCGAGTTTGGTTTGTGTTTTTAAGTGTGCTTACCAGTGTGATCCTGGGCATGCTGTGGAAACTCTGGTTGAGGCTGTAGTATACTTGATGGATCTGCATTTGGGTTCCAGCTTACTTCTGGCTCTGCAGTCACTTGAACTAACAAGCTGGATATGTTTTGCTGGACTGCTCCAGGATCAGCGGAGGTGATCCGTGTTGGCTGCATGATAAGCACTACTTAGAGAGCACCCTAAAATAGTATTATAGCCTTTATGGAATTTCAACTTAAAGTCTTACCAAAGGAAGGCTAAAGTCAATGCTGTGTGACAGATGTGCTTCGCTAAGTGTAGGAGCATATCTGATGGCTTTCAAGGTCATTTTTCTTTATTGTACTTTTATAGCAGCTGTGTAACAATTATTGAATAATGAATATCTGCTTTCTCTAAAGTATGCAGAATTGATTTTTTTTGTGAATTACTGATTGGATTGATTTTATGCTTCAGACAGTATTGAACAATTAAGTGTATAAGTTACTTTGATCTCTCAGATACTTTGCTTGATTTAGTGTGGCAAGCTGAAGCTTTAGGCATATTTATCATGACAATTACAGAATCTAGAAATGGAGAAGGCCTCTTAACTCCTCTAGTCTTTCTTCTGACTGAACAAGAATTTTGCTGCTATATGTTTATTTTCCCCCCCAGTCCTAGACTTTACTTGTCAAGGGATGTGATACTTCCCTCAGTAGATTTTATTTTTCTGGGTGTGTTTTGTTTTTTTTTTTCTTCCCATAAGATACCAATAAGTGGACTATATCAGGTATGTACGTGAAAAATTGCACTGGAACTGTATCTGTTTTCCTTGGGACTAAATTTTATCTTTAGTTAGGATAACTTTCCTGATACTCAGATTCAAGTTTCTTAGCATTTGTTGCCTTTTAGGTACCCTGAGAGGAAAGTGGGTGAGGGATGGCCCTGACAGTTTTTACTGTTAGTTGGATGGAGACCTTGTTATTAGATTGGAAAAGAATTGTACAGATGCTAAAGCAAAAAGCAAGAAGCCTGACTCTGTAGAAAAGATGAGGAGGGATTCACAATAGGTTTGATACTCTGTGAAGAATACTGAAGTATCTGTATTTCCATTCATGAAAAGGGACAGGGGGTGGCCTCCTAGGCACAGTATCCTACATTTTCACGGTGGTTTTTTCACTTGCTTATTTCATATTAATGACATTCAGAACAGACCACCTTCTGTTCTGAATAAGCTGCTAAATACTTGTGCATTTACCTCATGGACTCTTCTCTTTCTCTCTTACTGCAGCTTGCAGAATCATGATGGTGAATTTTATTATTGATAGTACCCTAACATCCAGTTGCATTTTGCCCTCAATCTATTCTTCCTCTGCGGTATTTATATACCATTACTGTAATATCCAAACACCTCACAGTCCTTATTGTTTTTGCCATTTCCCATATGAATTAGGCAAATGCAGTTATTCGCATTTGAGTGCAGGACTGAGGCACTTGAAAACTAACGGCAATAAACTGAAAGATATTTAGGCACCTAAATATGTAAAGTGCCTAATGTGATTTTCTAAAGCATCCAAATACATTAAGCATCTAACTCCTGCTGACTGTGATGGAAGTTAAGTACCTAACTCATCCGGATGTTGTCAAAAAGTGCAGATGGCTGCCAGTCTGTCTCTCTTCATATTTAGTTAGACTGGTATTTTCAAATATTTATCTAAAATGACTTGCTCTATGCGACACAGGGAGACCCCCAACCGGTAACCTATTACATTAACATTTTTTTCTTCAACTTTTCAGTTTTATATCAATTGGTTATTCTGCTTATAAGATAATTCATAATACTTTATCCTGAAATATTATAAACATGGTACTTTAGCTGTTGAGTTTCTTAGCAATTCCGCAACAGTGCCACACTTGGATTGAATCATGTTCAGATTATATTGCTTCTAAACCAGCTATTTTCTTAATGGCATTTATCAAAGCATTTTTGAAGCTGTTATGTCTAAATACAGAGTGTACTTTTTCAGTTAGTAGCTGAGTATGTAGCGAGTAGGTTGTGTACTGACACTTAGGTTTCTGGATAAAAGCTGTGTTTCATATTTCATATTTTTAATGGTATTTGATAAAGCGGTAAAATATAACAGCTGCCTTTTACACTCCTGAATTAAGTCACTTAAGTCTGGGACACTGCATTATTGCATCTTCATTGCAAGGTTTCTGGAAGCCTCCACAGAGTTACAGGTGCAACACTTATGCCAGGGCTGTGTGAAGCTCCTGACAGGGTCCCCTGTGCACTTCTGTACTCCAGCAGCTACTCCATAAAGAGTAGCTTTCAGACATCCTCCATAAAGGACTTTTCCTTACTTCTGTCATCATCATCCTGCCTTAAGGCAGAGCAGGAATGAGAAACAGACCCAGTCCCTGGGCACATCTCCTTTCTGGTTTGGAGGCTGATCTCAGACCCTGCTGGACCAGCTTGCCTCAGTGTGTGCATTCATCCCGATGTGTCCCAGAGCAATTGAAAGCACCTGGCAAAGACCAGCCTGACTTCTGGCCATGGCTGGGATATCCTAAAATGAGGCATTTAGCTGTGCCTGAGTCATGGCTGGGCTATCTGAGCCTTGGGTGAGGGCTCTGGGCAGAAAAGGAATGTGGTCAGGAAATGGCGCTGGCACTTGCTCCTCCAGAGTACCCTCAAGAAACTGTTGGATTGGGTTTCTGCACTACTGTTTATAAAATACTAAGTGTATCACATATTGGACATATTCAGCTGTAAGGGCCTCACCTTCAGGTGGTTAAGAGGCTAAAAAGCAGTTACAGGTGTTACATCAGTATAACTTAATGGCAATTTTACTTTAGACTGAACATTCTGCATTGGTGCTTTGGAAGCAGACAGCTACATCTGTCCCCTTTACTCCAGATACTGGCCTCTGCACACTTGGTGGGGCTTTCTGATTAAAGATAGTGCAGTTAAAATTTACCTGCTTGTGTTTACTATTGTAGCTTCCTTTTGTAAAAAATCTCCCCAAAGGAGAGATTCCAAAGTGCTCTGATTTATTATTCTCTTATTCAAACATGTACAAATTTTTTTCTTCCTCTGTATCCCACTGTGGAAATGACTTGCGTTGAAAGATTAGCGTTAAAGGGAATGTAACCTGCTAAAAGAAGCACTAAGTCATGTTATCAAGCAGTAATTTATTTCCCAAGGAGATGGAGGACTTCAATCAAACATGACTGAAATCAGAATAATCGATAGCAGCAAACAACACATCTGCCATTGAATTTGTATGTATTTGTGCCTACAGAATTAAAATTGCAGTTAACCCCCCCATGTTTTCTTTTAATGCAATAATTAGTCATCTTCCACTGTCCCAACCCTAAATCTTCTATGATTCTCTCTTTTGTGTTTTTTACTAAGAATTTTTCTTTCTGCACTACTGGAAGCAGTTAACATTGTATTTGATTTTAGCCATCTGTAGGATGTGATTTTAAAAAAAAGTCTTAGAATTTTGTGGGCAAAATTTGTAACTTCATATTGAAATGAGGTCACCCTTCAACTTGAAATAACTAAAATCTGCTCTGGCAGTGGATTGCTTTGATAGTCTTATGTGGATAGAATTAAGGACTTTTTAAAAATGATGGAATGACTCGCATGCGTGGAGTAAAACTGAATGTATTAGCCAAGTTCTTAAGACAGGCTGTTTCTGAAATAAAGACATGAAAATCCAAACTGTAAAAACTAACTGTGCCTCCCGGTGGCAGTACGGTGTAGTTCAGCTTTCCTGTTTACAGGAGGGTATATGACTAACATGAGTAATAGATTATGGAGAGTAGATTTTGCTGCAAGAAACTCGGATTTTTCTCGACTCTGAAAGCAATCAGCACCACTTCCAGTGGATTTGAAAATCAGCATCTTTTCCATTTTGCTTGTGGCTTTCATATTTAATAATATTTTCATGATTATAAAAGACAAATGCTTCATTTTTTTATCTTTTAGACATGCATGCATGCACATGTGGCATTGTAATATATTAAATGTGTCTCAGCTCTGTATGTTGCTGCAAATCGATGTGTATGATGCTGAAAGGAGATGGTCACAAATATTTAACTGCAGTTGTGCTGCTATTTCACTTTGATGTAGCCCAGAAAAACCCCACACCTCTCCCAGAAGTAGGGGGACTCAGTGCAGTCATTCAGTAAGACCAGGGCATGGTTTGGCAAGAGACTGATCTGTCATAAAAGCCCAGATTTCTGTTGGGGTGGAGGGAGAGGTGAGAGATGTCTCCTGACAACAGTGGTAGAGCTCTTTTCTCTGAAAAACTGAAGGTGTGAAAGGCTGGTGCCACTGGTAATGCCATGGACCTGGTGACCCTGATGGTGTTGGGACATGGTCACTGCCCTCAGGAGGTAAGATATGCTTCTTCAGAAGCAGTTTTTTAGGAATGAAATGAGGCTCATACTTTGAAGCATACATGGAGTCCCTCTTCCCCCTTGATTGTACATTAAGCCTTTTGTGTGGACGTTGTCCAGGTTTTCAGATATTCTCCTGGGAGTCCACGGAGACTTGTAGATACTAAAGCAGGTATAAAAAAGCTGGAGCAGAGGGAGTTCCATGTACACACGCTTTGACCTTCATGATATTTTACAGGAGGAAACTGGCCTTCAGCATGCACTGTGGCTGCTTTTTTCCCTGCGCACATTTCACAGCAGTATTCTCGTGTCACATTCACACAGTTCTGTGCAAGGTACCCAAAGACAGTGCATCTTTCTGTAGGTTGTTTTCTATCCTCAAAGCACCTATGGTTAAAATAGAGTCTAGGAGAGATTACTGGGATAAGTGCAACTCTCTGCTTCTACCTCCTCTTAGGATAAGTCTGGTTTGAGTTATGTTTTTGTGTCTTCTGGTTTGCCTGGAACATTTTTAAAGCAAGTAGGAAGACCGGGTTATAGCAGCTGTTGTTTAGCATTTACCATAAACATCACAGTGTAATTTCCAAGGTAATGGAAGTGTTTCTTGCTCAGTAATGAAGCTTGGTATAGTGCAAGATCTTTAACTGTTGAAACCTTCAATGCAAAGAGCTGTTTTGCTGTGCTGATCTTACTGGTTTCTGCCCTTTAATTCTTTTATGATTGAATAGTCTGTAGCTAATAAACAGTTGAGATTCATATTTAATTACAGAGTGAAAAGACTGCTGAGGTACAGCTGGGAGGCTCACAGCAAATGTGGAAAAGCATGCACAGAGAGCTTGCTTTATAAAGCACTGCAAATTTAGAATTTCACTTTTGTAGGAGGGGTGTGTTAAATAGCTAAACTTTTTTAATTTGTTGTTCTTTCTCTGAATAGAAAACTGTTGTTCTATCCCTATTGGCTGAAACTTACTTTTCTGGGGATCTCCAAGTTGTTTCAAGTGACTGTTCTATTACCTACAAACCTAAAACCCTTGACAGTTTTTATTTCCCCTTTTCCAAAATAGGTCATGTTTCTGAGGCCAAACTGCATGAAGTATACATAAATGAAGAGGACTGCCAAAATATACTTGTTGAATATTAAGATTTTCCCACTAATTCAGTAGATCTTTGATTTTATTCATAGGATGATAACATGAAAACACAGGCAACAGGGTTTTGGGCTTTGTTGTTTGGTTTGAATTTTTTTTTCTTGAATTGGGTGGTAAGTTTTCTGTCTGCTCATAGCCTTTCTGATACGCTAAGCAATGGCAAAACTTTGCTGTGTGAAAATACATGGACATGTAACTATGCTGCTATGGCAGATCGTGAATGATTCCAGTCAGGTAAAGTTCCTGATGACTGAAAAAAGGGAAATATAACCCCCATTTTCAAGAAGGGGAAAATGGATGACCCAGGGAATTACAGACCAGTCAGTCTCACCTCTGTGCCTGGCAAAATCATGGAGCGCATTCTCCTGGAAGGCATGCTGAGGCACATGAAAAACAACAAGGTGCTTGGTGACAGCCAGCATGGCTTCACTAAGGGGAAATCCTGCCTGACCAATTTGGTGGCCTTCTATGATGGGGCTATGGAACTGATGGACAGGGGGAGAGCAGTTGATGTCATCTACCTGGACTTGTGCAAAGTGTTCAACGCTGTCCCATATGACATCCTTGTCTCTAAATTGGGGAGACATCAGTTTGATAGGTGGACCACTTGGTGGATAAAAACTGGCTGGATGGCCACATGCAAAGGGTTGTGGTCAATGGCTCAGTGTCCAGCTGAAGACCAGTAACGAGTGGTGTCCCTCAGGGATCAGTGTTGGGACTGATCTTGTTCAGCATCTTTGTTGGTGACATGGACAGTGGGATTGAGTGTGCCCTCAGCAAGTTTGCCGATGACACCAAGCTGTGTGGTTTGGTTGATACGCTGGAGGGAAGGAATGCCATCCAGAGGGACCTTGAAAAGCTTGTGAGGTGGGCTGATGCCAACCTTATGAAGTTTAACCATGCCAAGTGCAAGGTCCTACACCTGGGTCGGAGCAATCCCAGGCACAGCTACAGGTTGGGCAGAGCAGAGATTCAGAGCAGCCGTGTGGAGAAGGACTTGGGGGTGTTGGTCGATGAGAAACTGAACATGAGCTGGCTTCAGTGTGTGCTCGCAGTCCAGAAAGCCAACTGTATCCTGGGCCGCATCAAAAGGAGCGTGACCAGCAGGTTGAAGGAGGTGATCCTGCCCCTCTACTCTGTTCTCATGAGACCTCACCTGGAGTATTGTGTGCAGCTCTGGTGTCCTGAACATAAAAAGGACATGGAACTGTTGGAACAAGTCCAGAGGAGGGCCATGAGGATGATCAGGGGGCTGGAGCACCTCCCGTATGAAGACAGGCTGAGAAAGTTGGGGCTGTTGAGCCTGCAGAAGGCTGCATGGAGACCTCATAGCAGCCTTCCAGTATCTGAAGGGGGGCTACAACGGTGGTGGAGAGGGACTCTTCTTTAGCGACTGTAGTGATAGGACAAGGGGTAATTGTTTAAAACTTAAGCAGGGGAAGTTTAGATTGGATATAAGGAAGAAGTTCTTTCCTGTTAGGGTGGTGAGGCACTGGAGTGGTTTGCCCAGGGAGGTTGTGAGTGCTCCATCCCTGGCAGTGTTCAAGGCCAGGTTGGACAGAGCCTTGGGTGGCATCATGTAGTGTGAGGTGTCCCTGCCCATAGCATGGGGGTTGGAACTTGATGATCTTGAGGTCCTTTCCAACCCTAACTATTCTGTGATTCTATAAATACTAAAATTTGACTTTCTCAACTATCCAGTACTTTATGAGAATAAGTCAAGACCATTTGTGGTGGTAGAACAAGGTTTTTCAGCTGACAGGTTTGCTTTCTAAAACAACAATTATTTATGTGGCATTGCTGATGTGGTAGAAGTTTGACTTTTCTAATTGTGACTTCAGTTATTCGAGATGGTGAAGATGGTGATTTCTACACCTATAATGACTTGTTTTTTTTTTTCTTCCAGAGCAAGTTTTCAGTTATGTTTAAGCAGTCCCTATTTGAAAAAGTTAAGACTTCCGTATCTAAAGTATATTATGCTCTTGGGATGGAAAGTACTTGATACTCTTCAATTGATCAAATTTGTTACATTGTATATTTGTAGAATTACTGTGGCTGCTCAGCCATGTCTTTATCTACTTGCCTTGAAAAGAGGAAAAAAGAGGTATTTTCTCTTTTGAGTGCATCACTGAGTTTCTCAGTGTGGCAGTTAATACAGACAATGAGATGGCTGTCTTGTGGAGAAATGGTTCAATGCATTCTGGTGAGAGGAGCTCAGCCAGGTTCAGTAATGCGCTGCTGTTAAGGAGTATTTTTGCCTGTCTCTGAAATTTGGTACTGAGGTTCCTCTTGGATCCATAAGTAAAGGGGCACAGAGGTCCACCTTTTTAAGTAGTCCTTACCTGCCTTAGTTTGACTCATGTATTTGTCAGATTCCAAATATTTTTTTTCATTCTCTATTTGATTTTTATCAGTTGAATTATGAAACATACTGCCCATGGAGGCAAAAAAGCATCCAGAAGTTACTGTTTCAAGTTAAATATATACGCATTTCTTATTCTGTGACAATGGTTTTGTCACAAGCTGTCAGAACTACCCAGAGAGGGGAGCACTTTATAGAGGTAGTTGCTGATGTGCCTTCCTTGAAAGGCTGTTGGAATGGTGTAGCCTGTTGGAGGTCCTGTCTGGTCATGTAGCAGCCAAAAAAAAAAAAAACCAACAACAAAACTTGGAAAAGGAAAAAAAAAAAACCTCCGCATTTCAATTAACAATTTTGACAAGTCTTTGTATTCCCTAAAATTGAGAGGGCAACAGGTTTGTCTCAATATCTCTGAGTAACTAAAAACCACCCAGCTGTTTGCATTTCTTTAGCAGATTCATCCTGCTAAATCATAAAATGCTTTTAAGCTGTGCTCATATGTGGTGTGAAAATTACTGCCACTTTTGTCCTTTTTGAAGATTAGAGTGTGAAGATTAACTTTTCCAGGGCTCAGCTCAGCAGAGTCACTTGAAAGTTGTAGAAATATCAGATCAGATTGGGAATATTCTCAGCACCTTATGGAAGGTGAGATAGTGAGCAGCATATTCCCAGTCATTCATGCTTCCCTTTTGTGGGCATAGTTGGGTTGAGAAGCAACCCAAATTCTTGCAGCTCTATCTAATTGTGAGAACATCAGACACAGTAAGAAAATTTCCACATGTGCCATCAGTGGGCTGTGTCACTGTAAAAATGTGAATGTAGGTATTGCTTTTGACATCTGATACAATAGCTTTTACTGTCCCGAAGGGTCTTTTTTTGTCTGCTTATATTACTGGATTTTGGGTCAGAGAGCCATGGTGTTCTCTAGTTAAAAGCGTTGCTTTATTTGTGAATGATCAGAAATAATCCTAGTCTTCCATGTGTATCTCGTACTATGGCAGTAGTCTTACATAGCGTGATGGGTCTTTCCTTTTAACATCTAGAGTTAGATTTGTACCTCAGTGGCTATAAATCAGGCTCTGTATCCATAACCTAAGTTTATGAAGTGTACATCAAAGCTCCTTTTCTGTTTTGCAAAGCGTTTTTGCTTTTTTAAAGTTTCTTCTCACTATACATTTTCTGCTCCTGCTGCCTGTATCTTGCCAGCTCTCAATCAGCTGTCCTCATACACACTTTTCATCATGTCTTATCATTACATCCTTTGTCATCTTGTCTTCACTTGAAGTATTTTATCTGCTGTATTCATATGCTGCTTAAATTCTTCAGAGGTTCGAATGACTGTATGGTCCCCCATTTCTAGAATGACATCTCTTCCAACCTTTCACATGTGTTTTGTCTGCCTTAGATGGGATGGAGGGCTACCCCTTCCCTGCAGTACATACTGCTTTGTTGTTTTTTCTTTTTTTTTACCTCAAGTCATTAACTCATCTCCTTCCTGTAGATGTCACAGATCACTTCCAGGTGAAATTTGACATATAGAAATTATACCTTTGACTGCAGCTGAAATATCTTGGTGTTATCAGCACACTGTGTTCATGGGGAGATGCAGCAGAAGAAAATGACAAGTTTCTAGTGAATGGAGTCATAAAATAGCATTCCTGATGGCAAATATTTGAGTCATCTTTGGGCTTTGGCATTTTGTAGTCTTCCTGGGAACAGCCCAGAATTTGTAGAGAATAACTGAACTTTATTGCTGTGAGAACAAATGACAATGAAACAAGTTATCTGGGCATTTTTAAAATGGGATGTTTATGGAGCTTAGCCAAAATTCTGAAATAACTGAGGTGACTGAACTACATTGTAAAGCATCCCAAACCTAAAGGTACTGTTCCCTGGCTTTTCACTTCTGATTTCGTGCTCATATGGCCCTGTGTAATTCTTTCAGGAGATGTGCTGGTGCTGATTTTTGTTCTTTTGGCAATCTTTGCTCCATAGAGATCCCTCCTTGCACCCCTCATTTTCTTCTGTTTGTTCCCTTGTTTCAGCTTTATATTCCCTCTTTCTCTTCTCTCCCTGGGCCCTCAGTGACATGGCTTAGTGGCGGACTTGGCAGTCCTGGGGTGGTGGTTGGAACTTGATGATCTTAAAGTTCTTTTTCAACCTAGTTGATTCTGTGATTCTCTCAGTCCCTTCCTAATGCCAAATACCTTCCTGTCACTTCTGGCAAGTGCTGTCTAGTGAGGTGATGTCCTTGTGCATTTTCCCCACCTGCCCTATGGCACTGTCAGGAAGTTGCAGGTGATGCTCTGGAAATCTATTTCAGACATCCTAATAATTTCTGAAAACTTCGCATCAACAAGAAAGCAAAGGGCAAAACAAGGGCATGGTCATTTAAATGGAAATGCTGAACAAGTAGCAAGTTGGAGAAATGAGCTTTCAAGTGCTGCAATTAATTTTAATTCCTCTTTACCTTGATCTACAAAAATATATTAAGGAGCAACTGTTTGAAGATGCAGGAAATATTTAATGATATGCGTTTAGTCCTTGTGAAAGTTAATTATCAGAGCAGCCACTATAGCCAAGAACAACATATGTTTCCTCTGGAGTGCCTTTCTGAACTCATCTAAATACTTTTATTTTCAGTCATGCTGGCAAGTCTGTCTAGTGTGTGAGGTCTCCAGGGGATTGTGGGCTAATCTTCCCTTGCTCAGGAGGTGCCCAGTGCTATTGGGTTAGCATGGTACCTTCATCTGTATGGGGCCACTTTCTTCTTCCTTTCTCAATTTGGTAATTGAGCAAGGTGATTTAGTAATTATCCTTGGTAGCATGTGAAGACAAATTATTTTTTTGTGTCAGAATGGTTCTCTTCTGAGTTCTAGGCATTTCTATTTGCTGATACTTTACTGTATTGATGTGCAATGCGCTATTTCGAATAAAACCAAAAGAAATAGTTGTGGGTTTGTTTGGTTTACTTTTTATTTTTTATTTCTCTCAACAAAGTCAGCTACACTAGTCTCTCGCTGTCTCTCACAGATACCTCCCATTCCTGAGCATCATGAAGTGTTTCCTAGGTACTTGTGATGTGGAATTTGTTGGAGTAACTTGCTGTATTGGTACCAAAAAAAGCCCAAACCAACCCCAAATTCAGCAGCAATAGCTTGCAAGGCCAGTGAACATATGCTAGGTATTTATATCCTTGTTAGGACTTCTTAAAAGGGAGGAAGTGTGCTATTAGGTAGATTGGTACCTTTCCTGTGGGGCTGTAGGAGATGATCCTGCCAGATCTCCATAGATGATTACAAGTTTCTGTTTAACTCCTTAGGTAACATAGTTTTTCCTAATAAACTTTTCATTATTTGTCTAGAGGTTTCATCCTTATTACAATCCAAAGGATTCTTCCGACAAAAGTGATACCCTCTGGGATAATTATGAAGTGACAGTGGGCTCACAAGTTTGAGATGACTGAACTATCAAAGTAGTTTTGAAGTTCGGTGTTTGCTTTAGTAGTAAATTTACAGTTCAGTCACTCTAAGCACAGTTTGCTTTAGACATTAATTTCTTTAGAAACCCTCAGATTCAGAACCTAGTATACAGACTTTTTATGGTGGCTATTTTTATCTTCTGAATGAGAATTTCTTTATAAATGAAATTTGGTGGCCAGCTGCTGGCTGCAGTGCACCCCTATTGAAATGTTTGCAGGAAAGTTATGCTCTTTCAGCAATCTCTGCAGTTACTTCTACCAGTCCAGTGAAATGAGGTGTTCTGAATTTAATTTGATCAAATATTTGTTTGAATATAAGGTTTAGAATCAGGAAGTCAGTGAAGCTTCCAGAAATATGCACTGTTGAAGGATGCTGTTATTTATTCAGTTTATAAATCAGCCCTGTTTTGTGTTGCTGAATGTAATCCAAACATTGGCAAAGAAAAATAATATAAATCATTGCTGCATAATTTTAAGGCATTTTATAGCCTAGAAAATATGGTGTATTCTATAAAAGTGACAAATGACACAAAACTAATAAATAGCCATAGTTTATGCATTGTGAACTGGAATTTAGATTCAAATGGAACTTCTTTTCAGCAGATTGGATATGAATTCAATCTCTCAACCTCTCTATGCAAATTATTTTGATTTCCATATCTTTTCTGTATTCTAATCTATGATGGTATGCATATTCTATTAGATATAAATACAGTAAAACTTGTATTTAAAAGGCATAGGAAATCAGTTACTATGAATATAATACATTAAAATGTATCTTATGTGTATATCTCCAACAATAGGACAAGCTGTCTTGAATTAATTCATAATGACTTTGATTCATTGTCTGTTTAGAATGTTTGGCTCTTACTGAGTTTGTAAGTGAATCATTCAGGTTCGTGCTGCGTCTTTATCAAGGTGATTATATTCATCGTACTGGAAATAGTTCTGTTCCTACTTTTACTTAACGTATAAGTATATACAAGAATAAAGGTTTTTGAAACACTTAAACTTACTAAAGTGTAGGATGACTCTTCTTGGAAAATAGTGTTCCAGTTGTAGTCTTGCTAATATTGGACAGACAGATTACAGTTAGAGAATTTGCAGTTGATTTTTTTTTTTATTTGATTAAGCAAAAATGCATGGTTTTATTTTTTTTTTCACTGCAAAGAATTGTTAGGGGGTACAAAACTGAACTGGTATTGGACTTCATACCTTGTGGCTAATTAAGCATTGCGATAAGTAAATATAAGGCTCAAATAAAATCTGTGGGCTTTGCAAAATTATTCTGTGAGTAGCTTGATTTACAGAGTATCACCTAATTATAGTCTGTATGGAATATTTTCATGATTGCATGGTTCTTCCCAAATGAAAAGTAAACTTTGGCTGCGATTATATTAGTTTACCAGACCTGAACAGATTCTACTCAACCTTGAACAAAATTAACTTGTAATAGTGGATCGCATTCAGGTTCAGAACTTCACCACTTGTAGCCGAATCAGTGTGAGTTGATGTTAGTGGCACAAAAGCTGTCTTCCAAGTTTTGTGACTATTTAAGCTCCAGGTCAGTAAGTCACTTGAACTTGTGCTTCATTCACTTTAAGAGAGCTTATTTGCATTTAAGTAGAGCACTTTGACTCATGGCTTAAATGTTCCTTGAAATCAGTGTTATTTGTTTGACTTCGTATTGCTGCAGTTTAACATTTTTTGTCATTTAAAGGCAATGCAGCTCTGCAATTTCAGTGCTCAGCACATCAATTTCTAAGCAGAAGTATCCAAGCCATGTAATAGTGTCCTATGCTTTCCTAATCTAGGAAAGTGAAAATACTACCTAAATCAGAATCCTTTGAATGTGAAACTACAGGAACTGTTAGTTTGTTTTTCACTCAAGCATATTTTTGACCTACTGCATTTATTCTAGGATGCCAAAATGCCAATAATTTTAAGTTTTGACTACCTATGACAACCATGAGCAGAAACTAAAACAGTGAATAAATATTACCGCTCTAAATGGCCAGTTCAAAAGTGCTGTGGAAATTTTCTTCACAGTTCTTCATGTAAATAACTTGGTAGATTGAGACAATAATCTGCAATCTTCAGAACCAGCTGATATGTAGATCTGTGGCTGTGCATGCTGTTTTCTAGTAGTTCTGAAGCTGGATTTCAGAGCTGATGGAGGGCAGTGAAATCTTCCTATATCTGCAGGACAGCTCTGGCTCTGCTGCCATCTGCTAATACTGGTAGCCAGTGTTGTTTCAGAATTTGAGACAAAACTGCAAGAAACAACCTGGGTAACAAAGCAACACTGTTGTGTTTTTTGTTTTTGTTTCTGTTTTTTTTTTGTGGGGTTTTTTTTGTGTTTTTTTTTTTTTGTTTTTAATAAGGGTTGTCATTGGTAAGTGTTGGACACTATGGTATATCTATATGACAGATACTCTTTTAGCGCATACTGTTTTTCTTTCTAGAAGAGTAGTATGTTTCTAGATAGATGCTGATAGTTTTGCTTAATGTATCCAAAGCTGGAAAGATGACTTCAGTCCGGAAGGAAGTGGGAGATTTTTGGAGCACTCCATACAGCTGAGAGGCAAAAAGGAGCTTATATACACCTTATATATAAGGTGTTCCTCCTCATGTTACTGCAGAAAGTAAAGCAGTACATCCTGAAGGCTCAACTGCTTTTTGTGCTATGTGCAACTGCACTACTGAGGTGCTTATATCTTCTTTTATGTTTTTGAAAATTTATTGCAAAATAAATTAATGCAGCTTGAGAGTTAAAATTAGTTTTTATTCTTGTAGCTGCAAGTAGTTGGTGAAATGAAAATTCATTGAAGCTCATTCACAATGAACTTTCCTGAAGACTTTGCTTTTTTCCCTCTGGAAGGCTTGCTTATAGTGTGAAGTAAGCCGTTTCTGACTGTAAGTGTATAGCTGCTCATTAACTATGAAAAAGAATAAGTTCAAATGTTGACATTACAGCATTCTTTTGAAGTAAAGGGAAATTCACCCTGCTGCTCTCTTGCTTATAGACTCATAATTTGTCTTGAATAAATGATCAAATGTATTTAAATATGTAATGAATTATTTTGCTTTAAGAAAAGTCTTCATGGAATTATTAGCCGCTTTTATTTTTGCTCCTAGTGTAAATCTTTTTGTTTTATCAACTGGCAAATATGTCACTGTGCCCAGATCTTGCAGCTGTATCTCCCTTGATGGCAATTATAATTTCAGTTTTCAAAGCAGTCTTGACAAGTAAAGATGTATGCTAGTACTTTTTCCTAAGAAGCTGTTACCTAAAATGTCTATTACTGAAAGGCTTTTCAGTTGCTTAACAAGCCCCTTAACTGAGCACAACCGCAGGTCTGATGGGGAGTGTAAGGAGGAAGGTGACATTTGGATTTCAGGAGTCTGTCAGAGCAAACACAGTCACAGGACAGGAGGTGGAGGAGACCCCACCTGGCACTTCAGGTTTAACTGATCTCCAGGCTGTATCTAGTCAGGACTGTGTGCTAAAGCAATCAGTCATCTGCCCTACCTTCACAACTACTGCAAACCAGCCTTTTTCACAATACTAGTTTCATCAACCTCAAATATATAAATGAAATGTTTAATATTTTGAAGCAGGAGTTGTATTTAAAAGGACATGAAGAGGCAGTATAACAAAGAATTGAAATTGCTGTTCTTAAGCTTTCTAAATCTTGATTCTGTTAAAGATATCACCACCACAGTGAAGTAGCACATCAGACAGCAGTGCTGCTGAGACTCAAACTCATCCATCTAAGTGACTGTAAATATCCCACCTTGTGTCTGAGGGATCTGTGGGTGGAGGCCAGTGAGACTGGAAATTATTTAATGCATAGCAAACATGAAGGACAACCAGAGACTGAAAGAGAGGGCAGAGAGGAGGACTTAGGTTAAAAAGGAAAGGCCTATGGGAAATTGGAGGTGATAGTGTTTGAACTTCACTGATTTAGTTGCTGCATTCCTGGCAGTAATAGACTTATCTCCAAAGTATCCTCTGGGGACATAGGTTCAAAGCATGGATCTTGTACTGTTTTCTAAAGTGGCTTTTTGTGACAGAACAGTAAATTTAATGGCAGAATTTAGGAGGTTAGGAGTTGTAAAGTCAAGATGCAGTTCAAGTTGAGATGTGTGAAGGAAGAGTGGGAATAAGTTCAGCTGTAGCTAATGCTTCTGGCAGTGCCTGAGGAAGTAATGTGGTGGTAGGTCTTTAGAGTGGAAAGAGGGTGAAACTGACATCCATACAAGGACACTTGTGTGTAATGGCTGTGGCCTGGTTGTGGGACTGAGCACCCACCAGCAGCCTGATGTGTGTCTTTGGGGGTGCCCTGGGAGTGTGCCTGGGTGCCTGCTTGGTGCTGCAACCCCAGCTTTGTGAGCCAGGTGTACAGCAGTGGGATTCCCTCAAAAATGCGTTTCCAGCCCAAGCTGAAACATTGGTGTACACTTACCTATTAGCTGTAACACAGAAATTTTACCTTTTGACCTCCTCTTGTTCTTCACCTCCTTTTTTCCCCTTTGCATCCCTGTTGAAATTGGGACTTTGACCTTATCAGTGGCTCTAGTAGATCAGGGTAAGGAAATAATGTTTGTTGTTTCTCCACTTTGTGAATCCCTTAACTTCTAGGTAATCAGAGGATGTACTCAACTGAGTAATGGTTTGCTGATGTGTAGGAACACAGTTTATATCCATGTCTCTATATAGAATATAGATAGATCTGGAAAATTAAGATTTTACTACAGCAAATATTTACTGTACTAAAATATTGAGAAGTATTAATATAAAGAACTATATTAATCTGTATAATCATTGCTTTTACAAGATGAACCTCTATAAAAATGTATATTCTAATAATTTACTGAATTCTTGGAATATAAATGGACTAAAAAGTCCTTGGGCAAAAATAAAAATTATTCTTGTCATTAATTTTTGACCTTACATAAAATAAGTGCCTGAGCATTTGCCTTATGCTGAGGGACTAGAGCTGCATGACAAAGCCTTGGAAGTAAAGGAATTTGACGTCAGTTTTGGATGATGTCCTGCACAACCACTGCTAATGCAGCTCTTATTATTAATTCTGATTTCTTAAACTCTTTCAGATTCTTCAGTGACAGGAGTTTGGAAAGAAGTACATAACCTGCTGTAGAATTTTACTTCACATACAACCTGTGTTTCAGGTCCTAATAGGCCAGGTCTTGCCTTCAAGAGGGGGAAGCCATGGGAAGGTTTGTGTTTTAGTTGAATGAATATCAGAAAATCAGGAATCTCTATCCCAGTGTCTTTTAGGTGGGTTCACCTGGTAGGTTTCTTCCCTAGCATAAAGCTGCTGCTTTGTGTAGAGCCACTAATGGGGTAGCTGGAGAAGGAAGCTTGCTCTCATGTCTTTTTTAAACCACTAAGTAGCTTATTAAGCCAACAAAAAAGTTGGATAAAGGACTGTGATTAACAGTGAACATATACCCAAGGGGAAATAGGAGGTCAAATTAATAAGTGCTGTCTTAGATCAGGCCTTAAAGTTCAGTAAAATGCCTGTAAGACCTAAAAAGAGGTTCCCCACCTCCACAGTGAGAAGAGGGCATGGAGGTTTTGCCTTGATGTTTGGGAGAGGTGGTGGCCCTCCAGTGTGGCTTGCTGTGCTATACAGGATCACCTCTTCTTCCTCAGTGAATTTTCTTGTAGAAGCACATAGTAGAAGTATATACACCAAAGTATATGCATGCTAGATTTTTGCCAGGCTTGGTGGCTTTGGGATAGGCCCCTCCTCATGTGAGAGTGGCATGATCACAGAAACTGTGGAGGAACATAGAAAGAATTGCTTCTTATCCAGTAGTAAGAATAAAAGACTAGTTACTATTTATCAAAGGTGTAAAATGTCTTAATTTTGTTATTGAGATTCTGCATGCCCTTCTGCCTTGGCTGCTAATTAGACATTCAACATGTATTCTCAGAAGTAAATGGTTATTGAAACGTGAAGAAAATCTGACAACTGTGGTGCTTCACTATAATATTGTAAATATTTAATATAGAATAGATAGTATATACTGTATAATATTATTAACTATTATAAGTTCATTGGTCTAAAGTTGTTCTTATGATTGCAGTTAGTTTTGACATACAGAAAACTTGTGACTATTTCCTCAGCTTGCTATAAATCTGGGCAGGATATGGGGCCATGTACCTCTATATTTCAAATGGTTTTAAAATCTCTCTCACACCTCCCATTTTGTTAGAGAAAGGTGAGCTTTGCTAGTTTCTGCACAGTCCTCTGACAAAACAGATTGGGAAGGATGTTGGGCAGAAGCATGTGTGTCTTTGTGCTCCTACCACATTCTCAGTCCCTGTGCAGTAGTGGAAAAGGTGCTCACAGGTGTGTATGGTCAGAGGAATGGGTGTTACTTTAACAGTATAAACACTTCCCGTTAGATAGCAGAAAGGGTCTGAGTAGGCATGGCTGTCGTTCTCTGACTGCTTCTCCTGCACTTTCGTAAGTAGAAATCCAGCCCCATGAAGACCAAAGTGATCTGTAGACCTTTATTTCAGATAATGCCAAATGGCTCTATCTTGTACTTATTTATCCAGATGCTCATAAGGAAAATTACTTAAATTATCTTGACTGTTCAGGAAAATGTGCTCTGTTCAGAAATGACTTCTTTACACACACTTTGGCACCTGCTGCATGGGATGACAAATGCTCTGTGAACACAATTCCAGGAGGCAATAGTAGAGAATCATGATGTTAGGAAATATGTTTTAATTTTTTTAGCCGGTCTAAGATGTAATTGTATGAGTCAAGTAATGTTAGGCCAGCCAAAAGCAACAAATCCGCTAACACATTTATGATGATTTTATGTTGAGATGCTGAAGGCCAGATATTGCTAAAGCAAATATATACATACATATTTTTAGCTGATAGGATCTGTTTAGATGGATTTGTTTGTGGAAGGCAATGTTACTTTAAATGATACTTGAACTAAATTGCATGGGAATGAAAAATCTTGTTACCCACGCTTAAGAGTCAGATAATGTTTAGTAATTTTAAATTGCCAATAAGTTCATATTTGCTTGAATTTTAAGGATATGTGATTATTTTAATCTCCTATAATGACAGAAGGTAGCTTAACGTTTATAGGGTCTCAATCATCCTGATATATGAGGAAAATGCTTTTTATCCATTTGATTATTTTTATTTTTATTTTTTAATTTTGATGTGATGGAACTTGGTTTGGCTAATTCATTTTGGTTCTCATGTTTTGTGTGGAGAGAATTGTCATGATAAATTGATATATTAGGAGTTTGACGAATGGTTACTTCCTATTCTGTATAATTATCAGGCGATAGTTTCAATGAAAGATGCTGGGAAATGAAACTTCTCACTTCAAACAAACATCAACCCTGCCTGGCAAGAAAAATGGATCTTTATTTTCAACATATTACCATGGATCAAGGTCAGCAGAGGGAGGGCAACTGTTTGCAAGGATAAGATGGATTTGAAAAAATGCCTATCTAAATAAAATTGTGAAAGAAACTCTAATGACAAATGTACATGCAATGTTTGAGAAACCTGATTAAGAAAGCTGGTTTTAATTCATATCTGGCAGGGAAAGGATTAACGATTTATAAAAGGCACTCAAATGTAGTGGTAGCCATTACATTTTTGACCATAGAGAAAAGAGGTATCTCATCAGTTAAATGGGTTAACTTTTAGGGGTATGCACAAGAGTCTGAGTGTCTTTCAGAGGGGACCTTTACAGTCTAGGTTCTCGTGAATAAAGGTATCACCTGTGCAGTCTCACAGTGCTCACTGAAGTTGCTCTGATGCTACTTTCAGGTGGTTTGATGCAGGATGTGCAGATGGTATGCTTTAAAGAGCACACATGTTGTTTTTACCAGATTGAGAGGTGTTTGTGGGGAAACATGCTACAAATGGAGCAAGTGGGAATACCAGGATGCAGTCTGCAGTCTGTAAATGTAAGTCAGCCAATAACAAATGAAAGTTTGTGTTTGTCACTCGTTTGTTTGTAAGTGCTTGGATAACAATGAAAACATTTTGGAGAACTTGACTTTTCTTAAAGGCACTCTGGTCTTATTACTGTAGCAGGTCTAGTGTTAGCACATGAACTGAGTTTACTGTGAGCAGTAAGAACAGTTTCCTCTGTTAGTGAAAAGCAAAATGTATTATCTTCAATGAGAGAAATTCCTAAATATGAAAGAAATATCAGAAAGTGTTCATAAGGATTAATTCAGAAATAAAATTAATATTTTAGTTTAGGAAGTTGTGTATGATTTTTACATTTTAGCTTCATGTTTCTAATTTTCAGCTCATTTCTAAGATGACTTGTGTTGTAATGTCAATTGGTTATTATATTGCGTTAAAAGCAGGAGAAATAGCAGACCAGGTAGCAGCTTTGCCAGTGCTTACTTCACCGTTTGGTGTAAGTCCTGTTAGTTATAAGTGGTTTGTCTCGCTGTGCTTTAGGGAAAAGTTTTATTTTCTGCAGAATTGTGCCAAGACCAGAGTTGATGCTTACCTTTCCTATGTTAAGAACCATTACAAAAGATGGATAAAATATAAAATTTGTAAAGAAGAGTCTTTTAAATGTTATCTTGTGAATTAAGATATGGCAAAATTCTGTACTATAAAAAATAATTTTGGGAAAACGTGTTCATCTATCAGTTTATGAGGACTGAGAAGTTCTGTGCTGGGCTCTACCTGTTGGGCTATGGTGAATGGGTGTGGATTCTGTGTCTTTGGCATTATCTAGTCATTTCCCCATAGATCTTAATTTTAACCTACCTCCAGATTTTATTGCCACTTAAAAAATAATTTGTCTTTTTAATTTGTCTCCTTGTTCTTTTAAAGCATATTTAGAGCAAATCCAGTAGCACAACCCCCCTGTTTTTTCTTTTCAATTTTTCTTACAATTGTCACAGCAACCACATGGGCAGGGGGAATATGTCATTTTTCAATTTAGCTTTTCATTTTTTTAAGGTTTGGATATAGAAAAACAACCCTGGAAAATAAAATCTCTTTAATATTCTGTTTGCTTAAAGGACCACCCATTCTGTGGCGTGTACATCTATGCAAACAGGGAGAGATGAGTGGTGAAGTATTTAAGATTACATGTGAAATTGTCTTAATGTTTTTCTTAGTGACTGATATGTAGAAACATCAAAAACTCTTTACTCATTAGTTCTGTTGACTTATGTGTAAGTTTTGTATGTGTGAAGGAAGAAGGTTTAATGTGGTAGCTGAGACACAGCTGCTACAGTGGAGTTTCTTCTTTTTTCACAGGATTAACAGCTGTGTTGCCGTGTCGTAAATCTTCATTTGGGACTTGAAAGTAAAGTTTCATGTTTTAAAAATATCTAACTTTGAGAACTTAGTGATTTGCACCTCAGAACTGCTTGCAGTTTATCAGCAATAGATGGTCAAGAAAAACCCATAAGCATAATAGCTATTTATAATCATATTTATTTGGCAGTCCCCAGATCTGGGCTGTAGCGAAAACCAAGCATTTGCATTAAAAATAACACCACAGGGGGCTGTTCTTCTGGGATTTTATAGCCTGAGGATGAGTTTGTGTCAGTTTCTTCATCTGTAGTAAAGACTGAACATATGGTCCTGCTGGAATGCTGCATCTTTTCCTCTGCTCCTTCCAACAGAAGATGAGAAATTTGTTGCCAGATTTGGTTGTGATTCCTATACATCCAAAATTGGTTGGGGGTAAGGACAAAACGACTGATGTACGTCACAGGTACTATGTCCATGTGCAGAAATTAGGCCTGATTTTCAAGCTACTCCTATACTTTACTTTTAAAAATAGATGGAACAGGAAACTCCACACTGGAATGTGGAAAATGAGCTCATTGCCTTATGGTGTGATGTTCCAGTAAACTGAAATTTATGACAGCTGTTCTATTACAGGAGAAAAAGAACAACTACAATATCTGTACTGTATCTCTAGTACTGCAGATGAAACTTAAGGATACAATATCAATATGGAATTATAAAAACATTTTACAGAAAAAATCTTAGTTCTGAAACAATTCTCTTAATATAAGGATTTGGTTAAACTTCAGTTTGAGTAAACTAAATGAGGCATATCATATTTAAATCTTATACTATAAAATGCATGTTAAGACAAGGGTTTGTTTAAAAAATTACTGTTAAAAAATTACAGTAAAACCCAGAAAAACCCCCCCGTAACTACACTTCTTTCAAGAGTGATGTAAGAACTGGGGAAAATTGCCATTGCAGAACTTGCTAATGTGATGCATGTTTTGATAGAAAAGTAGAGAAAGTAATTTTTCAATTTCAAACTATGTTTTGAGGGTTTTTTTTGTTTGTTTTTTTTTTTTTTTTCTAATTAGGTTTTGTAGTGAATAACAAATGTTCTGTGACTTAGTTTGGAAGCAGAGTTGAGTGACTAATCTGAAGTTTCCGTTAGTATTAATTTCTATTTTATAGGAATTCAGTTATGTAGGACTTCTGTTTTCAGGCAACATACTTACAGATTATTTTACATAAATATGCGTTATCTCCATGTTCTGTAATTTTGAGGAAATGAGACAACAAACTGCAATGATGAAAGAGAAATGGCTATACTGGCAATATGATCGGAAATATGCTCGCTGCATACTGAGGAGCGCATTTTCTGCAGCCTTTGTAGGAGATGTGAGAGGGAGGGATTTAAAGGATGGCAATTATGTGCGTTTTCAAATGTAAATTAAGGTCGTCGTAGACTTCGATGCTGTTTTTTCTCGAGTGCTTCTTTTGAACTTCAGACTTTGGGGCTCATTTCACATAAATAAGTTCACCAGAATTTTAATGTTAAAGGTCTGATATTGCAGGTCTACCTCAGTGGTTATTTTGCTTCATTCTGTGGCTTGTATCGTACTCCAAATATTCCATATCGTAATACAGCTATTCCGCAGGGTTTCTCTAAAAGTGTACACTTCTTTCTTTCTCCACTAGGGTGTACAAACAGGCTGTGCAACTCGAGGAGACGAGATAAACATCATCTTAGTTCCGCATAAATTTCAGCGGTAACAAGACTGACGAAATTAATCATTATTCTCTAAAACAAGCAAGCAGATGGAAATTTGCTGATTTTTTTTTTCTTTTTGAAACAGAAATTGCTCAAACAAAATCTAGAAAACGTCTAACTTCAGAGTAAATTAAAAGCATATATATCAGTCTCTACAGCCCCTGGAAACTTACTGTAAATGTTACCATGCATTTCAAATATCTTGAAAGTTAGCATCTATTATGGTGCTATTAAAGGACCGAGAGCATCATTCAAATAAATCTCATACAAATCTATTTTGAATGGATCCCTGAAAAGTTGAGTAGGATGTTTAAAGGGTAGATACCTACCGTACATACAGGAGTAGCAGTCTTTATTCCTTCACTGGAGTTAACCTGAATATTTTAACAATAAACAGGATAGGAATCATAGCTAGAATGCATAAAAGCAAAGTCCTCACAAGTGACTGCCGATTTGCTGACTTGAAATTTTATTTCCCCAGCTTAAGCTCCCTTTGAAGGCTTAATTCCCAAAGGATCTTTATTTTACAGTTTGATTTGAACCATTATTTGCTTCAGCATATGCTAGGGAAATGGTAACCTGCTGCATGCTGAGTTCCCTCTTTCTTCATTCAGGGAAGCTGTGCCTCCTGATTGTCTTCCCTATGCTCTCACACTTGCTAACTTTACTTGGGAGCTTGTAGACAGTCTGCTTATGCTGGAAAAACTGATTTACTACTCCTGTTTATTGCCCAGATCCTCCTATTTAAGTACCACCTGTGAAGTGTGACTGCCTTGCACAGAGAAGTTGAGATGTGTGCTGTAAATTAGTCAGAAAAAGACATGGAGGGGGGAATGAGCTGATAGAAAAATGGTCTGCTGGAGTAGAAATGCAAGTGCAGCTTAGTGCTGGTCAGTTCAGCCTTAGGCCATTTGCCTGCTTGAGTTGGGAGGATGTTTTTTGTGCTAAGGACCTGCATTTTCTGTGCTTTTTGCCTAGACATATTGTGTGGTTTGTTGGTTGTTTTTATTTTATTATTGTGTGGTTTGCTTTGTTTTGTTTTTCCTCTTTTGATATATCGTTTTATGCATCTAGACACAGAACTTTAATGAACTAAGGGTATCTGTCTTTTCTGTTGCATGGCCTAATGTATTGCATTCTAATTCAACACCAGTGTGTGGCCCAAAACACTTGAAAGCAATTTGGAGACAAGAATACTGAAACACAATGCATCTACTTTTCTGTTAGAAAATTTGTAATTAGTTACATGAAGACACTTGACTATTAAGGCCAGTCTTCAGGATTTGAAAAGGAATAGGAGTTCAGAGTGCAGTGTAATGGTTCTGTTTGCACATCTTTCAGAATTCATTATCGGCTCATTTTAAGCTGTTAACGGATATTTCAGCTGAAAAAGTAAGTTAAGAGGATACAAAGCGCATAAATAAAATTGTGATGAACGCCAGTTAGCATTGTTTTATTTTCCAACTGAAAGGAATAGCTTGTGCTTACTTGGAGGAGAGCTTGGGTGAATGGCAATTGGTTAAATAAAGTGGTGGAGGAGTTGGGAAAGAAGTGAAATAGTAATTCTGAAACTTTTTTTTTTTTTGTGATATTTTGGGAAGGTGCTTGGAGAGGACGAAAGATGAAGCATTATATTTTATTTGAATCGAGGTATTATGTTTTCAGAGCAGATGTACCTTCACTGCACATACAGCTGGGGCTATTGGGAAATTTACATGTAGGCTAGGCTGTGCTGCTGACCAGCCTGTTAATAATTTGGAGTGGAAGGAGTGCAGGTGAGAGTGGACTGTTGGGCTTCATTCCACATTCTGGCAGAGAAGCTGAGATGATGCAGGGTTTTATGTATTATTGAAACAAATTTACTGTATCTTTCAGATTTTTATAGTTTTCTTCAGCATGACAGCAATTTTTCCTCAACCAAGGGAAAATGTTGGCAGGCAGAGAAGGGAGGCTGTGTATAGCCCTGGGTTACGGTGGGCAGTGCTCCTTGAGCAGTGATGAGTATATACCTGATGGGTGAAATGAAACCTGTTAAAAACAGCATGTCACTTTCTCAGTGCACCCTTACTTATTGCTCAGCTCTACTAAGACAGTGATTCCTCTTCTAGGGCAGTGCCTTTGGCTGATGTTGTCGAAACATGTTCTCACAGATACCAAGGACAGCTTAACAAACAGCAACATGTATATTACTTCATGTTATACTGGATGATTATGGGTTCAGTTTTCCATCTGAAGACTGGTCCACAATGTCACAAGTCCTTTCCGGCTCTCCACCGTTGCTGTGCTGGGGAGAGGCAGCAACAGAGTGCTGGTGCTGCTTCATCTCCATGGTTGTGATACGCGGATAGACTCCACAACTCTTTTAAAGATGTAAAGTTGGGTACGCTTCATTCAGCGCCGAGGCACATAGGGGACCGCTGCTCCAAAGACATGCGTGCCTCGGCCTTGTTTCCCTCTACATTTATCCTCTAAAGTTATACATATGATGAGGTTACACAACACGCCTATACATATTCATGTCTTATCCCCGCTTCATATTATAATGGGCTAAAAGGTCTTTTGCGCTTGTGAAGTGTCTCCTGGTGGTCGTGGATGAGGGTCTCAAGATGAAGTAAACAAGTCTTCCTGGAGCCTGAACTTTTCACACCTAGTCGTTGTGCATGCTTCCTGGTGACTTGGTCATTGTCCAAACTGCAGAGCCAGTTTCAGCCGGTCTGGATGCCCAAAGAATGGGAACCAAGTCACGGTTCCTTCCTCTTATCAATAGCCATGTTCTTACATCCTGTTCTAGCACACACGGCAAGTACGATAAGCATGAATAAGCAGTAATGTTAGGCAAGCAGCTTAACCTACCCCCTTGTACATTGCTTAACCCTTTGCATCAGCTGTCTGCTGAACCTTTGTCGATGGTGGGAGTAATAGCTGTTAAGCTGGAAAGCATTAAGTGTATTGTAGAGACTCATAGAATGGTTTTGTTTGGAAGTCACCAACCATGAGCTGGGACACATTCCACTAGAACCTGGTTGCTCAAAGCCCTGTCCAACCTGGCCTTGAGCCAGAGGCAGCCACAACTTCTCTGAGCAACCCGTTCCTGTGCTTCACCATCCTCACAGCAAATAATTTCTTCCTAATATCTAATTTAAATCTACCCTCTTTCAGTTTAAAGCCATTCCCCCTTTTCCTAGCACTACTTGCTTTTATAAAAGGTCTGTTTCCTGCTTTCTTGTAGGCCCATGTCAAAATACAAAGCTTGAATTCTATATGCTGAGATGCATAGCTGAAGTCTGATTTTGTACATGGGCCACAGCAAATTGTTTTACATAGATATAGGGAGGATACATGGGTTTCAGACAAACAGGTAATTTAGAATCATAGAATAGTTAGGGTTGGAAAGGACCTCAAGATCATCTAGTTCCAACCCCCCTGCCATGGACAGGGACACCTCACACTAAACCATCCCACACAAGGCTTCATCCAACCTGGCCTTGAACACCACCAGGGATGGAGCACTCACAACCTCCCTGGGCAATCGATTCCAGTGTCTCACCACCCTAACAGGAAAGAATTTCCTCCTTATATCCAATTTAAACTTCCCCTGTTTAAGTTTTAACCTGTTACTCCTTGTCCTGTCACTACTATCATTTGCTTGGGTGTGAGTCATGTTAGCGACTCTAAGGGGACATAAAAGACCTGTGATACCAAGATGGTTTTCCTCACCCCTTCCTAATCAATCTTTATGACTTTAGGTGGTTCTGTGTTTTTGCAGTGCATCATAAGAAATTAAACATGAAAGTCTTGACTAAATTTGGGGTAGAATCAAAGGCTCTGTTTTTCCAGCAATACTTTTTTTTTAATAAATGTAATTTATAGAAAAATAGGCTGAAGCTTCCCTTCAATGAAAATAAAAGATTAATTCATAGTAAAATATCGAAATGAAATCTACTCTGCACTTCTTTCTCAAGATTATGTTTCCAAGTTCTAGTAGCGTACAGCTTATTACTAAATTACAACTGAACATGAAGGCAGCTGTGTGTAGTGCATTCTACTTGTGAATGCATGAGTGCATGTATTATGTGTTTCTTTTTTTCTTCAATGGAACACTAGGAGATTTGCCACATTCTTCTTTTTTGAGATATGCTTGTTTGCAGAGTTTAATGTGTCACAGTAGTGTATTTTTGATCAATACTGTCCATCTATGACTATCGTAGTCAACATTGCTAAGAAAATGTCAGCTCCATAGAAGTGATGGAGTAGCTTTGCTTTTTCCAGGGATGCGATACAAGATGGCTGTGGCCTGTTGCTGTGAATCTGGAAGACTAAGGTTGAGATGGCCCTAAATCAAGTCAAAAGTCCTTTGAGTCAGCTGAAAACAAGTACCTGGGAATTCAGACACTGGTAAATCTGAGAAAATGACATCTTCCTTTTATGTGCTGGTGCCTACAGAAGTGGGTTGTTCTGGATACGCTGTTCTAATACTGTGTCTTACTGTTGTATTTCTTGCAATGATGGAACATGATTTGGAGAAAACTCCAGGAACAAACTCACTAACAAAGTTTTCAAGTTGACAAGCAGGTATTCTTTATTGTGGTGCCAGGAGACACGGGAGGTACCTCCTCCTAATGTGTGTCCCCGTATTGCTACACAAGCAGTCCTTATATAGTCCCTGGGCATACATACATATTCGTGAACCTACGTATGGATTAAATTATTTTCAAGAAAGTTCCCTGCATGTGTACAAAATTGGTGGTCTCCGAGGGTTGTTTACTTCTTCTAACAATCTTCATCACTTCTGGCAGCCTTTGAAGCATGAGCAGTAGATGCTTATACCAGATTAATTGGTTTGTTAACACCACAGACATAACAATCCTCCTGTCCTTCTGCTTATCAGTTAATTTAACTGCAGCCCAGCCTGGACACCTGCCATTCCTTATCCTTGCATCCTGTTCTTATGGCCTGTTTTTCCTACATTTGTTTTATACTAATGTCATAGGGCCTAAAACTACACCAACTGTAACGGTTTGTCTTGTACAAGAATTCTCAGTATGTTCTCTAGCTGTACTCTACTTTTCTTTCTTCTGTGTGTCGTGCACCTCAGTAATTTTCCATTGCTACTGTTACAAAGCCATCAAACTTAACATTACTTAAAACTGATTCTAAAGGTTTATATATCCCATTTTGTAATTTTGTGCCCCCCCCATCTCAAACATAATGTTAGTTTTTTGCTTACATATATGTGAGTCATCTGCAAGAGGCAGAGAATTTGTTCTTGGAGGCTGATTTTTTTTTTTTTAATATACATATATTTTTTTCCCCTGGTGGCTGATGTGTACCCAGCGTCACTTGCAAGAAGCTTTCCAATGTAATACGGTAATAGGAATTAGAAATTGGAGACTTTATTGGGAAATGTAGTCCATTTCTCTGATGGCTGAATTCTATTATGTGCCTAAACTTAAGGCAGCTACAATTCTTTTTATCATCATGGTAATTTTTTTTTATTATATGCTTATATTCTAGTCATATTAGGAGGGAGTGGGAATTTTGATATACTTGCACTCCTTAATTATTTCAAAGGTGTGGAAAATTCAGTGCTTTTGGAGTTTTGCCTAGAAATTCTTGTAAATGAGAATTATCCCTCCACTTCTGGAAAGTGCCATTAACTAAATATTCATAATGTTAACAGGTTCTCAAATCACCTGTAAACCTTAGCTTAAACAGCTCTTTTCTTCTTTAGGAGTCTTATCTGTTAGTGGAATGAGCTGTCCCAAAGGCCGTGTTTATTGCCCTACTTTTCTGTTATGCCCACTCTTCTTCCCAACACAAATATTCTTGATTCCAAATTAGCATCTAGCAGTGAGGATGAGGTAGTGGACAGTAAACAGGCTTTGTACTATCTTTCACTGAATTGGTAAGATAATATGAAAATATTTAACATTACAGGATACCAAAGTGATCAGGTCTCCATTGCTGATTCTCGAGCGCTGGTTGGTCACCATGCAAGGGATAGCCTTTTCCTGACAGCCTAAAAACATCTCTAAGCCATTACAGGCATCTGTAAGAGGTTTGTGCTATTCTGTTACATAGGTTGACATCTTGACAATGGCTGATTGCTCTCCTATTAGGAAAGTCCTATTTTTTTCTTAATTAAGATAGTTTCCTGATAATGCTTTCCAGATGTGGCCTTCCACTCTTTTTCTTTAATTGCCCTTCATGATAGTGGTTTTTGATTATTGTTCTCAGGTGTGGTTTCCTGGTTGCTTTTCTTTACTCACACAGCATGCAAGCAGCAGTAAGGTTGCATGAATAGGTCATGTACACATTTTTTTGTTTAATTAATTTAGAATTCATACCTGAACCTGTATGTTTATTATAAAGTAAGCAAAGGTGGTGAGAGCCTAAAAATAAGGTCATGACATTAATTACCAGAGGAATGTCTTTATTTCCTGTCTGCTGTCAGAATGTCAGAGTTGCAGGTGTTAGCTCTGGTTAACATGGCCAGGATCTGTCGATTATGTTGTTAGGTTTTGGCAAATTTTTGCAGGATATCAGGTTAAAAAAAAACATAGTGCGGATGAGAGGGAAGTGTGACATGAGAGCTCTCAGAATGTCTGACCATATATAAAGAGCTAATAGCTAGTTTATATGAGAAATGACTATTCAGAAGATGTTTCTGGATTTGTCAAACTGGTAAGATACATCCTTTGTAGATGTATAATTCGTCCTACCTCTAAAAATACGTTATCTTTTACTATTGCCTGTGAAATGGGCAATTTGAAGCCCCAAGAGCATGATCGGGAGAATATCGCTTTATTACTACTTATACTAGTAGCAAAAGTAAAAGGCTGCTTCAGATTCATTTTTTCTTGCCAACAGGTCAAGCAAGAAATATTTTTTGCTTATTTTTGTTACTTAAATTTTGGATGAGAAGTTATTTCATTGCTAAGCACTAATAATGAATAAGTGTTACAGCATTGATAAATATGTTTGACTAAGGATCACAGCAAGGAAACTCCTTTCCTGACAAATAGTGCACGGAAATATGGGTACAGATGCAGAACACGGATTTTCTCATGCTGTTGTATGGAGTGTGACTGCATGAGGCAGTGTCCTGCCTCGGACATTAGCATACTCTCAAGTTCTTAGCCCCATCCCCAGATTTCTGTGGCAGCAGATAAGATCTGAGTACAGGTCCAGCCAGATAGAATTTAAGATGTAAGGCATTTTCTATTAATGCCCTGAAATAAAAAACTGTTTGGGAGATCCCTGGTGCTCTGGTGATTAAAAAAAAAATAATAATAAAAAGAATCAATTTTTAATATTTGAAAAAGTATGTTTAGAAGGTGTTGCTGAGTATCAGCACTTGCAAATACTCACTAGTCTCAGAACAGGGTTCTACGTTTTTGGAAAAGCTAGGAAATCTTTCATATAGACAGCAAGTAGGTAAAATAGTTTGAGTTCACAAACTGGCGCTAGGCTGTCAGAGATTTACAAAGCATCTCAGAGAAACTTAGATTGCGAATGTAGTGCAAGACTGGGAAGAAATTGGAATCCTTCAAGGACAGTGTTTAAAACCCCCCCACAACTCACCATCCCCATTTGACTAGCCCATATGAATGGGCAGTGTAGTCTGCATTAATCTCCCCAAATTTCAAGAAGCTATTAGGGGTGACTACGTTGGAACCCTCAGCGTTCCTGTATGCTTGATACCCAGAGATCCACTTTCTCTGAAAGTGTATTGTGTGCTCTGTGGGAAGAAACTGTAAGCAATCTGCTTCCTAATTCACTTGCTTTAGAGGTGAGCTTAGTGATAGGTGGGAGAAGTCTGGGCCTTGTCCCATAGCAGTTGAAGGCCATCTGCAGAATGCCCTTCAACACCAGCATTCTCCTCATGGTGCTGTTGGGAAGTGAGTTGCAGCTTGTTGGTGCTCTGCATCATCATCATCAACCTGTGATCTGCATCATCACAGGTTTCCAGATGAGTGCCTGTGCTAATGGCAATGGGGCCTTCCTGCTTCCTTGTGCTGGTTTAAATGGCTCATGTCTCTCCTCCTTATGCCCAATGTGCTGTACTTTTCCCAGGTAATCCTGGGAGCAGCTGTGGCTCCAAGGAATGGATGGGATATACTTTCTTCTAGTAGAAATCTCTATGAATTTGCTGCGTCACTGTGCCTGTGTTGTGTTCTTTTGTGCTGAGAGTGACCACACACTATCTTGCTGTAACTGTAGTAGGATTTATTGAAAACCACCTTTTGGCTTCAGTGTTGCCCCTTTCAGTGCCAACTGGATGGTCTTGTGGATTTATTTACATATGATAAGCATTTTGTCCTGGTATTATTTAACTTACACTCTGAATTGAAAGAACAGGTGTTGAAATATGTCTACTTTTATATCGGTATCTCAAAGGAATATGTTCGTTAATTCAGCAGCGAATAAGCTTAATAAACTGCCAGTGCTCAGAATATAATTGAACTTGCTCAATTGGAAAAAAAAATATTGAATGGTTTAAAAAAAATAAATTGAGATATAATACTGAAAAATTAAGCTTTCAGAAATAAATTTTAATCTAGACACCGAAGAACATTTTTTATCTTTGTCCCACTGTTACTAAAAAGGAAATTAGATTTAAATGGGTTACAAAATGATGTGAATGTGAAAAGCCTGCTGCTATGGCTGTGTGACTGGGGGACGGAGCAGCAGGGATAGTCTTGAAATGAGTCCAGTGTGTATGTAGCATATGTTGAACTGCACAAATTGCATTTGTGCTATACAGGGTTTGATTTTTTTTTTATTGGTTTAAATGCTTTTAATAACATTGCCTAATTGATATATTAATTGTATTCATGGGATGCTAATTTTATTGGAGAAAAAAATTGTAATACAGTACTTCTGGATTTCTTGTCAGCATAAAATAGGTGACCTAAATCGATCTTGTGCTAAGAATATTACATGTCTGAAAATTAGGTTTCGTTTTATTAATGGAATTACTGATTTTGATACATAGACACAGTATTTATATATGAATTTTAAGTTATGTTAATAAATACGAGTATGAAGAATTGCATTGTTAAAATTGGATAGGCAAGAAAGGAATCCCCTATAATAGTTCTAGTAGCTTGACAAATTAGTGCAGCATAGTTAGCAGTGTTTGTAAATGGGCACACCATGTCTGTTGAAGGCTACCACTGAAAGTACTGTGACTCAGCTGGTGGTGTTCCTCAGTGTCTTGTCAGAGGCACAGAGTGACATTAACAAATGTAGGAATGCACTCTGCCTCTTGACAATTTCTGCTATCATCCCAACAAATGCTTTGTACACATGCCTAACTTTAAGAATACGAGTGGTTCCCTTAAAGATTTCTTCTGTAATGCTCTGCTAGGTTAACAAATCTACATGCTGCTCCAAATGTGCCGTATGTTCAAATGCTTTTTTTTTTTTTTAAATTATTTTTTAGTGTGGTTTGACAATTACTAGTCTTGAAAATAACAGAAGGCACAAATTAACAGCAATATAGGGTAAGCCTTTGTGATAATGAGCCTCTGAACTAGTGCAACAAGCCATTAATAACATTTTGCTGTCATTGTTTGGGAATAGGTTTGAGCCTCTGCTTTGGAGGACAGACATTTAAATAATTCAGTACCTTGATGTCCTTGTGGATGTTGCATAATGTAATATGTAAGTTGGTTATGTACTAGATAGGACGCATGGAGGATTCTTGCTGTATTTAGCAGTGATAGAAGACTGCATCCAGTTCTGAGCATCACATTTCCTGAAAGAGGGAAATGGAGAATTCTGATGAGGCCAACAACTACGAGTCTTGCAAGCCATGAAGGAAGTGAAGCAAGACACATCTCCAGTCCTAAGACATGTAACATGGAAAAGAAATAAGATACATACTGTGTATGTGGATGAGACAGAGGATAATGAGATTAATTTTAGGTGTAGGAGACTTAGATTTGATGGCCTGAAAAACTTTGTCAGCAGAGAGTATAGTGAAGCAGGCTGTGTAAACTCTGCCACTATGGACTGTTAGAAACCACATGGATATGACAGCAGGGCTTGGACCAAGTGGCCCCTCTGTTTTTTTTTAATTGTTTGCAGATACTGAACTGTTAACACAGCTATATTGCCAAGGGAGTATCTGTAGATTAGATGTGATCTCAGCAGACAGTACAGTTAGAGGCCACCGAATGCACCACTGTTCAGTGCATCCTTTTGGTTTCTAAATTGTCTCTGCTGTTCAGTGCATAGCTGTCCCACCTGTGTTAGTGAGAAAATTCTAGGAAGAACAGAGACTATCACTGTCAGAATATGCTACGGCTGCAAGAGCTTTTACATTCGCTAAGCAGCTGAGCAACAGCATGAAGTTTTATATAATGATTGCAGAGATCTGGCTGCTTTAATAAAACAACGTGCACACAAATGAGTCAGGCTTGTGAAAAGTCAATGAATTGCCAACCCATTCAAAAGATACAAGTATTGGTTTCTCTCAGTTCTGTGTCACTTCAGAGGGTGGCTGTATCTCATGTCAGGAATCCTAACATGTACTTGAACCTTCAGGTGGCTGAGTGCTATTATCTCCTGTGCTCTACTGTTAGCGGCACCTTTTTAAAACCTACTTTGTCACTAATAGGTGCATGGATAAGATCATCACTACTAGTGAGTGCTTTTAATGAAGATACCCATGTGCCATAGAAGATTCTGAATAGAACAGACATGGGCGAATCTGAATTTGTTTTGGTGAAAGTCCTGTTTGACCATTCTTCTGACAGTTGTTAGCATTTAGTTAGATGAGTTCCATGTGAATGATGAGATTTGCTGTGGTTTCACAGGAAAGGAGATACTTCATCTCCTTAAGATTTAACCTGAAATCTACCTGAATGCTACAATTTCGAGGAATGCCTTGGCATTTTGTTTGCTGGTTACAAGAAAACTTAGCACTGCTTTTGTCAGGTCTGTGATAAGGCTTGCATATTTATATAAATGTAAGAGTTCTTCCTGTTTAAGAGGTTGGTGGTTTTTTTGTGGGTTTTTTTTTTGTTTTTGGTTTGTTTTGTTTTTTTTTTTTTTTTACAAGAAACTGCATTTAAAATCTAATTGTGATAAGTAACTAATGAAAGCAAAATTTGTGTTTCAATCTATCTGGAAACAAGTCATGATTCCCATGAAATGCTCATGTTGGATGGTGTCCTGGTTTTGGCTGAGGTAGTACTGTGGGTTTTCTTTTTGATATTCCCCCCCACCACCAGTGGAAAGGCCTGACCTGAAGTTTTAGGTTTAGGAACATAAATCCTGCTGGGAGGTAGGCTAATACCTGAAGCATAATACTAAGAAAAAACAGGTATATAGCCTTCAGGTCTTGGGCTAATAACACAGTACTGGACTGAGTTCCGTGGTTGTACTGTAATAAGTTGAACCCCTGTTGGGATCTTTGCACTGTGCTCTATTGCATCTTGTAAATTCCTTTTAATTCTTTTCTGTTTGAAGATGTTCTAAATTTTTAGGACTTTGTTTTCTAATATCTGGGGGGTTTGTCTGCCAAAAAAAAAAAAAGCAGCATTAAAATAAAACATAATTGCAGCTCCTTCACTTCTCTCTGGACTAGGAAAAACTAAATGCAAAATTAAAAACCAACTAGTCATCTTTTTTCTGAGACATGTTTTATTTAACAATAATGTTTGGAATACTTGGTCTTAATGTGAACTGTAACTATTATTTACAATCTCATCTGGTGCCGTTTTTCTTATAGTTGTTCATTACAGACAGCTAGTGTGTGATGTATATTACGATACAGACTTTAAAATATACACACAGGCAATTCATGTTGCAGTTATTCTGTAGCCTCTGTATTTGGTTATAATTAGGTTCATGTTCTTATAATAGCAAAACCTTATAGCTTTATAAAAAAAAAATAATTGTAAAATGGACCTCAATGGGTAACATGTGAACTGCAGTTTTTGAATTTGGGATGATGAGAAACTCAACTCATGGTGAATTTGGAGATGAGCAGGTTGCTCACTTGTAGATAGGTATTTAATCTTTGAGTATCAAACGTTTAGAGGTGGCTAACAATTTACTGAAAGGAATGAGTTAAGCTATCAAGATTGTTAGTCTGTTTCTTGGCAGGTTATAATTTTGCTGGTGATACTGTACTTTAGGGTTGCTGCAGTAGAAACAAATGGTAGTTGGAGCCTTGGACCTCATTTGTGAGAGCAGTGAAAAGTGTGGGTGTGCAGGTTTGTATCCTCTCTCAGCTACAGATACAATTCTTGAGTTCATGATTGTGTAAACTCAGTGCATGCTAGTTCTACAGCTGTCTACTGGAAGTGAGCATACTGACTGAATCCTTAATTTTTGTCCTCTTGCCAAATACCTGTATTGGTAAGTGTGGGGAAAGGAAAGAATTTGCATGTTCTACATCTCTGTAAGTGTTGTTGGTTCTTTCGTTTTCTCTCATGTGCTTTCCCTACCAGAGTCTTGCTCTTGTCTTGCCTTTCAGTTGGAAACTCCATGAAGTCTTCTCCATTATTGCAGAGAAAAAGTTCTCCAAGAACTTTGCTGGTTATTCCCTCCCCCCCCTTTTTTTTTCGCTTCAGATACCAATATTTCCCCACTGCCTGTAGTATAAACAGTTGTTTGCTTCTGTAGTCTGAAGCTCTATTTACTTCCTTGCAAGGGAAGACAGAGTAGTCTCTATTACTAAATCACTGTCAATCTTTATCTTCTTCCAAGGTCTTTCACTTGATCTTTTTTCCTCCCAGATTTTGCTTTTTCTTTCAGTAGTCCAAAATTTCTTTCCTTTTGCGATGCTTGTAGGTTCCTTTAATATCTTTTCTTTCTGTCATAAAGCACAGGGAACCTGTCTGCTTCCCTCTGCTTCCCTGCTTTACCACTGTATTCTTTGTGCAGTGCTGCTGCAAGGACCCCAAATCATCTGCTGACATCCCCTCCCTCTGGTCCTGGTGGGCACCTTGGAAACTCTTTGCAACCATTTTTTTGGGGAGCTGGGTGAGTATATGTGTAACTTGATACATTCTGGGCTGTAGCTAAGGTAGACATAGCCTGATGTAACAGCAATGGAGACACATGAAAATGTTAAAATCTTGAGGCACAGTTAAAAGTTTTGGATATGGAATAATCACAGTCTGAGGCCTTTTTCATTCTGTGTTGTAATGAATATATATGTGATGGTAACAATACACTGATTTTTATTTCAAAAAAATTTTAATATTTCAATTGCGACAAAAAAGCAAGGTCTGCCACCCAATCAGTGGTAAATGTTGTAGAACATTTTTATAAGGCTTCCTGGCTAAAGCAAAAGTCTATTTTAAAGTTATTAAAGTTCTATAATGAGCTACGTTTCTAAGCTCACCAATAAAAGTATAATATTCTGTGGCTCAATATAATAATTCAGTGAAATTAACCAAGTAAGTGGTCAATGAAGCAAATGATTAAAAAGCAGAAGATTGAAAAATGAAGATTAAGGAGGGGTAAAATTGCATTTCCTATTACTGTACATTTTGTAGGTCATAACTAAAGTCCACTGCATAAAGAATAAAAGCACCCTTTTAAAATGTGCAAAAGCGTGTAGGGTTTGCTAGCAATTTTGCCCTCTCTATCAAACTACCTGTGTTGCTAACTTTACAAGGTTTAAAATATTTGCAAGAGAATCTTCAGAACAAGAAAAAAATAAATAAATTATTGAAAGGGTCTTAAGCAGCTGTTTCAGCTTTCCTGCCTTTCTGCTACTTTTTGTCTAAATATCCTTAGCTGGATTATATTGGCACTGTGGGGTGTAAGAATGACCAGTATACTTGAGGACAGAATGTTTTTTCAATTGCTCATGTGAATATTTAGGAATATTACTTTATTGGCCCAGACTGTAAGATCTTATTTACCACTGAGGAATAATCATTGTAAAAACAGTTGGTGGTTTGGGAGAGTTACATCACGTTATTTTGTGCAGTGGGGCAGGTTATCTTAATCAGGAGGCTACAGAAGGCTGCAGAATAGTGACTTGAAGCTATTTCTAATTTCTACATTGCTGTTGTCTACATGTCAAGAGTTATTTCAAGAACATGTCATGGCTACTTCATGTATGTTGTGTCCCACCTTAGTGAGGTTACAGGAGTCCCTCGCATGATCAGTGCCTCACTCCTTAACTGCGTAAGAGCTCCTGGTGTGGGATGCTTCACGACCCAACTCGTTACACAGAGGCCAAGGCCTGCTGGGTATTCCTTAGACTGTAGAGTAGCCAAGAGGGTGGGAGGTAGGAGGGATGCACCACCACAGCTGATCCCAACAGAAATACTTAGATGTTTGAGGTAGTCTATTGTGATGTGTTTTTATTTCATAGGCTTCTGTCTTTGGTTGTGCTAATTCGTTATCTTGTACATTAAAAAAATATTTAGTTGGGTTCAAAGAACATATTAACGCATTTAAGGCAGTATTCAGCCCTGACAGTTTGCACGGAGACAGGATATTTAAAGAAGCAATGGATATACACACAAAATAAAAAACACCTCTCCAAAACCACTCTAAATAACCTCCAAACTCTTTGCAGCATTGCAAAATAGTTTGATGCCAAAAAAGTGTTGTGTGCTTGTGTGAATGGAGCCACTACTAAAGGGAAGGAAGAGACTCTCGGTCAGAGAGATCCTGCCAGGGGGGATGTCAGTGGAGATGTGTTTGGAAGTCAGCAGGAGCTGTAACTTGACAGGCTGGCTCATTTCTTTTAAGAGCTAGCTTCTCTTAAATATTAATGTCACTCAGATAATTCCTTTTGACATCATAATGCTGGTGGTGATAAGCAGCAGTTTAGAGACTCTCAGATGTTCATTACTGTCTTTGTTGGCTGTGCTGCATGGTTGAACTCAGGCAGACACAGGTACAGGCTTGGTTTTCATCATTGGATATTGGCTCCTTGCATTGATAACTATCTCTGGATCTTTGCTTTTATCCTATGGCTGGAATATTTTTAACTTTGTGTATTTGACTCCAAGAGTAATTTTTAGTTTTGTGCATAAATTAGTGGCCTGGATTTTATCAGTGCCAGACTTGCTTAATTCCTACTGCTGTCAGTGGAAGTCATTTGAGCTTAACACTGCTGAATTTCAAGTCATTAACTTTAAATACACAAACAATTGTCCTCAGACAATTGGGTGTAAGTGTAGTGGGTTGAATTTTGTAAACCAGTTCTATAAACAATTAAGGACCATTAATTAAATAATTGAAAAACTAAAAAAAAAAATTAAATAAAAGTTAAACTAATATTTACCAGTATTTCAACGCTGTGGGTATTACATAGGAGTCTTTGAAAGTCTGAGTGTATTTGGTTTTCATAATTAAGTATGATTTTTGTGGTTACCGCTAATATCCCAACTTGGGGACCTCAGTTGAATCTAATTATGTTTCAATTGAAAATAAGATGTTCCGCTGTCTGAAGCTGTAGATCAGGGCCCATTCCTAAAGCAGTTCATTATTTTTAATGAGCAACTTCATTATATCTGATTCTGCAGAGAACGGTATATAATCCTGTTGATGCAAAGAAGCTTGTTAAACTTTGGTAGCCAGCAGCATCTGACTAACAGCCTGAATAGGGCAGCAAAGATCAGTGGGGTTAAACTATCTTAGAGGGTTCTAGCCTGTTCCCACAGGTGAGTTATAACAGACAGTGTGCAAAATAATTTTCTGTTTCTTTTCTGTTGGTGTGAACTTTGCGAGGCTGCAATCAGTGTATATTACCTTTTAAGTGGTCTGTTTTAGAAAAGGAATTACAAGGAAAATTTGCAATAAAACATAATTTTCAGAGAAGTTCTACCTAAAGAAGGTAGTAACAGCATGTTTCTGATAGTCTTGAGTGCCTGCTGGGAGTGTTCCAATATCCATACTGTTCCCTAATGCAGCATTTTGTGTTTCGTCTCTGAATTAGCTTACAAATGTGTAAAATCATGTTACCTGACAACTGTCTGGGGAGGGTACAAATTAGCAAAGTATCTCAGGTCAACATACTGTTAACAGAGCACAGTGCCAGGTATTTGTATACCTCCTGCTGGGAGCTCCATGCTGTTCTGTTGCACTGAATCCGTTGGGGATCCACTGTGAAGGTACAGAATCGTTGTCCTTTGTTACAAATAGAAAGAGTCTGTGGTTCTGCAGATCTGCTCCTGGACTTCCGTTAATGCATTGTTAAAAAAGAAAAGGTATTGGTTAAACAATGTTGAAACAGGTATTAGTAAACAGTGTTTTGTGCTCTTTGTACCTGAAGAAATGGTTGAAGATAAAAGCAAACTGAAATCCTGCAAACCGAATTTTTGACAAGTTTTCCATTTGGGCCAGACTGAGCACTGATTAACTGGAGGAAACTGGGATAAAAGCACTCTTCCCCTTATGCTATGCCTCTTCCTAGCCCCAGTGGAGGTAGCAAAGTATTTCTGCAGGAGTTTGGGCTGTAGGTGTGTGCTGACTGCTCAGGCAAGGGGACTAGGAGAAGCCAGAATAAGGATATTACATTTTCAAAGAAAAATAACAAATATCACAATTCATATTTCTTCATCATGGGAAACAGTTCAATTATTTACAAAGGAGACTATAAACACCTTGAAACAGGCTTCGTGTAAAGTTACAAGCAACTGAAAGCGGGGCTTTATAACACGGAGTGCCTTAGCAGACAAATCCTTTCAGCCCTGTCTGTAATGTTTTTAATGAGTATACAGAAAAGGTGGCTAGGTCATTACACACTCACATGGGCATCTGATTTAAAACTTTTGGTCCTGTGTTCTAGTAAAACCAAACGAGCAGTCTTTATGCAGAAAAAAAGATGAATTATATGTGTGTGTATATATATATGAATTTTATATATATATATATAATTTAATTATGAAAAAGGGCAAGAAAACGTAGCTGTGAAAAAGAGAAGTTGTTAAACTCTTTCTGTAACAGAAATTTCAAATTTACATTTCTTGATGAAAACTTCCATAGAAGAAGGATGGAAGTGGGAATTTTACAGTTGTTAATAATTATTTTATTATCTACAGATTATATTTGGGGTGGGGGAGATAAGGGAGGGTTTTGAGGATTCAAGAAAACAAACACTATTCATCTGAAGTGGAGAACAGAAGGACTAAGGAAATTGTCTCTAAGGTAGCCCCTATATTCAATCTTCAGAGAGACTGGAGTAAATTGAAAACTATCAATATGTAAGCAGATAGATAATAAGATGGTTAAAAAACAAAATAATTGGCAGTGATGGTTCAGGAAGGTGGCACATCAAACCTGGGTAACTGCCTTTGTGGTTAAGGCGGAAGTAGTCTGTGATATATCAACTTTAATATTTTCCTTTATGGCAATGCCATTAGTTGACTTTGCAGATACAATCCAGATTAAATCATTGTAAGGTCTTGGAAGAACATGAAGAACCATTATAACTGTGTTTGCTGACTGAGAGTTTTTGTCCCCCAGGGATCTCTGGATCCAGCTCTGTTCCAACTTTCATAAGGAGTTGGCTGGTGAAACAGAGAATACACTGATAAATTTGTAGGTAGTATTTGAACTGAAATAATTCTTGTTGGAAGAATCTCCTGACAAATCAGAATATAAAATAACCTTGATAAAATAGCGATATGGCCTGAAATCAGGAAGATAGGAACCACAGTAAACACAATTGAATACTATATCTGGAAAGGTGAATTTAAATGAACAAATAGAAAATGGGGAGAACTTGCTAGATAGGCAGCAATACAGTGGAAATTGATTTTGGGTGTTAGTGGAAAGTAAATATACAGAAATAGTTTAATGATTAAAAAAAAAGAGACATGATACTAGTCAAGCTCTTACTAATAAATGACAAAGCTTCTCTGTGTTTGGGTGGATGTTTCATGTACTATACATGAAAGTATACATACAAAGATTTGTGCCTCCCACTTCTCGTCTCTTCCTCTATATGGCATTCTAAGTTACTGGAATCAGTAAGTGAAACAGAACTAGGAAATGGAGGGCTTTCCTTACTGCTGTGAATGGACTTTCTGAAACATCTGATTCATCCCCTACTTATGTGGATGATAAAATACAAAGCATTTCATATGCAATGCATTTAGTATACCTTTTCTCACATTTTAAGGATGTTTTCTGTTGCAGAGGTGTTGATGCACCGTGTATGAGCATACCAAAATCAGAGTTCATCTTGCAGTACAGATAATTACAACATTGAAACCACTGTTGCAAGTTACACAAAGGGCAGTATAATATTTGTCTGAGGTCCCGAGTGCTCTTTAGGCATTGAGCTTAAATCCAACCTGATCTAGCAAAATCTTTCTTTGATGTCACTGAAGTTAATACATTTACCATCGTAGTTATTATGTCTTCCCATATGAAACTTTAGACATCAGTTAAGACTGTGGGGTGCTTTGAGATCTCATTGATTTTTAACAACAACAGGATCAAACCCTAATTATGTTGGCTGCACCGTCTGTCTCAGATCAGTTTTGGGATTTTGTTTCTGTGACTGGAATTAGTATTGCTGACTACTGGTAACAGCGTTTGTATTTTGCATACACGAAATTTTAATGCAAATATCTCATAGCAGGTGAAGACCAACAAGAGAACTACAGGAATATGGTTTTACATAAAAAGGAATCAGTTTTATTTCCTACCTCACCGGAAGTGGAACTTCCTTAGAACTTCAAGTACATTTGTACTGTCTTTTAATCTCATGATAAAACCTTCCTTGCTATACATCTATTCTATTAATTCATCTCCTTATGACATAACAGAGCATTTCTACATGTAATCCTCTGTTTAAGTAATTTCTCAACCAAAAACTGAGTGAACACAATTTCCATTTTATTGGAAAGATTCTTTCAATTTTTTCCAAGTCGTAACGTCAGAACATGTCAGAAATAGCATTGATCAGAAGTGATGCTGTCTCTTGAAGTCAGAAGCAAGTATCAGTAGGCTCAAAAGATAACAAAGGCAGCTGGTAATGAGCCTGAAATTAGATTTAAAAGGTGAACTTCATGCACTTTTTTGATATGCTATAAGATGCAGTGAAAACACATACTAGCTTTGTTAGAACTCCAGGTGAAGTAAAATTTCTGATCTTGACAATTTTTATTGATGTTTCACTTCTTGGAAGTCAACTTATAACCTTGAAAAAGTTGGCTCTTGAACAGGCTGATAGGCTGCATGATACAGATACTTCACAAAACCTACAAATGTGATAAAAACAGAAGTAGGCTTAATAAAAGCTAGTCTTTTCTGTCTGGTTTTAGTTATCTGTTTAGTTCAGTATGGAAATATAAATTATATGAATCTTGGTAAAAGCTATAGAACTAACAAGAATTTGCAAATTACTTGGGAAAGGAAGTGTGGAAGAGGATACTCCACTGCTCCAAATCTGGAGCTTCCTTGACCCCGCCGTAGAGTCTGAAACAGTTGTTTTAGTCTCTAGCTCTGACACATCACTCCATTGCTCCTACTTATAAGTGTGGAGTGTCTTTAAGATCTCAAATTTTGATAAAATGGCATCAATACAAATTCTTCTGGAGTGGAGTTGTTTCAACTTCCTGAATGACACTAGCAGCAATACTAGACCAAAATAAGTTCCTGAAACACCTATGCTGTGGGTGCTGGCTTCTCAATATGTGTTACTATACAGCAGTGCGGACACTGACTTTCACCTTTGAGCTCTTCTGTCTGAATAGATAGGTATTACAGGTCAGCACTGTTGGTACCTTGTGATTATTTTAACAGTGAAAAGTTCATGCTCCAGAATTCTCTTGCTTGTGTGCAAACCCTACTAAATATTGTGAAACATAGTTTTAACTTTCCAGTCTCAAGGTTTCTTTTGGTCCCCTAAAATTAGGTATTCATGGCAATGAACAAACTAAGTAACTATTTAATGCATAATTAAGTAACAGTTCTATCTGTTATTTGATTCTGACTCTTTAATGTATTTTTTTTATGCAAACCAGAACTATTTTTTTTCCTTGTCTCAAGGTAAAAAATGCCAACTTTGAACACTTCCATCCACAACTTCTCTGGGCAATCCTATTCTACAAAACTTTTAGAAGAAAGATCTTCATAGCCAATTTGTAGACCTGGAGGGTAGTTTGCTTGCTTAATTGAAATGGAAGTTATTAATAAGTACTTAACCTCAAAAATAAACAAGAAGCAAAAAAACTGCTATGCACCACCAAACTCCACAAAAACCCCCGTACAAATCCCATAAAACCAATGCTCCCAAATGCAAAAACCTCAAACAGAAAACATGTTATTTTCAGTGAAGTATCAAGTACACAGCAAGGTGTATAGAAAAAGCAGATATAATTACTATAGCAAATCTTAAAGGACTACCTCCCCATTTGTTTGCATGTTGTTGTTGGTTTTGTTGTCAAGTTACCTAATGTGCGAGCTGAAAGACGAAGTCACTAAAGTGGGACTCATGGAAGGAATCAACGTTATCCTTGTTAATGGCCTTTCTAATATGGCCTAAATGAATTCTGAGGATTCAGTGGGAAAGTTATAGGAAACAAAATAATAGGGTGTGTGAGCTATAACTTTGTAACACATTGCTAAAATAATGTATCTTTTTCTTTTGCTGTTCTGTGGCAGGATTCATTCTTCTGGAGCCGGAAAGGGCTTATGTACATTGCACCATTTTAATACACAATGTGTTTTATTCATAGTACTAATCTGGAGAGGAGGTGCTTTGTATTTGATAGCCTTTATAAATATATACCGCATACCTAAGTGTTTGTGCAAGAACATTAGAAACATTCATACTTACCTGATTGCTGTGGCATGACAGATGTCTAATACTTGGACTCGTTAACCCAAAGTATTTTACTGTCATTTTTTGTGCATGAATATATAAATTTTTGTCCTTTTTTTCAGATATAAGTGGACACTTCATCATGGTTGTAATATGAACAGATATTTGTTTTTAAATGTTGTGGAAAAGGGGTTGATTCAGCACGTACATACTGAAATTGTATGTAAGATTTATCTATGTGGTCTAGGAATACTGTTGCTTTGTTTGGCCCTGTTCCAAATATTCCAGACTTCAGTGGGTGTTTAAATCCAAGGATGATGATAAAATGAAGACCAATATGCTTAGCTGAATTTTCAGAGGTAAAGCAGGGTGGAAATGTGGATTTCTGTTTAAGGAAATAAATTGGTTCCTGTTGAATGATAGCAGAAGGTTCCTCTTTTAATTTGTAGCAAATAACCTATAACATTTTTTTAAACATGGACGTAATTATAGAAGAAATGGATTGGCATTTGACTTTCAAATGCATAGTCCATCAAACTGTCAAATGAATATTAAGTAAATTCAGCTTCGTATTTTGAAAATGCTTTCATATGTAAAAGTCAGAGTTATACAGCCATGACTTGAAATGAGCGATTTCTATTAAATGCATGGATGTAAAAGATGTGATGACTGTTGCCAGCAAACTTAAGTGACAGTTAAGACAGTTAAGTCAGTTAAGACAGTTAAGTTGAAAAATTTAATTTATATTTGAGAAAGGCAAGAATAAGGCTTGTAAAGGTGATTTTTTTTTTCCTGACTGTTCTCTGAAAACATAAAATGGTTATAATTTATCAGTAATATAAATTTATACTAATTTGTATTAGAGAAGTTTTTATTATATGATTTTATTTAAAAAATAATGCATTCCAGTTTTAAATGTTAAGTTCTGAATTTATGCAATATTTCTTCTGGATACATCATATTTTTCATATCAGCTTTTCTTGGTTTGTGCCAAGATTCATCTTTTTGAATTCCTTCAAATATCTTTAAGTAGGTCAGAAATGGATTAAATCTAAGAGAGATAATTAGAATTGATTCAGCCTTTCAAGCTGATTTTTCCCTTTCTTTGTGACTGATCCATACTGTTCAATGCTAAAGAATCCACTATATCTAAGTGAGCTGCAAGAAGAGACTGTTGCCCCAGTGCTTCTCCCACCATGTCCCCTGGCTTATAGCTTCTTCAGGAGGCTAGGAACCATGAAGAGTCACTAAAACTGATAATGTCTACAAAAGCAGGCAGATTTGGACTGACAGGCATTTCTCACCCAGTTTAGAAGTCCTCAGGAACTTAAGCTTTTCTTTGACAAAATGATATTGGAAACTTTCTCTTGCACCCGATGTAAGACTGGCTCATCAGAATTTCTGGTGGTGCCCTGTAGATCTCTTGGAGCAGCAAGTAGCCGTTGGTACTATCGTAGTTACACAGTTTGTCTTGCATAGATTGGCAGTTTTATAAAGATGCTTCATCTGCATCTGTATGAAGCATCTCATACTCTCATCTGAAATGTTTTCTTCAGTTTTTCCTTTCTGTAGCAATAACTTATTGGTACAAAATATTGATGTAGGCTGCTGATAAAAAGGGAAGTCCTGGGTATTCAATATATATGCATATTAAAAATTAACAGCAGAGTGCTGTTTCCAATGACAGTGAACTCAATGAATTACAGTTCCTAAGCACCTTATAGAATATTCATGCTCAGTAAATACTAGTTTGTGTACTGTTATTCACCAAATAGAACTCAATGTGTGTTAAGTAAATGCTGTAGCTGAGGAGATAAGAAAACAAATGTGCGAACAAATGGTGTGTATATTTGAGTAAGACAGGTTAAGAATAAGACGGACTTTTTGATCTGGATTTTTGGAAAAAGGAGCATACCACTTTTTCAGGTGTTCTGTTTGGTGCTTCTTTGAAGGGAGGGGGAGGGGGGATTAAATAATGTGAGGGGGATTTTTTTTTATCCTTAAATTTATATGCTTTTAAAAATAGCCTATATTAACCAGTCTAGTAAGTAAAAGAAACCTAAGGAAAAGGAGCCTAAAGCAAAAATTGAGTAAAGGCGGAGATTTTTCTTAAAACAGGTTTTGAAAAGGAGTGCCTATGAGCTACCCCATGACTGGCAGTGAGACAAACTCAAGGAAAAATGTCAAAACTTGTGGTAAACTTAGTAGTGACCTTGTGATATGGTGTGCCAAGTAGCGTTGCATACTGAGCACAAGCAATGGAGGGGCTTTTTGCAGACAAACAATGATTCATATAGGTGCCAAAGTGGCACCCGGCCATGGAGATCCTGAGGAAAAAGGGAGCTAATCATTACTGGATTAGAGTTTCTTAATGTAGTCAATGGATTACTGCAGCTGTAAATATTCTTTGTGAAAGAGCCATGCTGCCAGGGTCTTGATGATGAATCGCTGCCCTTGGAGCTCTCCTCCAGGGAATATTTAGAAACTGTGCAGGTAGAAATAACATAAATAGACCCTTTTCAATAACTTATCCTGTCTTCCCATGCTGAGTGTTTGGTGTTTGGGTTTGTTTTTTTGGTGATTTCTTGTTTTTTGGGGTGTTTGTGGGGTGTTTTTTGGTTTGATTTTTTTTTTTTTTTTGCTTTGTTTGTTTTTTTTTTTAGGTAGGGAAAATTTAGAAGAGTTGCATAACCTTTGAGCCTTGCAGTATCTTACACTCACAGCTTCTGTTTGATTCAAGTATCACAGGTGGTTTGAAGAAGAATGCCCCTGGGTCAAGAAATACACCTCTTTTGGTGTCTCCTTCACCAGAAATACTCTGCAAACAACCTGGGATTTTTCTCTCTCTCCCCTACCCCCCCCCCCCCCCCCCCCCGCAGTTTCTGAGAAATGTTTGTATACGGAATTGAATAAGTGCCAGGGTTGAGAAGTTTCTAGATGGCTTTAATGAACTGTGTTGGGTAATAGCATTCATTTTAGGAATTGCCTAGATTACTATGGATTCTTGGATAATGTCTAGGTATATCCCAGGAAGTTAGCAGTAGGCAACGCTTGAATTTAACTAATCTCCATTTGCTCAAAGTGGTAGTGTTAGTAACATTTTAGAGTTAGTGACAAAAGATAGCTAAAGATTTCTCTTTCTCTGCAGAAACTGTGGTATGTAAAAATCAAAATTTCGTAAAACATATGGAGATAAAAAAAAAAAACGTGTATCAGATGCATACATTTTTAGTATCAACATAACCGTTTCTTTAAACATTACTGGAAAAAATAACTCGCAAGAGAAATATGAAATGGCTTTGTATTTACCACGATACAAGTGATTTATGGAATTAATATCAATTAAGTTCTTGGAGACTGAAAGAGAACAACATTAAAGATCTACATTACAAGGCAAGGGAGATCAAGGTTCAAGTCTTCATTCTCAGCAGAGGAGGGACTTTCTTTCTGCGTAAATGGTAGTCCAAGCTGGATAGTCTGGAAAGAGTACTTTCTAGTGCACTTCCTTTGGCCGGTCTCTAATCTGATATTGCCCCCCCCCCCCCCCCCCCCGAATTATGCTTAAACTGTCTATATCTCTTTTCCTAATTAAGTGAAACATGTCAAACACTCAACATTTTCTGTGTGAAATAGAATTCTTGATTTCTGGCCAACCCTGGTGATGTATCTGCTGATATATGTGGCAATCACTTAATATGTATTTCCTGCAGTAAGTCCTGATCTAGAGAAGCCATTAAGGATGTGTACAATATTAACTGAGTCATCTGGCTGATTTAAATGTGGCAGTCTTAAACTGTAGACATTCAACTACTGCTTGTACTGGGACTAGTTCAGAGAATCTAAACATACACCAGCAGGTTTTCATGAACCTGCTATATAAGCAGTAATTAGTGCTTTCTCAACTGATATGAAATGAGGGAAACCCCCCAAATCTGTTCCCATGTGGATTTCACTATTACTTGAAACTTCTTTAGCATCTATAGCAATACCTCTTGTCTTAACATCACCTTGTTCCATGCAGCATGGAAATCTGCAAGATTGTGTTGCAATGGTAATGTATATATAGCCAAAAAATTGCATTCTGTTGAGTATGTCGTGCCTCGGACTTAATTGGTGTACTGCAGCCTGTCAACTGACCTTGTAACTTTCAAGTTCTTATTTTTCTTCCCTTGTACAACTTGTTCATGACATGTCTGCGATTTAAATGCCTACTCCCTGTCCACAGCATCTAATCCTTTTTTGCTACACTGTTAAATTTGGTGCCTGCTGTGTTGATTTTTTTTTTTTTTTTGATTTTTTGGTTATGCTTTGCTGGGTTATACTCATGTTCTTGTTCCCTAGCATAAATATAAAGAAAGATCTGGCTGTGTTTTCAATTTTACATATATTTTCAAACTTTCTTGTGACAGAAATTCTGTACACACTGAAATTTGATAAGGTTTGTCTAGGAGAAAAAAAATTCAAACAACCCAAACCGTTAAACTATATCTGTCCTGAGTTTTTTAAACAGGAATGCATCAGCTTCTTAAAGTCTAAACTGAGGTTCCTTCAGATTATGAATTTTTTCAAAGGGCAATGATCAGCATGTTCAGAGGAAACAGTACTTGTCTCTGACCATCTGAAAGCACTGAAACTACTTGTAGAATAAATTACCCATGAAAACAAAACATGAATGGCAGAATTTGATTAGCTAATCTGTCTCTTAAATGGAATGCTGCAGTATTTTTGTTGCTGTTCATTGCAACACTTTGTCATATAATTTTCTTGAGATATATATATATATATATGGAAACGATCTGAAAACCAGAATGGCCCATTAGAGCTCAAGCTTGGAGAGAGAAGGTCATTTAACCAGTCCAGCTTACCTAGTAGAAAGGGACTTTTACATTTGATGTATGTAAGAAATTAGGTGGCTGATAATGATCAGGCTTGCAAATAGCTATTAAGACTTAAATACACAAATATATGCATAATATATATGTGTATATACCTTTATGCATAGGTATAGAAATACACATATTTTAAATGCATGCAGCTATCGCCAAACTAAAGTAAACACCAAACTGAATATAATTATTTCTTTTTTTGCTTTGTGGAGAATAATTCTAATACTTTGTAGTGTTAACAAGACATGTGCCTTTGTCAGTTTTATTTGTTCCTGCAGAACTCATTAAAATGAGATTTCCAGCTGGACTAGGATGTCCCATTCTAACTTTAATATGGGGGGGTGGGGGGGGGTGGGGAGGGAGGACCTGGAAGTAATGGCTAAACTAATCTAATGATATGCTGTGTCCTGTCTGGTTCCCTGGGTTGCAAATACTTTAGACCAATGACTATCATTATCTGCTTTTACAATGCCTGAAACAATACAGCACGGTTCTCAACAAGAATTATAAATAATTATCACTTTATGACTCAAAACTGTGACTCTATTTGTAGATCTGTTATTTCCAGCTTGCATCTAATTGTTTTTCTGTCTGCATTTATGTTTTGGCATTAGGACTAACATAAGGATTTCTGCTTTGAGGATTAAAATGAGTCCTGAAGTCACCGAAGAGCAGCAGATTAAATTAAAAATGAGGCTTTCCTAGTACACATTACAGGTTTTGCTTTGTTTTGGAGTAATTTCCAAAACCTACTATTTGGGACCTAAAGTTAATTAGGCGTCTTGCTTGCTTAGTCTTTTCCAGCCTGCCTGACTTAGCCTTACTCTAAGCCATTGTCAGTTTAGGCAGGCAAGGTGTCTGTTCCCTTCTTCCCATCAGCACCACCCTGTGTGCACAGACAGGTCTCCTTGGCTGAGAACAGGACCTTGCCAGAACCATCCTCTTTCCTCTTGGAAATGGCTAGGACTGACCTTCAGCCCTGGCTGATCCTTGAAGAGTTACTGACATCCACAGGGCTGACTCTTGGTAAGAGAGATAAGCATTTATGAACTACTGCTACCCCTCAGACGCTGAGCTAATCTAGCAAGTGCACAATCTTCTTCTCTGCCTCCCAGAGAGGCCATATATTAAATATATGGACAGTCCTTTTGACTGCCCTCAGAAGAGAGAGAAGAAGCAGCTATTTCTTTCTCAGCCCTGAGTCAGCTATCAATTCTGAAGGTGTGTGGGCAATAATAGCAAAGAAGGTTCACTCCAGTTGCTATATTTTGTTTTTTATTTTCCCATTGAGGATCTTACGTCACTCTCTAACCCTCTTAGATTTGGCATGAAATTATCTGAGGTAATATCCGTGTCCTCAAATGTAACTTATCTGCTGTGCTGTGGAATGTAGGTACATCTCACCTGCCTTTTAGGATAGTTAGATCTGGTTGCAGCTTCAGGAGGTGAAATTTTATAGAGGCTTGTATGCCCTATTTTTGATCAGTTTAAGGTATATGCATACCTGGATTGTCCTCTCAGCTGCTCAGTTGTATTGGACTTGGAGGAGTTTGCTGTTCTTGGGCAGAGAGGTGAGAGCTAAGCTGTTACAGTGACAGGAAGAAAATGGCAGTAAGGAGGGGAAGGATGGGGTGAACTAGAAATTCAGACCTGGAGCTGTTGTACCACATGCTTTCAGACACACCGAGCTCCTCCATGGCACCCATGTCGGTGGGAGGAAGGGGCACCCTTCAGCCCAGTGCTCTGGTGCAGAGGGAGTGGGCTACTGGCCTCATTTTCCTGCTCACATCAATCCACAGTCCAAGGCATTTGGCTGCTTTTTGTGCACGGACAGCTTTGAACATAAATTCTAAACAGAAACGCAGAACCCAGTAACAAAAAAGCAATGGATCACGCAAACCCTAAATTTTGAAAATTAAGTTTCTGTAGGCATTCTGAGTAAATCAAAAAGTGTTATCAAGGCATTCTTTAGTGGAGAAACTTAGTTCATAGTTGTACGTAATATTTTGGAAACATAAGCACCAAAAAAACCCCAAACCCTCTCTCCTTTCTCAGACAAGACTAACAGTACTTAGTATTGTTGCAATTATAGCCTGACAGTAGTGTACTAGCTGTTTTATTTGCTCTGTAATATGTAATGAGTATTCTATTTGAATTATAAAACAACATGATGAATGAATTGGGCAGTATCGATTGAACTTCTGTACTAGTCAGTAATCATTTTGTTTCACAAGCTTTTATGCCCTCAGAGTGGGAATTAAAAATGGCTTAATTAGAACATGGAGAACTATCCCCTTTAGTCAGCATCTGCTAACAATAAACATATAAAGGCTTTAAGCAGTAAAACCCAATGACTTGTTAAAGGAAGTGGAGAAGTAATGAAAGACAGTGGTGTTTGTTTCTTCATCAGGCTTTAAAAAGTAATCATAATCTGCTTTCCTTTCTCCTTTTTTTTTTTTTTCCTCATTTAATTATAATATTTAAATATAGCATTTAGTCTACCTACTAATTTTCAAGAAGTGGTCAGTTTTTAAAGACTTGTAATTAAATTTTCAATATTTTGTTTATAACAAATATTTGGAACATGTAGTAGACTATGAAAGAAATTACTTCCAAACTAAAAATCTTGTATCGGTAATCTCCATGATCAGCCTGTATCTAATGTTCCTGTGTCTTCAAGTTTTTATAAAAAGAACAAACCAAAACACAGCTTGAATCCTTTAGAAGTTAATGGGATGTCCATAATGAGATGTCCTTTCTAGTACTTTTTCTTACTATTGGCTTTTCTGTAGAGATGTTGAATAACAAAAACATGTTTCTATCAAACTTAATTCCAAGAGTGAGTGTTCGTTATAGGGCTGAAATAATTTGATGGTGTTAGTTTTGTATGGTCTGGTGATTTTTATGTCCTAGCAAACAGGAAATGCCTTCTACTGTGTGTGCTAATGATGTGCACATGGTGGGACACTGGATTTGCCTTATGTGCGATCATCTATCTCTGCAGCACCTGTGATTCAAATTTGACAGAGAGATAAATTTTTTGTTTTGGAATCAGCATATTTTAACTTGGAGCTGATTAAAAGATCAGCAGTGAAATTTAGCCTGCCATGGTTAACCTCATCTTCATGGGTTTTTTTTTCTGAAGACCTTTTGTTGGAGGGGAAAGTGACCCTAACAGAGAGAGAGCTGTGACACATAGCTGAATTTTTGGTGTGGAAAACTCGGTGACAGAAATGAGTAGCGGGTTCTTTGCTCTTTTCTGTAATAGAATTCAGAAATAGCTGTTTAATACCCCCATTATGGTTTTGTTGAAATGACATTGGCTTTCTGTGCTTTGAGTTCATTCTGGTCTGATAGCACTGATTTTTCTTTTGAAAAAAGTCCCAACACAGCACAATCCTCCCTTACCACCCCCCCCCCCCAAAAAAAAAAAAAATCAGTTGGATTGAAAGTGATTTAACAAAAGCCAATAAATTCAGAAGTATACGATTGAAATATGCTTTTCTTGGTTATAGGTGGAAATTAAGACTCAGTGCAGAGTGCAAGGGGAGCCGAAGTTCAGCTGCTGACAGCCAGGGGTTATTTTGTGTTGTGCATTTTGGAGCCACCTCCTGTGGCTCCTGCTCCCAGGAGTTCTCAGCACTGTTGCTGCTGAAACAGGGCTAAGGTGGCAAGGCTGCAGCTCAGGGTACAAGGATAGGAGGAAACCAGCAAAGCTTTAGGAAAGACTAAGTCAAGAAGATTAGGTCTATTTTACTCCAGGATGATACTTGTTCAGCATCAGTCCTGGATGCTGGGGGATGGTTGGAAAAGAGAGGGACACATGTTCAAGTAATGAAATTTGAGATGAAGCAGTAGTGATTTTCTGTAGGCTTTGCTGAACACCCTGGGACAGGATGCAGGGATGGCAGAGTATGTTACCTAGCAACTAGTGGAAGGTGATTAACTCTTTGGTAGCCATCCTTTTTGCCTCTCTTAATAAACTGAGTGTAGAAGCTGAATTTCTACAGAGAAAAGATCGGGAAGTTTTTTTACTATTTGCAATATAATAATTTAAAGTGGCTATAATTAAAGTGAGTAAATTCAAATAAAATAGCTCTGAAATGTTGTAGCTCCTATTTAAACTGCTGTAACCATTTTATGGTTTATTAGTAGGTTCTTTATATAACCACAGTTGATAAGTCTGTCACTAGCTGTAACACTCCTTTGTTTCTGCAGTATAAATTTCTGTAACATGTGATATGCATGTCATGTCAGTCATTTATTGGTATTCACTAAATCTAAATAATTTGAAGATCAGAGATGGTTGTTGTTTTTTTTTTTTGTTTTGTTTTGTTTTTTAAACTACACATAAAAAGTATGGAATACATCAGCTCTACATTGTAGGTCAGACTCCCAGCAGGAGTTAAAATTCTCCAGTCAAGACCAACAGTTCTTCCTCTACTTAAATTTAGTTAAATCAAAGTACCTAAACCAACTGAGGATGTAATGATATGGCATTACTAAAAGAGCTGTTGAGATGAAAATTCCTGTTACACATTATGGTTTTCTCAGATTGCAAAGTGAGATTCTGTAAAATATGTGGAAAAATGGAGGGTGTTTAAAAGGCAGTAGTAAATAAAAAGCAGATCAGACTGTTACAAGTATTGTAAACTAATAGTTTGTTGTGACTTAAGCCCTGTTGGCAAGCCAGCCACACAGTTTCTCTCTCCCCCCCTCTTTCTTTCCTTCCTCTCCTCCCCTCCCACCCCAGTTCCCGGAGGGATGGGAAGGAGAATCGAAAGAATGTAACTCCCACGGGTTGAGATAAGAACAGTCCAGTAACTAAGGTATAACACAAACCACTGCTGCTACCACCAATGATAACAATGATAAGGGAGATAACAAGGGAAGAGAATACGATACCACCTGCTGAAAAGAGCCTGACCGAGCAGTGAGTGCCCTTCTGGGTAACTCCCAGTTACATCCCAGGCATGATGTGCTGTGGTATGGAATACCTCTTTGGCTAGCTTGGGTCAGGTGTCCTGTCTCTGCCTCCTCCCGGCCTCCCCTCCTCCCTGGCAGAGCATGAGACTCACAAAGTCCTTGGCCAGACCAAACATTTGAGCAGCAACTAAAACCATCAGTGTTATCAGCGCTGTTCCCAGGCCAAAAGTCAACAAAACAGCGCTGCACCAGCTACTAAAAAAGACAAAAAAAAAATGACTGCTACTGCTAAACCCAGGACATAGTTGATCTTAAAAGACAAGTTGATCTTAAATTATCACTAGTCTAGTTTTTGTTACCTAGTCTGCATAGCAATCAATATCTTTGCCAGGTTTCTTGTGGCTATGTGAAATTTTTTAGGTATTCCAATAGCCATATGCTCTTTGGATTGTATAGAATGTATCTGCAAAGAGGCACTAGACAGAAGGTGCATTGATTCCCTTAGCAACAGTGGGGGAAGGAATTCCACTGTCCGAAGGGTAAGTAGGCATATATTTGTGAATGCTTATGTGTAAATGTGAAATAAGAGGGTATTAGACACAAATGAATATGTAAATATTTTTCCTAGTAGCATCCGTACATCACTCTACAGCTACAAATTTATAGGATGCAATTGCAGATGGTGTGTTTTAGCAGTCTGCTATTAGTAAGCAGTCATTAGAGCTGCTGGTTTGTGAGCCTTCATACTTCCAAAATGCTCACATAAAAGTTGAGATGCAGAAAGTTAAACAATTGATCTTGGGAAATTTTTTTTCTTTTGCTTGCTCACTTGTTTTTAAACTTGTTTAACCTCTTAGCTGTCTCACATCCAGTAGGTGAGTGGGGATTAGTAACAGTAGATTGGATTATGCAAAAGCAAAGATTGCCTGAAAACAGGGACGAAAACTCTAACAAATAATAGGCATACAATGTGCTAATAGCTGCATAGAGAACTTCAAATTAAATCAATAGACTGTAATGTTATTACTGTCTGTGTAGATGAATATTGACTTTGATTGCTTGAGCTAATATTTTATTACACTCTCTCATATGAGAAACAACTGAAATTCTTATTGCAATCATAGAATCATAGAATAGTTAGGGTTGGAAAGGACCTGAAGATCATCAAATTCCAACCCCCCTGCCATGGGCAGGAACACCTCACACTAAACTATGTCACCCAAGTCTCTGTCCAATCTGGTCTTGAACACCGCCAGGGATGGAGCATTCACAACTTCCCTGGGCAACCCATTCCAGTGCTTCAACACCCTAACAGTAAAGAACTTCTTCCTTATATCCAATTTAAACTTCCCCTGTTTAAGTTTGAACCCATTACCCCTTGTCCTATCACTACAGTCCCTGACGAAGAGTCACTCCCCAGCATCCCTATAGGCCCCCTTCAGGTACTGGAAGGCTGCTATGAGGTCTCCACACAGCCTTCTCTTCTCCAGGCTGCACAGCCCCAAGTTTCTTAGTCTGTCTTCATAAGGGAGGTGCTCCAGCCCCCTGATCATCCTCGTGGCCCTCCTCTGGATTTGTTCCAACAGTTCCATGTCCTTTTTATGTTGAGGACACCAGAACTGCACAGAATACTCCAGGTGAGGTCTCACAAGAGCAGAGTAGAGGGGCAGGATCACCTCCTTCGACCTGCTGGTCATGCTCCTTTTGATGCAGCCCAGGATATGGTTGGCTTTCTGGGCTGTGAGAGCACACTGAAGGCAGCTCATGTTCATTTTCTCATCAACCAACACCCCCAAATCCTTCTCCGCAGGGCTGCTCTGAATCTCTTCTCTGCCCAACCTGTAGCTGTGCCTGGGGTTGCTCCAACCCAGGTGTAGGACCTTGCACTTGTCGTGGTTAAACTTCATAAGGTTGGCATCAGCCCACCTCACAAGCGTGTCGAGGTCCCTCTGGATGGCATCCCTTCCCTCCAGCGTATCAACAAAACCACGCAGCTCGATGTCATCGGCAAACTTGCTGAGGCCGCATTCAATCCCACTGTCCATGTCACCGACAATGATGTTGAATAAGACCGGTCCCAGCACCAATCCCTGAGGGACACCGGTCGTTTCTAACTGGACATTGAGCCATTGACTACAGCTCTTTGTGTGAAGCTGTCCAACCTGTTCTTTATCCACCGAGTGGTCCATCTATCAAATTGATATCTCTCCAATTTATAGACAAGGATGTCGTGGGACAGCGTCGAATGCTTTGCACAAGTCCAAGTAGATGATGTCTAATTTCTGGCATATCAAGCATTATTCATGTTTTAGGTGACAGTTTAGGAATATCATATTTATGATATTTTTTCTTATTTTTTTAATGATTTTTAGTTTTGATTCTCTCTGACCTGCCTGGCTTTGCACTGAGGCAAAGTGAAAGTGTTCAGCTGAAACCTGTTACACTTCATGTCTATGTCCTGGTTTAAGGCCAGCTGGTAACTCAGAACCATGAAGCTGTTAGGTCACTCCACCCACTTCCTCCCCCCCACCCCCCAGCCCCGAAGGGACGGGGAGGAAAATGGAAAGAATATAACTCCTGTGGGTTAAGATAAGAACAGTCCAGTAACTAAGGTATAACACAAACCAATACTGCTACCACCAATAATAATAATGATAAGGGAAATAACAAGGGAAGAGAATACAACCAGTCACCACCAGCCTGACCTGAGCAGTGATCTAGCTCTTCTGGGTAACTGCCTCCAGTTTATACAGTGGGCATGATGTGCTGTGGTATGGAATATCCCTTTGGCTAGTTTGGGTCAGGTGTCCTGTCTCTTCTTCCTCCTGGCTTCCCCTCCTCCCTGGCAGAGCCTTAGACTCAGAAAGTCCTTGGTCAGACTAAACATTACTGAGCAACAACTGAAAACTTCAGTGTTATCAGCGCTGTTCCCAGGCTGAAAGTCAGAAGAACAGCACTGCACCAGCTACTAAGAAGGAGAAAAAATGACTGCTACTGCTGAATCCAGGACAGTCTACAATGGAGGTAGTCCGGTCTTTCATCTTGGGAAAGGTTCTTTCAGGTGAGATGAAGAACTTCTGAGACATGTCGTGTTCAATGTTATTCTAAGAGTAAAGTCAAAATACAGCACTGTACCAGCTACTCAGAAGAAAATTAGCTCTATCCCAGCCAAAACTAAGACAGAAAGACTAAGAGTAAGAAGAACTTGTGTTCATCTTGTATTTGCTGTAGATGATGATGATGAAGAAATTGTGTGGTGGTGAGATAATTGCTCCTAGTTGTTTTAGTTTTGAACATAAATATGCAAAAATTGATATATGTAATTTTCTCTGCTTTGTAGCATTATCAGATAGCTAATTTCTAGAAAATATATGCCTGTGAAGGGATGGTCATAGTAGCTCTATAGGGGTTGCAAAACCTCAAAACTAGAGGACTGCAGGAACGATAGAAAGTCTAATCAGTTCACCTTCAGTTACATTGCACAAGCACTACAGAAGCATAAGCGTAACAGTTGGCAATATTTTTATCTGAAACATGGCATGATGAAACATCCTGTCCAGATTAATGGATATCTGTATTTCCAGTACTGGGAAAGGGGCACATCTGAAAAGTGAAGCAGTTGGGGTGCTGGCTGTAACATGTTCAGTTTCGTAATGTGTTTCTCCAAATATATTAATTTCACAGAGTAATTTAACAGTAGAAAGAATATCCCTTTGAAGAGAACCGTGATGCCGTCATAGGGTCCGGCAGAACTCCTTCAGGCTGAACTAGGGACTCATCCTGCACTTTTGTGTTTTCCAGCTCCTACATTACTTCAACTCCAGTACTGCAATCCCAGTAAAGTATATCCAACCTTTCCTATGATTTCTCCTTTACAGCTGAGATAGGTATTGCAATTCTATTATCAGTTCTTGAAGCAGGTTTTTGTTGTGCTGTACTTATTATTTTTTCTGATTTCATGGAATGCATTTAATGAGTTTAAAATCTGACAGTTACTGTACATAGTTTTAGCAAACTTTGTCTTATTTGACATTTCCCCCTTTGCATGATGAGCTGTTGCGAATAGCATGCTCTCCAAGTGTGTTTTGCTGTTTTCTCCCACACAAAATGGACTGATAATTCTGGATTTACACCTTCCATTCTCAATTTTCCCTCAAAACTGAAAGTTGTCCAAGGTGAAAATAAAGCAGTCTTGTGAGATAATATGTATTGCTCTGGCTGCTTTATTTCTGTCCTTCCAAGTCTTTTGTCTGAAGAATATCCTTTCTTTAACATTTTTCTAGGTATCACTTTCAGACAGTGCTTTTTTAAAAAATTGAGGTGTCATATCCTAATAAAGAAAAACATGGAAATCCATTTCCTTTCCATCTCATTGACATCGGGCGGTTATCTCCTCTGCATCATTCTTCTTTACTCACGTGAGCATCTTGGGGCGCTTTCTGCTGTTATTCTACAATCTGTGAATAATGCAGAATGACTAGATACCTTACCAGGCAGACATGCAAACACTGCCATTCTTTGGTTTGGATAGCTTTCACTGTAGTGTGACTGTCTTCAATAGCAAAATTCTAGAAATAGTTTCGAAAGAGGAAGAAATAGTATAAACCCTGGAAAGAGAAAGCAAATTTCCATTTTCATATCCCTCAAGAGACAGCATGTGTGTCACTGAGAATATAATCTTTCCAGTTACTTTCATGTTTGAGAATTTTCTTTCTTTTATCACAGGTGGAAATCTGTAGAAGAACTTTTAGAGGAATGTGTATCTAAAGATGATTTTTTTTTTTTAATTACTTGGTTATATGCAGAGGCTATCTAAATATCTACTTATGTCATCCTTCCTTTTTCAGAATCAACTATTAAAATTGGAGATGATCTACCTAAATGGATCAGACATTATGGGATAATCTCACAAATGAATTTTACCAAATACTTCCCAATTTTTAATTAAAAGATGTGGGATTTTGAGACGAATTATTTCATGAAGATCTACTTGTATTTGCTGTCGCAGTACAGATTTTTAAAAATAATCAAACAAGACTAAGTCTTTGCATTTCTCAATCCTAAGGTTGAAAGGTATCTGTGGTTACTGAAGACAGTCATGGAGACAAATTGCAGTTTTTAGGGGATGTAGACAAACTTTCTTGTCCAGCTGCATCATTCTTGTGTTTAAATACAAGAAAAGTTAGCTTCTGAAGACTTTCTGATAAAGTGAATCAAGATGTTCATGGTGGTTTTCATCTCTTTCTGCTGATTCAGAGAGTAATAAACAAGATATAGAAGGACAGAACAAAGGTGATATTAATTGCTTCTGTTTATGAGCAGTTTAGGGTGGCTGCAAAGCCAGTTAGCCAGGGACATCCTTCATTCCCTAACTTGGAAATCATCAGGGAAGATGTATCAGCTAATCTGATTTTAAGATGCTTCATCTCACAGTAGAGACAATAGAACTTTTAAGACAATTTTTTAATTGCAGATCCTTTCATGAAACAGCTGCATTCCAGGGTAGTAAAACATGCATTTGTGTGATTTCTATGAAATTTCAATGAAATATCCTGTCCTTGTTTTGGCTGGGAGAGAGTTAGTTTTCTTTCTAGGAGGTGGTGCAGTGCTGTGTGTTGGATTTAATATGAGAATAATGCTGATAACACACGGATGTTTTAGTTGTCACTAAGTAGCACTAACCCTGATCAAGGACTTTTTATCTCTTATGCTGTGCCAGTGAGGAGTGGCACAAGAAGCTCGGGAGGGAACAGAAACAGGACAGCTGGCTTAAGGTAGCCAAAGGGGTATTCCATACCACAGCACATCATGCCCAGTATATATACTGAGGGGAGTTAGCCAGAAGGTATGATTGCTGCTTGGGTCAGGCTGGGTATTGATCAGTGGGTGGTGGGCCAACCATCACTTGGGTTTCCTGAATTTTGCTTTATTACAATTACTAAACTGTTCTTATCCTGACCCAGGGGTTTGACCTTCTTCCAGTTCTGCCCATCCTGCTGGGGGCAGAGTGAGTGTGTGGCTGCCTGGTATTTAGTTGCCAGCTGAGGTTAAACCATGACTTGTTGTAGAAGACTGGAGGCTAGTAGAGATCCAAAGCAGAGGGGGGAAAAAAATGCTGTTCATTTGGTTGTATTTAGGCAGTGTAGGAATTGCCAAAGAAAGTGATCAGTGGTTAGTTTTTGACTTGTAACTTGTCAGCTTTTGGGATACTTGGGTGCTTCTTTATTCTTCTGAAAGGCAAACATTAGGAATTTCACACTTACCCTGTTGACGTGGGGGTCACGGACGATGCGGAAACAATCAAAGTGATCAAGCAATTGCCAAAGTTTATTGCGCATACACTGGGTTATATACTGATCAAGTTCTTCCAGCTTGCATTATATCCCTAGTTACAGCAATTCCATTGTCTAACATACAAAGGCTAGCTTACATCACAAGCTTAACAACAACAATTCCATTGGCTAACGTTCTAACATTCCAAAGTTAACAATGTCGACTTGCTCAACATTGCTTGCCGACCACAACTTTTCAACATCTTAATTCTGCAGTTTCGCATCCTGTTTCCAATTGTAAGACTATGCATCATCAGCAATCTTACTTCCCTAATATGCCTCCCCAGATGCTCTGGTTATCTTAAGGCCCAAGCTCTCTATTTCAATCAAAGGAGCACAAGTTCTGTCCAAGGCCTCTTGCCTCTGCTCACAGCTATGTCAAACCTGCCCACAATACCCTGTGCCGGGTACCTGCATGCAGTAAGAGGGCAACACAGAGTTATTGCTGGGGTTGCTTTAATTTCCTGGGCATTTGCCCTTTTGATCCTGCACTGAGACTGGTGTAGGAGGACCTTCCTTCTGAGAATCAGGGCAGTGGTCCTCAAACAAGGTAATCAATTTGATAATCACTCTTACTGTTTTGCCAAAAAAAAACCAGTTCAAATTTGAGGTCCTGCTTCCCAATTCAGTCTTGCTGGGTTCAAAACCTCATGTGCAGGGCCAAACTTATGATCCCAAATCACATTTATCTCAGAGCTAATCAATAATATGCATAAATTGGCACATATATAGTGAGCAAAAGGGAAATGAGGTAATAATAAATCTCCATGAATTGTAGGAGTAGTTTGTTCAGCTCAGGCTAAAATGTTTGCTTTATATTTCATTTCATGTTTTAAATTTAACTAGAGACATGCTTTGGAATTAACCAGGAAACACATGGACAGATGTGACAAAGCTACCTTTGTGCGTCTGATTGTGCCGTATGCTGCTCTTATACAGAAGCAGATCTTTCCGGATCATTTCTATGGACGTATAGATGTGTAGAGTTGAACAGTTTTTCATTTTTCTGTTTTTTTTTTTTTTTTTTTTTTGTGTGTGTGTGTGTATATGGTTTGGCTTTTCAGTATCTCTTCAAGGCTTAGTGTTCTTGTTAATGTGGCATGTTCAAAATAAGATATTATTTTCACAACAGTAATGTACAGAAAAATTTCCATTACCCACCGTATGACATAAAACTAAAAACTAGGTTTTCTCTGTGACTCCTTACATTGTTCAGTTCAACAATAATTACTGATGATTCTGTCAACATCCTACCAAGTAACTATTGTGTTTCAAAGGCACATCCTAAAGTAGAATGTTAAGTTGCAATAGAACAACAATGAATGTTTTTCTCTTGGCTATTTGAAATGCTAAGCGACACAGATTTCTTTCCTTTTTTTTTTCCTCATTGTCCTTTCACAGACATTGACACAACTCAGGCTTAGAATATAACATGACATGAGGCAACAGCAATATAAAAAGAAGTCTTTGAAGCTGTTTCTTTTTATCATGCTTTGCCGTTAATAGAATTTCTCTGGTCTAATTCCTTTGCAGTTCTAAAGAGCATTACATTTCAAGTTCCATAATTGTACCAGGGGATTGAAACCTTTCTCAAAAAAAAAAATAAATAATTAAGTATTCTGTCCAAGACTGACTTTATCAGCTAGTGTTGATTGTGTATCATAAGAAAATGTTTTGAGTATTATAGATCTGCTTACTATGAATGTCAAACAAAAGTACAACAGGCATTAATCTAACTACTTTTGATATGTGCTTTTTGACCTCATTGGAACATATTAGAGAAGCTATATGCTAACACAAACACCACAAACTTAATATTTTTTTTTAATTGAAACTGAATTGAAAAATTTATTGCTTATCTAAAATGTGATGTCTGTGATGCTAACTTGTGTATATATAATATAAAAATACATAGACGTTAATTTGCTACTAGCTAGCTTTGTAAGTACAACCGAATGGTATATTCTGGTTTTATGCATTTTTTGCTGAATTGAGTGTGGCTTTGCAGTAATACATATTTCACTATGTTACCTCTTTTTTTCCTAAACAGTTGACTATGAAAATGAGATTGTAAGTATGCGTGCTTTTTGGAGTATTTAGGAGAAACTAGTGAAATGGGCTCATCTTTTTGGCTTTCCAGAGGAGTGTGCAGGGTATGCAGTTTCCTCAGAATCCTTAGCTGATGCAATATGCTTCATTTGGTTGTCTTCACGAGAAGGCTTGGGGAGGCTCTGCTGTATAGATTCAGTTTACATATGTAACTGCCTTACAGATGGTGTAGGTCATCTTTATTTCTCTGGGAAGTATGCAGATAATGTTGTAATGTTTTTATCATTACTGGAAAACCTTGTGTAGGTCAATCCAAATATAAATTTCTTGAGAAAATGAGAAGCCATTCCTGCAGGTGAAGCGTATGATATAGAGGAACTAAAATTGAAGCTCCTTTCTTTTTTGTCAGGAAAGCTTTTTTTTTTTTTTTCCAGAGTAGCACTTGTGGAACTGAAATTTATTTATGGTGCTAAAGAAGTGTGTTCATTCTTTGCTTATTTTATCATAGAAATGGTATCAAAATCTTATTTTTGTTAAGGGAGTGATATAGAGATTATATTACAGCCTGTAGGATTAGTTTAGAAAACTCAGGCTGATCTCTGGCCAAAGAAAACCATGAGAAATAATTTTCCCCAATTTACAACTATGTTTTCAACAAAAGAATATCCAGGTATAATACAGATTATTTGGCCACTACTCTAATTTAAAAATGTATCTAAAAAGGATCAGCATATTATCTGTCCTGTTTACCAATTAGGTCTGTGTTTGTTTTGAAAGGTCATACTTGAGTATTGTTTGAGAACATATAAATTTACATATATATTTGAAAGCAGTATATTGTTTTAAAAAGAGAGTAAATATGAACAAGTGCTAATTTAATCATTGAGTTAAATTTCAATGATTTCTAATATTTTAAGAAATATTAGAAAACTACAGATGGTCAAGCTATTCTAGAATACTTGATTAGTATGCTAACCAAGGTATGGAAAAATTTATTGCTTAAATGGACATTACTTATAGCCGCATGAACTATGAAAGGTTAAGTCTTGATTTCTTGATGCGTAAGTAGTAAACTATATACATTTGTCCTGGGTTCAGCAGTTAACAGTCATTTTTCTTAGTAGCTGGTGCAGTGCTGTGGTTTTGACTTTCAGCCTGGGAGTAACACTGATAAAACCAGATGGTTTTAGTTGTTGCTCAGTAATGTTTAGTCTGACCAAGGACTTTCTGAGTCTAAGGCTCTGCCAGGGAGGAGGGGAAGCCAGGAGGAAGCAGGGACAGGACACCTGACCCAAAATAGCCAAAGGGATATTCCATACCACAGAACGTCATGCCCACTATATAAACTGGGGACAGTTACCCAGAAGGGTTAGATCACTGCTCGGATTGGGCTGGGTATCGGTCAGTGGGTGGTGAGCAGTTGTATTCTCTTCTCTTGTTATTTCCCTTATCATTATTATTGTTGGTGGTAACAGTAGTGGTTTGTGTTATACCTTAGTTACTGGGCTGTTCTTATCTTAGCCCATGGGAGTTACATTCTTTCGATTCTCCTCCCCATCCCTCCGGGAGCAGGGGGAGGAAGGGGTGGGGAGTGAGCTAATGGCTGTGTGGTTCTCAGTTGCCGGCTTGGCTTAAACTGCGACAACATTCCATAGAAATATTTCAATTATTTAGCAGAAAATCCTGTGTATTTTACTTTAGCTTCAAGGGGAGAACTCCTGCAGATGTAGTCTGAGAAGGAGATATTGTAAGAAATAGATGCTTTGTTTTAGGAATAATAAGAGGAAAGCCCAGTTTTCCTAGATAACATCTAGATAACATTTTCTTTGCCTTTAAAAAGAATTTGGTTTCCATGTGCTGTGAGGAAGAACACTTGAATGAAAATAAAGAAACACTCTGCTCTTTATCCACTGGATATATAAATGAAACCAAGCTATACAAGCTGTGTGGCTCTGTTGATACACTGGAGGGAAGGGATGCCATCCAGAGGGACCTGGACATGCTTGTGAGGTGGGCTGATGCCAACCTTATGAAGTTTAACCACGACAAGTGCAAGGTCCTACACCTGGGTTGGAGCAATCCCAGGCACAGCTACAGGTTGGGCAGAGAAGAGATTCAGAGCAGCCCTGCGGAGAAGGATTTGGGGGTGTTGGTCGATGAGAAAATGAACACGAGCTGCCTTCAGTGTGCGCTCGCAGCCCAGAAAGCCAGCCGTATCCTGGGCTGCATCAAAAGGAGCGTGACCAGCAGGTCAAAGGAGGTGATCGTGCCCCTTTACTCTGCACTCGTGAGACCTCACCTGGAGTATTGTGTGCAGTTCTGGTGTCCTCAACATAAAAAGGACATGGAACTGTTGGAACAAGTCCAGAGGAGGGCCATGAGGATGATCAGGGGGCTGGAGCACCTCCCGTATGAAGACAGGCTGAGAAAGTTGGGGCTGTTGAGCCTGGAGAAGAGAAGGCTGTGTGGAGACCTCATAGTAGCCTTCCAGTATCTGAAGGGGGCCTGTAGGGATGCTGGGGAGGAACACTTCGTCAGTGACTGCAGCGACAGGACAAGGGATAATGGGTTAAAACTTAAACAGGGGAAGTTTAGATTGGATATAAGGAGGAAATTCTTTACTGTAAGGGTGTTGAAGGACTGGAATGGGCTGCCCAAGGAAGCTGTGAATGCTTCATCCCTGGTGGGGTTCAAGGCCAGGTTAGACAGAGACTTGGGTGACATAGTTTAGTGTGAGATGTCCCTGCCCGTGGCATGGGGGTTGGAACTAGATGATCTTAAGGTTCTTTCCAACCCAAACTATTCTATGATTCTATACAGAAGTAGCAACTATTTTACAATGTAAAATTATTTAAAAATATTTGCTGCAAAAAAAAAATGTTGTGATAGTCTGAGAAGAATTAATTGTAGAATTGCACAGATTAATGCCCTGTGAGCCTGCATTATTGTTCTAACACAGGAGTACAAAAAGTTACTTAACTATTTTTTGCCCTTCAGCTTGTGGCATTCATTATTTACCAGGTAAAGCATTCACAAATTTAAATTTTTACACAAATTAGAACTATATGGATTAGAATTTCTGATTATTTTTTTTATAACAGCATTCCAGCATTCACTGAATATATTACTATTGGAAAATTAATACTATAGTGGTGACTATTCTTACATGAATGGTTTTAAGTACAGTCCCTTAGTTTATACGAGAATTGTATATGCCAGTATTTTTTGAACTTCAGTGCATAGGCTCCATTGCATTAATTGCTAAGTCTGTAATTACAGCTTTTTTGTGATCCCAGTCCATATAATAACTGTGTTCATTTTGGGGAAGGACACTTAGATGCAGTTGCATAGATCCCTACTTCCTTAAACCTGTCTTGAATGATACTTTGACGTGAATCTCTCACACAAATTGGAAATTTGCTGGTGTCATGCCAAAAGTGCTGTATCTTGTTGTACCTTGTCTGTTACTAACTTGTTCTTTTCTCCCTATATTATGAATATTTTATTCTAACAGCTTTTCATTATTTCTCTATAAATGACTAATTGATGCTGTCTGTCCGAAGTTGGTACTTCCCTCTTTGATCAGTAAAAATTATCTGTAGAAGACCTGTGCATCCAGGAATAGAGCTCCATGTAGATTATTGGAGAAATGATTGAAAACTGGTGTAGCTTTGTACTGATGCAATACCTTTAGTGAGTATAAGTGCAGGTGTTGTACCTAGCTTTCTTCTTGTGCAGGCAGCTTAACTACTCTGGAGGAAACATCAGTTCCAATTGTGCTAACAGCTATTCAGTGCAGTAATAGAATAGCTCCATTTGTGATTTGGATGTTGTCGTGGTTTCGGCTGGGAGGGAGTTAATTTTCTTCATAGTAGCTGGTGTAGTGCTGTGTTTTGGCTTTAGTCTGAGAATAATGTTGATAACAGATGTTTTAGTTGTTGCTGAGTCGCACTTACCATGATGAAGGACTTCTCAGTTTCTCATGCTCTGCCAAGGGCACAAGAAGCCAGGAAGGAGCACAGCCAGGACAGCTGATTCAAGCTAGCCCAAGGATTATTCCATACCATAAAATGTTGTGCCCAATGTGTAAACTGTCGGGAGTTACCTGAAAGGGCTGATTGCTGCTCGAAGTGGGCTGGGTATTGGTCAGTGGGTGATGAGCAGTTCTAGTGTGCATCACTTATCTTTCTTGGCTTTTATTCCTGTCTTTTTATTTTCTTCTTCATCATTATTTATTATTATTTTACTTCATTTCAATTATTAAACTGTTCTTATCCTGACCCATGGGTTTTACCTTCTTCCAGTTCTCCATCACAAAGGGCAGAAAGAGAGGGTGGGGGAGTGAGTGAGTGGCTGCATGGTACATTTAGTTGCTGGCTGAGGTTAAACCATGACAGATGTGAAGTTAGTTTAAAAATCAATTATGTACAATACATATGAATAAAAGACTACAGTCACAGAAAAAAATAATAAATAATGAATTGCTCATCAAGTTTCTTGTAGGACTTAATTGGGTTTTTCTATTATTGTCCATGCAAATCTCTGCAATTAGTTTGGTTTTTTTCTTTAGAAGAATTAAGCTCTTGCTTGTACCAGGAGCCCAGTGTCTGCAAGCACTGAGACTCTAAAACGGAGCATCTTATTTAACAGTAAGAAAAGTCCACTGAGTAAGATCATTCTGAGAAACAGTGGATGGCACTGTTGGCTTGCAGCTATGAATCTGCATCAATTAAGCAGGACAGGGCAAACTTAAAAAAACCCCAAACTGAAAGGAAAACTCCAAAATCAACTCCCCCAAAGCCAAAAAATACCCATGTCCCCAAAAATGAAAACCCAAACTAAACCATATAGACGTATCTTCTCAAAATGCATGGAGTAATTCTCAGACTATTTGTCGGTTCTCAGAAATTCTCATATAGATGATAACACATAAGATTCATAAATAATTTAAGGAAAACAATAGTAGCAAATTGAGCCAAGCTAAAAGACAGAAATAACATTTTGGTTGCATCACAGGAGAAGAAAAGCTCAGCTGGCTGAGGTGGGAGTTAATGGTGTTAAATTAATTTGGCAAAAGCACTGGAAGAGCAATGCCTCTCTTGTTTAAGGCAGGATTGTTAGTATTTGAGGGTTTTGAGTCTTACTAGCGCAAGATCACACCCATGCAGAGGAGCAAAGGGAATGTGTTCAGTCATTTGGAAACTACTTATAGATGTTGTCTAGAAAATAGGTTGTAGTTGCTAAATCTAGTTATGCGGGGGGGAAGTGTGTGTGTGTGTGTGTGTGTGTGGTGTGTGTAAGGATGTGGGCTTGGAGTTTTTGAAGAAATAGGCAACCTGGGTTTTAAGACCCCTAGTCAAAAGCACAGTGAGACCTGTGAGATCCTTCTCCTAGACTGTAGCAAGTTTTGCCTCAAGAGATTAGATGCACTTGAATGGTTCTGTATTTTATTTTTTAAGATCAAATACATTGTCCAATTTTATTTTAAAGTGTGTGGTACACACTTGACCAGTGTTTTCTGGAGAAGTCACATATGGGCATGGCCAATCTCCTCATCGATGTGCAGTACTCAGTCCAAATTATATGCACATAAAAAATCTAATACTAAGCAAAGAGCATGCTATGTATCAGCTCAATGCCTTTATGCTTGGTTGTCAAACACTGAAATTTAATTTAATTCCTATAATGTAAATGTCTTTTAAAGAGAGAGTGAGTCTATTAAGGGGGAATATCACCAAAAGATTAATATGACTGTCATTATCAGTAATCCTTTACTTCTGATAATAGTAACATCCCCAAAGAGAGAAAATTTATTTGCAAAAATTTTACTCTGTTTTAAAATTATTAATTTAATGTTACAACATTTCTACAGTCCATTTCTACAAAATATCTGAGCCCTTGAGAATCATATAGATGCCTGGTAGCTAGCAAATGTGCAGCGCTATAAATATTTTATCCTACTTTAGAAGGAAGATGCCTGTTGTAGTTTATAAGTGATGGTAAGAGCTCATTTAAAATCATGAGGAACTATTGGTTGACTAGTTCACCACAAAAATAAACCTAGTGGCTGGAAAGAGAAGTACCACCCTTGTGAATAATACTAAATAATTTAATTCAGCCTGGTATAAATAATGCTACAGTATTTTTTGCAGAGAATGAAAAGACAGTATATGAAACATGACATTGCAATCCAGAAATTTCAGGTTTTAAGATGATTAGCATAAAATCAGGTTCAGTATTAATGATTTTGAAATTCAACCTCTTCCTAATTTGTTGAAGATGAAGACTGAGTGGATTTAATGAGGCAAACTGTTTACTTCCTGCTTAAATGAGCCATTTCAGTGAAGTGTGTTTGTGTATGGCAATCTTGATTTTCAGTTCACTGGCCGCCATAATACTGCAATGCATAGAGATCCAGTGAGTGCAAAGAAATGTTTTAACTCACCATGAGTTCTTACTTTTTTTTAAACAAAAGCACTGCATAAATCCTACAACATGACAGATGGTGACTGTGCAGTACTCTTTAGTCATCAAATTGCATTAAGATGTAAGAGTTGCTGCTCCTCATCCTCTACTCCATGTTGAATAGAGGTAGGAAACAAAGATGTGAAGAGTAATAGGCAGGAAGTGTATGTTACTTTGTTTTGTTCTGTTCTCATGCAACTTCTGGTCATGGTTGCATTTCTTCCTGTAATTAGATCTAAATAGTTCCATACTAGTGGCAGAAAGACTGACTTGGCTAGTTATGGGTAAACAGTATTTTGGTTAAGAGTAGCAGTGCTAACTATCAACCCATTGATGAGAGACTCTTCCTCCTATATGCACACACTTCTAGGAAAGCTATACCTCAAAAGTGGTAAAACACATTCATATAATAATCTGTACTTTAAAAGGAATTATGTTATCATTGTTGGTCAAAAGTTACTTACTAAAAAGTAATGGTGCATCACCTGGTTTTGTGTTCTGAGACTGCATGTGTTTTAAGAAGGGGCCTGTTTTAAGAACCAGAGTAATACATAATATTAATTATACAGCTGTTTAATTGCTATCATGTAGTCACCATGAAAGACAGGTTTTGTTCACATAGCACATTCTTAGTCTAATAAAGCATTGCACTTATTTAGGACATGACGACAAAATTATACCACTCTCTGTTAATTTCCCGTATCTGTATTCCTGACATCTCCCTACCATTATGTGCCAGCTCTATATCTGGAGCATGTTTTTAAGACACTGTGGGGTGATGAAGGATGCTTATGCTTTACCTGCTAAGGGACAGTGCCCCTTTTGCATACTCAGGCCATGAGGTGATCAATTCAGGATATTTTTGATAATTTGTAAGGATCCTTATTGCTTGTATAAGACTAAAAATTACTGATGTATTTTAACTAGTAAAACCTTACATTTTCCAGCCTGGGTGTTGGGGGGAAAGATTTCTTTATCTAGAATCATAGACTCAGAATAGTTAGGGTTGGAAAGGACCTCAAGATCATCTAGTTCCAACCCCCCTGCCATGGGCAGGGACACCACACTAAACCATCCCACACAAGGCTTCATCCAACCTGGCCTTGAACACTGCCAGGGATGGAGCATTCACAACCTCCCTGGGCAACCGATTCCAGTGTCTCACCACCCTAACAGGAAAGAATTTCCTCCTTGTATCCAATCTAAACTTCCCCTGTTTAAGTTTTAACCCGTTACCCCTTGTCCTGTCACTACAGTCCCTGACGAAGAGTCCTCGTTACCGGTCTCCAGGGGGACATTGAGCCATTGACCACAACTCTGTGTGTGCGGCCATCCAGCCAGTTCTTTATCCACCGAGTGGTCCATCCATCAAATTGATATCTCTCCAATTTAGAGAGAAGGATGTCGTGTGGAACAGTGTCAAACGCTTTGTACAAGTCCAGGTAGATGACATCAACTGCTTTACCCTTATCCATCAATTCTGTAGCCCCATCATAGAAGGCCACCAAATTGGTCAGGCAGGATTTCCTCTTAGTGAAGCCATGCTTGTTGTCACCAAGCGCCTTGTTGTTTTTCATGTGCCTTAGCATGCCATCCAGGAGAATGTGCTCCAAGATTTTGCCAGGCACGGAGGTGAGACTGACTGGTCTGTAATTCCCCGGGTCTTCCATTTTCCCCTTCTTGAAAATGGGGGTTATATTTCCCTTTTTCCAGTTGTCAGGAACTTCACCTGACTGCCATGATTTTTCAAATATGATGGTCAGTGGCTTAGCAACTACACCAACATAATTCAGGAGTAGGTGTTAGTGAGCATTGTAACGGCTGAAGAAATCTTACACTATTTGTTTTTTCTATTTGGTTAACTGTAAGTAAATGCTCACCTCAGGGGAAGGGAAAAATATTTAGACTTTGTGTTGTGAAGGAACTTTGGCTAATATATTACCTTTGGTTTTCCTTTTTCTTTTATTTTCTACTACATAAAGCCAAGGCATATTTTAACTCACAAACTAAGGAATCTAATTATCAGAGTGACATGCCTGAGATTAGAATCCTTTGAGATGATAAATATGGTTGCCAATTAGAAGACTATAGGAGGAAATGAAACAATTTAGTCATAGAGGAGGTTAAGAAAAGTGCAGTTGCACAGTCCGAAGAAAGGAAGGGGGGGAATAATGAAATGGGTAGCTGAAACTAGCTTCAAAATTTAAGAGTGCCAAGCCAATCCCTCTTTCTGCTCAGATTCCATGAGGGGAAATTGAATGCAGCCCTCTGAAACACTAGGGGAAATGGGCTGTGCTAATAGAAAGACCTCAACATGGATATCAGCCAACAGTAAAGTAGAAAAATATGGGTTTGTGCCAAAAAAATCAGGCTAGAGATACTAAGTAAAAATGTGACTTCAGTGTCACACTTGTCCAGCTCGTAGATTCTGATACATCTTGTTTCTAAATAGGCTTTTTTGCCACTAACTTACAAAGATGTTGTGATTAATGTTCTTTTTGTTTAATTTATTAAAAGCATATCTTCAGGAATATCTCTGATGAAGGTAAAAAATCCTAAGAGAAGTCTGGCTAGACTGAGAAGTGGCATTACATAATTTGATTCCAGATTATTAAATATGTATTGTTATATATTGCATATGTATGATTGCATAATATGATCTACCCAGGTTGGTGAAGTGTTTCCATGAATAAGTGAAATCTTACTCAAAAAAAGGGGTCTATTTAAAAGCCTTGTTGTTGTACCGAAACAGCACTTAGCTAATATTCTGGGTATCACTTTGAGTTAATGCACAAAGTCTTTACTTCAGAGTTGTTAAGGATAAATAGGACTTCCTGGGAGGTGATATCCACAACAGCATGAAATGGTCAAGTAGTGGTTCCACATCTGAAACTGTAGCTTGCTTTCTGCATGGCTAAGTTGAAGTGTATATTTTGTCTAAAGAGAACTAATTTTTGGGAAGAAATAAAAATAAGTTGGCAATGATAAAGTAGCAAACCTTAGAAAGTAAATAGCAACTGTGCGCCACTGTCAGTATGATGAGCTAAATATTATAATAGTTTTTGAAGTCTAATTCCTGTTTGCATATTAGCAGTCACTCTGCAGATTTCACCAAACTTCTGCTGAGGTAAAATTGTTATAAGCAAACCAGAGCTTATGGTTTGTTTGTTAAAACCAAGTTTGGTTCAGGAATTTCTGAAGTCTATATTGTGGTTTCCTAGTAGGGCTCCATAGAGAAGTGACCCAGAAGAAGACTCTGGTATATAGTCTGATCAGTCTTAAATCAGATGAGGAATTGTGCTGAAGACTACAAGACCAGTTCTGCTATTAAATCTTCAGAACATGATATGAAACCGGTGCAAGCCAAGACAGGAACGTAAATACAGTTGTCTTCCACTGGCATCAATGCTTCTTACTGTTGATGGTCTTTCCCTTCATTAGATTTTTCTCTTTACTCCTCTCTTTCCAAAGTGCTTTAAGAGTCCTGGGATAAGTCTGTCATTTACTGGTTGCCAAAAGAGAGATGCTTTCATAGTCCAGTATTCATTTTTACTTTTTCCCACTTCAGACCTATGCCTCTATTATGAGAATTGCTTGGAAAATTTATAATTAGATGCTTCTTGAAATATATCGATATGTTAAAATGTTATGGTGAAAGGGCCTACCATACTTTTGTCAAGAAAGGGTTTTGTTTGTGTTTTGTTTTTTGTTTGGTTGGTTTTGGTGTTTTTTTTTTTTTTGCCTTGGCTGGCCTTTCTGGTTAAAATGTGCAATTCTCATGTATTAGGCAACAAGGTGGCAGGTCAGATGAGTAGGAGATGCAGAGCCTGATAAACCTCTTCTACGCGAGCTGTTTTGCTCTATTGAAGCAATGTCCTAAATCCTGGTTATGCATATTTGCCACATCCCTATCAATGAAGAATCTCTTTTCCTTCTATTCGTTTTCTCTGCTTTTCTTTGTATATAAATAAGCTAGAGAAGAACCTGCAAAACAGACTTCTGATCTGTGATCAGAACTACCACTTGGGGAGCTCTGGTGAGCGTTAAGACCCCATCTGTAAAAAGTATGTAGCTTCTGGCTAATCCCCTTTTTGCTTTTACACATTGGAAATGTTTTCTGCTTGTTGCATTAGATCATGAAAAAAGGAAACCTTCGAGAATTACAGAAATAAAGTCAACATACTAGAAAAATGGGTTTGAAAAAGCTAACAGCAAATGGCCGAACATTAAGTTCTAAAGAACTTTAACAACATTTCTGCAGGATGTAAAGACACGTTTTGATATATACAGCTTGAACATCAGGAGATGGCAGTAGTGCTTGCTGAATTGCAAACCTAAGAATATTGGGGAGAAAACCCTAGAAATTAAACCTGTTTGAAAGTTTGCCAAAGCAGATAACTATATTCTAATTTGAGAACTGTATACAATCTTCCTATTTTAATTACAAATTTTATTGACTATTTGGTATGCTTTATTTAGAATTTTTTTTTTTTTCATTTAAAAGCATTTAAAGCTGCCATGTATGGTCATTGATAACATTAATATTAGGATTTTGACAGAACTTGTGAAGCAGATGTCTGATTCTGTCCTTGACGTTTATCATTTATGTCTCTTGGAAGGTTAAAACATCACTCTTATTCAGGATAGCAGCTTTTAGCTGGTACTACATAAAATAATCACTGCTTCCTAGATGCAAAACTGCACTGCCTTATATACAGTCATTTAATTTTACTGAGTATGTGTGTAACTCAGAATAAGTATTAGAATTCATTCTATAAAATAATGAAAAGGGAACCTCTTCTGTGGGCAGAGTTTCAATGTGTCATCTTTGCATTGTAACGTACCTTTTGGTTTCCTTCAGCATGTATCTGATGCTTAAAATTTATTTTGAAGGCTAATCACAGTTTAAATGCTTCAAAATTCCCCCAAAGGGGAAAAAAGAAGTCTTTTTGTGAAGTTAAAGGAAGAAAATTTTAGAGGAAGTGTGGGTTATGTTTTATTAGTGAAATATAATTTAACAGTAAATGTTGAACAGTAGCATATAATGTATAGCTAATGAATAAATGAGGCTGTGTGGGGTTTTTGCACCTATGGACAAGAAAATTCCAAAATGCAGAAGCATTGTTATCATGTGGAAAAAGCATGTTTATAATTGGTCATTATTCTAAAAATACTATCTTTATTAATGCTATGAATCCATGCTTAAAAATCTAAGGCCATGAGTAGCCTTGGAATTTTAAAGAAAAACACATCCACATATTAAAAAGTTAGCCTTATTAAATAATAGTCCCCACAATACACACCCTGATATTTCTTAGCAGGAGGGCAGGATACTGAAGGAAGCCTTTTGGTAAACAGTGCGTACCAGTACAGTGCCAGAAGCAGAAGCTGTTCAAGCTGCCGCATGGTAAGGTCAATCCTGTCTGCTTGATCCTGTGTCTGCATAGCAGTCCAGACCAGGGACATTGATCCTTTGAGATTATGGAGACAAGGGTAGGTCCTTCTCTTTTGGAGGCAGGCTGCAGTCGAGTTGGTTTAAGTCCATCAATAAGGGTTACACAGCTATGGCAGGTCTTAAAACTTGTGGGCTGAGCCCTTTGTCCTAGAACTGAAGGTGGCTGCTTTTCCAGTTCTGGTGATTCAGCTGTTGAGACACTATATTGAAACTGTATTATGGCAAGTTCAAAGGGTGGAAAGAAATATCAGAAAAAAATAGCAGTCAAAATGCTATTATCATAGTGTCTTGCAACTTTTGGCAGGCTGCAGCGGAGGGGCTAACTAAACTGGAGGAAATTACATTCAACCTATTTTGTTAATCACCTTTGAATTTGTGTAATTGATTTTTAAATCCTTCTTTATTGTTGGCTGCAGCAAGAAATCAAATAATTTATTTATGTGCTTGTGAAAGATTTTTGTTTGTTAGTTTGTTTGCTTTTTTGTTCTATATCTGCTGCCCAAAAAATTAATTTGGTGTCCATTAGTTCTTATTTTATGGGAAGTAGTAACTAATCATTCCCTATTCATCCTTCCTCACGTGGCATTTTTCCTCAGCTGAGGAGTCCATCTGTATTTAAGCTCATATTATATTGAGGAGATGATAGATATCTGATCCTTGGTGTTCTTCCCTTTTATCATGTTCTTCCTGGGATGAAACAATCAGGACTACATATGCTGTTCAGGATGCAGGAAAAATGTGAAATTATGTAGTGGAATAATGATATTATTTCTGTCCTTTTTTTTTGTTCCTTTGCTAAGAATTCCTAGCATTTCTTGTCATCTCGCTGGCTTCTGAATGATGTGCTGATGTATTCAGGGAATTATCCATGAGATACCTGTCTTGAACCAAATAATGTGTGGGTGTAGGATGGCTACTTTTTTCTCCATTTACAGTGTTACATATTTGTCAAGACTAAATTTAATTTGGTATTTGATCATCCAGTCTCTCAGCATTATGAAATTCTCTTGCAATTCTTTGCAGTCTATTTTAGGTTTTACTACCCTGAATAATTTTGTATCATCATCGGATATTATTACCTCTCTCTTTGTCCACTTTCCAAAGCACTTGTGTGTCTCAAATAGCACAACTTCCTCTACAAAGCTGTGAATGTGGCCTCCATGTTTTGAAACATCTTTTACTCCTGCTGTTTCTCTACAGCTCTGTTGTTTATCTCTTTCAGCTTTTGGGGGCATAACGAAGTAGGAAAAGAGCTTTTAAAGTTACAGTTGTCAAAGTAGTTTGCTTACTCTGTTGTGTTTCAGTTTTGCAATATTTGTCTTTTGGCTATTTGTTATTTTATTTTGGTAAGTTTTGACACTGTTATGCTTTCTCTTTTTGAAAGGAATTTTTTTTAAGTAGGTTCCGCCTTCTCCCTTTCTTTTAATTTCATTTGAATGCCATGTAAGAACACAGTTTCAGAGTGGTTACATCACGAGGCATGTATTGCACAAAGTTTGTCTAAATCAAGAGCTCTTGGGATTTTCTGACTAGTTGCTTCAAAAGAATCAGTCTGTATCTGTTAATGATTTATTTTTTTTTCCATGATCTCACTTAACATTTGACACTCAGTGCATTAATTGATTTTATTTTACTTGTACAGTGCTTTTTTTCTTTATGTAAGTAACAAAAATCCATGGGAGTTCTGCTGTACTTGATACGCTGAATTTATTATTTTTGGCACTGCTCTGGCACAACCAATTCCATTATTCCTACCAAGTCAGATTTGAAATATTAGTGTTCCAGTTGTTTTCAGAGAAAACAATTTTGTGGCATTTTCGTTATTAGATTATAACGTAGTTGTTGAAAGGGTTATTAATTTTGTAGTGTGAGGACCTAATATCAGTGTTATGTCTCTTTATAGCTGAACATTTGGGAAGCTACATGTGGTGACTGAAAGCTGTTATATCTGTCTGTTCTGGGCTTCTGTCTGTCAGGGGCTTATTAACTTATCAGAGGAACTGGAAAAAGTTTTTCATCTAACTTTATAACACTGGTATCTTTTATTTTTTTTTTTTCCCCTAGGAGAAAATACCAATACTATGTTTAATCCTGGTATTAACCACAAGACAAGAAGGATTCCCTCCCTCCCCCCCCAGGCTTAGTTCTTCCTTTTTCAGTACTTATTTTTACAGCAGGTGCAGCTGGAAGAGTTTAGAGAATGGCAGATGATGTGTGTTGAGCTGTGTTTGACAATGCAGCTAACGAAGGCAGCCAACAGAATGGCAATTTGCTGTGCATGTAGAGCAAGGCCAAAATGTTGGCCAAGGACACTGTACAAGTGATGGGGACTACAAAGCATAGATACCCTGCAGGGGAGGTGGATGGGTACCTGGGGCTTGCCTCTGAACCTGGAGCAGGGGGAGGTGGTCTTCTCCTGTGATTATAAAGCTAGGAAATTATATAATCACAGAATCATAGAATACCAGGCTTGAAGTGACCTCAACGATCATTTGGTCCAACCTTTCTTGGCAATGCATGACCTAGACCAGATGTCCTAGCACCCTCTCCAGCTGAATCTTAAAAGTGTCCAATGTTGGGGAGTCCGCCACTTCCCTAGGGACATTATTCCAGTGGCTGATTACTCTCATTGTGAAAATTTTTCCTTTTGTGTCTTGTGACAATGCAGGCTGCAAGCTGGTGTTTTCTTACACCAGGAGGAAGCCTGTTCCTCTGCCAGCAGACTGGTAACTACAGAATAGGTTCAGTGCCAAAACAGCAGGTGGGGAGCCTAGGGCATCACTTCATCAGAGTGTCTATGCTGGCTTAGCCTGAGCCATGCGGGACATCTGTGAGGAAGAGGTGAGTTGTTATTCCAGGAGTTTTTCTGCTGTATGCAATAGAGAAAGTTCATCAGTTGCCCTAACTAGCTGTCTTAGGTGGTTTGTTGCTTGCCACAGGGGCTTTGTTTTGGGATGTTGTGGAAAGAGTGTGTAGACTTTCTTGGCCTGTACACTGTTATCCCCTGCCATTCTTCTGTGTGGGCACCAATGATACTGCCAGAGGGGCCCTGGAGTATACAAACTGACTGCATGGCTCTGGGAATGATGGGCAACAGCATAGGGGCCCATCTGTTTTTCTCCTCGGTCCTGCCCATGAGGGAGTGGATGGATTCTGAAGGTCAACAAACAGTTGCACATCTGATTTCAACAACAGGAATTAGGTTTATATGAACATGGGACCCCCTTTGAGTATCAAAGTCTGTTAGAAAGAGGAACAAGATCAATCTGACAAAGCAGATCCACTGCACAACGAATGGAATAAAATTCTTTCATGCTCCAGGTATCCATAAAGCCATATCTTGCTGTGAGAAGCAGGTTCAGAGCTTTCAGGAAAGAAAGAATTTTTTGCCTACTTCATGGAATAGCATGCTCAGTTTTGGGCATGTTTGGCTGCCCTCTAGTAGCAGATTTTAACAGCAGGAAGAAATATATTCTGCCAAGTTGCAGTAATGACAAGTTCAATTCTATAAGGAGATCTCTCGTAATGCAAAACTTCCACTTTTGTAAGTTGTTTAAGTACATGACAATGTTATCAGTCTGTTGATGAGTAAGTTGGTTTTTTTTTTTTGTTTGTTTTTTTTTAATGCATTTTGTAGAAATTGAGAGTTCATTCCTTGGAATGAACCCTTGTTACTTCCTAGCTAAAAAAACCATAATGTTACTTCATGATGGTGGTAATGTCAAATACTGTCTTGTCTGTTATTTTCTTTCAGGAAACACTTGAAAAAAATCATGGTAAGATGTTATACAGAAATCTGTTTTCCTGGAATCTTCTCAATTTTAGTCCAGTTTTTGACTGTAGCAAAATTTGGGTCTGTTTAAGCATTGCACTGTTCAATACTCAGGGCAGTGACAGATAATGTTAGATATTCCTGCTGAGTAGTGTTATTGGATGTGTTCTCCTACCAGTGAACATATTGCTCTGTTAAACTAACTATAATGCTACCTTAATGTGGAGGGCTTCTAACACCACAATCATTAACTAATGGTTCTGCAACTAAGTTACAATCCAGTAAACTGAATATTGAAACACTATTTTCACTGAAGTATTAGGATGTTTTTAAAACCTGAATAAAAATTAGGAGTGTGTCTGACTAGAGATTATATCTTAAGCAGGCTTTTGTTTCTTCTTTTCTGATCTCATTTTCAATTTCTTGCCACTCGGAGGTTCTTACCAGTCTTGTTCCCTCAGCCCATAGCATTGTGTATCTGATATGAATTTTGGTACAGAAAGTTAAGTGGATTGGTTTGGTTCTCTCCTCCATGTCAAGACTTGCAAGCTCTCGACAGAGATCTATAAATGAAGATCACAATTTTCCTTTCTTTTCCATATTACCACAATAGATGACATGTTGAAAGTCTCAAGTAGGAACTGATACTGTGGAAAACCAGCCTCCTCCCCCCAAACTAACAGGGAGAGCAGGCATATAAAAAGGAAGATGAAGCTTAAATAAAAAAAAGGAAATATACAGAAGTTGTTTTTTTAAATGCATGCCTTTTCCATAAGACTTCTCAAGTCTGCTGTTCTCAAACCTGTGGTCCTTAGCTGCTGTGGTCCACCATAGAAGTGTCTGACTGCATGCTCTAATCCCGACTGTTTCCTTCTTGAGCCATAAAGAAGGAATTGCCAGTGATTGATTGTTCTGCACACTAGCTGGTGGTTTCCCAACATGGTAGCAGTAATATGCTGTGGCTCCAGACCTTGTTTACATCAGCGTTAATTTCCTTAAAAAACAATGTAGATGGTCATGACAAAACATTTTTTGTGTTGAGTGTCACAGTGATTAGTGAGCACTTCATTTACATAATTAGCTAAATCAGGAACTGCATAATTTCTATTAGTGCCAAGTGCCTTTGGAGTGGTCATTTTGCTGCCCTGACCTGATTAAGAGACATTCTCTTGGTAGATGTGAATCCATTTGTTTTACAGTCTGTAACAAAGCTTACACTGATACATAAAGGAACAGTCTGGGCAAGAACAAAATGCTAAATTATATAGTATGCCACTATATTTTGTAGGAAAAATTACATCACTAGTAATAGTTTAATAAAGAATGCTGAATGCTTTCCCATGTGCCCTTTTCTGTACAGGCACTGAATTCATGTTCAGCCTTGACTGAGTGAATTCTTTAAAGGTCTAACACCTTTCTCATAGAATTTTCATGAATATGAAAATGTGGAATGCATTTCAACTGATGAATAATAGTGAAACTGTTAAGAATAAGAGTGCAACTGAATTGTATGTGCAGGGATGTTGTAAAGGTGAGGAAAAACTGTTTTAGTATATTGACTCGACTGGCCAAGTAACCATGGTTTCTGCCTTCTTCCTCTTCTTGCTCTCCATTCATACACTTTCATTTACTGGATAAATATCCTGAACTACAGGAAAGAAATTGTTTTTATACTTTCAGGAAGATTATCAAAGCAAAGCATTCCCAGAGATTGAGGGATATGTGAATCATGAAAGAGTTGCAAAAAATACTGTATAATCATTCTAAGGAGTTTTTGTCACAGCTGATTGGAATAACATTACGAATGACAAGACTGGCAAGCACAGAGTCATCTGTCATTAAGATAGTGCCAGAGAACTAAAGCTTTAATGCTTAAACTTGAGCTTTAGGCCAAATATCAAGGGCTTCATGTACGCCCCCAAGGCAGCTACTGTGTAAAATTCCTTTCTATTCCCTTACTGGATTGTGGCTAGTGAAAAAGAGAAGTTTCACTTTTTATTTCTAAATAAGACCACAACAAATACAGTGATCTGAGTATTAAATCTCTACAATAAATCATATCTTAAGAATCTTTGTTAAGTAACAAAAAAATTTGTAAAGCTTTGTCTTACTAGATGCTGTTTTTCCTTTTTTGTCTGAGGTATAGCTAAAGATCTTATTAGTCTTAATTTTGTATGAGAATAAAAATAAAATCTACACAAAAAATCCAACCTCTAAAGCTCTGAAGTGCACACAATTCTCAGAATTCAACCTCACAGCTTTTGAAGTCAGAGATAAAATCACAGAATATAGAATGATTTGGGAAGGGACCTTAAAGATCATCCAGTCTTATGCCCGCTGCCATGGACAGGGACACCTTCCGTTAGACCAGGCTGTTCAAAGCCCCGTCCAGCCTGGCCTTGAATGCTTCCAGCAACATTGCCACAAATTCTCTGGGCAGCCTGTTTCAGTGCCTTGCCACCCTCACAGTGAAGAATTTCTTCCTAATACCTAATATAAATCTACCCTCTTTCAGATGAAAGCTATTACCCTTTATTCTACCTACCTGTAAAAAGTCCCTCTCTAGCTTTCCTGTAGGTACCCGTCAGGTACTGGAAGGCTGCTCTAAGGTCTCCCCAGAGCTTTCTCTTCTTCAGGCTGAACAAGCCCAACTCTTTCAGTCTGTCTTCACGAGAGGGGTTCTCCAGGCCTCTGATCTTCTTCATGACCCTTCTGTGGACTCGCTCCAGCATTTCCATGTCCTTTGTATGCTGGGGGCCCCAGAGCTGGACGCAGTACTGCAGGTGGGGCCTCATGAGTGACGTAGATGGGGAGAATCACCTCCTTCAACCTGCTGATTGCACTTCTTTTGAGGTAGCTCAGCATACATTTGGCTTTCTGGACAGTAAGCATACACTGCCAGGTCACACTGAGCTATTTGCCGTTCAACCCAAGTCCTTTTCTGCAGGGCTGCTCTCAATCCATTCTTTGCCCAGCCTTTATTTGTGCTTGGAATTGCCATGACCCAGGTGCGGGACCTTGCTTTTGGCCTTGTTGCACCTCATGGGGTTGGCATTGGCCCACCTCTCAAGTGTGTCAAGGTCCCTCTGGATGGCTTCCTCCATCAGGTCAATCACACCACACAGCTTGATGTTGTTGGCAAATTTGCTGAGGGTGCACTCAATCCCACTGTCTGTGTTGCCAGCTAAGTTGTTAAACAGTGCCAGTCCCATTATTGACCCCTGAGGAACACCAGTTGTCACTGGTCTCCAACTGGACATGAAGCTATAGCGCACAGCTCTTTGGGTGTGACCATCCAGCCAATTGCTTATCCACCAATTGGTCTGTCCATAAGATGTGTCTCCAGAGACAAGGATGTTGTGAGGGACAGTGTGAAATGCTTTGCACAAGTCTAGGTAGATTATTTCAATCATCTAAACAGCCAGTTGGCTTTGATAGGACTTTATCAGGCACTTACAGTTACATTTTAACTTCACATTAATAACTTTCATGGCACAATACATATTAGCCAGTTATATTTAACGTGTGTCTGTTTTTTGGTTGGTTTTTTTTTTTTTAACTTTGCTAGACACAATAATTCTTGATTTCATTTGATTATTTTCTCATACTGATTATTAAGAGGGAAAAAGTACAATAGTAGTCTCAGTAGCAAAGCTAGACTTTTCAATAAGTAAAATCTATCTGATTAACATTTCTTTTAAGTTCAGATCATCACAATAGAAATAATGGGCTGTACTTAATATTCTTTTTTAGATACTAGTCTTTGAGATATCAGTTGAAGTAATCTAAATATTAAGAGCTTTAAAGTTGATTCTTTCAAGAAGATAAAGATCTGGCATCTAGTAACAATAATTTCTTTGGTGTATACTGAGCTTTGTCTCAAATCTCTTGAAAATGTTAATTAGCAGCAAATAAAGACCAGTGAAAAATATCTGCAGTGTTCCTTGGAGACTAAGATTTGGGACAAATAATTTTGCACATGAGTTGAACATGAAAGTGTAAAGAGATTTAAATATCTGATTTTAATAGGTTTCATCCCACTGGGAAACACACTTTTGATTATCTATGACCTATGCCAATTATTGTGATTCTCCCTCTAGGCTAGTCATAATTTTAGTAACTAATCAAACTAAGCCTGAATGTTCTATAAAATGACAAATATATACTTGCACTCTTGCTAGTTACAGAGCTTATACATGCTGCCTGCTGTTGTTTCAGTGTCTTAAACTAGTTATTCTCAATCCATTGAAATATTTACCTTTTAAAGATAAATACTTTCTTTACTTTTGTATCTTCTACCTACAGATTCATAGCTCATGTGAGTGCTAGTGCGCTTTCTTCCAGCATGGCTGTACAACACAGAATGCAGAGATCTGATTTTAAATTCTGTTCAGTGGAGGTCCTAGAGTTTGGCCATGGTAGTGATCATCGCATTCATATTCTTCATTCAGAAATGAATGAGGAATTGGTTTGGTTCTTCCTGGGCTGCCAGAACTTTTGTAACAGTCTCAAGGAGAAGCATTTCCAAATTTGGCAGCCTGCTTGTGACTGCACTTGTCTTTATCTCTTTCCTATGCATGCTGTATTGTGTTTGTGTGTGATGGAAGGAGAAAGGAATTTCATTTTTCCTGTGTCATTTCTGGACAGTTGTATATTCGGTTTGATTGGAGACTGTGGTAAGTTGAGTGCTGGAGAGCTGACACCAACTCTCTCATCTTCTATACCCACTGCTTCTTGGTGTAGAAGACTATCAGTAATCAGTATCTTTGTAGGAATCCTTTCTCAATGATAGTTTCTCTATTTTTGCATTTTTTCCTGGTCTTTAACCTTCTTACCTTGATTAGGTTACAAGATTTTTGGCATAAATTCCATCTTTTTGTGTGTTCTACAGCAGCACCAGGTTGTGTCCTGTTACGATAGACTTGGTACCAAAAATCATGGTTACTGCACTCAAAATGCAAGCCTCAGCTCTTGGCTTGATTTTTATTTTTATAGTGCTAATAAAGTTTTACAGCTTTCAAATTTACTTTCATGCATGTTCTTTTCCATAAAAAAAAAAAAAGATAATACTTCTGTGTCAGACCAGTTAGAGGCTAGTAGTGTAACACATTGAAGTGTTTGTATTTCAGGCAGTAATACTAGCTGCTTTCTGCTACTCTACAGTAGATTTCAACACGTTCTGTAATGATTTTCAAGGCTGATGCAATCTTGAAAGTTGAGCAGGGACCACTGAGATTTTTTTCTTTTTCCCTGTCCCTGTACACAAGGCTGCTCAACATTAAAAAATGTAATCTGTGTCCTTTTCTGTCAAATGTGTGTCCTCTGCTTGTTTTGCAACCCGTGAATAAATGCTAGGTTTTAAGGTTTGCTTTTGAAGAACAGTAAGGACTGCCAGTGCTGGAGTGAGTAATATAGCTTAACTTCGAATTTAACTTAGGGTGCAGTCCTTAGGTTTAGATTCTTTATGTGCCAGAAAAAAGAAAAAAAATACACCCAAATCACAAACAGTGAAGTGGCTTGAAACTTGTTTTCATTCATTTTTCTGTTGTAATAGTGTTGCTGAATTTGCATGCATTCTGTGATATTTGGATATATTTATCCATGTCAATAGTACCACTGATAAAATCCAGCACAACTCACAGTAAAATGGGCTTGATAGTGGTGTTTTCAGAACACGGCACCAATGACACTCCTAATGCATTGTTGGCCTGCTACTTAATCAGCTTTGGACTATAGGCAGAGGAGCTCTAGCCTTTCTCCCTGTCCTTGTATATATACTGCTGTAAATTCTATATTAATTACTACATTCTGTAGTTCAAAGTATTTCCCAGGTGATGCCTTATGAAATGCTGTCCTGAAATCCAGGGAAATTATATCTACCGTATGCTTTTTATCAAGCAAGTCAATTAACCTTCAAAAAAGATAGCAAGTTTATCTGGCAGATCTATATTTCCTAAAACTACATTGGCTTTTATCTCATTTTCTGTTTACTTTCTTGTCTTCTATTGCAGATTCCTTTAGAATGTTTTCTAAATTCTGTGTGTTAACAAAGTCAAGCTAATGGGTGATCATGCCATACTCTTTTGTAAACTGAGGTACTTATTCCCTCTGCAACATTTTTCTCTTGTACCTGCGGCTGTCTTGGTCAACTCCCTTTAGGGTCAGACTGCTCCAGGGTCATAAATCAGAGGGTTTAGGCTTTTTGCTGCTATGCCTCAAGCATCAGAATTTGGTCTCTGAGACAGAACTGTTTATTGGTAAAACAAAATGTTCTGATTGCCAAGATATGGCTTTTTACCCTTCCATGAGAAGCTTAAAAATGTTTATTACTTAATGCAGAGCAGAATAGAGTGTTTTGGGTCTCCCTTTTCCTCCCCCACCTCCCTGAAGGTCTTCCTGATTAATAGAAAATGCAACGGATTTCTGACTGAGAAGGTGTGCGTTTTTCTGCAACTGTTACAGGCACATGTAAAGTTAGTGGAGAATTTGAATCACTGTGGCCCAGTGATGCTTGTGCACAAGTGCACTTTGAACAAAGAAAGTGTATGGACTATTAACAGACTGAATTTCGTATCCTGCCCTCAACTGAAATAAATATTTCCTAATTAGAAAGCTTTGGCTATACCAGCACACACATTTGGGCTGCTGCTATCTGATTTGCTTTATGGTGTGTCAGCCAAGGCAGTACCTACAGAAATTACTTCACCACTCCATTGATAATTTATAAATCTAAATGCACACATAGATTTTTACTAACAGGATTGTTGGGTTATTAAATCATTTGGCCAAAGCTTGAAGTCTTCATTGCCTCCTGAATCATGATCTCAGAATTTGGCCCATTGATTGGCATATTTAATCAACCATTGTAGAGCAGGAATAATTTGAAAATACAGTAGAGGTTTAAATTACCATCATCTTTGCTTACCTTAATGTACATTAACTTTTATCTTAAGAGTAATTTAAAATGCTCTTTCCAGTTTTGATTGTTTCAATTAATAATAAATTTTGCATAAATTATGTAGCATTTTGTATTAATTTTGCTTAGGCATTCAGTGAGAAGTATACCTAGTAAAATGATATTTTATGGAATATGTGTAGATAAGCTATTTCTTAAAGAACAAAAAATATGCCATTAAAGTGCGTTAAGCATGATGTAAAAATATATTTAAAACTAAGAAGTTTTTTTGTGAGACTCCATATGATAGACTCCAAATATTTTGGTAAAATGGAGCAAAAAGAAGGGGCTATAGAATCATAGAATAGTTAGGGTTGGAAAGGACCTTAAGATCATCTAGTTTCGACCCCCCTGCCATGGGCAGGGATGCCACACACTAGACCATGTCACCCAAGGCTCTGTCCAACCTGGCTTTGAGCACCACCAGGGGTGGAGCATTCACAGATTCCCTGGGCAACCCATTCCAGTGCCTCACCACCCTTACAGTAAATAACTTCTTCCTTATATCCAATCTAAACTTCCCCTGTTTAAGTTTCAACCCATTACCCCTTGTCCTGTCGCTGCAGTCACTGACGAAGAGTTCCTCACCAGCATCCTTGTAGGCCCCTTCCAATACCGGAAGGCTGCTATGAGGTCTCCACGCAGCCTTCTCTTCTCCAGGCTGCACAGCCTCAACTTCCTCAGCCTGTCTTCATACAGGAGGTGCTCAAGTCCCCTGATCATCCTCGTGGCCCTCCTCTGGACTTGTTCCAACAGCATCCATATCCTTATGTTGAGGACACCAGAACTGCACACAATACTCCAAGTGAGGTCTCACAAGAGCAGAGTAGAGGGGCAGGATCACCTCCTTCGACCTGCTGGTATCCTGGGCTGCTGCTTTCCCTGGTCACAGGGTGAGCGTTATGTTGCCTGTATCTATATAATAAGTGTTTCAAAGTCAGCATAAATTAGTCTAATATTATAAAATCCATTAAGTAGATTTTAAATATATTTGGTATTTATGATGAGCAGATTTAAATTACACACGTAAGAGACTGGAGTTTTACCTCTAAAACTAATCTGACACAACCGATAACAATGTCATTGTTATAGTTACATGAGGCACACTGATGGTTATAAATTGAATCTCAACTGGAATTTTGTAAGAGTTTTTGAGAGATCAGTGGGATGCTGAAGTGTTATTCGTTAGTGAGATTGTATTGAGCAGGATATTTCTGAACCTGAGTCACCAAAACTGAACAAGAGCCAGTATCAGCTGCTGTTACTCCATAAAACCAATCAATATCCTCACTGCCTATCTTAACCTTAGCAGGCAGGCAGGCAGGCAGAAACAAGAATGTATCACTTCTTCATTGCTCCTGAGCAGCCCAGTTTCAGGCATGTGGAATAAAATGATATGTAGAGCTATAGCTTGGGGCTGCTTTGGTGTCATGTTTTCAGTATCGTGTTACCCAGAATAGACAGTGATGGGACTCAACCATAATACTGGCAGTTTCTGAATAAGGATCCACTCCCTTTCACAAGTTTTCTCTGCTCTCTTTTGCTGTATTTTTGCTCCTAAATGGAAGAGGACTGGGGATTGTTTGCTAAAGCTGAATGGTATGGCCTGATCATTTCCATACTAGTTAGGGCTATCCTTCTTTGGAGCAAATTTATATTGGAAAGAGAGAACTGGACCTGTAAAAACTGAATTAGGGAGTAAGCTAAGAATTAAGCAGTATGGATGATCAGAAATTCAGTGTTCTAAGTTTGTCGACAGAAACCTTTATTTATCATGTAGTAATGTAGTCATAGTGATGTTTTCATAATCTACATTTGAAGACTAGTTATTACTGAGGTGGAGTTATAGGCTGCTTAATATTTATGGCAAGGGCTTACTTTGTGTCTTAATTGGCTGATAATGAACCTTTCTCATTGTGTATGTAATTATAACAGGACACAAGACTGGAGAAGTTGTCCACCATGCTGTTAGCACACAGATCTCCAGCCCATTTTAGAGCTCTTCTGTCTATAATGCTATCCTTTCAAGGACACCTGATCAGATGCCTTAAGTTGTTCAATATACTGAATCACACACCTGCCAGAAGTGCATGTGTTGTGCAGAGTTTATGATATCCAGTTACTTTCTCAAAAAGCTGTCTCAAGGTGAAGTATAGGTCAGTACTGGAACGGCCAGGTTTAAAAGTCCCCTGAATATCCCGGCTTTTGCCACAGTGCATCAGCGATTTGAGATGGTACTTTGGGGGAAAGAGACAACTGGCTTTTCAAGAACCAAGAGCATAAAGTATTACCACTTAGGTTGCTGTGCTTGACATTATCAGTCAGGTGCTTGGGACTGATGACAGATTGATGATGATAAATACTATATGGCCATCTATGAACATGCTTGTATACCAACAGAGATAATACTGCGGTAAATAAAGATTGTGTATCTCAAGCAAATAGCCTCAGATAAGAACAGTTGACTCTCTGTGTAATTACCCAAACACCTTGGTGCAGTTAGAACTATGTTAAGGAAATGTGAGATCCGGCATTGGATAACTGATAACTAACGTGCTACACCTTAGAAATAAGATAATATAAATATAAGTAATATTTGGGTGCAAATAGAATATTTTTTAAATGGAAGTATTTTAAGACAAAATGGGGAGGGGAACAGGAATCAGTCAATCTTTCAGTATATTTTAGGACAGAACGGTGAAATTCTGTCATCACTGAATTTTTTCACTAAAATATGGTAATTATTGATTCTAAAAGACTGTATGTTGTGAACCCTTGTTTGTGAGGGGTCGGGTTTTTCCCTAGTGGAATAACGGATGTTCTAATACTTGTAATGTGAATTGTAACACTAACTTGATTGGGGTGGGGGTGGTGGTGTGTGTGTATAAATCAGGTATTTTCCAGAACACAGTAGTGTTTGCAATAATCGCTAACACCTGCAGACTTGATTTTTTTTGTTCCAAAATTGGCCTGCAAAATAGGCCTTGCTGAATAACTGAAGGAAAGATGCATTTTTCCTGTTTACTAAGGCTGTTCTTGATTTGCTGCTTTATGTGAGAAGTGAAGATCTGCATTTTACGGAGGTTTTTTTTTTTGTTGTTGAATGCTATTTGAAATTATTTTTTCTGAGTTACACTTATTAAGCCTTTTTGCAGTGAAAACAAATTGTAAATGATAATTCATTTAACTTAAAGATTTGTATTTCCACATAACTGTCACTATAGTGCTTGAAATATTTAACTGGTGGGTTTTAGTTTTCATATCCCTCTATGCTCTTAAATACATGTGTCACTTAAGCATAATGTTTTCAGATTTTAAGATGGCCTTAAGTGCTGCTCTAGCCTTTTCAACCTTATCGCTGTGAATTTTTCCATGGAAAAAACAGATTTTCTCTTTTTATTTTTTTTTTTCTACTTAGAGGAAGGGAGATAATCTCCCAAATACAAACAATTCACTTGCAGCTTTATTTCTACCATGTTGAATGTCTCAATATACTCTGTGGTATGCCACTATGTCTGTGTGAATGCTGCACAAAAGGATATAATGCAAAATCCTCAATCTAGTTTTGTAACTGAGAATCGTATTACCATGTTCACTCTTGTATGTCTGCATATGCATATCTGGTGTCAAGATTATGTATTTAATTAACTTTGAATTATTTGGGATTGGTTTTTTGTTTTTTTTTTTTTTTCCAAACAGCTGACTTTTGTCCCCAATTCAGTATTCATCTTCATATTAGGCAATAAAAAATTAATTATACAGCAGTCAATGTTTCTTCATTAGAAATGAAAAAGATGTGTCTAGTATATGAGGCCAAGAAGCAACCAAGTTATTCTGGCCCCAAATTAGTCAACTTCCATCAGTTCATCAGCAACATGCATTTAGGAATCCTGTAACTCTCAGGACAGTATACTCTTCATGAGACAACTTAGGTAATAGGTGCTACAAGAGGATGAGTGAGATGGACTTCTGAATTGACTTTGAGGTCTATGTCTCTGTATCTCATGTGAAGAATCTCCTAACTTGGGTACTTTAATCAAAAGCCTGAAGTTAAGTGGGTGTCTGTTTTAAACTTAAATCATTATAGTTCATGTTAGATAAAAGGATGAAGTTCTTTACTGTGAGGGTGGTGAGGCACTGGAGTGGGTTGCCCAAAGAAGTGGTAAATGCTCCATCCCTGCCAGTGTTCAGGGCCAGGCTGGACAGAGCGCTGGGCAACATGGACTAGTGTGAGGTGCCCCTGCCTATGGCACTGGTGTTGGAAGTAGATGATCTCAAGGTCCTTTCCAACCTTAACCATTTTATGATCCTATGATATATATTCATAAATATATATATTTTATATATATATGTTATAATAAAAATAGTATTATATAAATAGAACAAATATTCTAGAGTTGCTTATTTCCAGGATAAGAAAGAGAATTTCAGGCAATTCCCTTAATTCTTGTTGTTTTCTATGTCCTTGATCTTGATGAGTTGCATTTGTTCACAGTGATAAGCTAACTCAGTGGAGGCTAGCAGTCTAGTTCTTCAAGCAGAATGAATGTTAAGTGTACCTTAAATTGTTTGAAATTATAGATACCTGCCACTGTATGGTAAATTCAATTTGAAATTACATTGTGGGTAGTGCATGTACATTTTGATTTTGAACTTAGTAATGCACAAAGCCCCAGTGCCTGCAAACTGTTCTTGTGTCACCTGTTGTAATAAATGTAACTAGATTCTGCTCCAGTAGAATGGCAAATATCTAAAACAGTTGTCCTCAGTTTCGTGTAATTGCACCACAGTAACTGTAATGCAGTTTTGGTGTAAAGTTATTGTTCCCCTCTGCTCCTTAAATTACAATGATTGCTCTCTTAGTTACTTTATTCACATGATGTCATCTAGAAAAGTAGACTCCATGAATAAGACTTTACTAGTGTTGTTGAATATAGTGGAAAATGCTTGTTTTTGTGGTAATCAGCAGTGGTATAGAATTATTTTTTCAATTAAAAAATCCTCTAGTTGGACTATTCAGGTCTAATTACCCATTTTTTAAATTCTTCCCTGACTTACCACGTAATTAATCTCTTATTAAGAAACTTTGTTTTTCTAAATTCCAATTTAAAAAGGTGCATTATTATATTAAATGCAGATGCATGTTCTAATTTCAATTTCTCAGCAATCTTGCTATGTGAGTCAAGGTCTACCTACCTAATGCCTATCCTAGGCAATCAGGTAATAAATCACTAATTCACCATATTTGTCCCAAGACACACCGTGAGAAAGAGGGTGAGCTACTTAGCATTTCAGTATGTGCAGGGCATTTTAGGTTGAATGGGACAAAATCAGTTTGTGTTTTTTGGAGCTGGGAGTGGACAGTCCCAAAGTTGCTGCTGTGTAGGAAACTTACTTTGTTGGCAGTTAGAATGGATGCTATGTCCTTGAATTTTGGTTGGGTTTGTTATTGTTTGGGTTTTTTTTTGTTTTGTTTTTAATTCCCCCCTGCACCCCTGAAGTGGGCTTGATAACTGCAAGCCATTTGTTACTAATGACATTATTTCACAATGCTCCATTTATCTTATAATACCTAGTATGTCTAATGTACTTGTAGGACCACATGAAGCAAGATAGAATCTATGAATTACCACATCCTATTATACTCAGTCCATATAAGTAAAGTTGTTATAGAGCAAATAAGTTTGTCATTTAAGCACCAATAAGTAATATATCTGAGTAATGTATAAATGGTAAGTATCATAGCAGAATGAAAATTTATTAAAGTTGGCTTTGGTGATTAAACAGTTATGGCTCCAGTGATCTCCTGCAGTTGAGAAAGGGCTACCATGAGAATGAACTAAGGCATGAACTTAAGTGATGTTTCAGTGAAAACCGCGAGCAGAAAAAGATGAAGGCATAGGAAATTTCAAAAGATTACTATTTGAAGCAAAATGCGGATTTTGGATGGACAGAGAAGATGTAAAGCTTACTGGAATGCTTTATTATAGTGGAATTGGTAAAAAATGTGTCTTTTCACAATAGGACTTTGTCCTGTATTAGATATGAAATGTAGACAGTGAGGATGGTGTCTCAGTAGTATCACAAATGGTCTAGAATGTGCATGCATAGTTTTCAGCAGTACCTACATATGTTTTCTTAGTTGAAACTTGTGTTAAAACTGTTTGAAAAATTGATGTTTTCTGCAGTCTACCTATCACACATTTTTACTGCAGAAGATTGTATAAAGTATGCATTTTCAGGAATATTTCAGGAATATTTCTAGGATTGTGTGGGGACTCTGCAAATTCCCCGCAGTAAAACTTACTTTTCAGTCTCTGTTGTACTTAGAGCCATTATATTCAAAATATCAATCAGCATGTTTGTGATAACGAGATGGTCAAACTCAAGATCCTCAGGACAGTGAGAAGAGCGTGCAGCAAGCTCACTGCCCTGGACTTCAAGAGAGCAGACTTTGGACTCTTCAGGAACCTGCTTAGTAAGGTTCCATGGGATATAGCCCTACAGGGCAGGGAGTCCCAAAACAGTTGGTTGATATTCAAGGATCACCTGCTCCAAGCTCAGGAGTGTTGCATCCCAACTAGAAGGAAGTGCAGCAGGAGGGCCAGGAGATCTCCTTGGATGGATAAGGAGCTGCTGAGGAAACTTCAAGGGGAAAAAAGAGGCTTAAAAAAGGTGAAATCAAGGACAGGTGGCCTGGGAAGAATACAGGGATGTCATCTGGGAAGCTAGGGACCAGGTTAGGAAAGCTAAGGACCATTAGAATTAAACTTGGCTAGGGATGTTAAAGATAAAAGGAAGGGATTCTATAGGTACATTTCAAATAGAAGACAGACTAGGGACAATGTGGTTCCTCTCTGAAAGCTATCAGGAGAACTGGCTACCATGGCCTTGGAAGAAGGCTGAGGTTCTTAATGACTTCTTTGCCTCAGTGTTCACTGGCAAAGGCTCTGACCACACCAACCAAGTCTTGGAACACAGATGCAGGGACTGTGAGAATGAAGACCCTAGGCCCACTGTAGGAGAGGATCAGATTTGAGACCATCTTAAGACCCTGAACGTGCACAAGTCCGTGGGACCTGATGGAATCCATCTGCGGGTCCTGAAGGAGCTGGCAAATGAAGTTGCTAAGCCACTGGCCATCATATTTGAAAAATCATGGCAGTCAGATGAAGTTCCTGATGACTGGAAAAAGGGAAATATAACCCCCATTTTCAAGAAGGGGAAAATGGATGACCCGAGGTACTGCAGACCAGTCAGTCTCACCTCTGTGCCTGGCAAACCTTGGAGCAGATTCTCCTGGAAGGCATGCTAAGGCACATGAAAAACAACGGGGTGCTTGGTGACAGCCAGCATGGCTTCACTAAGGGGAAATCCTGCCTGACCAATTTGGTGGCCTTCTATGATGGGGCTATGGAACCAATGGACAGGAGTAGAGCAGCTGACGTCATCTACCTGGACTTGTGCAAAGCGTTTGACACTGTCCCACACGACATCCTTGTCTCTAAATTGGAGAGACATCAATTTGATAGGTGGACCACTTGGTGGATAAAGAACTGGCTGGATGGCCACATGCAAAGAGTTGTGGTCAATGGCTCAATATCCAGCTAGAGACCGGTAACGAGTGTTGTCCTTCAGGGATCTGTGTTGGGACCGGTCTTGTTCAACACCTTTGTTGGTGACATGGACAGTGGGATTGAGTGCACCCTCAGCAAGTTTGCCGATGACACCAAGCTGTGTGGTCCGGTTGATATGCTGGAGGGAAGGAATGCCATCCAGAGGGATCTTGACATGCTTGTGAGGTGGGCTGACGCCAACCTGATGAAGTTTAACCATGCCAAGTGCGAGGACCTACACCTGGGTCGGAGCAATCCCAGGCACAGCTACAGGTTGGGCAGAGAAGAAATTCAGAGCAGCCGTGTGGAGAAGGACTTGGAGGTGTTGGTTGATTAGAAAATGAACATGAGCTGGCTTCAGTGTGTGCTCGCAGCCCAGAAAGCCAGGCGTATCCTGGGCTGCATCAAAAGGAGCGTGACCAGCAGGTCAAAGGAGGTGATCCTGCCCCTCTACTCTGCTCTCGTGAGACCTCACTTGGAGTATTGTGTGCAGTTCTGGTGTCCTCAACATAAAAAGAACATGGAACTGTCGGAACAAGTCCAGAGGAGGGCCATGAGGATGATCAGGGGACTGGAGCACCTCCTGTATGAAGATAGGCTGAGAAAGCTGGGGCTGTTGAGCCTGGAGAAGAGAAGGCTGTGTGGAGACCTCATAGCAGCCTTCCAGTATCTGAAGGGGGCCTATAGGGATGCTGGGGAGGGACTCTTTGTCAGGGACTGTAGTGACAGGACAAGGGGTAACGGGTTAAAACTTAAACAGGGGAAGTTTAGATTGGATATCAGGAGGAAATTCTTTCCTGTTAGGGTGGTGAGACACTAGAATCAGTTGCCCAGGGAGGTTGTGAGTGCTCCATCCCTGGCGGTGTTCAAGGCCAGGTTGGATGAAGCCTTGTGTGGGATGGTTTAGTGTGAGGTGTCCCTGCCCATGGCAGGGGGGTTGGAACTGGATGATCTTGAGGTCCTTTCCAACCCTAAGTATTCTATGATTCTATGATTCTATAAATTACAGAACTTTAACCCATAGAGTTTTGCTGTCTTGCCTTTCCACTAGGAAGGTTGAAAGTTAGTTTAATTGCTTAGATTACACTAACCCAACAATTCTGAGAGCTAGAATTAATTTTTCCTACAATATCTGGAGATCTGAAGACAATTCTTATGTCAGTTTCACTAAAAAATTATATTTGCTTGCATTAAATGTCATGACTTGCCGCGGTACGCTAATATGTGAAATACTGTGCTATGTAAAGCTCCTGGGGAGATTATGTGGCAACTTGTTTCAGTGCTGCACTATGGAGCAATAAAATGAAATGGGTGCGTGCAAGCTATGGACCATAGATGCTGGAGTACATTAAAGTTGCTGCATGCAAAAGTTCTGATACTAAAAGCCTAAAACTGTTATATATTGCCTATATTTTTTGTAGCTGTCCTGCATAGTAATAGCTAAACATAGCTAGAATTTAGTTTCCTTTTTGCCTTAGTTATTAAGTTAGGACAATGTTCTCTAAATCATGGGAGACTGAACACTCTGTTTTAGATTTAGGAAGATCACAGTTCATACGTGACCAGTCATCTTGCTATATGAACTTTGTTCAAAACTCATGATTGATCACTCCTCTTTCAATGTTATGTTTGGTAGGTGTTGGGAAAGTTAGTGTTATTATAAAAATATGCCTTAAATTATTTTATTTTCTTTAGCTGTTTTTCACACTGTGATCTTTAAAGAAACAAAAAAATTTGGAAAACAAAACTAGATAAAATCTCCTTAGCATAGAAATTGAGAGTCATAAGTAAAAGCTTTATGGGAATTGATGTGGAATGTAGTTAGCCACACCAAATGAATCAAAATTAAATTTTCTCTCATTTTTAAGACACTTAAGTTTTGTTTTCATTTCACCTTACTGCAGACACTTACCTGACATCTCCAAGAGTGTAGACTCACAGACGCCCTCTGTAATCCAAAGAGCATAAGCATTTGCTCAATTTAGATAACAAAAACAAAAGGAGCATCTCCCTGCTTATATCTGTCATTCTAAAAAGAACAGAAGGGGGACCAAAGGTGACTAAGGGTGTTTGGACTAGATTACAGAGGACTTCCTGAACTGTCAGACCCCACTGGGCACCTGCAGTCATTACCGTCTGCTCTGTGTATTAAATGATTTGTTTGTTCTGTAGTTTTGTTTGCTTTTCCCCTGTGGAAATTGTGGCATGTGGTTGGTAAAAGGGAAACAGCATTCAGATAGATCTCTTGATTCAGAGCTGGCATGCAAGATGTAAACCTAAGAAGCACTCACAATTTCCAGAGCTTAAATTGCCTAAATTTTTTTTATTGTTGTAGTCATGTGATTCATAGAATGATTCTATGCCTGAAGTTTAAAATTCTTACTTGCCTTGTTTTTTAGAGATTATTATGGTAAAATGGGCAAATATTTTCCATTAACAACCTTCAATGTATGTTTAATGTAATAGAAAAACACTTAATTAAAAAATAATTAATTCTCGTAAAGAAGTAAGAAAATGCATTAAAAAGATATGGCCACAAAATAATTGGATTGCTTTAAAGTGTGTAAAAAGGAATTTCATGAACAGACTTCTCATTCTGAATTTGTGTTAAAAAAAAAAAAAAAAAGAATGTCTTGGAAACTGTGCTCTTGTACATGCAAAACATACAATGGCTAAAGTGTGATCCTCTTAAAAAGTATTTCAGCTTTATGGCGAGTTCTTAAAATATTTCTGGTGTTTTTTTTTTTTTTTTTTTTTTTTTGTTGTTGTTTTTTTAATTATGGAAATTTGTGGTACACCAGGGCAGAAGACTGTCTCTGGTGAACACCACTGTATACTTACTGCCAGAATCACATGCTAAATTATACAAATAGATATATTATATAACTCTATTTTTACATAGGGTCTAAGGAGCTGTTAGCATAGTTATATTGCTCTTTTTTTATTTCAGTGGGTTTTCCAAAAGTTTAAACACTTTGCTAGGTAAAATCCCATTCCTTCCCTCAAATTACCTTAATTTATTGCCTTTTTGCTATGATAGTTTAATTGAGTGTGGGGTATAAAACTAATTTATTTTTCTTTTGCCATCCCCATAGTTTTCTCTTTATTGAAAAAGTAATTACTGGCTTTCAATACAATAACTGGGAAATTACTTTTTCCAATAACTCTGGTTATCATACCATCATCATAGTAAAAATCATTGATGCATCCAGAATAGTGTTTCATGATTTCAAATCAGTTTAAAATAGCTGATATTTCTACAAAAACTTATTTTTATGGTTACCATTTAACCTCCTGCAACAGACTTGTGTTTTGTACAGAAGGTCATAAACTGGGGAAAATACTGACAAGTTTACTTTTCTGACATTTCACCAACTATTTTTATGTGTTAAGTAATGTATCCAGTCCTTGTAGACAGAATTTGTTTTCACAGAATTTATCCCTCCACCAAACATTTGATTGATACAAGTTAGAGAAACAAAGATTTAGTTAAAGAAAAAAAAAGATTTAGTTATCAAAAAGCAGATCTCTTCAGCAATTACATCGATATATGCTATAAAAGAAGGTTTAAGTGTTAAAAAAGAACAATGCAGTGTTCATAATGGCTTAAGATGATTATGTGAGGTCTAAAGTTAACTACTTTAAAAAATGAGAAAACTGACACTTTTAAAATGTGTATCTGAAGAATTACAGTGTAAGCACTTTTACACCCTGGATATGAGAGCAATTAAAACTGATGGCAAGGAGTTTTTGATTGCTCAGCTTTTACAAATTGAGGGCACAAGTGGTACAGAAAATAAAATTGTGATTTCTAATGTATTAGAATATACAATTGAATTTTCCTCATTTGCTTAATTAATTAATTATGATGCATTTATATTAACATGTTCATCAGTCAAAGTAAGCTAAATATGGGATTCTTTTCCTCCCTTCAGTTCTATTGTCAATAATTATTTTGGATGTCATAATTTAATGTCTTCATGTAGAGGCCTGCATGTGTCAGGGTAAGCTAGAAGGAATCATTGTGCAGCCAAATGGGAAAGGGTGGTGCAGGACAGGTACTGTAACAGGCTGCAAGTGTCATATCTGAGAAACTTCATGGCAAAGTGTATTAAATGTAGGGAACTGGGTGATGATAAAAATAAATAATAAAAGGAAAATTCTGTCATCTATTTTTAGGACTATCTGATCTAGTATTGAGTCTTTCTATGACTTCACTGGGCCACAGTCCAAAAAACTGGAGGTTTAGGTGTGAATGGAATAATATACAAGTGGACATTCCTACACCTGGCATTGTGTGAATGCTCTTCTCTAGAATGACAGCCATAAATTTTCAAGGGAAAAATGTGCAACACGGTATCGTTTCCTCTGATAATTATAGACCATTAGCAGTTTCTTTTATTAGTTATTATTGTCATTTGGCAGAATGAAGTCACCTGACTGATATTTAGGCACTGTTTTAAGAATAGCTGTATTAATAATAATGGCAAGTATAGTGATGTCCCACCAGGGAGCTAGGATAGGTTTAGAGTCTCATTACTGAAATTATTCATAATTACTCATAATTGAAAATTAACAACAGCAACAAAACCCCCTTAGATCTTCTGGGTGACATAGGAGGTCATATCTTTTTTTTTTTTTTTTTTTTTTTTTTTTTCCAAAAAGTAAACTATTTCATTCTAAATTAATCTCAGTTATGAAACTTGTTCCTTTTGGGGACAGTTCCTAATACTGATTTTGACAGTGCTGTGCTGCTGTTGTGAGTCTTTGTAAATCTCCAATTTAACATTTGTATCTCAAGAAGCTGCTATCTCAGTATTTCAGTTGACTTTCCAGTGTCTTCATAGTCTCATAGTGGATATGTTGAGGAGGAAGATGCCAGACAACATACAGCATATGTGTTGTCTGAGATGTTCAGTTCAGGTACATGATACTGTCCCTTCAGTCTCTACTCAACCGTAGTCTCTGCCTGTGCTCTCTCTTTGCACAGACAGAAATCTTCATTCTTGGTGCTTGTTACCATCAAGCATCTCCCCATGGCTTTCCGCATGTTGATTTGATTTCATCTCTTTTCTAATCTCATATCCATTGTGAGATGCATCTGTTATAAGACCTGGAGCTTAGTACTTGAATGCATTCTGTATTTCTCTTGCATATTTGGATGTTGGTTACATATGCAATCCATTGAACAGAAAAACTCTGACCACATGCAGTGTGAACATAGGCCACATTTCCTGCTGGTCTAGCTTTGAAATCTGTAGTCTCCATCACACTTGGTTGGCCTCAACAGAAAGAATCCTCTGTGCAAAGAATCGAGAGGTCAGAAGGTCTTGTAACTTGAGGCTGCCTCATGCTGTTTCCCAATATTCAACTGCGGCTGCTAATGCTCCGTCAATACCATGAGTCTGTTACTTACCAGAAGACCGAGTTTATTTGCGATATGACAGCACTGAGCTGGTGGGTCCAAGCCTGAGTTATGATATCAATAAAGCCTCATGCAATTGCTATGTTTTGTCCCAGAAATAGGTGGAGCTCAGTGGCAAGGAACTATTTAAAGCATGTTAGAATGGGAGGTAGTATGAATTTTCAGGAGCTTTTGTAAAGCATGAAATACTTTGTACATTGCTTTGTATCAGACACCCTAAATTATACTCTGTCTTTATATGTGGCAAGATTAGTAAAATTGAAAAAAAGATGATAGAGTAGTTTTATTGTTATATGGCTGCCTAAGGCTTAACTGTTCTCTGTATTATGGTCTCTTACAAGATAACAAAAGAAAATCACAGTATATCCTTTCTTTCTGTCAGCATTTCATCTTGTTGTAGACATAAATTTAGTGTTATGAACCTGTGGATTCTCAAGACTTAAACTGATCATAATCAGTGATTTCCACAGAATGGTGTACAGTTATCCATTGCTATTTTGTGATACAGTGTTAAATACAGTGCATGTCTAATTACTTGTCCTCGTGTTTTTGTATATTTACACTTTATCCCAGCCTTTCTGTTCTTTTTACTTCTTTTACTTCTTTTTACTTCCTTCTCTGCAGCAGTGCAGACATCAGTACTAGTGGTAGAAAAGAAATTATGATGCTACCACATGTTTCTGAGGAGCTTTGACTTCATGAAGGCTGGAAGTGTATTTCTCTTCTATTGTGCAAGGTCATCCTCTCTTCTTTTAGTGGTAAAAGACACCAAATGCTATGTACTGCTTATGCATAGCATATTAGCTAGAAAATATGACACATCTTAACTCACAGACTTCCTACTAATAAACTATATGCTTTCAGTACTTCCTAAGTGAAGAAGATGGCAATATCTTTGAATCGAAGACACTGCAAATAGAAAGGTCATTCCTGAAGACATATGTATCAAACATTTAAAATGGAATGGGAAAAGACAGTAAAGAGTCCCATCTGAAACATTATGCAACAAACAGAATTTACTTCTCAAAAGAACATTGCACTGTATGTCACAGAGACAAGGTAAAGCTCCTTTTCTAATGACTTTAAATTGTAAAATATCACCAGGGTGGTTTATCCATGGTGTAACTCTTTTGACTTCAGTAGTCTTATGTATTTTGCACCGAAGCTCTAATTTATCAGGAGGAAAAGATTGCATATTGTGACAGGTCTTTTTCATTCCGGTAGAGTGCTGGTTTCAAAATGTAAAGAATAATTGCAGGGATGAAAGAAGCTTTGATTATGTTCCTTACAAATAACAGCAAGAGAAAACAGTTGCCTATATGAGCAATGTAGTTCTTACTATAAGAGTTAGCCAGTAAAAACATTTATAACTTGATTAGGCACCTTTACTAACAAGCATACAAAGGCATGTGGTCTCTGCACATCCATACTGCTTGGGCAGTCTTGGTAGCTCAATAAGTATTTCTTTTATCAATGTTAGTATAAACGGATATTTTTGATAGCAAAATCAATGTCCTTCAGGACATTGTCTCGTAACGGTGAGCTTTTTAACCAACATCATGTACTTTCTTAGGAGGATGTGGGAAAATACATCAGAGAACTGTTCTTGCTTCTGAGTTTATTGATGGGACCATCTGGGGATGTATAGCCACTTTGAGGTAAAAACTCTGACTTACTTATTTCAGAGAGTGTTTTGTTACAAAGCGTTGCTGTATCAGTATCTTAATAATGTGTAATGTGATTACTTCAGTCATGTCAATCAAGTTCCAGCCTCTGTTACTATGCTAAACAGGAAATAGACTCTGACCAGCATTTTTTATCAGCTAAGGTAGCTTTTGAGGTTGACTTACCATCTGAAAAAAAGCCATGAGAGATCCATAGGGCCAGAGAGAACATAAGAGGAATCTTAAGACCATAGTGTAACATTTGCCTGAAAAGGTGAAGTCCTGGTACTACCTATGCATATTTCATTCAGGCCCTTAGCAACTGCATCTAACTTTGAAGTTAAGCTCTGCTTTGAGCAGGAGGTTGGACTAGATGACCTCTAGAGGTCCCCTCCAGTCTAAATTTTTCCTGTGATTTTATATTTAAACAGTCATTATATGAGATTATTTTCTATTTCATATGTTTGGTGCTCTTATCTGAGTTACTGGAGTATGCATTATTCATTCATGGATATGATGAAATTATGTATATCCTTAGAAATATAACTTGTATCCTTCAACTTCATCCCCTTGCCTACTTCCATTAAATATAAGCAGAACCTGTTGACAGGGATTCAATATTTAGTGTTCAAAATTAAGGCAGGTAACGAGTCTTAGCAAAGGCTTGTAAAGGTTGTAGTTGCACATTTCCAGTTTGGATACAAATGTTGTCATGGGAATGGAGTAATGTCCTGCCATTTTCTGTCCTTGTTATAATCCTTTTTTCTCAAAGACTGTCATATCAGAATTTTAATGTCTTGTATTATCTGTGAATTATATCATTGTGCTCTACTGCTTTGACCTTTTCTACATGTTGTAATTTGATTGAGTAGCCATTCCACTGCTCTTTTTGACTGCTTTATTATCCCGCAGGGAATGTGTAGACTGGGCAGACATGCAGAATACACTCCACCCTCATTTTGACACCAATTCTTAGGCTTTTCATTGCTTTACAGGGCTGTTAGTCAGGTTTCATATTCATTAATTAGTATCTAAAAGGGAAGAAGCATTATGAAGGAATGTTATAAAGAGAGGAGGTTTGAAGGAACGATAGAATACTGAAAGTCAAAGTACTGTTGCGTAGGTAAAATATTACTTAAAATAGCATAACTATATATGTTCCCAGATGACACAGAATTAATCTGTGCTATGACAAAGGTGATATCAAAGTGGAAAAGGAAATAATTTTCACCAGTTCTCATTTTGATCTGGAGATAGTGAACTTGTCATCTTAATGCCAAAATAATAGCAAAAGGTATGATGAATGGGAGATAGCACCAGACATCTCATTTTGAAAGGATACAGAAATAATGTTACAATGTTATTAATGCTGCATCTGTAGGTGAACAAGGTCTAAGTGTTAAAATTCTAAGAACAGTGATTCGATTTCATGTTGGTTTTGCTTAAAGATTCATCATGAGAGTGAATTATTTTACCTTCATGCCTTTACTCTTGTTTTCTGGCATGTGTCAAGGGTGCTTTAGGTATATTTTGTCCTAGTTTGTTCGTCTTACTCTAGCTTGCTTATTCTACAAGTTTCATGATCTCTTGTGAACTTACTGTAAACTCTGAATCTGAGGAAAAACAGAGAATTTGCTATGACTCTGAAACAGTTTGAAAAGGAGAACCAGTTATGGCTAAGGAGAAACTAGTTTGGAAAGGTAGAGATAGGTTATGAGTGAATTATTTGCAGTGTACACATAAATGTTTATCAGTGGAGCTGACTCAATCAAAATTCTAAGTCACAAAGGCACTGTTAGTGCTTTCATCACTTAAAGTTTTTAGGTCACAAGAAAATATATAGTAATAAATAGTATATTCTATTGAAATTAAGCCATGATATTTCACAATTTGGGAATGTATTTCTGACTCTTCATCCTGCTTTGGAGTAGCAGATAGTTTTAATTATCAGCAATAAAAATATTCATAATACAGAGAAAAATCTCCCATTCACATCCATGGCTGAGTGACTTTAGAAAAGTCTCACCCCCTAGGCTTTTTCTTCCCTTTGTGCTTTGTTTCATTTCTTTCTTACCTTGGAAGCCCTTGAGTACAGGGCTTGAGTTCTGCTATGAGAGAGCGTAAGCTGGTTCTCATTCAGGTGCACTTTTAGGCTGTACCATAATACGTATCATTAATTTAGTCAAAATTTACGTAAACTTTTCTCTGAATACAGGTTTGATAATCATAGAATCATAGAATAGTTAGGGTTGAAAAGGCCCTTAAGATCATCAAGTTCCAATCCCCCTGCCATGGGCAGGGACACCTCGCACTAAACCATCTCACCCAAGGCTCTGTCCAACCCGGCCTTGAACACTGCCAGGGATGGAGCATTCACAGCTTCCCTGGGCAACCCATTCCAGTGCCTCACCACCCTAACAGTAAATAACTTCTTCCTTATATCTAATCTAAACTTCCCCTGTGTAAGTTTTAACCTGTTACCCTTGTCCTATCACTAGAGTCCCTAATAAAGTCCCTCACTGTCATTCTTCTAGCCCCCCTTCCAATACTGGAAGGCTGCTATGAGGTCTCCACACAGCCTTCTCTTCTCCAGGCTGAACAGCCCCCAGCTTTCTCAGCCTGTCTTCAGACAGGAGGTGCTCCAGTCCCCTGATCATCCTCATGGCCCTCCTCTGGACTTGTTCCAACAGTTCCATGTCCTTTTTATGTTGAGGACACCAGAACTGTACACAGTACTCCAGGTGAGGTCTCACAAGAGCAGAGTAGAAGGGCAGGATCACCTCTTTTTACCTGCTGGTCACGCTCCTTTTGATGCAGCCCAGGGTATGGTTGGCTTTCTGGACTGTGAGTGCACACTGAAGCTGGCTCGTGTTCATTTTGTCATTGACCAACACCCACAAGTCCTTCTCCACAGGGATGCTCTAAATCTCTTCTTTGCCCAACCTGTAGCTGTGCCTGGGATTGCTCCAACCCAGGTGTAGGACCTTGCACTTGGCATGGTTAAACCTCATCAGGTTGGCATCAGCCCACTTCACAAGCATGTCGAGGCCCCTCTGGATGGCATTCCTTCCCTACAGTGTATCAACTGAACCACACAGCTTGGTGTCATCTGCAGACTTGCTGAGGGGGCACTTAATCCCACTGTCCAGGTGTCCCAACACCGATCCCTGAGGGACACCACTCGTTTCTAGTCTCCAACTGGACGTTTTGCTGTTGACCACAAGTCTTTGCATGCGGCCAGCCAGCCAGTTTTTTATCCACCGAGTGGTCCACCTATCAAACTGATGTCTCTCCAATTTAGAGACAAGGATGTCGTGTGGTACAGCGTCAAACGCTTTGCACAAGTCCAGGTAGATGACATCAACCTCTCTACCCCTGTCCATTGTTTCCATAGCCCCATCATAGAAGACCACCAAATTGGTCAGGCAGGATTTCCCCTTAGTGAAGCCATGCTGGCTGTCACCAAGCACCCCGTTGTTTTTCATGTGCCTTAGCATGCCTTCCAGGAGAATCTGCTTCAAGGCTTGCCAGGCACAGAGGTGAGACTGACTGCTCTGCAGTTCCTCGGGTCATCCATTTTCCCCTTCTTGAAAATGGGGGTTATATTTCCCTTTTTCCAGTCACTGGGAACTTCACCTGACTGCCATGATTTTTCAAATATGATGGCCAGTGGCTTAGCAATTTCATTTGCCAGCTCCTTCAGGACCCGCAGATGGATTCCATCAGGTCCCATGGAGTTGTGTACGTTCAGGGTCTTAAGGTGGTCTCAAATCTGATCCTCTCCTACAGTGGGCCTAGGGTCTTCATTCTCACAGTCCCTGCGTCTGCCTTCCAAGACTTGGTTGGTGTGGTCAGAGCCTTTGCCAGTGAAGACCGGGGCAAAGAAGTCATTGAGAACCTCAACCTTCTCCAAGTCAATGGTAGCCAGTTCTCCTGATAGCTTCCGGAGTGGGCCTATGTTGTCCTTACTCTTGTCTTTGATTCGCTACGTACCTATAGAATCCCTTCCTCATATCCTTAACATCCCTAGCCAAGTTTAATTCTAACTGGGCCCTAGCTTTCCTAACCTCGTCCGTAGCTTCCTGTACAACATCCCTGTATTCTTCCCAGGCCCAGGTTGTCCCTAGTCTGTCTTTTATTTGCCATGTACCTATAGAATCCTTTCCTGTTATCTTTCACATCCCTTTCGAGATTTGATTTTAACTATAGCACAGTGTATTTGTGACACAATAGGGTTCAAATGCATTGTGCATATAGTCGTACATCCTGTCATGTGCATCACAAACTAGCTGCTTTTTTGTAGCTAATTATGCAAAATCTGACATCTTTTCTGTGTTATTTAATAGTTCAGTTCATGATTACACATATTCTTAATGTCAGATTCTGTTGAAGCTTTACGAGGCATTGCTCTCCTCATTATTCTAAGAAATATATGTAGTTTTTTGTTAAAACACAATTGCTACTCTGAAAATTTTGTTAAAACACAATTGCTACTCTTAATGTATTTTGCAAATTAAATACATAAGTAAAAATAAAAAGCAAATGAGATTAGTGAGGTTAATTTTTAGATAACAGGTAAAAATTGCAAGAAATTTACTTTAGATTTTAAGGAGAGTTTGAAAATAAAGCTTCTGTTTCAAAGTTCTGTCTGTTTTAAGGGATTATGTCCTCCTCTTCTGGCCGTACTCTCCTTGCTCTAATGAAACTTGCATGTACTGTATATGAGCCAGAATCCAGTTATATTCATGTTAGGTTGGTTAAAGTCAATCTGCTGTTGAATTTTAGTGGGGATCCTGTGACACAGAGACCATGACAAAGCTATGCATTAGTAAATCAAAGTATGATACGTGATGATGAGAAGAGGGATTTGAGAAGAGATGAAGACAGTAAAAATGAAAGGGAAGTCCCCTAAAGGACTATAAATGCAGGAGAATGATTACAATAAAGAAAGACACATCTTATCTTTTCCTACCAATCCTAAAAGTTTTTCAGTTCCCTTTCAGCAAATATTTTGGTAGCTCTCCTTTGCAGAAAAGAAACAGTAACAGGGGTTACAGAGCTATTGTTGGTCACATACACTGGCACTGTAATTGATTTTTTTCTGATAGGGGTGGCAGCCACGACTCTAAGCTGGAGCATCTACAAACCTTATTTTGTATTGCTGTTTATAATATGCAAAGGAAGCCGAAAGGCTGTGTAGGAACTCGGCCTATGGCTGAGCTACCTGACATTGCATCCGAATGTTTTGTACCATAGAGATGCTGTGACTTGATAATCTTTCAATTAGCCATTGGTCCCTCAGCACTCTGAACACAGATAATAATTCCATGTTTCCATGGCTTTGCTGCTTACAGACACAGGTTTGAAAAAGAGACAACCTACTTGATGGATGCACAAGGACTTTCCTTGCCATGTCTGGGACTCTTCCCATTGATTTGTCTAGGAGTTTTGTTCAGCACTACTGTTTGTGGAGACCAAATCAGAGGAGAGGGAAAGATTAGGCTTTTACTTGTAACTAGGAAACAAAAAATGTGCTCCTGGGCTTAGAAGTATGTTTCATTCACTTCTTAGGATTAATGTTAAACAAAAGAAGAAACTTTAGGAGTTTCTTTGTCTGACTTTATTTTATTCTTTTTTAATGCATTCCCTCTTTTCATTGCTATTCATTTTCCTCATCTTTTGTACACTTACTAACCAATCAATGTCTCTCTCAAAACTTTCCTGGAAGATTGTCTTTTACTATAATTTGCTGTAATCGCCCACCTTAGTGATACACTGTAGAAGGCACAATAGCTCCAAAACCAGACAGACAATTGGTGCTTATTTTCAGGCAATTTTCATTTATGTGATTTTTTTTTTTTTTTTTTTCGTTTTCCAATGCCCTTAAGTAACTACTTGACTCTTTCAAGGTCTCTTTGATGTGACTCTGCCTTAGGAAGATGACTCATTGTTCTGACCTTCAGTTCTTTCTCCTCATTTTGATGAGGCAACTTTCCATTTTATAAAACAGAAAGCTGCTTTCACTTGCAACATCATTTTATTGTGCCAGTCAAATTGCACAAGTCATAGCAGGATGAATCTCACTGATTTACCATGAAGGGTAAAGGAAAATGTAAAGAATCTTGCTTTCTATGCATGTCTGTTGAGCTTTTCTTGTTTGTTTTTGAGGCGCAACACAAAACATTTGCAACACAAAACTTTTTTTAATTTAATTTTAGTTCTGTATTTTTTCATTAACTACTCAAGTAATTTGGTGCAGATAGCTCATAGTGAGCATTTTGAAGTCCTGAGCCAGCACAATTGTTTCCCTTTGTAATCTGGTGTTCTGGCAAACAGACATGTAAGGTTTTCTTGATTTAGGATTAAGGGAAAATGCAGTTAATGTTTAAAAAAAAAAACAACAAAAGGTCTTCCTCTTGATGGAGTCTACTAGATAGTACACATATTCCACACAGAGGATTCTGTAAAATTGATAATGTTAATTGTATGCATTATTGCATTGAACTTCCATCAGTAAAAGAAATAAAAATATTTATTACAAGAAACTCCAGATAAATTTGGAGTAAAGAAATGCATCTGTCCTTGTAGTTCAAATAGTATTTTAAGAATAGTTTCTTACAGACTTCTGTGCTTCCTGATATTCTTTCCCATTCAGAGACCTTAGGAAAACTTATTTAAATCTCCATTGCTATTTTAAGCTGTGCAGAGGTAAAGAAGCTGGGTTATTTTACTCTGATATTTTTAACTTTTCTGTAATTACAGACTTACTACTGTCCCATAAAAAACATTCTGAATTATAAAATGCTTATAGTGATTACCATTGCCGGTACCACTGTGTTTTATTTGATACAGTGCTGAAACTTTTGTGCTCCGTGGCTTACCAGAGACATATCTTTGTTAATGCACATGGATTGCCAAAACCCAAGTCAAGTATATTTACCTTTAATTAGGAAACATGTGAATTATGCTGATTTGTTTGGGTAGACTTCAGATATTTTTCTATGTGAGGAAAAGATAAAAAAGCGTAAGAGCTTGCAGGAACCAATACGCATCTGGCTAATGATGGGACTCTGCACCAGAATTACGGTAATTGCAAGCCAGTTCTATTTGAGGATTTTTCTAGGACTTATTCTAGTTTTGTGCAGTTTCCATGTACAGCTGTATCAGTTGCATTTTTGTTTGACAAGAGTGAAGCAAAGTATTGATCTGGTAATGTTTAGATGACAGAAATCTAGAATGATTTCAAAGTGAGTTCTAATGAGGAATTAAGTTTTTCTACAGACAGTATTAAATCAAGTGTGTATGTTCAGACAGTATCATCTATATGTGTACACTATATTTCCTATAGGCTGTCTCATCCTGATAGATCAGATGTAGAGAGTCCACCAAGGATGTGTGTGATGTGTGTGATTTGTGTTGCTGCAATACAAGAAATATGAAGATATTCTGTGCACTGCACTAATGGTGATGACACAGAAACAGCATCAGCAGGCAAAAGATTACTTTCAATATGTCTTCATAGGTGACATTCATGGATATTATAAATTTTATGATATTTTGTTCCTTTTATGAAGTGCTTTCTGATTGTACAGACTCCAAAATTTGAATCTCAGGTTTATTCAATTTAAAAGCCAATGAAAGAATTACAAGTTAATGTTAAATCTGGAGTATTTTAAGTAATTTTTGTGATCCTTTGAAGCCTGTTTCTGGTTTGATACTTTAAATTGTCATTATGGTAAACTGTTATGTAAGTTTTGTTTTTCCGAACTTCCTGTTGTTCTTCATGTTATTCTGCTTTCACAAGTAAGAAACTACTACCATCTTTTCTCATCTTCTCACCTCCCTCCTCTTCTCTTTTGAAGATGAATGCTGAGTTCTTAGCATAATACTGGAGAGAGAGAAAAACACAATTAGCAAATTGTATTCTATTAAATCATCACTACTGTTTCTTTGATTGCAGTAGGTTCAGGACTTTTGCTGTTGAAAACCACCACTCTCGTTTATTGCAAAGGTCTCCAGTATTGACTTGTTTCCCATATTTTCTTTCTTCACTTTCCTCATAGGAAGCTATTTATAGTCCATTTTATTAGCTGTATGATAGGTAATAAACACAAATACAGATACCATTCCTTGTCATATACACACTATTCCAGCATGTAAAATTTTTGAAACTGGTTATTAAAATGGCCATTTATACATTTTACACTTAGATTGCCCTACTTCATAATGCTGGTGAAACTTATGTAATAGGCACATAGTGTGAAGAAACTGTGTTCCTCTGAATCCTGTACAGCATTTCACATTTTCAGAGAATTCTTCTCCTACACTTAGATTTAATTGTTGTCCCTGTGTTCCTGATTAAAAAAAGCACTGCTGTTATTTGAGAGCATTTTAGAACTTTTAAAGTTGGGGGAAATCTCCAAAAGTGTATGAGAAACAGAAAACACACTGCCAGCTCATGTTCAGTTTCTCATCGACCAGCACCCCCAAGTCCTTCTCTGAAGGGCTGCTCTGAGTCTCTTCTCTGCCCAACCTGTAGCTGTGCCTGGGATTGCTCCGACCCAGGTGTAGGACTGTCCTGGCTTTACCAGGAGCCGTTTTGCTCCTTCTTAGTAACTGGTGCAAGCTCTGTGTTTTGACTTCCAGCCTGGGCAGAGAGCTGATAACACCGATTGTTTTTAGTTGTTGTTAAGTAATGTTTATTCTGGCCAAGGACTTTGTGAGTCTCATGCTCTGCTGGGGATGTGGGGAGGCCGGGAGGAAGCAGAGACAGGACACCTGACCCAAACTAGCCAAAGAGGTATTCCATACTACAGCACGTCATGCCCAGGGAGGTAACTGGGAGTTACCCAGAAGGGCACTCTCTTTCTTCGGGAGGGGGGTCGAACTCGTTCAGCGGTGGTATCGTATTCTCTTATTATTTTCTCTCATCAATATTATCATTGGCGGTAGCAGCAGTGATTTGTGTTATACCTTAGTTACTGGGCTGTTCTTATCTCAACCCGTGGGAGTTACATTCTCCTGATTCTCCTCCGCATCCCTCTGGGAGTGGGGAGGGTCGGGGTGGGGGGGTGGGGGTGTGAGTTGACGAGCTGTGTGGATCAGTTTAAACCATGACAAGGACCTTGCAGTTGTCATGGTTGAACTTCATAAGGTTGGTATCCCAATACTGTTCAACCGTAGATTGAAAGTGAGCATACACACCTAGCAATATGGTTTTCTGCATCTAAAGCTAACACTGAGGAGTCGTTAGAGCTTACTGAAAGGAGCCACATCACTAGGTTTGAGAAAGAAACTGCTTTTCCCCAATCACCTGAGTGTGCATAATGAAATGGTACTTTTTCCAGTGATATTTATATCACTGACTTTCTTCCAAATTCACCAGCTAATGCATGAATTCTACATAGATGCATGGGTAGTTACATGTATCTCAACATGTGTGACCATTGACATATTCGCGATGTAACATTACAGGGCAGTAAGAAAGTCAACAGTGTCTCCCCTTGGTGATTGTGTGACCCTTGCAGTAAGATTAGACTTTTCCTACTAAGAGCTTCTTACTGAATTAATAGCTATCCTAGGCAGAATTCTTACCTCTTGCTAAATATACCCTCCCCTGAAAAACTGTAAGGACAAAATCCATAGGAGTTTGTCTTTTCTTTCTTTTGTCCAAATTATCTTGGGGAAGGGGATTTCCTTGGGATTTAGTTATAGTCAAACAAACAGACTTGGGAGGAACTCTTAGTAGCCAGGTATCTCATTAGGTGGTCTTTAGCTGTCACAGGAGATTTGCTTCCAATATTTACTTTTTTCTGCAATTGATGACTTTTATTGTCATGGATTTTAGTAGGAACAAAGTTCAAATCTTAAAAAAAAAAAAAAAAAAAAAAAAAGTAACATAAGTATGTAAAGTTGTGCAGTTGTGCAGAGCTAAAGAAAGACTGTTGGGGGTGTTTTTATATCCTTTTCCATGGCAGCCTTCATGAAAAATACTTATTTGACTTATTATCCAGATATTTTTTTTCCTCTTTTTTAAAGACAAAAAATTCCAGTCAGAGTTTGAAAATCCCTTCACTGTGGATGGACCTTCCCCTTTTAGGTGTAAAAGACAGTTGCATGTCTGCCATGAATCTGGTGTGAGGAAAATGATCGTTTCTGTCTGGGAGAATTCATTACTACCTTATGGAGTTGCGCTGGAAAAATTCTGCCTTTTCCTCCCATGGTGTATGTCTAGAAAGGAAGTGGCTGTAACTTGAGGGAGTGGAGACCATAATTTGCCCAGATGCTATGCTGATAAGGCCACAGAAGTATCTCATATACATTTTGATAGCTTTGAGTGTTATGGTTGATTGGAAAAAACCAATTGGGAAACACACTCTTAATGTTGCTTTTATTTCATTTGAAGTCTAACAGAGGAGCTAAGTGTAAATAATTAAAACCTAATGATGCCAAACTCCTCTCTTTGTAACACACAGCACTGAGGTCACATGTGGTAGCAATGTGTCCTGGGTTCAGCAGTAGCAGTCATTTTTCTCCTTCTCAGTAGCTGGTGCAGTGCTGTGGTTTTGACTTTCAGCCTGGGAACAGCGCTGATAACACCGATGTTTTTAGTTGTTGCTCAGTAATGTTTACTCTGACCAAGGACTTTCTGAGTCTTATGATCTGCCAGGGAGGAGGGGAAGCTGGGAGGAAGCAGAGACAGGACACCTGACCCAAACTGACCAAAGAGGTATTCCATACCACAGCACATCATGCCCACAATATAAACTGGGGGCAGTTACACAGAAGGACTAGATCACTGCTCGGGTCAGGCTTGGTATTGATTGGCAGGTGGTGAGCAGTTGTATACTCTTCCCTTGTTATTTCCCTTATCATTATTACTGGTGGTAGCAGCAGTGGTTTGTGTTATACCTTAGTTACTGGGCTGTTCTTATCTCAACCCGTGGGAGTTACATTCTTTTGACTCTCCACCCCATCTCCCAGGGAGCAGAGGGAGGAAGGGGTGGGGAGTGAGCTAACGGCTGCGTGGTTCTGGGTTACTGGCTGGTTTTAAACCACAACACAATGATGTTTGAGGAAGATGTACTTTATAGGCTGTGCTGGGACCTTCACTATTAGCTGCATGGAAAGAAGTGAATAACTTAATTGAAATGTGTTAGCTTCTTGAACATCGATATGGAGAGTGATTGAATTTGAGAAGTACATTTTCTGTCCGCATTCACAGAGAGGTGTGATGTCCTGATTCTGTAGAGACATGGGCCTGTGTTCCTGGGTAACTTATTAAGTGAGAATAAGGGCAGTGGATTTTATTCACAGAACTCTGCTGGAGTCAGTCATACTCTGCTGGAGTCAGTCATGCACTGGTCCTATCAGTAGTGATGTTCTTATGTGGAAATGTATATTTTTGAAACCTGTACTCACCTGGTCCTCATGCAGAGGTTATGTTTTGAAGTCTTCTTTCAGGGAAGTTTGATTCAAGTTATTGATTAAAGTTTGATAAATAGAAAAAACATGGTGTCCATTCTGAGTTTTAATCATTAAAATCTCATGAGATGTTTGTGTAATGAACGTTTCAAGTTAAACATATTCTTTCTGTCCCATTTTTAATGTACTTTGTTAATGATTGGTAATAGAAATGGTGTGCAATACCATGACTATAATATGAATGTGTATTTGCCATGGTGGTGTGCTGGACCTCCCTTTTGAAGTAATGGAGTTCACATGTATTTGGTGTGCAGCTGAGCATGAATTTTTCATGTTCCTCTTCCTGTTTTATTTTTTGCTAGTTTAAGCTACTGCTTAAATTACCAACATTTGATGGGAGTGATCCAACAATATTTTAAAGATTAGGATATCTGTAATCCTGGGTATTTTCTCTGGTTTGGATACTGGCTTAGTGTATGAACATTTAAAATGTTTAATCTCTTTTATATATTATTTTTTCTTATTCTAAAGCCAGGGATCTAATAATCACCTATGTGGAAGAGCTGTGCTTCTCTGATGAGGCTTTCCCAACAGTTACTATGGTCTTTTAGTACGCATTGAATATTTTTCTGCCTACTTAAATATCCAAGCATTGACCGAGCATTGTCATTATTTTCACAAGTTAAAAATTCTCACTCAAAAGTAACACACAAAATATTAGCTATATGAAGAACAAGTATGGGACAAAATATCTTTGTAATACGCAGCAAGACGTTTTTGAATGGCATCAGCCCGCAGTTTGTAAAGCGTCCTGATTTTCACTAGCTTCTTTCTTTGTGGTGGTAGTATTGTTTCAGGTATTGTGATAACACTTGAAGGATTTGTTGAAACATGTCAGCCTGATCTCCTTTTGTTACCTTCCTGAAGTTCCTCGGCTCAAATTAAAACAGATAATCTGGGAGAACATTAGAGGCTCGGGAAGAAACCTGTTAGCTCATGTAAGCCTGTTTCCCTCTGCTTTAAAAGCAGTTTTGTTGTTTGGTTCTGGTGATGTGGTTTTGGTGTGTTGGTTTTTTTTTTGTTTGTTTTTTTTTTGTGTTTGTTTTTTTTTGTGTGGGTTTTTTTTTTTTTTTGTGTGTGTGTGTGTACTTTTCTGTTTTTCTTTAATGGTACAAATCCAGAGTAGAGGAACTAAAAAAAAAACCAAACCCCAAAACCTGTTTGTCACTTTTGGGACCAGAAGTTCACATGTGTTTCAAAGTATTTAATACATTGCTTGCAGATGGTAGTTAAGACAGAAGATTGCTTTGATTAAATACGTTTTCAGACTGCTTCTGTTTGTAGTCCTGCTGGTAATAAATGATGGAAACAGTGTTTGATAAAAATATCAAAGAACTAATTGATAGATTTCTGCTAAATTCTGCTGGGGTAGACAGATGTGCAGACTTGGTGCAAATAATATAATCAGGCCTTGGTTTGTTTAAAAACAGTGACTTGAAGGTCAGCCCTTGAGGACCTAATGATACTATTTCCTGAACAACAGCTGGAGTAGAAAACATTCTTTAACTTTGTATGATACTGTAATTTTTATTGTTTTAAGAACTTTCCTTTGGTTATTAAGATGTGTAAAAATACAGAATATCATCAGGATGCCCGTATCTTGGACATTATAGGAACTGGAGCCCATTTACCTGCCTAAGGAAGAGATAATTTTTCTCTTGTTGGTACAAATAAATTTTCCTAGCACTCTCTATGGCCTCATCAGATACACTGCATGTCCCCAAAGGGCTGCCTTATAGTTGCATAACATTGCCCAACCTTTAAGTCACCCTGACAGCATAAAGAAATAGCAAAACATGCCAGAAAAATTCTAAAGCCACTTACCTGGAAGGGCTGCGCTATTGCCTGCTCACAGCTGCTTCAGCAGGACTGAGCAATATTGTCCTGTTCCACTTCCCAGGAGCCTATGCTGTTACTTTGTGCCGAATTAAGTCAAGGGCAGAACAAACCTTAAATTGGAAAAGGAAGGATTATGTAGTCATTTTAATCCAAAATGTTCCCTCTTTATATCCTTGTTAGACACCTTTAATTGTCCAGTGCAGGTTTATGAGTAGTCACACAACTGTGGAAGAGGCAGCGTAGATCAGGATTTCTGTGGCGGCTGCTCTATGGACGTTTATTCCTTTTCTTGCATGGAAATGAAACTACTTGATTTATTGACAGTTGCCAGGTTTTCTCTGGGAAATTCCCTTTATTTCAAGTGGTTGATGTTGGCATTTGTAGATGAGGATTTACATTCAGTTATGAATATCTTGGTGAAATTCCAAGTGACCATGGTGTGATAAATGTGTAATCTTGGGTGCTCACAGCTGTTGTCCTGTATAAAACTAAATACATATTCCAAAAGCTTACGTTGTCCTAAGCAGTTGTAGAGTATGAAGAGATTTGTAAAAGTACAGTATTCGCACCTGAGTCAATTAAAGCTGGTTAATTTTAAATAAGGTTTACATGGTTGCATTGAATGCTTACATTCACCTAAATCACAGAAAAAAACACAAGCCAGTCAAAGTTAGCATTTTATTCTTAACTGCAAAAAATAGTTGTTTTACTTTCATTTGTAGTGTTTGATGTTGTTCAGTGTGGAAAAATTATTTGTCTATCAAAACATCAGTCAAATGAGGACAGGAGCCCAGTGTAAGAAAATAAAGTGATATTAGAAAACATCAGGACAGTAGGAGTTTTATCCTGGATAACTTTTCCTTTTTTTTGGCTCTCTAGGTTTAGAGTTGATCTATAAAATGATAGCTTTTTGCATTAATTAGATTGCCATCTAGAGCTGTGTTATGAAATTTGCAGAGCAATCGAAGTTAATGAGTTTTCTCACAGATGCACCTGTGTCCTCCTTTAACACCCCTGTTGGTACAGTCTAGCCACAAGCAGGCACTGGAATCAAAAGCCAAGGGAATTGCTTCTTTTGTAGTAAATAACTAATGTTAAGTGCTTAGATATATATATATATACACATGTATAAATAACATATACATCACATATTTTGTATGTAATGTGTGTGCATTTATATATATGCATTTATGTTTACACTGAACTGGTGTTTTTATGAATAAAACATTATATATATTTTTAAGCATTTTCCAGTGCTAATTTAAATATGTACACCTGTACAGTGAATCAGAAAAGGACATTTTACCCATAATGTCTTTTCAAGTTAGTGTTTCCAGACTCATGCAGATAATAGGATAATAAAGCATTTAGGGAGATTATATTTTAAAAGTTACAAATGTGCTACTTTCTAGCTACCAAGATTGCACACAAAACCAGTGGGGTCATTCAGAAATAGAGATACTCATAGTGTAGAATAGAAAAAAATTGAACTTTGCTGGGCTTAATGGCTTTTCCTTGTGTCCTAAAGGCTTATGTCGTTTTTAAATTAGTTCTCCCTTCTGTAGTGCAGTTACACTATGTTTTTATGATGTGTTCATCTCCTCTCTCAGAAACACTAAAATTTCACGTTTTCAAATCCTTCTTAGTCCTGTAGATCCTTTTGAAAGATGGGGTTATTTGATACGCCTAGTCAGCTCAGAGAGGCAAGAAGCTTGCCATCAGCTGGTACCTCAAGTGATGTAACCTGGCATAAAGTCCTTCATGTGTGGGAGCCTCACCTTACAAAGCTCATCTGTTCCTTTGACCTGTTTACTTAATTCTGCAAATACATGATGCAGTTCTAGCTTCCCATCAGAAGGTTATGCATGACTTAGAAAACTGAATTTCCTTTGGAAAAAACAAGAGGTCAGAATTAGAAAAGTTTGTGAGTAGTCTTCTACATTAGACTGAAGAAATAAAGTTGGTGTAGAGAGTATAAAAAATAAAGGCAGATGCTGTAATACATCCTAAATTTGCAAGTGCTGGACTTAGCGTTGAGTTGGTGTTTAGATATGGTTATACGAGAAGATTATTGTGATAATGGAATGTGTCACAGAAGGAAAAATAGACAAAAGATGAGGAAATTAAGACAAGAAAGCATCAGAGAAGAACAGAAGCAGAATTTATTGCAGCAAATAGAGATACATTGAAGAGGATGCTAGTATCATGGGTGCCTCTTGTGTGATTGTCAGTGAAGGACTGACTTAAAGCAGAAATGAACCATACCTTAGGTCATGACTAATCATGGCATAGGTTGGGTTCTGATGAAGGTGGAAGGAAGAACCTATTGTACAAAAACATGCAAGTCATCATTTGAGTTATGCAGTTACCTTTAAAGTAAAATAGTAGCTTCAAAAATATAACATGGCTCCTTACATTTCAAAACAGTAGCTTCAAAAAGGCACATGGCTAGGGTTTTGTTTGTTTAAAAATTTTTTTCAGCATTTTATTTTCTTGACACGAATTGGGAGTAGCTACCTATGTCACCAAGGTGAAAGGTATATACAAATTCTCCTAGAACGCGAAGAAGATACAAACCGTGTTACTTTCTCTCTTTTTGTTCCTTACTGCTAGGATGGGAATTTTCAACCTATTTTCTCCAATTAAATGCTCAAAACCTAGTTGTTGTTCTTGTTATCTTTTGGATTTTTTCTTTCTCATGCCACCTTGTCCATGGCTATACTTAAGAGATTATTTTTAACTTGGAAGAAAGTGGCTTAATGCTGTCTTCCAGGTGAGTTCTTAACTCCTCCTGACCTCACTTAGAGGTGAGCGCTTACAGATTTATAGTGAAGTCCAAACTCCCCTCTTTGATCATCCCACCTAATCTTCTGTATGTCACAAACTATTACATTTCACCCCTTTTAAATGGAATATCCTTTCCCCATCTCTTCCCCAAGCATATATTTTTAAAAGACTTTGTTCAGATTCACAGGCATCCTGGATATTTTCTTAGTCACTTGTTTGGCTTTTAAAAATGTGTGTTCATTTTCCAAGATGAATTAATCTCAGTATGCCTGGCTGTGGTGGTTTCTCTGTAAGCACTATTCCATTTGGTAATAGAGACATAGCTCCTGGCCCCATGCACCAGGAGAGGTTTAGATTGAATGTGAAGAAAAGTTTCTTCATTGAAAGTGTTGTCAAGCACTTGAACAGGCTGCCCAGGGGTCCTGATTTTGGCTGTGATAGAATCAGTTGTATTCCTAGTTGCTGGGACAGTGCTGTGTTTTGGATTTAGTATGCCAGTAATGCTGATAACACTCCGATGTTTTAGCTGTTGCTTACTGCTCATCCTAAGTCAAGGACTTTTCAGTCTCACGCTGTGCCAGTGAGGAGGGGCACAAGAAGCCGGGAGGGAGCACAGGCAGGACACATGACCTGGACTAGTCAAAGGAATATTCCATACCGCACCACATCATGTTCAGTATATAAAATATGGGGAGTTAGCTGGGAGGGGCCCATTGTTGCTTGGGGACAGGCAGAGAATTGGTCAGCCAGTGGTGAGCAATTGTATTGTGCAACACTTGGGTTTCTTTTTTTGTCTCCCTTTTCATTACCATATTATTTATTTATAATAAATTAATATTTATTATTATGAAATTATTATATAGCACATTATTATATTTACTTTATTTATTAAATTATTCTTATCTTAATATATGGATTTTACCTTCTTTTTCCAGTTCTCCCCATACAACTATTGTGGGGGTGTGGTGATTGAGCAGCTGTGTGGTACTTAGTTGTCACATGGGATGAAAACATGACACCAAGGAAGTGGTAGAGTCACCACCCCTGGGGGTATTTAAAAGCTGTGAGGACTTGGCACTTAGGGAGGTGGTTTATAGTGAGGGACTTGGAAGTGCTAGGTTTACAGTTGAACTCAATGGTCCTAAAGGTCTTTTCCAACTTAAATGATTTTATGATTCTGATCTAAGTTCTGTGAAAAACTTCTACTCAACCCTTAGAGGTGGAATAGTACAGTAATCGGTGTATGATCAGATACTTAATGTGTGCACTTTAAAACACAAATCTGGCAAAAAAAAAAATAATTCTTATAGCTAATCCATGTTGACCCTAGAGACAGTCCCTGTCATGCAGAAGAATTATTCATTCCTTGCAGCCTACAGCAAGCTATGGGAATTAAATGCAGAATTTGTCTTCTGTGTTTTCTCTTCGAAGTACAAATATTAAGGCATTTAAGGAGACAGCTGCATTTTTAAAAATGTTTTCTACGATGATTTCATTTCAAGTGTGGATTTTTACATTCTAAACCTCGCAGCTGATGGTGCACTGATACTAATGTTCAGAGCATCATTAAGGACATGTTGTTACAATAATATATTAAATGTAACATATTACCAATGCAGTGGTTTTTTGATTCTATATCAGTGAATTAATCATTACTCTGAATTGTTTGATGTATCAACAAAATGTATCATTACCTTGAACCATCTGAATTTTGTGCATTGTAATACATCATTGGGAAGTTGAAACCCTAATGATAAACTAGCATACAGCCAGGCTTCATTATGCTAAATTATCTAAAGCAAAATTCTTCAGCTTGATAGATATATCATGAAAGTCATCTTATAAACTGGGAGACCAAGAGAGAGAAAAGATCGGTGAATTAGCATATGTCTGTGTGTAACAGGAGAGCAAACAACAAATTTGATTTGTTTTGGAGATAAAAATATTAGACTAACATGGCTGTGGAAATAATTGGGTAAATCAGCACTTAGTTCAGTCATGAACCTTATTGCTCTGTAATTACCTCTTGAGTTTAGCATTATTGTGTTGGTCTGTCAAATACAAAATGTGGAATTGTAACTGAAAATGCATATCTGAAAAAGTATTTCTCCATGTAGACGTACCTGCTAAAAAGGGTGAAGGTTTTGAAGGCACAGTCTCCTATATTTAGAAGAAAACAGGTGATATTTTATTAAAAGAGAAATTCTGCCACTTACATTAAACCACAATACTTCCCTCCAAGATGCTCTGCAGTAGCTGAAATTGGCCAAGTTCAATACACATTCAAACATTTTCTGATTAGTGTGAAAAATAAACAATGTCCATATGCCTGTAACTTTGCTAAATTTTTAAATTATAACATAAATTCTAATATTTCTAGCATCAAAACCATAACTCCATCAATCACTGAGTTAAGAAAATACCAGGTATACTTTAAAAAGTAGTCAATTGAAATAGTTGTAGACAGAAAACTATTCAAAGGACAATCAAGTACTTTCAGTCATGTATTTAAAGAAAAGTGATTGCTTATCTAAATAGCTAAAGCAAAAATTTTTCCCATTAGTGAAAAAAATTCAATTTTTCTCAGGAAATGTGATTTTAACTTTTATGGGAAATACTAAGATTTTTATTCTCGTATCAATTTTTGATGAGACAAAACGTAAGACGGTTACAATCAGAACAAAATATAAACTTTTTACTTAAAAATTGAATAATTACAATTTTGAAAAAAACCCAAAACTCCCTTTTAATTGTTTTGTAAAGTATGGAAGCAGTATAATAAAGTCAGGACTAGATTCAGTCTTTCTAGATAGAGGCAGAACTATTCTAAATTCTAAATAGTCATGCCTCACCTATATCACCGCGTTTCACTCCAATTCTTTTATTTGTGTACGAGTTACCAGACAATCGCTGCCGCTGCTGTTTGAAATCCATTGAAAAGCTGAAGAAAGTTGCTTGTTTGTAAACATTGTCTGATAAAATGTTTATAGATAAACATTTATAAAATGTTTATAGATAAAGCATATGAATAATCATTTGAAAGATCGATAGTGTACTAATCACCATGTGAAAAGGTAAAGAATCTGGGCTTTTAGCAAGTAGCATTGTAGCATTTCTGGAATTTTAAGCTACAAACTTTGCAAAAAAATTAATGCAGTGGTGGGCTGTATGGAATGACCATACAGGGCTTCCTTTCTCAATTAATTGTTATTAGGTGGGTTGGAAAACCATCTCTCATCTGCTTCTGTAAGAATTTATCAAATAGCATTTTGTGGCGTTTAGAGATTTAAAAATTGTTATGTATCTTCCAAGAAATGTTTGGCAAAGTTGTATCAATCAAAAGACATAATTCTGAGTCAGTGTGTTTATTCATTTCCTGAACTGAAATTTGAATATTAATAAGCCTTGCAGAAAGTAGTTAACAAAAAAAAAAAAAAATCTAATCGAATTTAAAATTTCATGGGCTGCATACGTAAAAAGGATTTGTGGAATCTAGTTAAAGATTCAAACGGTTTCATAACTATACACCTGCAAATAAATTAGCTTTTCCATTAATACTATTTGTTTAAGTGTTCTCCCTTAAGCTAAGGAAATGCCGGAAGATACAATTTGGGTTACATAGTTTTGTGACTTTTTAGCCTAATCCTGTGTGTATTTCAAGGTCCCATACCTTTTTTTTTTGCTTTTTTTCCCAGAGGTCTGTGAAGTCAAGAGCTGTAGAAAAGCTGATCTGAATCAGCTGTGAATATACTTGAAATTTAGCTCTGTTTAAATAAAAAACCAACAAAAAGGACAGGTCTCGACAATGACTTTTTATTTATTTCTACAACATTTTTACATATAAAAGCAGACAAAACTTATTATTAAGAACTGGTGAGCAAAGTGTGTGTGTGTGTTTTGTATGTGTACGCATATATATATATTTTGATACTTTTTTCTGTTAAAGAAGCAGACTATCCTAAATGCAAAAAACTCTGTACAGGCAAAGTGGCCAGTAATCCCCCATTAAATTAGGGTCGTTAGGCAACAGTTTAATTACAAATATGTAAGCTATTATTTGAACTACCAAGCAAATAAGCATTAGAAACATTAAATTGTGTGTGATTATGAGTTATGCAAGCTGTTGGTTAGGTTGTTAACATTAAGCTGAAAAAGTCAGACAATGAATTTTTTTGACCCTTTTTCCATCATCTATTGACTATAAAGTTTCCACAAAATAAGAATAGTTGGCACCTGCTGAAACAGGACACTTTTGAAAAACCTGCAAATCCTAGAAAAAGCCCACATTTCTGGAGCACGTCTATTTTTTTATATGTAATGAATTAGCACTAAATAACTTTTTCTGAATATCAACAGCCTAAAAATCTGCATATCAAAAGAGCAGAAAGTTATAGCAGTTGGTGTCCTGTTGCATTATCCCTCTTTGTTTGCTTTGGTAGTACCTGAGGAATGAAATGTGAAGGGTGAGAGAAAAGCCACAAGGGCTTTGTCTCTCTATATATGATCTGTGTGTATGTATGTATGTATACACACAGCTACATATAGAGAAAGAGCCAGTATGCACTGTGGAGAAGAACATTTGTGCTTAAACTGCATCATTGGATTTTTCTTCTCAGTGCCATTTTGCTCTTTAACTTAATATCTTTCTTTTCTCTCTGGAATCTCATCAAGAAACTAATCGACAGTGTAAACCAGCATTGGCCTAGAGTACATTTCATACAGCTATTTTAATCAATCTTCAGTAGTTTATATGGATTCATATAAGACCTTCAATTAACTTGCACATTAACACTGGTAAAACAATTTTAGATCTTTAACTTATCAAGAATGCTGTCTGCAAGAGATTTGAATAGCTGAGCAGAATTTGTCATAGGACACATTTCATCACTGTGCTGTTATTATGCTGGTCATAAAACAGAAAAGGAAACGAATGAACTGAGAATGTTGTTTTTCGGAGATTTTTCTGTTCTCTTGGCATAAGTGTGTTCTGCATATTACAGACTCAAAAGTTAGCCACGTTTTCTGAAGGGAGAAATACTTGCTGTACCTCTTGACCTCATTCAGAATTGATGGTATTTTCTATGTAAAGAAGCCCACCTCATTTGGTTCTGTAGTGGTTTATAACATTTGATTTCCTCTTTCTATTGCACATTATCATATCTCTTAGTAGTACTTATCAGGAAACTTCAGTTAGAATCATGGAATCATAGAATAGTTAGGGTTGGAAAGGACCTCAAGATCATCTAGTTCCAACCCCCCTGCCATGGGCAGGGACACCTCACACTAAACCATCCCACACAAGGCCTCATCCAACCTGGCCCTGAACACCACCAGGGATGGAGCACTCACAACCTCCCTGGGCAACCGATTCCAGTGCCTCACCACCCTAACAGGAAAGAATTTCCTCCTTAGATCCAATCTAAACATCCCCTGTGTAAGTTTTAACCCATTACCCCTTGTCCTGTCACTACAGTCCCTAATGAAGAGTCCCTCCCCAGCATCCTTATAGGCCCCCTTCAGATACTGGAAGGCTGCTATGAGGTCCCCACGCAGCCTTCTCTTCTCCAGGCTGAACAGCCCCAGCTTCCTCAGCCTGTCTTCATATGGGAGTTCAAAAACAGTGCTTAACTTTACCTATTTGAACAGTGTTACCAAAGTCAATGGAACAACTTCTGCGGAAAACCTTTGCCTGCGGGGCATCGCTTGCTCTCTTGGGAGTAAAAGTTGTTATGTAGGCATGCACATAAGATGGTTAACACATCTCATCTCAGATTTTACGTCAGTTAACTGATGAGATTAGATGCATTGATTGCTATTCAGCATTTTCACATCTACTGTAAAATTGTATACTTCAGAAAATCTACTAGTAAAAAAAAAAAAGCTATTTTTGTGCTTTCCTATTTATTTTAATCACAGTGTGATAAATATCGATACGTCTTATGATTCTTTCTAGGGCCTAAAAACCAGGAACTTGCTGTAGTATAGGCAGTAAAAATGCACAGTATCCACTAATCCTAACCATGAAAGGACCTGGATCATTTTGCAACCTGTTTTAGTCTTTTGATGGCAAATTCTGCTTTCAGAAACTGCAAGGTAAATCGAAGTCCCATAAATGGAAAGTATTTTACTGCACTAATTATGATCTTCTATCTTATGATAGAATCTTATATCTTATGAGCTTCTAATTGCTCAAAGACATTTTAACCTGTTGTGCATTAATTTCTTGAAATTATTTCATTCAGTCAAAAGTGATATAATAGTCCTTTTCCTACCCAGAAAGATAACAATAAATGACTTTCAAATCCAATTATTGTTATCTGCTCAAAAAATTCTGATGACTGAATGACATTATTATGCAAGTTTGCAAGGATACCTATTGGGTCTGCTGTCATTATAGTAGTAATGGAAGATAACCATCTGTTGTTTTGCAGGTGTGGTAAGGACTTTCATTTGATACTCAGTGTCCCTGTTGGTTTTGAAACTCAGCTCTGAGTGGGAGTAATCAGTGCAGTGTGTTAGACATGGATTTGCTCCCTGAGGTTGTAGCAAATCTATTTTACATTTAACTTATTGGAGTGATTCTGTGATATTACAGCCATACGCTCATACAGTGAAGATCAATGAGCTTTAGTGGAATTTATAAATTTATAAGAAAACTGCACAGCATCACAAAGCCCGGTTGGTGGAACTGTGCATAAGATTTATTTCTTGACTATTCTCTTTACAGAACTCAGGAAATAGGAGCTTGGTAAAATCTTTGCACTGCTTTACTGATGGGTTTCAGTCAGGTTGTGTTATCTAATGAACTATGTCTAAAACTGAAACTGTCATCCTTGTCACACATGTAACTCTAGGAAGCTTGGAAACTGTAAGCAATTACCAGGTACATAAAGAAGGCAATTAAAGTACTGCATTCTCAACACAGAAATGCATGATGTGCTGGAGACTAATTAAAGATGTGGGCGAACAGATCACTAGGAATTGCTCAAGAATGAAAGTTCACTTGAAAATAAGGTAATGAAGTTAATCTTCTGATAGTGGAATTTTGCAGTAAGTGCATATATCAAATATGAAAGTAAGGAATTTAAGAGTTCATTAAAAGTAATTCAGGCATTAAATTTAGCTTCTAGCTATATGAACTGGTAGTAATTACAGACATCAAAATTAGAATCATATTGTAATATGAGTAACTACAGTGTAATGAATGCACCTACACCACAAGCTATCTACAAAAGTAAAATACAAGGTGTTAGTTTCACAGAAAATATTACTGTTTTAAGTGGAGAGCAGAACACTCAAAATTTGAAGCAGATACCAGTACCTGAAATATGAACCAAGCTGTCTGAGCTGAGGATGTGTAACAGTTTCCAAGTACTGTGCCAAAACTCTTTTGTTTCCCGCAAGTCTGTAAACATCAGCATTCCCAGCTGCTTTTGCTGTCTGGAGGTATACTTGTCCAGTGCATGACCTTTGCAGACTATCTGGCAAATCAGGAGTTACAGCTTTGTTTCAAGCAGGCAGAGCTGCTACAGTTGCTTTCTGCAATTAGGCTTCTCAACATCTCTCTCAGGAAAATGCTACTGGCTCATTAAGGCTAATTGCTGGCAGACCCATGATTCCCAGAGAGGACAAGGAGAGAGGCCAGGCTGTGGGGAGGGCTGTTATGGGTGAGTAGGAGTGCCTACTAGGCAGGTGGATGCACCCTTAATCATTCCTACAATTGACTTACAGCTGCAGGAAACTTGACCTTTTCTTTGATTAGAATCTAAGCTGATGAAATTTCCCTTCCTCTGTGCAATCAGTTGCCACATGAATTAGGTCATTAGATATGTGTATCTACCTGTCTGCCCTAGGCATATTGTTAATGTTGCTGTGATTAAAGTAATTTATTACAAATTATTGGGTGTGAAAAGGGATCTGATACTATGAAGAAATATTTTCAAGTATACATTCTGCATTTAAAGCAGACAATATATTAAAGTACAGTCAGTGTCATGCTTTGTTTTCAATTATTTTATGTGGCAATCTTGATGTTTTTGTCTCTGGCATGAGCAGTAGATTACCCACTACAGGCCTTATGTTATAGGGCAGCTCGTACATGATCTGTGAAACTAATGGAACCAAAAAGAAATCTGATTACATCTCAGACTTAGCAGAGGTGATACCCTTATTCTGTGCTCTAGAGGCAGATAAAGCGTTATAATGTTTCATTGCTGTGTCCTCCTTTACTCTAGGTTCAAGCCTAAGCCTTTTTGCATTTCAGGAAAAATTTCTTGCCTGTTATTCCTTACTCTCCTCCCTTTTCTTCTGTGTCTTAATATTTGACTGGAAAATAAAATTAAAAAAAGGTGTTACTTTAATATCAAGTGTTTAGCTATGTATATTTATATGTGTGATCAAGAAGTCCAGCACTTGCCCCACCATATTCATAGCAGATATTTTTTTAACTGTAGACTTGGCAGATTTCTGCCTCAAGGCTGTTAACGTGTAGCTCGACACACTGAAAGCACTAGGATGGTGCAGGTGTACACAGGTCTTCATAGCATCAGTAATACATCTGAAGGTTGATTTTTCAAGCTCCAAACATTTTGAATGGTTTGGAGATTTGTATGGATGTGCAGGCACACCTTTGTTCTGCTCTGTGTAGAGGGTCAAAGACTGTGACACACATTAATGCCTTTATGTTTCTAGAACTTTACTTCACAGTTTGTTATTGACTCTAGCTGAAAGGATGGGAATTGCTTTGTGTAATTACCCAACTGAACTACTGGAATTGCCTGAAGGATAGATTATATATCACATTCATGGCATTTATTACTTTTCCATATAAGTGAAAAAAGCAGCAGATTGCTCTGCAAGTCTGATCAAAATAAGCATAAAGCTGTATTTATCAGTAGGCATGAGTTAACACATAACATAAACAAGATTCACCGAAAAGTCTGATTTTTACCTTAAAAACTTATCTCTGTGTTGTGGTCCATCCATTTTTGTAATTGTGGGTTAAAGTAACATGATAATGAACATAAGAGCAAAGAATCAGAGGAAAAAAAAAAAGAAAACATCTTTGATTGAAAGCTGTGGCTAATTCAGTAAAATGTGGCCCTTCAATATGAACACTATTTTTTTACTTGAACTGTAAGAGGCTTTTATGATTTGGACACCTGTCCAACAAAACTGTAAAGAAGCTATTAACTCTTCTCCTGAGAGATATTTTTTCCTAATTCCTGTAAAATACTTAGGCATCTTAAAAAAAACAACCCAATCTGTTGTGTTATTTGTTGATGATTTAGGGCGCCATTTTTTGTGAATGAAAATCAGAAAGAATACAGTCTTGTAATGATTGTTTTTTATGCTTTGATCATAAAGACTAATAATATTTTCTGTTCCTCACCTGAAATATATATATTCTTCATATATATTCATATTCTTCTTATATATAAAATATATGTATTCTTCATACAGGGATTTTATCTGAATATTTTAACTCTACCTCTTTGCAGTTTTGTTGGTCAGGAGAATGCAGCCATTAAAGACTTAGAAGAAAGCACAATAATTTCACAGTCAAAGGCTGTATGCTTTCTCACCATTTTAATAAAAAGTACAAGAAACTGACTCCTTATTGAAGATCAGCGAGGGAAAAATTTGGGTTGCAGGATTGTAGCAAGACTGGATATTGCCAGAATTAGTAGTAAGGAATTTTTCATGGTGGTTGAGAGGCATATACCTCCGTATAGAGTTGTGGAGCTATAGGAAATACACGTTACTGAGTTCAAAATATCCTTACTCTGTGTCATGATTGGACAAAACTGTAAACATATAGTGGTGCCAAAGAAACCAAGGCCTTAAATGTGCAATATGTATAGGTGTGACCCATCTGCTATGAATTAGCACAGGATAGAAATAGCTGCTTATTGCATTACTTGCTTACACAAAACATAAATTAATAAATTTTCTGAAAAGTCTGACTGTCCATTGCAGTTTACTTCCAAGAGCCTCAATCTGATTTGTAGGATTATGGCCCAGATTTTGTCAGTGTAGTGTATTGCAGGCATAGAAACCAAATATCAGATCTGCAGGCATAAAGGCCAACAGAATTTACACCTGCAACTGAGTGCTTTTACGATATTGCAGTTACTAAGTGAAAAATAGGTTGGGGAATGTGGGAAAGTTGTTATAAGCTACAGGTGTCACCATGGAAAATAAACTCAGATTTGTGGGCAGTCATATTTCCTCTATGGTGGATTAGTGCTGTGTAAGGGTTTGGAAATGCCACTGGTGTTTTCACTCTTTTGCTTTAGTATGTATATTTGGGAAATTGAAGGAGGTTTGGAGTAATTTGGTACTTGTGCTATTCTCATCTTATTCCAGGGAGTTCTAAGTATAGTTCCACTTGTAGGTATTCTGGGGTTTACTAAGCAGGCAGTTAAGGCTGCAGGAAAAAAACTTCCCTTTGTTCTGATTCTAGGTATTCTGACGCACTGTGGAGAAGACTTCAACATGTTGAACAAAAAGGGGTAACATCATGTATTTCCAAATGAACATAAGCAGTGGCTTAGTATTTCTCCTTTATTTTTTAGATCACTTCATACAAACAGTAAAGAAAACCTTAGTGCATCTCTGTGCTGTAATCTGCAGTGATAGGTACTAGATTTTTGAGAAATCTGATTTTTTTGCATGGGAGGTAACACATCTAGACACTTCAGGCCATCTTTCTCTAAGAAAGAGTTGCTCCCACTAGGAATGAGGTTATTTCCTGGATGTCATTGGAAGCACTGGTAGGTACCTGGAATAGTTGTGGAGCCAAAAGGCAAACTGTGCCTTTTAGGAAGGTCACCTGCACATGTCTGCTGTTGTACCCTATGGAGCAGACAGTTCTGTTAGAGAATTTATAGCTGAACATTTGGATTTCTGAAAAACAAACAAACAAACAAAAAACTCCAAAATTGTATGTTCTTATTGTTAGGGACTTTAAGGTCTGTGATTTAAAGTTTTCTTCAAAATTATCATTATGTAAAATATTTTTATCTTTTTTTTTTTTTTAATTCTGGGATTTTCAATCAAGTGATACCATAAATCAGGTTTAAATTTTCAAAATTAGAACCACTGTATAAGGTTTTTTACTTCTAACCTAGATTCATCTGATGCAGAAGGAGTCAAGCTGTGGGAGCATGGGCTGCATCTAACCCATGGTGCAAGAATGACTTTGAAGACAAGGCTCGTAGCCAAATTTGCTGTCTATTCTGAATCCTTAATGGTGTCCTCACAGCTCCAGAGCAAACAAGCCAGTACTGCAGAGCTTGCCTCAGAGCATGTTTTTCTGCAGTGTGGTCAACCTCTTGGATAACCCATCTCAGTCTTGTGATGATAGCAGGTTAATGATATTGGGCAGGAGATACTACAAGGCTCTTGTGGATCCAGAAGAGCTCCCAAACCAGCTGCCATGAGGAACAATGAAATTTATGAACAGACTGATGCTCTGTGTTTAGACTGCCTAGGTGGACAACATGAATACATGGAACATAATTTTATGACTGCTCTGGGCTAGTGACCATTCCAGGGCCAGTGCCAGTCAATCTGGATTATCTCTCTGTTGTGCCTGACTCGGACATCTCAGCCCTAGCTGGAACATGGTGCAGTAGGGCAGCTGGGGGCACTTTTTGCCTGATACTTGAAATTAAGTTGAATATCTTCCGTTATTACAGTAATGAATAGTAATCTCATTCCTAAATATTATCACATGTGTGTTTGATAAGTGAGCCCCACTGATACAAATGAGGTAGCAATCACTGATCCACCCTCAATGTCTCTTTTATTTTCACATGGTACCATATGAATGAACTAAGGAGTCTCTTGAGTAAGAGCTTTGGATGCCAGGTTAGACTGCTGTCAGGTTTCTTTTCTGCTTCCCATTCCAGCCTGAATAGCTGGCTCTTGCATGGTATGACCTGATCACCGGGACAGGTCAGACAGAATAGAAGTTCAAATTGGGTTGGATGTATCTGGAATTTAATTAACTCCTGCTGTTTAGGCCACTTAGACCTCACTTTCTGAGCTGAATGGTTTACTCCCCTACTTTCATCTCTTCAGGATGAGAAGCTGGGTCCAAAGACCAGCGAATTGAAAGGACTTCAGGAAACTTTGTAACCTGATACAATAATAATTGGGGTAGGGATGGCAGAAACTACCTTTTGAGCAGCTACACACCAGGTGAGGGTAAACTCTAAAGCAGAGGGCATGACTACTGGAGTGTGCCATTCCTTAGCTTTTGTTCCTCTATCTGGAGATGAAATAAGGTGAGCTTCTGCTCTCTGCTCCACGTGCAGCTGAGACTTTCCAGTAGGGAGCAGAAGAATGGACTGAAATGAGTGACGGGCTCCCAGGTTAGTTAAGGTCCTCTCCATCTTTGTTTTCTTCCTCACCAGAATCACTATACCACAAGCCCATGTAACCAGTGTTGATTTTAAAGTCTCAAGCAGTAGGAGACTGCCTTCCTGCCCCCAAATACATGGCTGTGTTGGATCTTTAGAAAGGTTGTTTGTATGAATTTGGAGGACAATACTTGCAGTTCATTCTGTCGTTGACCTGTCAGTTGTAATGCTAACACCTGCATTTGGAGCATGACCACAACTGCCCTTGCAAGATATTGGGGGCCATACTGATATGAAGATTAGAGAAGACCTTGTGTTGGATATATAGAGCTATCTGGTGCCCCAGACTTGGCCGTTATCTTGAGATGGCGTGTTATCGTTGTTAATAAGCAGAGTTAAGCCCATGGAACTGTCTCGCCATGTTCTAAGGAGCTACTTTGTGGTTGAGGTTATGATTCAGTGGCTGTGCAGCAGCTGATAGTTCTGATTCCTGTACAGCCATGCCTCTTCATAAAATGAGTCAGGCCAGGGACAACCCCTTTCCCTTCATGTTCCAATTCTACTTTGGAGAGATAATTCAAAATTTTCCCCTTTCAAACCCAATTTTTGGCATCCATGTTCCCAACTGAGAAGAGGTTTAGGTTTGGATAGAGCCTTGATGCTCTCTTGTGCCCAGAGGGGCTAGTCACATGACTGACTGAGCCCATAACAAGATGATAATTCATTGTAAGGGATAGTGTTCCCTCTCAGTGAATAAATAGATGCTTTCATTATACCTTCACAGTTATGTGAGGTGTCTTACATTTTCATAGATCTTTTTACATATTTTGTGTAGTGGATTTTTTTTTTTACTTTGTTTATGCCATACTTTTTGTGCTGTATGTCTATTTCTACCTGAAATAATGGAAGAATCTGTGAATATATGTTCTATAACCACTTGAAACTACAAAAACATTAGTAGAGCTGTGCTCTCTAGGGCAATAATCCAATAAGAAATTTGTGGATGAAAGTGAAAAAGAAACTTGATTATGTATTTCTAAACCTTATGACAGGCGACAACAGTGAACAAATGTTTTTAACCTATGAAACTTAATTAAATTTTATCACACTGTAAAACAGTCTGGCCATGATCCAAGAAGGACTGGAGAACGAATGACTCCTTAGTCCCTGGCTCCTCAAATGGGTTGCATGACCCTGTGTTAAGCAGTTTGGCTCCTAAAGCACATCATGAGAAAGGCTTGGAAGAATTGGGCTGTAATTTGAACTCTGCTTTCAAATGTTGTGCTGGGTTAAGCAGTCCTGTTGATACTGTTCACAGATTGTGATAATCTGTGTCAGCTCTTGGACAGGTCCATGCTGTGGCTTTATGCTATGTTGTACACCTGCATTTCAGTGAGGTGATGATGGGCATGAACACAGAAGGGGCAGAGAGCAAAGGCGCACTGAAACTAGCTTTGCCCCTTGAAGTCAAGCAGGGCTTTCAACTTGCTTTATGTGGAGAAAGAAGATAAAGTGCTCTTCCTCATACTATAATAGATATGGAGAATATCAGGAAAAAAATTAATACTTTTTTATTGGAATTCCCATGCCACAGCAGGTGTGGATAGCAAACCAAAAGGGTAGATGAAGGCTATTTCAGACTTAATAGAAGCAGATTTAGGCTCAACATCTAAATATGATAATGCTTTGTTAAGTAGTCCTCCTGACAGCCAATGTTACATTGGAGCACTGAATAGAGGAAAAGAAGCCCTTGGGAATGTTTCCTTGCCTGAGACAAACATCATTTTACAGAAATAAAGACAAGAATAGATACTCTGTTATAAATTAGAGCAGATGGAGCTGACTAGGCTTAACTGTATTCTCCTAGCATTATGAACCAATTAAATTATTTTTCTAGTTGTTGTATGATCATTGAAGCTCTTTAATGACAATGTGCTTATGTAGGCATAGTATCTGAAATGATTAGGTGTGGTATCTCAAATGATTAGGCATAGTAAATTTTATCTTTTCTTTCAGTTCTATTAGGCAGAGGAAATCTGTTAAATTTTCTTATAGGATGCTCAGAGAAAACTGTTCGTCACTTGCTGTATGTTACATGTCTAATACTATAGTAGAAGAACCTGAACGGTGTCTATCATTGAAAAGAGATATGCGCAGGCAATCTACTCACAGCATACTAAGCCTACGTTTTCTTTATGTTTGGGACTGTAAGCTTTGTAAAAATGTCTTCCAGAAAATGTTGTTTCTACATTTTATCTTTCTGTGCGAGATACTCAGGCAAGACAGTGAGGATATAAACAAAATAATGCTGTAGCAGTTGTATTGTGTGGTTTTTCAAGGACATGAAAAGGGATACTTTTTTAACCTGAATTTAAATCAGTCTTACTGCAAAATCTATGCTGAGTACATTGTCAGCCACTAATTTTAATATGTTCTCTGGTTGGTGGGTAAGTACTGTTATCCTCAATTTATACCCATGCCCTAAAGAGAGGAGCTGAACTTAATCTTAACGAGTCAGTAGTACGGCCAGACCAAGAACACAATTGTTGGGCATTTAGGTTCCTCATTTAGATACAGCTGCTGAAACTTTACCAAAGCTCTGAGATGCTTCTGCCATTAGTTCTATTGCAAGTGTACCACCAAGATGATCTCTGCAATACAGAATATTGTACTTTATAGGTAATTGTACTGCTGAATGAACAGCAACGTTGAAGTAGCGAAGTAAAAGTTTAAATAAATTAAGTAAAATAGACAAAAATCTGCTAAATGTGGAAATTTCTGTAAATCTTAAGTCCCATAGAAATACTGCCATGTATATGCAGGGAACAAAGCACTTAAAGTTAGTTTTAAAATAATTTTGTGCACCTGTGGTTTGTGTATTTTTACTCTTTTGGGAAACTACTTCTGCAAAGTATTATTTTCGTTTCATATAGCATAGGAGGTGTTACCAAAAAGTAAAATGAAAGATTACTAAGGTTCCTATGCCTGATCATTTCATCTGAGATAGAAAAATATAAATATTTGATTATATTCCCCATTTGGTTTTAGAAAGAGCATGTAAATCAAAACTACCCATGTCCAGAATTAGGTATAAGGGCTTAGGTGTCGCAAACAGTAGCAATATACTGGTCTGTGCATTCAAAAAGAGGTGGTGATTTGGAGAAGTGATCATTGGACTCAACGTGAAGTGTGAAATTTTTCCTTTTTGTAATTTTACTTTCCTAAGCTAATTGTTTATTGCATATCTTGGCTGTGTTCTCCTGGAAATGACCTCCTAAGAATGCTAGCAGCATTTTCATTTTCAGGTTACAGAGGTACAGATGAAAACTCAGAAGCAATTTGACAGCAGTAGGTACATTTTAAAGCATACCTTAACTTCCAAAAGTTTTGTTAGCATTAGGCAGCTAGGTAAAGATGGGACAAGAGCATATGAGATTTAATATCTTGGTTGCTGAATTGGAAGATCCAGACAGGGTTTTAAATGAAAGTTGTCTGTTTTTTAAAGTTTGCAATTGATTCTTATCAGGCAGTACCGAATTTTATGGCTGCTTGTTTTAGAGACAGAGTAGCTAGATTTTTTTTTATATTTTATTTGTTCAAGCAAGAGCTTGAGTTTTGCACAAACTGATGGAAGAGCATAAAATTTACAAATAATCTATTTTTATAAGTCTGCCATTTATACACTGAAGTTTAGTCTTTGTGAGTTAAGTTCTACTGCATAAGGCATGACAAAAGCAAAGAAAATAAATGCAACAAGCAATGAAGGAACAGCTGTTGCAGAAGATGGATGTTTTGCTGTAATGATGTTGCTGAGATTATTAATTTATTTAATAGAATTCAAAAAGGATTCATCTGTTAGCTGTCATGCTTTTATCACCGGGAGTCTCTGGGTTGCCATGGGCTATGGGCATGCTGTTTGCCAGTTAACAACGTCTAGGGGGGTCAGCTGACAAATGGCTTTGTTTATTGCCGTTTGGTTTATAGTTCAGGATTCATTTGGAATGTCCCAGCTAACATTTGGTCCCTCAGTTTCCTAATAGTGCTGACACCAGCTGTAACTGCAGTCTTTCTCCTGGAAAATCTTTTTTCCTTTGATGAGCTTGTTCCCATAATTGGTTAGGTTGCTTTTTTCCTCCACTGTACAAGGTAACAGTGAGATGATAACAATGTGATAAGCCCTTTGCCTCTAGTCACCATCAAGCAGTTTAATAAGAACTTATTAACATTTTGAGAAAAATACTTAAATATTGGGTAAAGTTTATAGGATGTGATGGTTTTGTTCACTGCTCCTTTGCTGTTGTTTTTTATTGTGGTCTTTTTGTCAGTCTTTCAATGCCACGTGGTAAACTGAACTTCTTCCACAATAGTGACATCTGCCTTAAAATATGCTGGTATTATTTGAAGACAGAGGGGGTGACAGTCACGGTGATTTATCCAGATATGTGTTCTGATGGCACTCGTATAACCTCAGTTGCCAGCAGCTATTGATTGTAATCTGGGGCTGTAATTCAAGTGGTCTGATTGAGTACAAGGGGAGATAATGCTTGCTCTCATTTGTTATTATGGAGAAAAAAGTACCAGCAAGTGACTATGTGGTCATGATTCTCTCATCATCTGAAAACTGTGACCCAACACTCCCTGATTTGATTTCTGGGAAGCTAATGGAAGAAATGGTGGTAATTTCTTGTTCTTTATTCTTTTTTTTTTTTTTTTCCCTATTTCTTGTTCTCTCTCTAGTTTTTGTTTTTGTTTTGTTTGTTTGTTTCTGTTTGGTTTTGATTGTTTGTTTGTTTTTTTTAAATACAGGAGCCTTGAATGTCCATCCTTTACCTGTCTTGTCAGAAATCTGACATAGCTTTAGAAAGTAATCTTACCTTAATTTCCAATGATTTTTCTTGTCTAAGGGAAAATGGAAGTAACATGGCAATTTGAACCGTATCATTAGGATCAACTTCTTATTGCAATTCAGGCAGATAATCAAGTTGAATTTTCTCTGTGCTTATTGAAAAATGGCAGAGTGATTCATGAAAATAAAGAAAAGCCATAAGTTACAGGAATACGCATACATTAACACCTGGCAAATAAGGAAAAGAATAGAACGTAAGTTTAGCAAGTTGATAAAAGAAAACTGAAGGAAGGGCCAGTGCTGGGAAAAAGGCCCCACAACAAAACCAACAGATTCATATTTGGAAAAGGAGTCATTTTAGGCAGTGTTTCAAAATCTCTTATCAATGCCCTTAAAAGGTTCAAACACATCATCAATATTCACAAGACCAGGCTGAATAATGCAGGCTCTATAACTTGAGCTTGCATTATTGGGCTGCTCTGCTAATGTCCTTGTCATTGCTCACCTTGTCTTCTATCTTCCCACATTCCTTGCCAAGCAAATAGCACAAACGTGTGACAAAGGAATTTATTACTTCACTTATTTGCAATATTTAAGTCAGAGAAGGGAATGTAGCAGAATTTTAAAAGTACTGTGAAGCGACAAATGCTGTGTCAGCCTGAAAAATAGCTGTACCCACAAAAATTGATCAGAACTCAGATGACCTCTTGTCACTGTACCTTGAACAGTGGAGCAGGATCTTTCAGTCTTTCCTTGTAACTCATCTAAGGTGGTTTGCAAGTCAAGTGGTCCTATCCCAGTGGTAAAGGTGGCACTCACCAGCTTTATCTGGATAATTATTGATGGAAGGTGCAGTTTATTACTGATCAGTGCTAGTCTTCTGGGGTGCTAGTCTTCTGGGTTGTAACAGACAAAAGCTTCAAGTCTTTGGTCTTTCTGCACCAGCAACTATGCTTAACACTGGGAGACCGGGCAAGGATGGCCTTTTGTCCTCTCTTTGCTTATTTCAGCAAAGCATGAACCCAGCTTTCCGGAGACCCCTAAACATGCAAAGGTAGGCTTGCAGAAAATGGCAGCAGGTTTGTCGGTGCGGTGAAAGAACTTAATTTAGCAATTCCAAGCTATTCTTACATATACACAAAGAAGAAATAAATGTGTTCATGCAATGCTTTGATATACTACAATATTTTTATTCTTACTGGTTTGAGTAAATGGATTTTCCTATAAATATTGTGTGTATAGTAACTGCATAATTAAAATATAGCTTGCATATTTTTTCAGACCTGTATACTACTTTCAAGTGTTGCATTGGCCCTTCTAGAGCAGCTTAGTGAGAAAATGTGACTCCCTATGCTGAAACATTTTATTTTTTTACCACCTTCATCTCTTTGAAGGCATTTTGCATTTGTTGGGTTATGAAGTAACTTACGATGTATATTGTTTGTTTGGTTGTTTTTCTTGAAGGAAATAAAATTAAAATAAAATGAATCCATCAAAATGGTTGGGGGGAAGAAACACACTGATTAACACAGAAAGAAATGTGTCACATATTTGGATATATATTGTATTTTAGAGGATTTTTCTATATCATACTCTATCTATATCTATATCTATTATCTTTATGCATGTATGCATTAACACACAAAAATGTGGACCCATATTTAGTGAATGTATATTTTTCTGTGAAATAGCAGTATTCTGTACAAGTGATATAGAATATATGACAGGTATGATATTAACCTATATTGGATTTCTAAGGATTTTCTAACTGATACACAAAACTGGTTTGTGGGGCAATGTGTACTGCTTTCTGTCCCTTTTTAAAAGGGAGATATAGAAAGCCCTTTGAACCTCTGGAATACTATGGTATCAAGTAAAAGAACATCAGGAAAGAATTTAGTTCTTATGATATTGATAGACATAGGCTTGAGACTTAAACCTGCTGTGATGGAGGCGGAAGCAATCAGCTCCACAGACAGGTTCCTGATGAGTGCCATGTTTCTTACTGCACTGAGTCTTTCCGAAGAAGGCAAATGTCTCTTATTTTGTAAAGCATTGGGTATAGTAAATGAAGTACATTATTTAATCAAATCCTACTCTGAATTTGCTGAAATATCATGGGTGTTCAGTTCCTGTGTTTCACTTTGGGTTTGTTTCTGCTTGTGATGCTACAAGCAGATCTGGCTAGTTTTCTGGAAAGAGGATTAGGAAAACACATGAAGAAGGGATGCTTAATGAAAGAGTAGGGATGGAGAGAGGAAAAATCTACGTTTTCTATCCAGGGCATCATTAGTATCAGTCTGGTTTTTGACTTTGCCTTTGAGATCTATACCTAGTTTAACAAAATTTTAATATCTGAAGAAAGGTTTTGTGAAGCATGAGGGAAAAGGACACATCTGCACAAACTTAATAGAATGTAGCACAGCAAAGCCTAATTTAAGTGTTAATCATGTTTTTACATTATTTGTAAAATTCTGTCTGAGAGAAAATAAAGAATATTGTCCCATTAAGAAATCTCGCAGTACTACTGTGACAGTAATCACAATTTTATTCTATTTTCATAAAGCTTCAGACGAGCTTGAGAAATATTCATTACTGATGCAGGCTTGAACATGCAAGTGAATAGCTGTATCAGCACTGTCATATATAATTTCATCACTATCAAGCATAAGAGAAGTTTAGCTGTCTGCAAGATAAAAACAATGGGCTGCTGGATAAGACTGATGCAGATGTTTCTTTAAAAGAAAATAAGTATCTTGGGAACAACAAAACAAAGCAAACTGTAATTTTTTATTAAAGTAGTAAATGCTTTTTATTGTTTGCTGATGGTAAATTCTTTCCTCAAGAAATGTAGTCTTCTTGGTTTTAAAGATATGTTTTTATATAGAATCATAGAATAGTTAGGGTTGGAAAGGACCTTAAGCTCGTCTAGTTCCAAGTCCCCTGCATGAACAGGGACACCTCACACTAAACCATGTCACCCAAGGCTCTGTCCAACCTGTCCTTTAACACCACCAGGGGTGGAGGATTCACAGCTTCCTTGGGCACCCCATTCCAGTGCCTCACCACCCTTACAGTAAAAAACTTCCTCCTTACATCCAATCTAAACTTCCCCTGTTTAAGTTTTAACCCGTTACCCCTTGTCCTATCTCTACAGTCCCTAATGAAGAGTCCCTCCCCAGCATCCTTATAGTTTTGCTCTGGGGGGAAACACTGCAAAGAAAACATAAATTCAATAATTTGGTTACACCATATATGTTTAAAATCAAAAGTGGATTCTATCTTCAATTCTTATTATTCCTTCAGAATTTTTTGTCATTATTAGGTGAAAAGTCTGAACTTACCTAAAACCTTTGCCTACAGTAGAAGATCCTCAGCAACAGGCTTTTCTGCATTGCTTTCACCTCTGCCTGTGCCTTTTCATACCTAAACTTCATCCTCCACAGTATTTTTGTTTTCCTGGCTCTGTGGAATTTTTGAGCTTGAGGAATAAGCAGTAATCCTCTATGCTAATTTTGGATCTTGTCTGAGTTTATTTAAGTGTTTCTTCATATATTCTTTATGTACTTATGTTTCAAATTCGAACTCATTAATTACGTAAAAAAATAAAAGCTGTTTGCAAAATGTTTGCTTTAAAGTTCCGTACCCAAAAGTCCTTGGTGTAAAATGAAATCTGATAGAGTAGTCTGTTGTTGCGCCATTTGTAAGTTATGGTTGGTTGCTGACACCCTTTTGTATTATTTCTTCTAACTATGATAAATAGAACTTTAAAAAATTTTCTTCAGTTAGAAATGGAAATCTATGGATACTCTGTAGCTATGCCAATGCTCAGGATATTTGTAATTACGAGCACTAAGAAAATCTCCTTGGTTCTGGGGTATATTTGAAAGTAATCCTGATTACTTAAAAATGAAGAAAACTCACATATGAGCTCTGAAAACTCACTTACGAGCTCTGAAAACTCAGAGCTCTATTCTGTTTCTACTGAGTCAGGGTATCAGCTTGGAGACATGCAAATGTATGTGTACATATATTTGTTTTTTCTTCTTATGAGCTTCATATTGAGTACAACAGAGCATAATCCTCACAAAGTTTTGTTGTTTTTGACCACACAATAAGTCCTTTTAAAGTAATTTATCTTCTTTTGATCCACTTCCATTGATTTAGGTGACCTTGTTCATGTTCCTCCCATGAACCCTGTTGGTCTGATACAGATTCAGCAGGTAGGTGATGAGCGGTTGGTTAAACATGGGACAAAGTGTACCTTTTCCTTGTGCTAATTAGAGAAAAGAAGGCAGAAAGTACAACCCCAGCTCTAAAAATCCATTTTTATCCATTAGTGAAGGGCAGACTTCAAAGGGGCTAGACGTTTTGCCAGTTCAGGAAAAGAAATGTGATGCTCCAGGATGCCATCCGTCTGTGGCTCACTCTGTGGCAAAGACACAGAATGACACAGCACTTCAAATTGAGAAGCATAATGCAGGGATGACCACAATCACCTGTGAGGAGCTGGGGAAGGATATGGCTGCCCTGGGAGGGAAGTACCTGGGCGCTCTGAGACATGCTAATAGAGGTTGGTGAGATGTGACAGTAGTGAAACAGCTTGTTTTGGCTCTGGCAGTGGGAAAGGTCAAGGGACACTTTGGTTTTCCTTCTACAGTACCATCCGGGGTTTGTTGTTTGTTTTTTTTGTTTTGTTTTTGTTTTTGTTTGGGTTTTTTTTGTTTTGTTTTGTTTTTGTTTGTTGTTGGTTTTCCATATCCTTCATTAACCTAAAAGCAGAAATTAATCTACTGAAGTTAGAAATATAATTTTAAAATTATCGGTTACTGTGGAGTTGCAAAGAGAAAGAAGGAAAATGGGAGATGCGTACTGTTCTTTTAATATACATACCAAAAGGATCCAAGGGATGCCCAGGAAAGAAGGTAAAATTAATCCCCAGCGTGGTATCCTCCTTTACCCATTCAGAGCTGAATAGTTGTCGTTAGACAAATCGAATATTAAAATTGATGGTGATGTAAAAACTATGGTTTAAATCACATTTGCCTTTGAGCCTGCCTCCTGGCTTAAGTTAAAACAATTTTAATGCTGCTGTAATCAACATTAAATTCCCCATAGGTACAAATACTTTTTTAGAAATGGGTGCTATCTGAAAACCAGCAACATTTTAGCTGTGTCTGTAATAGTCTCCCTTTTTCTGAACCTATAATAAGGAAGGTGGGAAGTAAAGTGGGAGTGGTACCACTACAGGGGCTCATTTGCACATGATGCATCCTAAAGCATGCTGCTGCTTTGGCATGTTGTTCCACCTTTTCAGGGAAGTTTTTTCTTAACCTTAAATTACAGGGTTGGAATTCTCTAACCTTCTCGAAAGTGAGAAACCCAGTAAGTTTGTGCCTTTTTTTTTTTTTTTCTGTTGGAATTGCCAAATAAAGGAGTTTGTAATAATACATTTTTAAATCTGTGACTAAATATACCTGCAAGAGAAGTAGGTCAGAAAATTTGCAGTGGTTTTTAAACTAAATCCTTTTCCTGTTATTGTTCCAAGTAAAGCTTTGCTGTCACTTCAGTCTTCTGCAGCAATGTAAACCAACATACAACACTGGGAATGTGAATGAAAGGAATAATATTTTCTAAATCATATTTATGGCTGTCAAAGATCATAGTGATTAGTGTAGCTATACCCATTTCTGTAAATCTGCTATGCAAGCTAAAACTACAGCTCCGATTTATTAACTTTGGGGTCAGCTGTTTTACTTTGAAATGCAGTCACTTTTAGGAATATTTGCTTTAAAACACAACGGGGTGGGATGTCCTGATTGCAATCTTGTCTGGGAAAAAGCAATTACAACACATTCTTGCTTTTACTTGTGCGGTTGTCACCATGGTCTGGTGTGATGTTATGTTATTAACAGCTGATTGTGCAGGCTGAAGACCTGGTGGTTTGCTAACAAAAGCATTCACAAATTTCCTATGACACTCCATTTCTCTGCTGTTTCCCCTCTGGGATCTTAGTCTTCCATGGGCTGTGGTTTCAAGGTTTTTGTCTCCTTAATATTTAATGATAGTTACAGCAAATGAGAAGATAAACTTATGACATTCATACTTGCTACTGAAGAAGTGGTTGCATATTTATGACTGTATATATAAGGGTACCTAGTGAGGTGGTATTTGGAACTGCTAATAAAGATTTATCTGCTTTTGTCCTTTAAATCAATTTTTCATGGCGACTGCAGTCCGAGTTCTTTTACAAATATTTAAAGAAGTCAAGTTAAACAGGTGGAGTGGAAAACAGACATAGCGACATGGGGTTAACAAAACCCAGCATTGACGTACTGGAGATTTCCTAAATCATGTTGTATGCATTCTGCTCAGGTGTTCACAATAGCAAAATCATCCTTTCCCCTGGGCTAAAATGTATATTACAGGCCTTTGTAAAGCAGTGAAATATAAGAAACTGTTATAAGTTGTCTTCTCAAGGGGTGACCCTGAACTGATTACACTATGTAGGGATTGTGTTGAGAAAGGTACGAAAAAAAAAGGAAGGCTTGAGCCAAATTAATTGGGGTGGGTTTTTTTGTGTTAAAAGCTTTTTGTCTTTAAGTTCAACTATTTTACTTTAGCACCAGCTTGTTCTTCAGGTATCTCTTCCTAAACTGTAGTAAGCTCCAGACTCTGTGAAGCAGCAGTTTTTATATAGCATCTCCATCTGTCAGAGGTTGCTGGTGGTTCCCACAGAAACTGCCTTGTCATATTTTACATTATGCATCAGCTCATTACTAACAGGTTCTTTCCCAATATTGAAGTTTTGTGGAAGTTAGGGCATCGATTGCCCGGGAAAGCTGTATGTCGGATATGCTTTACATGATTATGACTCAGAAGCGTGAAATAAAAGAGAGCCTTCCCCCTGGCCCCCATCTTTCTAAATTTAGTTTGTTTCAGTTCTGTGTCTTGTGCCTTTTTTGTACTCTTGACTGTAGCAATGTTTCTTGATGTCTGCCACTTACTCAGCTACTTTTGTTTTTAAGATAACCTCTAGCAAGGAACAGATCCTACTTCACTCTTCCGAAGTATTTCAAATGTTTTAGGGAACTGTGACCGCTATTTTGCCTCCTGAATCTTCTGCCAAGTCTTGCTACTGCCTGTCACTCCCGGGTTTTCTTAGTCTTAATTCCTTTCTTTTCCTAAAAGCCAGGCTTTCCAAAAGAGTACAGGATTCATGTTTCCTAGTGTTGTTATTTAAGGAAATATATTAGATATGATGGCTGTCTAGAGCTGATTTGAACTTCCAGGTTTTACTGGGAAAAATTTGTAGAGAATGCTCTGGCTGTTAGCTATTTCCAAAGAAAGCCCTGATTTGCTTGTGTTTAACCTGTGGCAGTTTTATCTACAAAATATTTTATAATCATCCCTTAAGATCTCGCTGTTCATAAGAGAAGAAAGTATTAAAGCTACAAGACTTGAAAACAAATAGTTAGAACAGCAAAATATTGCAACAAGTGAATTCTAATCTATCAGTTTTTACTGCACAGGAAGACAGATGAATGATTGGTCTGTATGCATGCATATATTATATATGACTTTCTAGTACACTTGTCAGTAGTACTGAGAAGCAAACATTGCTCAAAGGGAAGGAGACTTTTAATAAAGAAAAATAAGACTAACATGGCTTGCAAATAGCTGTATGAATGTATTGCAACAAAAATACAGGAAAGGGTTTGGTGATTCTGGAGTAATGACAACCTTGGTAATGGTGAGAAAATGGAGAAACAGTTTTCATATTTTTTCATATAAACATACTAGCAACAGTGATGAAAGTATATCAGTGGTAGGGCCCAGTAGTAAATTACCTAGCTATGCTATTTATTTATTTTTTTCTTTTTAATAGTGTTTCTAAAATTGGGAGATACTAAAACAGTGAAATACATGTCAGAAAATAGGGTCTGGAATAATGTAGGAAAAATGTACCCATGAGTCAAAAACAGTTTGAGTTTGAGATCCTAAAAGCATAACATCATATTGGCAATACTCAACTGTTCTCTTGACTACTATAGGTGTTACTGGCTATACTAACATTATTATTTCATGTAAGCCAGTGAAATGAATTCAAGTGTTGCCTGCTTGCATATTCCCACTCTCCTCTTGTAATTTAAAGTAATCTGGACAAAGCACTAAGATGCTTGTCAGGTGGCATAGTTCAGTTCCAGAAGTGATGGAGGATGGCCTGGGTGACCTAAAAATGCATATTGCATCTCAAATTTTTATAATTCCATTAAAAGTGTTTTTCTCTCTGTAACTGAGCAATATAGAGATGTCTCTTATACGTGTTCCTCTGTCTAGTTCTGAATGAAGTCTAGATACTATCTGGGAAGTTACTACCCTTGTGGTTTTGCTCCCTCACTGTAGTTCTATTTCTGGGACCTCCAGTTAGTTTTGCCCAATATAATTTGTTCAAATATGACATTTTGTCTACTATCTCCAGAGCCCAGCTTTCACATTTACAGAGAGTTTAGCATTAAGAACTAAGCCAAGGCTCATATCATTCTGATTTTGTGCTTATCAACACAGTCCATCCTTTTACCATGAATGTAAACTATTGCAGATGTCTTGCACACACTGTAACTATCTTGAAATATTACCAGGTAAAGGCAGTTTTATCTGCTTCTTTATATGTTTTCTGATAAACACACAGGATTTGTTGCTTTATTATTTCAACTAATTATACTGCATTTATATTCAAAAGTACAGTCATGCATTAGAAAGTGAATACTGCATTGCATTAGCAAATAATTTATGCTGTTCCTTAAGCATCAGAAATGTTATGTTTCCTCAGATTTACAAGTGAACTTATTCACCTTCTGATTTTATCTGATTATTCTGTTATGACTAATGCTTTTATCAGAACTTTACTATTAGTCAACTTTCTGGCATGCTGTTCTCTGGCTTTTCTTTTTAAATTCAGTAACCTTGTAGTTCTAGTTACAGCAATAAATGCAGAGCAAAAATTATACTTGATAAGTGTGCAGGTAGGGCACAATTTCTGCCTGTCCAGTTTTGGTTTAAAGTGTCATGCTGTTTCAGACTTTGTCATGACAAAACTACAAAATTTTCTTAGCTGCTGTTGCCACAATGACCTTCATTATTGATATAATAATTATTAACTTCTCTGAGGTGTAGGTTAAATGCTGTAAATAGTAGAAATATGAGCCAATATGAGCATTGACACATGTTTATAGCATTGATTTTACATCTCCTTAGCCCAGCTTGCAATATATTTATTTACAGAGTAGTTAACCTGGCAAGGCTTATTTATGGCAAGACGTATTTATTGGTGCCTGACCAATTTGGTGGCCTTCTATGATGGGGCTACGGAACTGATGGACAGGAGCAGAGAGGTTGACATCATCTACCTGGACTTGTGCAAAGCGTTCAACACTGTCCCACAGAACATCCTTGTCTCTAAATTGGAGAAACATCAATTTGATAGGTGGACCACTCGGTGGATAAAGAACTGGCTGGATGGCCTCACTCAAAGAGTTTTGGTCAATGGCTCAGTGTCCAGGTGGAGACCAGTAATGAGTGGTGTCCCTCAGGGATCGGTGTTGGGACCGGTCTTGTTTAACATCTTTGATGACGTGGACAGTGGGATTGAGTGCGCCCTCAGCAAGTTTGCCAATGACACCAAGCTGTGTGGTTCAGTTGATACACTGGAGGGAAGGGATGCCATCCAGAGGGACCTTGACATGCTTGTGAGGTGGGCTGATGCCAACCTTATGAAGTTTAACCATGACAAGTGCAAGGTCCTACACCTGTGTTGGAGCAATCCCAGGCACAGCTATGGGCTGGGCAGAGAAGAGATTCAGAGCAGTCCTGTGGAGAAGGACCTGGGGGTGTTGGCCGATGACAAAATGAACATGAGCCGGCTTCAGTGTGCGCTCGCAGCCCAGAAAGCCAACCGTATCCTGGGCCGCATCAAAAGGAGCGTGACCAGCAGGTCGAAGGAGGTGATCCTGCCCCTCTGCTCTGCTCTTGTGAGACCTCACCTGGAGTATTGTGTGCAGTTCTGGTGTCCTCAACATACAAAGGACATGGAACTGTTGGAACAAGTCCAGAGGAGGGCCATGAGGATGATCAGGGGACTGGAGCATCTCCCATATGAAGACAGGCTGAGAAAGTTGGGGCTGTTCAGCCTGGAGAAGAGGAGGCTGCATGGTGACCTCATAGCAGCCTTCCAGTATCTGAAGGGGGCCTATAAGAATGCCAGTGAGGGACTCTTCATTAGGGACTGTAGTGATAGGACAAGGGGTAATGGGTTCAAACTTAAACAGGGGAGGTTTAGATTGGATATAAGGAAGAGATTCTTTCCTGTTAGGGTGATGAGGCACTGGAATGGGTTGCCCAAAGAAGCTGTGAATTCCCCATCCCTGTCAGTGTTCAAGGCCAGGCTGGACAGAGCCTTTTGTGTGAGGTGTCCCTGCCCATGGCAGTGGGGTTGAAACTAGATGATCTTAAGGTCCTTTCCAACCCTATTTATTTTATGATTCTAAGATTTCTTTTCAGTCATAATGTGATAAAATGTTAGTGGGAAACTCAGTGAGAAGCTACTCTTTTTAGCTGACTTCCCCACATAATTTTTCTCCTTTACTTTCTAAACTATAGTGTTTCTTTTACTGCCTACTTCCCTTCTGACTGAGTACAAGCACAGTGGACTAGACTAATGGTCCATCAAGTCTGGTATCCATCTCTGGTGGTGACTTGTACCTGGGATCTTGTGTAGTTTGTGATATTTTTGTTTTGCTTTGGCCTTCAGGTTTGCCAGAGTCATCTTGCTACACAGATGCATTGAGGAATCTTAGCTTTCAATTAAAAAAAAAAAACCATGGGGTTGGACCTTTCATTTATTTTAAAATTATTTTAAATACAAACTGAAGGTGAATTGGAGCAGTTCTGCATGCATGAGTCTGCTGGTACTGTAAAGCAACAAAATCATCTTCAAACCTCCCTAATGGTTACATTATAAATGTCACCATAACCACAGCATCCAACTTTTTCTTTTGAATTTTAATACCTAATTTCTCCTACTCAATTATCATGCCTGCTGTAGTGATATTGGGCAAGAGACAGTAATCCCTTGTCCTTTCTGTTTCAGCTGCAAATAATCTGTGCGCAGATACCTTGCAAGCTCTTGCCAACAAAATCTGTCAGCTTTCCTATTTTATGTGCTTGTTGTGTTGGATCTCACAGGTTAAAGGGGAGCTAAATTTGGAGAATTTTGTAAGTTTTATTGAGATTGCTCATTTTATGACCTTCTGTCTGTTGAAGGCAAATAGCTTAGTCACCACAAAGCCTTCCTGAAGAACGTGAGCTACAGGTATGAAATGAATAAATACAAACCTGTCTTCTCCACCATTTAAATGCAATGATTATAAAGAATAATGTCTCCTGTTCCCCTGTGAGGAGCCTCGTATAGGTAGTGGGTTCCTTGATATACTTTGGTTCTTGAGGAGCTCTTAAATACAGCTCTTTAGCTCTATATGACGCTTCTGTCTGCTTGAAAGCCTGTTCTCATTGAGTGGCATGTCCTATTAAGCAAAATCTTGTAGCAGGAAATAGTGTGTCAGGAGAGCTGTCCTAGAGGTTACATGATTTTACCTAAAGGTACAGAGAACGAAGCCTGAGCCCCCAACAGCTGATGTGAGCAGTTGAGTGTGTTGGTGTGGACTATGAAAGAATGATTTCAGACTTTGTTCTCTTTCCTAGAGGTATGAAAAAAAACAGTTCCTGCTGTTCTCCAAAGAGATGAAGCTGAGTGTGCATGTTTGAGAGAGGTATACATAAAGGGAAGAAAATAATGCTTTTCATACTTTCCTACTACATACTTTTGTGCCAAAGCAAGGCATGCTCTGCTTATAGTGCACAAAGTCAATCACTTTGCTGCCATTTATTGCATAGTCTTTCTATTTAGGATGATGTATGCCGAGTTCTGAATGGATTGTCCCTTTTCTTGATGAAACAAATGGAGGTTGTCGATAAGTGAAGCACAGATAAGATAGATAGTAGCTTGTTAGTGATTTAGAAGTAAGGTGATACGGCACAATAGATTAATGCTTTGCCTTCATTTGTTGACATTTAATCTCTAGACTTTGGTTTGTATTCAGTACACAAAGTAACTGAAAATCTCTTCCATTTGTTGCTTGTGAAGTTGATATTGGAATAGCAAGCAGTTTGCTTGCTCTTCAGTTATTTTAGTGTTTTAATCTGTTTCTGAAAACTGACATAATTTTACCATTTTCTCCAAGGATTCAGTAATTACGACTCCATAAAATAGCTTTTCCTTTTCAACCTCCTTCCTCTTTTCTCCCACCAGTCTGGTCTGAGGCTTGTAGCTTTTCTGTATTACTCACTGCATTGCCTGGTTTTCTCTCATAGCCACTTGGCCTTCCTTGCACCACTTCTGAACCTAACAAGGCAAGGACCCCGGGGCAGAAGGAGGCTTCCATTTCTGGACATAGAATGGATGATAGTGCTAGCCCACTGCTTTTCCAGCTGTATGGAGCAAAACTTTGAGACATTATTTGCTGTCTTGGATAATCCTGAAGTCCTCTTAAAGAGGACTTACTATTTATCAATATCTTGCCATATCTGTTGAATCTGAGGACTTCCTGGTTTCCAGGTGCCAATGTGAAAGGCTGAAGGTAAATCCTGTGAAATAGACAAAGAGTCTCTGTGCAAATATCTCCTCCCTTCCCCCCTAACTCTGGCTCAGAAATGCATAGGAACCATACGTAAGAGCAGAGTTATATCTCTGTATACGAATCTCATGATGATACAGGGTTGTACGGTTTTTCTGAAATGCTATTAACAGTGTGATACTGAGCTGATCCTGAATTCAGACTGGGAGACACCTCTACCTAGAACCAGTTTGTAAAAGGTGCATTTGAGAGAGAAGCCATCTTAATATCACTGGTGATTGAAGTTGTGTTTTAGTCAAAGAATCTCTGCAGCCTGGACAGTAATAACTGAATGAGTGCAGCCTCCTCATTCCTCTACCATCAAGCTTCATTAAGCTCTAGAGAGTTGACATCAAATACTGATCTAGAGAGGAGAGAGCAATTAACTCTGTAGGTCTGGTGAGAGGTGCCAGCCCTGTTGATGCATTTGATGACCCTCCTCTTCTGGGAACTGCCCCTGCCATTAACAGATTTCCTACTTGGCAGTGACTAGATGACCTATTCCACCACAGGAGAGCCTGGATAGCTGAGAGCAAGAGTGAGAAGAGCCCCTTCTCTGTAACAGCATTCAAAAAGGGAGGGGGAGCCATATAGTGCTTTCTCTTCCCATAATATCTTCTTCACACAAATGACGGTAATCACAACTGTTCCTATCCAGCATGCAATATTCTTTAGCATTGCCAAGATTTTACAGGCACAACAGATCCCTAAGAAAAGAAATGAATGGCAAAATCAGGAAACTGATTTTCTCCGCTGGCACAGAAGGGCATATGGAAAGCCTTGTGCAGCATGCTGCTGGAGTGTGTCTTCCTTAACGTCCTTATTCATTCAGAAAGTATCAGTTGAGGCAAAAAGCCAGTTAATTCATACACTTAGCAGTGATGGAAACAGGCCCCCAGACATTATCTTCTCTTAATACAAAATAAATGAATAAAGATCCCAGGGTCTGGATCAAGATAAAAATAACATTTTGCAAGGATGCTTTTTTTCTGCTGGAAACAATTAGTGCTTGAGTCTTCATTTTAACCAGACTTTCTCAACCATGTCTCTACCTTCTATAGCATATTTTTCTTTAGTTAATGTGCATTACTGTATTTGGTTATTAATTCATCTAGTCTCTCCTAAATCAACCTTTTGTGTGCCGAAGAATGTTAATAGATTTTGTTTCTAAATTTTCTAGTATACAATGAAAAAGTCTATTACATGGCTGACTTTTGCTTCTTAAATATTTAAATTAGTGTTCTTCTGTCTGCGCAACTGATTTGCATGACTGTTATTTGGATATGTAGCTACATGGCTATTGTAAATACAGCAAAATCCCATCATCAGAAAGAACCAGCGAAATCTCTTAAGAGACTAGTTAAAATAAAACTTCATGATGTTTCCACTAAGTTCTGCTTCACTTGTTTTTAAAAAGCATAGATTGCATTCTTTTTTATATATAGAAGTGTATATCCACCATATCCTCAGTGGCCTCAGATTTATCTTGACCTCCCTGAGACCAAAATCTATTATAGTTCTCCGAGGCAGACTTTTCTCTAGTTTCTAGAAAGGTCAGTTAGGATACTTCTTTCCATATGTCATCTCTGATGTTCTTAGGTTTTAAGTTCAGCACTGTTTCCTCCCTTCCCAGAACTAATTGCAATAATGATTTCCATGGAGTAGCAGGAAAATTATGCAGAGAGCAGTTTTGTCCTTCCTAAGATGCTTGCTACTGTATGCTATATTCTGTTTTCTTCAGCCTCTTCTAGGGTACCCACCTTGCCTTAGGTATTCACCTGTGGAGAGGCTGGGGAACAGTGGCTCTGAATGTATTCTTCTGCCGTATAGCCTTCTGATGCATTCTTGATAGTTCCCTCAGGTTAGAATCATAGAATAGTTAGGGTTGGAAAGGACCTTAAGATAAGCTAGTTCCAACCCCTAGATCATCTGGTTCCAAGGTTAATTAATATGTTGGCATTTTGGTACTGATAATACTCCCTGGTCCCTGGTATTACAAGGGAAGTGTAGGTCACCTCTTGGGCACTAAGTACTGCTCTTTTGCTCTGCATGTCCCCAGTCCAGCACAGAATGAGAAAATCAGAGAATGGTTTGGGTTGGAAGGTGCCTTAAAGATAATCTCATTCTAATCCCTCTGCAGTATCCCCTCCAGTTACCCATTTTCAGTCTCAAAACAAACCTGTTTGCCTTTGACACTAACAGTTTACTTATAGTGGCTGATACATAGTATGTTAAGTAATGACACTACAGGGGTTGTGTCTAGCTGCTCAAACTCCTCAGTAACAAATCACTAGGTTAACCTTAGGTGTAGAGATTATGTTACGAGATTATGTGCTTTGGTGCACTGTATTCTTTGAATCTTGGTGTGGGGATTTTCTTGGTTTTGTTTTGGTTTTGTTTTGGTTTGGGGGGGGGGGGGGTCTTTGTTTGTTTGCAGTCTTTGCCCCAGTTGGATTAGGTGGACTAACTTGAGTTAGTTTGAATCAGAACACACAGCTATTAGAATCTAGACACCTATATCATTATTGCATTTCCCATAGAAGTGCCAAAATAGGAAGAAAACAGCATTTTGCTCCACTGTAGATTCAATAAAAAAATCCTGTCAAAATATTTGTGATTCTGATTACACAAAGGCTTGCAGAAGTGAACAAAAAAGGTCACTTGCTGCCTTCTTGTGATGTTTGTGACTTGTTAATCAGAATGTAGAGTTTGCATTTATTATTTCTCTAATCAGACAGTGCAGTTTTGAAGGAGCAGGGACCACTGGAGTATATAACAGATTTAATATTAAAATGGTTAAATACATCAATTCAGTGTAAATTTGAGACCTGTGGAGGTCATGCTTTCATCTAGGTGGACAGAGAGGCAGTACTCCCATACACTCCCTAGCAGTTGATTTAAAGTTGAATTATTGCTGTAGCGAAAACCATGAGTCCTTTGACCTTTGAGGTCAGTGCTGTGATGCAGCAGAATATCAATAAGGAAGAGAAGAAAAACTTAAAAGGAATGTGAATAGTCTTTTAGAGTTTCAAATTATTCTTTCTGCAGAAGGAAGTAGGTGCCACGCAGACGACTTTTTATTTAAAGACTTAGTTTATTAATCAAGGCTCTGTAAGTCCCTTAGACAATGCCTTACCAGGTCCTTTGACATGAGAGGTAGCTGGCTACGGTGTGCTTTTGGACATGCAGAGGCTAGATACATAAACCTAAGTTTATACTAGGGTTTGGTTTGTGTTTTTTATTTTTCCTCCGACTATGTTGACTGTATTGGCTTCTTATCCTACCAAGCCCCGGAGGAATCTTCAGAGGATCATGCCAAGTGAATTATTCTATGATTCTGTGACAGTGTTTTTTATTTCATCTTAAAAGTGGGGCAAGAATCTTGGGAAAAGGGGAAGATAGTTAACAAATGCAGACTGGTTAAGGATTTGTGTTTGAGCAAAAGATGTTTAAAGAGAGTTAACACAGTTGAGCTTTTAACTTTAAGCCCTCTCTTTGCTACAGGGGTAGGGAAAAGAGAGTTAACATTTCAATAAAATTTCTATTTCAATTTCAATTTTAATTTCAATTTAATTTCAAATTCAATAAAACTTCAATTTAAAATTCCTGACAATAAGAAAATATTGAAAGAATATCTCATTTTAAGAGAGCTAACACAGGTGACCTTTTAACTTTAAGCGCTCTGTTCCCTACAGGAGTTCAGAGTGTACAGTGAGTAGCTATATGTCCCTAATGCAGTTCATTAATCATATATCATTCTATATCATATAAGCATAGATAAAACAGCACTGATATGATTTCAGGAGATTTTTGTGAGAACCAACTTAATATATCAGACTATTTTCAATTTTAATTTTCATAATACGTTTTCTTCTAAATATTGGCACATGTATAGATCTAATTTTATTATTCCTGGTTATTTTGTATAGAAAATTCTCTTTGTTTTCATAGTGAGGAAAGTCCATGAGGACTTGACCTTCTGGTCTGTTACGAGATTATGGGTTGAGTGGCTGTTAGTGAAGATGCTGTTGTGTGCTGATATTGGTACGTGTTTTCTCATCTCAGTTTGACCTGTTCCTTTGGTTTTGCTGCTTGCCATTCTGAATATTTTCTTAACTGTTATGCATCCTTTTAAAGAAATATTTAAATCCAGCTAGCTTAGATCCAGTGATGGCAGGACCCTGCTGCTGTTCCAATATATTTGCTTTGATACTATAGGAATAAGATAAATAATATCAAAAGATACATTAAACTGATATTTACATTTATGAACATCTACGTACACAGTCTGAATAAAGAAACCTAGAAAGCAGGAAAGCTCTCAGTATGTCCCTCTTTTTTTACCTTGCCTACTGCCTTACATTTCATGAGTAGTCAGTGAACTGTGATTGCCAATTGTGGAGGAAGGCTGCTAATTCACTAGGGAGATATACCTACAGAGCTTACTGCTTGTCCGCTTCCCTGCTGCTTTTTGAACTGCAGATGATGTGAGAATGTGTGCAGCTGCTATCTTCTCCCTTTCTGACAGTGGACTGAATGAGGGCAAGTTTTTCTGATGAAACCTGAGTGGCTGGGAAGTTTGCAGGTTTTAGGTCTGTGCCTTTTCTCAGGATCAAGCAGTAATATCTCTCTTACAGCATAGGTAAATCTAGCTATTCAGATAGTCTAAAGCAGAACAGAAGTACACTTTTAAGTCCTTTTGAAACTGTGTGGTTTTTTCAGTGATCACCATGAATACCAAACCCAGTGGACTGCGTTGGTGATTATCCTGAGCAATACATTTCAGAGAGGAATCCGTGGCACAAGCACGACAGGGTGCTGTGCTGCACAACCAGGGTCTATGAAGAGATCTATGTGGTGAAGAACTTCTGCTATGCAGGTTGACTTAATGTCCATTTTCTTTATTTGGTTATAGCAAAGATTTGTGGGGTTTTAAATTTTAAGTATAATATTTCTAATTTTGTGTTTGTTTATGAACATTAATTACTTTCTATTACCTTATTTAAGGTAATAGAAATTATTTAGAAAAGCTCAGATGGTAAAGTTCTGACATACGTAAATAAGAATTTCGTATACAAAGATGCATATCTGGACCACTTATATACACTAATTATACAGAACGCAAGGCATCAACAACATCCTCCAGCTCTATCATCCTGCAGTTTTGAGGTTTTATCAAATCAAATTCATTTCACCAAGCTACTTAAAGTTCTTTCTGATGTGCAAACCTTTGGAAACAGCAACTATCTTGCTATGTTTTCATTGCTGCACTAATCAGCTAAAGGACAGACGCATTTTAGTAGAAGAACAAACAAAATGTGTCTGCTTGAGGAATCCAAGAGAAAGATAGGAGGCTTTACAGCTGTAGACTTGTAAAGCAGGCTGGACTAAAATGCAATTTTACAGAATGAGAGCTGTTACTATTGTGATAATCAGTTTTCATCTACATAACATTTGCACCAAAGGCATCTCTGAAACAGTGACATTTTAATAAGATATCTGCATCTTCGCATTTGTGCAGTAATAAAGTAGAGCTAAAAATGCTCTATCAAGATCTAAAAATTTATTTTGTTCTATGTCAGGAGAATATATATGAGATAAAAAAGTTAAAATGACAAGGTTTAATAATAATAATAATGAAAGTACATAGAAGCACAGTGGTAAGAAAGCTATCACTGTATCATATTTACCTTACATTTACTTGGCTAAGATCCACAAGGTTCAAATGTTACTCTTGTCCAGCTGTTCTACTAAGTTTATTAAATCTATTTTTCAAGAAACATGATTTTTATGCTAAATATTTTTCTCAAAGTAATTAGCATTTATTTCTTTTGGTAACATTCTTATTCCTGAAGTAATTAACTCCACTTTTTGTGCAAATTTGTGTTCTGTAAACTGGTTTACAGAACCACTGAGTTTTAGCAGTGATGCTGAGATAGATACAAAATACATCTGTAGACCAGTGTTTGGACAGTAAAGCTATGTACCAACTGACCTTTTGAGAAAAAGAACAATAAATTTATTCTTTTGTAGTCTCAAAACCTGTTTATAGTGTGTGAGACTTGGGGTTGCTGATGGAATCTGGCAAAAAAAAAAAGGCAGATAGACTCCTGCATTTCCATGTAGTGTACTCATTCAACTTAAGTACAATCTAGCATTTTGGTGTTGTGTGTATCCCCTGTCCTTGTGGGTTTTTTTTTCACTTCACAGACGTCCAAAATAAGACCTAACAAAAAATGGCACCTGAAAACTAATATTCCAAACTGTCACCAACAAATTCATTTTCTCATTCATATTCTAACTATGCTCCCAACTCACATGGACTGCTGCCAGGGAATTTGACAATAAAATGTTCATTTAAAATTCCTGACAATAAGAAAATATTGAAAGACTGGGAAGGAACAGGCTAATTTTGGATGAAGCAGCCTGAAGTTTCTTGCGAGTAAACAAGAAACTGGCTGTCACTTTGAAATACTGGTAAAACTGCAGCAACTGAGATTGCTTTATATTTTAGGACAAATGGGGTTGCCCTTCACACCATGTTAGTGTATTTTGGGCTTTCAGAATTTACTGGGTTTTCCCCAATGTCTTCAGGAATATCAGACAAACCAATAGTCATAATGCCCTTAAAATTTAATATTTAATATTGCTAAATTTAATATTTAATATTGCTTACATTAAATGATTTATATGGACACTGATCTGGAACTTGTTATCCACATACAAGTCATTATTTTAATCTGCGGGTATTGAATTCAGCAACAAGATTTGTTTTATGTACTGATGTGCCTAAAGGTGTAACTAATTAGATGTAGCAGAAAACATCTGAGGACCTAATTCCCTAAATACTAAAGTACTTTAGAAACTCCTTGAGACATTACCTGCATCACTAAATATCTGTAAATCTGCAGCACTGCAGTCCATATAATTGTAGATTGCTGGAGTCTGGCTGTGTTCTTACTTTTCCCTGTGAAATCCCATTCATTTAATTATGCAGTGTAAAAAATTTATACTCATGTACATGATGCCTGGAATTGTGCATTGGTGTTCATCAGAAAACCTGACTGTAGAATTTCTGCATTGGTAACTTTTGCATAGTGGTTTCTTTTATTGCTTTGCTGTCTGGTTAAACAATGTATTTGTGAGAGCAGCATTGTGCTGGGATCTCTTGTGACAGTGTAAACATTTACCAAAAGACAATATATTTTCTGACATAGCAGGGGAAAAAAATAACCTAACTTTTTCTAAGATGCTGCTTGGTTTGGAAATTGAAAAATTGCTTGAAACTATGCTAAGAATTGAAAGTAAATGACATGGAAATATAATATATTATAATGAGACAGATGTGAGCTCATTTTCCCTAGTGCAGGTTCGTGGACTGTGCGTTCACTTGGTCTGTCTGACATTTACATTTGAGTAAATTCAGTGGTTTATAAGAAAAGCATCTGTTGTTGGAATGACAATAGCAAGATACAACACCAAGGAAAAGGAATCTAACTGTTATTAGATATTACAGCAGAATGTCAATAAAGGGGTTTTCATTGTGTTGAGTTTCTGGCATCAGCCTGGGTATTAAATTGGTCAGCTCATCAGGGAATATAGCACATTAGTGAGTGATTCAGCTGTGACTGAACGTATACATTACAAAATGTTACAAAATTACAAAAGTTTCTAATGCCATAAATCAAGAGCAGACTTAATACACAACATATTCATGAAGGGAATATAATCCACATTAGAATATTTCTCCTAAGTTTAACCTTTAATCACAATAAGCTCAACATCTAGTGTTTAATAATGATAATAATTTTATTATCATGTTTGCTGTTCTTTCTATAGCGAAGGTAAAACCTTGAATTTTGCCATAAACCCAACCTGAGCAAGCTTTAAAGCCTGTATCTTACAGGTTCTCGTTAAAGATCTCTCTTTGGCATGTGATGATCTTAAAGGTCTTTTCCAACCTAGTTGATCCTATGATTCTATGTTCAGCAACTGAGTATCGATGGCTGCTGTTAATGAGTTTTAATTAAATAAAAAAGCTCTGAGATAATAAACCTGCTGACTTCATGTCCTTTTTCAAGTGCACTTCAAAAAGTAATTACTGTACTGCACATACAGGCAAATCTTGTAAAATGCCCTCAAGATGCAATTCAAAATTAAGACTTCTGGTAACGAAGTAATGTTTTTCAGTAAAGAAATGAACCAAAGGTTGGTCTGTTTTTCAAAGCACATTTGGGGATTATTTTATTTTTATTCTCTCTTTTTTCTTTTTTTTTTTTTAATGATTGCTTTCTAATCACTGCAGCAAATGTAGGGTCTGTAGTGTTGTTTGAATCTTTATATTTGACATATTTAGTTTTTCCTTCATCATTAAAATTAGGCCAAGAGCCTTGACAGGACATTGAGAAAGTATAGAAGATAAACAGAACTTTGGTTACAGGGATCATTCACAGAAGTGAATGATCACAGCTGAAGAATGAAAAAAAGAGGATATTTTATTTTACCCAAAATATTTAAAATGAGTTTTCAGGTAACAACATTATCTCCATCATGCTCTGATATATAAGCAATAAGTACATGCCCAGTTGGTTTTTTTTTTTTTTTAACCCTCTTCTAAACAGTAGACAAGCTGAAACTTTCTACCCTCCTGCTTTCTTGCATCAGTGTTTTTGCCCAAACTCATACAGTATGAAGAAACTTGACATTTTCTTTTGAATTTTAAGAATGCAAAAAAGTGTTTAATCTTTAAAGTTGAGGTACTAGGAAGTCTGGTATCTGAATATCCACTCTAATTTTATATCCCTTTCTCCCAATCCTCCTTGAATATCCACTAGGTAAAATTATCTTAGCAGTTTAAAACCCTGTTGTTTCTATAAATGGTTTTAATCCACATGTATACTGCTTTCTGGGTTTGTATAAAGCTAACACATTTTTAACATTAATTTGAATTGGAAAAACAGGTTTCCGTGTGATTGCTTTTGAATTAAGACAGCACTGTTTTGGAGGCGGAGGCGTGAAATAATTTTTTGGTACATATCAACTGAAAAGCAATGTCTGTACAAGGTCAAGAACCAGGCCAGTCTGTGTTGTGAAAACAAAATATTTTTTTTTACCCCTATGTTTGTTTTATAATTTGTATTTTTACAAGCAGATTTTTAACACAAAGCAAGGTGTTAAAAAATCCATAAAACATACAATGCTGACTATTCCTATCCCAGATCTCTAATGTCTGTTGCGCCCTGTGGCAGGGCTTGCTTTTACGTTTTCAGAAACCTCAGTGGATTTCTCTTCCCTGACCTGGCCATCTTCTCTGTGAACCACTATAAAGCATCTGCAGCTACAGTATCCTGTGGCAAGGACTTCTACAGCCTAACTATGTTTGTGTGAAGGACGAAACCCTCCTTTTATTTGTTTATAGCTTGCCCCTCACCTTTGATGGTGAACAGGGGCCATTCAGCTTCCCCCTCTTGCTCATGAAGGGCTCCATGCAATTTTTCTAGGCTGTATCTATATCTGAGCTACAGACACTAAAGAGAGACATGTCTGGTAGACAAATAAATGACAGGGCAAGATTTGCAGTACAGGCTCTGATGAGCAGTGCCTGCTCATGAGAATTCACAGAATCACAGAATCACAGAATCCCAAGGGTTGGAAGGGACCTAAAAAGATCATCTAGTCCAACCCCCCTGCAAGAGCAGGGTAACCTACAGTACATCACACAGGAACTTGTCCAGGCGGGCCTTGAATATCTCCAGTGTAGGAGACTCCACAACCCCCCTGGGCAGCCTGTTCCAGTGCTCTGTCACTCTTACAGTAAAGAAGTTCTTCCTGATGTTAACGTGGAACTTCCTATGCTCCAGTTTACACCCATTGCCCCTTGTCCTATCACTGGATATCACTGAAAAAAAGCCTAGCTCCATCATCCTGACACCTACCCTTCACATATTTGTAAACATTGATGAGGTCACCCCTCAGTCTCCTCTTTTGCAAGCTAAAGAGACCCAGCTCCCTCAGCCTCTCCTCATAAGGGAGATGTTCCACTCCCTTAATCATCTTTGTGGCTCTGCGCTGGACTCCTTCAAGCAATTCCCTGTCCTTCTTGAACAGAGGGGCCCAGAACTGGACGCAATATTCCAGATGCGGCCTCACCAAGGCTGAGTAGAGGGGGAGGAGAACCTCTCTTGACCTACTAACCACTCCCTTTCTAATGCACCCTAAGATGCCATTTGCCTTCTTGGCCACAAGAGCACATTGCTGGCTCATGGTCATCCTCCTATCCACCAGGACCCCCAGGTCCCTTTCCCCTTCACTACTTTCCAGCAGGTCACCCCCCAACCTGTACTGGTACATGGGGTTGTTCTTCCCCAGATGCAAGACTCTACACTTGCCCTTGTTAAATTTCATCAAGTTTCTCCCCGCCCAACTCTCCAGCCTGTCCAGGTCTCGCTGAATGGCAGCACAGTCCTCTGGTGTGTCAGCCACTCCTCCCAGTTTTGTGTCATCAGCAAACTTGCTGAGGGTGCACTCAGTTCCCTCATCCAGGTCATTGATGAAAATATTAAACAGCACCGGTCCCAGCACCGACCCCTGAGGAACTCCACTAGTCACAGACCTCCAGCTAGATTCTGCGCCATTGACCACAACTCTCTGCCTTCTTCCTTTCAACCAGTTCTCGATCCACCTCACTACTTGATCGTCAAGCCCACACTTCCTCAGCTTATCTATGAGGATGCTGTGGGAGGCAGTATCAAATGCCTTACTGAAATCAAGGAAAACTACATCTACCGCTCTACCATCATCCCTCCACCTAGTCACTTCCTCATAGAAGGCTATAAGGTTGGTCATACATGACTTCCCCCTCATAAAACCATGTTGGCTGTTCTTAATGACCCCCTCATCCTTGATATGCCTAGTGATGGAGTCAAGAATAAGTTGTTCCATCATCTTTCCAGGGATGGAGGTAAGGCTGACCGGTCTATAATTACCCGGGTCCTCCTTCTTGCCCTTCTTATAGATTGGTGTGACCTTTGCCATCCGCCAATCCTCAGGCACCTCGCCCATTTCCCACGACTTACCAAAGATGATGGAAAGTGGCCTAGCAATGACCTCCGCCAGCTCCCTCAGCACCCGTGGGTGCATTCCATCCGGACCCATCGATTTACAGATGTCCAGTTTGCATAGCTGATCCCTAACCCAATCCTCATCTACCAAAGCAAACTCCTCCTTTGTCCTGACTCCTTCTGGGGCTATAGTCAGGAGTCTTACAATAGCCAGGGAATGTCCTTTGGAAACATTACCCAAACCCTTGTCTTCAGTATGTACGGCCTCCTGGATGCTGCTTTTTTTTTCCTTTTTTCTTTGTTTTTTGTAGGAATCAGGATAGTGAGTCTTGAAGGAAAACTGGTTCTTTGCAGAGAGTCTCAAGGTCAGCATCATGGATCCCTTCAAGATGATAATTTCATGCATAGAAAGTATCATTGAGGAAACAGCTCAAAGGCTGTTTTTCACAGTGCAGGCAGCTTTTCTAACCCCTAAACTATGCTATCTGCTCACACCAGTAAAACGTAGTATCTTTAGCTGTAAGAAATTCTGCACCATGTAGAAGAAATTTTGTTTGCTTCATTGCAATTCCAAAATATAATTATCTGGAAAGAACAGGCACTGTGTCTCAGCATTATACCTTCCATTTGCACAGATGAATATAAATGCGAACGTCTTGTACCTTGCAGTACCCTGCTAAGTTTGGTAACCACTTGAGGTTTTATTTTGTTAGGTTTTTTTTTTTTGTATGTGTGGTTTGGTTTTTTTCTTTCCAAGAGAGCTGAATTAGTTATTCATCTAAAATGCAGTCAAGGATGTAAAAGATGCAGCTATGCAGTTAATATTCATTTTATAGTATCAGCCAGTTTGTGAGAAGATCAGTAATTTGGTTGGCATTTGAAAGACAGTGTAACATCCAGAAATATGAAGAATATTTAGAAAATAACAACATAGATGGGTTGTACTTACATTAATTATTTATGTTGTTATTTCTTCAATTGTTACTCTTTAAAACAATTAAGAATGTGTATCCTCACATGAAGGAGTCATCTGGAGACCGGAGCTGCTGCATTGCATCATAGTGTAACTTTGTATGATAGAGAAATTTGAAAATAGGTTTTTCTTTTAGGAAAGTAATTTAGTCTTGGTTATATTCTAATGTAATTGACAGAATCAGTGTATGCATCAGCAGTGCAACCCGTGTTGAGCAGACAGAATACACAGGATCTCTCTTTGTGGGATTGCATGCTGCTGGACATCAGGGGTGCTGGAGCAGGGCTGGGGGCTAGGGAAATGAATATAAATTATTGTAATTGCTACCTGAGTAATATCGCTAACTTCTAAGATTGCTTCTTGTCTTCTCCTCAGCAGTAGTGCTGGTAACCATAATCCATATTTCATCTAAGCCTTGATTTATTGAAAATGTTCAGAAGGTATCAGAAGGTATCTGAGTTCAGTCAGGCAGTAATTACTGGAAGAATACTGATCCCATTTAAAATACATTTAAATACAAGAATTTTGTATTAGACTACTGATCAGTACCTTTCAATTAGGAATAGGAAGCAAACCTGAAATACTTTACTAGAGCAGACTAGTAGAGGTTATCTGAAAATGAAAATATTCTAATTATAAAAAATATATATTGTATGGATTTTTTTTTTTAATTGAGATGTTTCAATTAATTTGCCCAGACCTAGACTTTCTCCTTTTCATGCTCTACAGAAACGATTTATTTTCTGAGATTTTCAAAATTTTTATGAAATTTGATTTTTGGTTTTACTTGAAAATATTATTTTGGCATTGTTTCCAAGGAGAACATTTTTAAACTTTTCTTTTAAACTTTTGCTACCTTTCCTTTCATTCTCAACCCCATCTCAAGAAATAATAGTCAAGAGAAGCTGCAAAAATAATATTTACAGAGCCTGTGGGTTTTTTGTCTAGTGAAAAATCATTCAGAAGAATTATTTCAATGAAGATGTTTGGATCCTTTTATCTTCTTGTGTTGAAAACAGTTGGCTCAGCTGGACTACATTTTAAAAAAATTGAAACACATGATAAACTTTGTATATGATTGGTGCATATAAGGACTACTCTGAGCTCTCTAGAAACACATGCCTACTACTCTAATAATATTTAAGGACTAGATACATAGAATCATAGAATGGTCAGGGTTGGAAAGAACCTTGGGATCATATAGTTCCCAGCCCCGCTGCCATGGGCAGGTGCGCTTCAGGTTAGATCATGTCACCCAAGACTTCCTCCAACATGTCCTTGAACACTGTCAGGGATGGAGCATTCACAGCTTCCTGGGGCAGCCTGTTCCAGTACCTCACCACCCTCACAATGAAGAACTTCTTCTATATCATCCAACCTGAACTTCCCCTGTTTAAGTCTGAGCCCATTACCCCTTGTCCTGTCTCTGCACTCCCTGATAAAGAGTCCCTCTCCATCATTGTTATTTAAAATTGATAGTAATAGTAAAGATTTATAAACATCTTTGAAAGCACATGAGAGTGCCTAGGAGCAGTGTTAGAAAGTGCAGTCTTAACTTTCCAATATTGACTGCTATAGGCTGAAATTTATTTACATAACTGCTATACGTTAACAGGCATTTTGGCTGCAGTTTTCTCTAGCAACTTGTGCTTTTCAGAAGGCAGTATGGCTGACAAGACATTACTGCTATTGCAATGATTAAAAAAAAATAAAAAAAGAAAGAAACTTTACTTTTTAGGAGGAATGCAAATATTAAAAATGGCTTTTTGTCTGTAAATATTTTCAGGGAAAGACAGTGATAATTCTGGCCTTGTAAAATGCAGACTTCTGTATACTGGATTTGCACACACAGATGATGGTGAGGTGAGTTTCTATGTGCTCCAGTTGCAGTGAATCCCATCTCTCACTAGTATTATCTATTTTTGTTGATAAAGAAACACTTTTCTTACTGCATCCTTGGTCTTTTTGGGGACCTGCCACCAGGGAGGCATTTTGTATGGAAGAATGCACAGAGGTTTCAAAGGGCTAATGCTGTGTAGAAGTGAAACAACATATCTTTAAATGGGCATCAGGAATTCTTCCTTTCAGAGCAGTAATGTGCTATGACTTCTCAGTATTTCAATTGACTTCTGTAATAATTTACACCCCAGGATTAGTCTGTTCAGTTATACTATCAGCCTGCAACAAGTGGGATCAACAAATAGTAAAGAAGAATAGGGTTTATGCGTGGCTTTAAACTGAGAGAGAATAGATTTCAGTTGAATATTAAGAAGAAATTATTTACTATGAGGGTTGTGAGACACTGGAAAAGAAAAGATTGCTCAGAGAAGTTGTGTACACCCCATCCATGGAAGCTTTCAAGGCCAGGTTGGACAGTGCTTTGAGCAACCTGGTGTAGTTGAAGGCATCCTTGCCCATGGCGGGGGTTGGAACTGGATGATCTTTAAGGTCCCATCCAACCCAAGCCTTTCTGTGATTCTGTGAATAGCCATTTATGTATTTGGCATATAACTTTTACGTATTAAGGGGTTTTATGCACTTATTCTGAAACATACAGACTTCACTATTTCCAAGTAAATTATGCAATGCTTGGTCTCATTAACTACTCCCTCCCTGCTTTGCTTCCGTAGAAGGCAAGCTCCATTAAACACTTAATGGTGTTCATGGGAAGCAGAGGTAAAAACAGGCTGATAGGAGGTGTTCTCTTCTTGACTGCACAAACTGTATTTGGTTCAATGTCTACAATAATGTTGGCTAAGGTCAAGTTTTATTAAAAATATTCTATTTACTCTGTGTGGTAAGCAATGTCTTTATGGTGCTATTCAGTAAGAAATGAATATCCATAACATATCAATTAGTAGTCGCATGTGGCTGTAAGGGATGTTGGATCATCTGTCTATAACATCATTTTCTAGTTTTACATGCAGTGAGTGAGAAGCAATATTTATAGCTATCCTTTCTAAAAAAAAAAAAATAAAACAGTTGTGAGTAGTCAGGTACAATATTAGTTGGGATGTTAAGGAAAGGGAAGAAGGTACCACAAAATGTTAGCTTGTATTCCTCAAACTATTTTTTAAAGGGATTTATAAATAGGTCAAAGTTTGAAACAATCAGTTTCACATTACTTTGCTAAAATCAAAAGGCTGGATTTAACAGTGATACAATACTGTATTGCTTCATGTGTTCCAAGAGCAAATTGGGAGAGAAGATAAAATAGGAAAGCATGCTAGGTTTGAAATAGTAGAGCACCATGGACAATAGTCTGATTTTGAAAGTAATTACAAAAGACATTAATAATTGTAATAGTAATTGCAAATAAAATGTTACTCGCTACAGGGATTATTTTGGGTTTTGGTTTGGTTTGGTTTGGTTTTGTAAAGGCGACACCCTGGCTAAGTAATTGGCCAAGTGAGATATTTTCAGCTTGAAAGTGTTTAGTGAATGTCATTCAATGAAGGGGAAAAAACCCCATAGCCATCACAACATCTTTACTAGCATGGTTATTCCACACAGAAGAAAACTACTAAATCTATTGTCTTTAGCCAAGTAGGAGGCTGGAGCTAAAAGATCTCATTGTCATTTTCAGGAATCATAACTGAATACAGGTGAAAATCACTGAATCAGAAAGCCTTGATTTGAAAGCTGTTAACCAACCAACTGACCAAAGAATGAGGCCTTTCATACTCTCTGCTCCTCCAAAATCCTATGAAATTGGACATTATTTATAACTAGTGAAATCTAAGATGAAAAGTTATTACTGTTTCTCTCTTTTCCCAATAATAGGAATAGCTGGTGCCTTCTGCAGGGCAAGGCAGGAAATAGTGCCTGCAGTCCCTTGACAAATGTCAGTGCAGCCAAATCCTGATTATTGAATAGTATACACCAGCACCTCAGTGCTTTTTAACGGGGCAGTGCCTTAGTTACAGAGTGGAGTGTCTGCATGTGCAGTCCTTAACTGGGTTCTCTGTGGTAGGAGCAATTAAATTATTTTCTAGTTCCCTACAATGTAAAGTGACCAGAAACAGGAGCAGGAAGCTTTCGGATGGTGAACACAGAGAACAGGTGGAGGTGCCTGCTGGAACTCTTATCTTTTCTAGTTGCTGGATGACTGAAGATCAGGTGAAAACAGCTGAACCCTTCTCAACATTGTTTGTTTGGGTAAAAAGGGCACCTTCACTCAGTACCTTGGCAGCATGAAAATATGCACCTATGTGTGCTTAGCAGCAACCATAGCTGAGGAGAGAAGGTATGTAGGGAAGGCGGGAAAGCAGGACATGAGGAAGAAACCTGAAATTATAAACTTGAACAGCAGGGTATATAGCATAATTTCCAGTTGCAATGAAGGAGAGACAAAGCCTTTAGAAGAAGAGATTGGAAAATACTGAAGGTTTGACGTGCTGATGACAAGCTGGAGACAGGTGAGTATGCTACACTAAGTTAGTACCGTAAATAAAAATGTATGAATAAAAGTATCAGGTTAATGAGGAGAGGTGAAGTATTGAAAACTGAGCACTGAAGATTATTAGAACAGACTCCAGGTAAGGTGTGAGACAGCAATAAACATTAAGGGGCTGTTGAGATGGAGGAGAAGAGGAATAGACAGTGAGGTAAAAGCCAGAGCAAGGGAAGTTTTATTAATAAGGACTCTCCAGAAAAATATCAGTTCTAGAGACACAATGAAGAATGAGCCAAGAAAAATATTTCAGTGCACCAAAATCTAGTTATGGCAAGTAGATTGTGGGCAAATGATACTGAAAGTTCTAGTGAATGATTGCACAGCTTGCAGTAATTTCTCAGTATTTGCATGATACAGATACAAAGTTCCTCAATATTCTGATTGAGGGTCTCTGGGCACCTAACATAGCTTTCAAGAGATCACAGAAAAGGAGCAGACCTTCTGTCTGCTCCTGCCGCTGCTCCATGCTCTCTTTACACAAAACATGATCAGAGGATGAATTTACTGCTTTATCTTTCTTGTTTGTTCTAAGATTCAGCTATGTGTTTCACTGGATTAATGTTTAAATTCCCATCAGTTACTAATGCAGAAAGCATTTAAAAGTCATAATTAAGCAAAGATATAGCTTAATTTTCATCTTGATCTTTTGTCCCTGTAATGATTTGTTTGGTAAATGCTTTCTTACTGTTTTGTAAAATCAGCAAAATAAAAATGAAATAAAAATAGGCAGGCCTTCCTGTCTATTTTTATAGACTTTAAGTCTTCCTGTCTTTCAGCAATCTAATCAAGGGGCAGTAGATAAAGGCTAGTACAATATACCAGTGGCTGAGAGGTGAAATAGGTGTTTTATTGCTACGGTAATTTGACTTGCTTATGCCAAGAAATATCGTGTTGCTTGTTACATGTTACCTTAAACAATTATGAACAGCTTTATTTTCTCATAATATATAGAGAGTAAAACCTTCGTGTTGAGGCACAGATTAAATCATAAAATCATAAAATTAGTTAGGGTTGGAAAGAACATTAAGATCATCCAGTTCCAACCCCCCTGCTGTGGGCAGGGACACCACAGACAAAACCATGTCACCCAAGACTATGTCCAACCTGGCCTTGAACACCGCCAGGGGTGGACCTCTCACAACTTCCTTGGGCAACCCATTCCAGTGTCTCACCACCCCTACAGTAAAGAACTTCTTCCTTATATCTAATCTGAAATTCCCCTGTTTAAGTTTTAACCCGTTACCCCTTGTCCTATCACTACAGTCCCTAATGAAGAGTCCCTCCCCAGCATCCTTATAGGCCCCCATCAGATACTGGAAGGCTGCTGTGAGGTCTCCACAGAGCCTTTTCTTCTCCAGGCTGAACAGCCCCGACTTTCTCAGCCTGTCTTCATACGGGAGGTGCTCCAGTCCCCTGATCATCCTCGTGGACCTCCTCTGGACTTGTTCCAACAGTTCCATGTCCTTTTTATATTGAGGACACCAGAACTGCACACAATACTCCAAGTGAGGTCTCACAAGAGCAGAGTAGAGGGGCAGGATCACCTCCTTTGACCTGCTGGTCACTCTCCTTTTGATGCAGCCCAGGATACGGTTGGCTTTCTGGGCTGCGAGCACACACTGAAGCCGGTTCATGTTCATTTTCTCATCGACCAACACCCCTAAGTTCTTCTCTGCAGGGCTGCTCTGAATCTCTTCTCTGCCCAACCTGTAGCTGTGCCTGGGATTGCTCTAACCCAGGTGTAGGTGTAGGTGTAGGACCTTGCACTTGACATGGTTGAACTTCATGAGGCTAGCATCTGCCCACCTCACAAGCATGTCGAGGTCCCTCTGGATGGCATTCCTTCCCTCCAGTGTATCAACCAAACCACACAGTTTGGTTGTTGTTGAAATGAAATGAAAAGTTTTTTTCTGAAATATCTGTCAAATGAAAGTTGTCAGTTGAAAATCCTGTGAAGTCTTTTGACAAAATATGCATTTTGGACAATAAAATGTTGCATTGTAGAATTTCTTTTTGGGAATGTGGTTTCTAGGGACAATATGTGGATATTTCAGGCTGCTGCTGCCATTTGTTCACTGAGATACTCCATACCTGTCAAAGCAAGAAATATATGTGAAACTGTGGGGGAAAACATCTCTGTTTTGTTTGAATAGCATAAAATTAACCTACCCTACCAAGTGTATTCAGTTTTCTCCTTTGAAGGCATTTAATTAGACATATTTGTTGGGATCTCTGACACAGTTTTTATATGCTTGATTGTTAATATTGTATTATAATTACATGTCACATCATGAAAGCTCTTCTGCCATAGACCTCAACTGTTATTATCAGGTTTCAAATTAATATAGAGAAACTAATGCTACCCAGGCTGTTGAATACTCTTAAAATTCCAAAGAGTCAACACTTCTCATGATAACACTTCTGTTGTCATAATACTCTTTAATTTTTTAAACAATATACAGCATGTTGCAGCATAAAAATATGATCTAGTGTTATAAAAAATGTAAATAAGGCTTGAAACACATTGCAGGTAGTATATATCTTAAATAACTCTACTCTTTTTCAGATGGCAGGTCTGGGTTATGATATTTGTCATCGGAAGGAACTCAGATTTACACAATGCAATTAAAATGAGAAAATAATTTTTTAAGTAAATGGTAGCATTCATAGGCATTTGGGAAGTTGACGCTTAATCTGCAAGTCGTGATCTTTATTGTCAGATCAGCTGAAGAAATACTGTATGAAGTGGCTGTCAAATTACATGCTTTAGCAGTCTTTGTAATTGAAATGGTTGCACATAATAATGGTATCATATCTGGGTACTCTGTATCTAATGCATTGCTGGAATGAATTTTGATATTTCCTGTGTATTTCTTGTTCTTTGCTTGAACACTAGGGTAATTGTGGAGAAGTGGAATATTACACCTTCAATAAGTGTCAGAAAGTTTTGTTTCTGTTATTGTTGTTGGGTTGGCTTTAGGGTTATTATTTAGGGTTTTGATTTGTTTTGTTTCAAATCTTGAGACATTTATTCCAAAATACTAAATATAAGACTGTTGAGGTGTGTTTGTGGCAGCTGTGATGAATAGCTAAAGGAAACAGTTTTTGCTGGGTGATCCTTGATCTGTACTGGGAAATGGAGGGTCATAATTAAATCTAAAGCTTAAAGGTACATAAGCAGTCCCTGTAACTTCAGTTACAGAGGACTCTTGTACTGGGGTGTTTCAGGTATTTGTGGGCAGAGGGAACCCTCTGACCTGCCACAGGGAAAATTGATGTGAGGCAGAGCAAGCAGAGGCAGAGATGAGCTTCATTCATCTATGTGACAATGTAGGTTTTGTGTGTCTATTTTAACCTGTTTATCCATATCTCTGTTTCCATCCTCATATCCAAGTTTTTTAGACCATATAAAGAGGAAGTAAGTTGTTAATCACAAGCATGAGCAACGAGGAAAGGTTATTTTTTTTCCCCAGCTCGGTAGAGCTACAGGCTGACGCAGCAGTTTATCAGGCTGCATGGTGCCCAGGTTTCTGTAAACCCAGCTTGCATTAACGAATGAATCAGCCTGCTCCAGAGATGATGCTGTCTAAACAGATGGGACTTGTGATTTGTTTTATTTTTAGCTTTGTTTTTGTTTTTTTTTAAATCATATTATTTCTTTATTCTTGTTGTGTTACCTTTATCTGCATTTTGTTGCTTTCCTGTCTCTACTTTTTTTTTTTTTTTCCCAATTGACACCAGTGATTTTGAAATGAACTCTTCTTGTCTGTCTGTACTGGAATATTGGAACAAAGCAGAGAATGTGTGCAGGGCTTTACTTTCACTGAATTTATGTGCACTAAATAGTTGGAACACACTTGTTGAATTACAGTAGTTTCTATAGGCTGATTTGCCTCTGTAGCTGTCAATTATGATGGCATACAATTACCAAAACTTCCCTGTGAAATTATGTTGCAGGGACTAATGGTGAAACTTCATGTTTTACACCACTTGTTGAACTCGCCATCCAGCATTAGTTATTATCTTTTCATAAACATAACAAAGGCAGAGATCAGCATTACCATGCTGAAACTCCACTCAGTGGTGATATGAAGAGTCTTTTAGTAGTGAATTTCTGTCCTCCAGTTGTGGGGTTTTTTTTTTGTTTGTTTGTTTGTTTGTTTTTGTTTTCTAAGAAATAAATTATTTTTGCAGAGAAAACATGTAACCTAGTAGTGTGGATGTACATTGCATGGTAGCATATCTGGTTGTAGTGGATTATTTGCCATTGCCAGGGGAGAGTGAATATTTACGTGAGAGTGACAAAGGAAGCAATTGTGTTTAGACACATAGAAATCACTCTGTGTTATTGGCTCATAGGTTGGATGGGCTCTCAGTTGAGAAGATCCAGTGTGCAACTGAAGTTGTAGTTGTTTGTCTGATCAAGTCATAATAAGAGCTCTTTATTAATGAAGAACTGTAAGATTACTGTAGTAGCATCACCTGATCAGACCAGCATAGATGGCATGGGAGATATGAATCAACGATGAACACCTTCATCCATATCTGTTATACTAACATGATCTGTGCTATGTTCTTTACAGATATCTTACATATTTTTCTCTGCATCTAGCAAAGTCCCGTGAAGGCAACAGACATTATAGTCCTGAAATTTCTTTGAAAGCAAAAAGACACTGTGAAGATTTTTGGGGTCAAGTAGCTCTAATTCTGTGTTAACTCCTTTCATGTGTGGTTATTCTATTTATATGTAAATACAAATGTAAATGGAATGGAAATTAAGTTATTAAAAATGAAAGCTAAAATGGAATCTTTCTGCCTTTTTCAGTTTGCAAGGTCAAAATTATTAATTTTCTACATTTCCACTGCAAGATGTTTTTGATTTGATCAGACTGCATTCTTTTAATGTAAATTCCATAATTCTTTTCTAACTGTAGTGTCTGCTATGAATGCTGCAAAAATAGTTAAAAAATCCAGTGTATGAAATCTCTTTTGTCTCTAATGCTGTTCTAATATGATGAAATATTAGAGCGGGAAAATAGTTTTGTTTTGAATGGTTGAGTACGAATATATGAAATATATAGAGTGATATGTAAAGCTCTTCCAAATCAGAAATTAATACATGATTCTTTTGGAATACCATGAAGTTAAGGTTCATTTAGCTGTATTGTTATGTAATGTAGTTAGGGTTATTGTGCACTGTGTGTGGTTCTTTGGTTTGTTCATTTCATGAATACAGATTTCCTCGGGTCATCCACACAGAATGAATTCAGACATTGAGTACAGAGGCATATATTGGATTTCTTGAACAAAAGAGAAGCTGTGTAAGCCAATAATACTAGCTGGTTGTTCTCTTCCGAGTCTAGGCTATATGGCACACATTTTTTATATATTTTTGAATATTTTATTGGTTCCTTTTTTTTTTTTTATTTTTTATTTTTATAAACAGCTCTGTGTTCAACTTCTGGGAAATTTCTATATAGCACAATGCCTGACGATTAATACTGGTTAGGGACTTTTTGAATAAACTCTTTCCACTGGAAAATAAAGGTTTATCAGGTCATTTCCTAGTTCTAGAGTGGAATTTGTGGTCAGGGAGACAAAAACCTCCCAGAATAACAGACTGTCCAATAGTTACAGCCAGGGAACCAGTCATCCTCTGTTTGCTCAGCTAGCTAATCTCGCACTTGTAAAATGTATGCATCATTTCCATTTGCCTGGCTTAGCTTCCAAGCACTGGTTATTACTCTGGCTTCACAACTGGATTAAGCACCCTTTTCATACCTAGAGTTTTTCTTCTTGACCGGTACATACACTCTCAAGTCTCCTCCAGTCATCATTCTCATGAGCTTAAAAAGATCTGCCTTCAGTTGTAAGGCATTCTTTCTTGCTTGTGATATAATCTATTGTTCCTATTATTTTAAATGAAAAATAGTGGATTTATACCCAGTTTCACCAGAGTGAAAAATGCCTACGTATTAATATACATTTAATAATCAGCATTTAATCTCCATTGTTCCAGTGGTAGCTCATTCATTAATGCACTGTAACTCCTTTCCCTTTCAGGGACTTAATCTCTCATTTTGTGAGAATTTTCAATGTATATGGCACAATTTTGCATTTGGCTATGTTGAGATACATCTTACTCGAATACTGCTGGCTTATCAAGCACTCTGTATTTACTCCTATGACTCCTGTGTCCTTGATGTTTATCACCCAGTCATTCTTTGCATCATGTGTGGATTTATAAGCATTGAGTTCACGTTTATTTCTAAATAATTTAAGAATATCTTGGTTAACATTATATTAGAGAACCTCTTTTCAATTCCTCCCAAGTCTTCTTCTGGTAGATAACTTCTTTTTGAGTTTTATCAGATAACCAGCCAGTTCTTTGTCTTTGGGTTATTTCCTAGTAAGATTGTTTAGGTCGGATATTTTACAATACTATTACAACTACACAATTTTCCAGTCTTCTGGAGCATATTTGAAGCCCCAAGATTTATTAAGCTATGAATCCTGGGTAAAAGTGGCTTATAAGTTACCCCAGGTAGATGTTGTCTTCTACAGACTTTGATTACTAGTGAAGGGAGATATATGCACATTTTCCCAATTCCAGATACAGATGGGAAACAACTACTAAACTGTTCTCTGTCTTTGGTACTACTAAGAGTATGCCTCATCATAGACCTATGTTCTTGCAATGTGTTTAGAAAGTAAAAAGCAAGTCCCAATGTTTCTCTCCCTTCATTGTACTGATGCTCTCCCACCCCCACCCCATGTCTTCAGTTTCTCTTTTCTTACTGGTTCTCTACATATAGAAGTTTCTATTTCCTATTGATTGCTATTTCTTTTTGTCTTAAACAGCTCTTCCATCCTCAAAATGTGCTACTTTCTTTAAATCAATCCAGTGGATTAGGAAGATTGTGGTCCTGCGCTTATGTATTGGGACTGAACAAATAGCATCAGTGGCAGCTCAGCCCAGTACAAAATCTGATTCCCAGCCAGATTTGTTTTCAACCTGCACAAGGATGAAAATGGAAAGGAAACTGGCTCTGTTCCCTTGCTTACTTTTATACTCCCTTCCTTCAAAGTTTGTCTATGGGTTCGTTAAAAACGGAGTATAAAAAAACTCAGCAAAACCCCCTTGTATTCTAGAGTTGGTTGGCGTCTTCAAAGTACTGCTGATCAACAGTAGTGCCCTTTTTACACACAAAAAAGGTAGATCTACCTAATATTTAATTCCTATGATTCAAAGGTTTATTTATAATGGACAAGAGAAATGTATTGCTTATGATACTAATACCTTTGGAAAAAAAAAAAAAAAGAAGTTAAAACTACACTTTGTCTCTTCATACTATGTTAAAGTAATTTCTGACCTAATATTCTGGTGTGTGTATATGCCAATGAGAAAAAAACAACAAAACCCCCCAAATAAATACAGAAAAAGAAAGACCCCTCCCCCCCAAAAAAAGAAAGAGTAAAAATTTTAAATTTAAAAGATTTACTATATTTCTATAATATTTAAATCTGTTGTTTCTTTTCCCAATGACAATGATGTGGATGTGTTGTGGGAAAAGTATTTACAAAGTCAGTTTTATGAAATGGCTATCAGCAATATGTATGAACACATTTCTTAAAGTTTGCTGCTCAGAGCTTACTTCTCTCCTGCTTTACACATGCACTCCTTGGATTTGCTGCAAACTGGTGTCAGCATGTTGGCCTGTCTGAGGGTCTAGGGAGGTGCAGCCTTTGTGGAAAAGCTATGATCATGGCTGTGGGGGATCTTTTCATTTGTTACTTTGTGAGTATGGCTGTCAGTGGCCTGGTAAGAGACTTAGTGTTCAGATCAGGTTTGTGTCAACTGTTGTACTCTAGCAAACATATTATGTAGCAGGAAGCAAAATTTTCCAAAAGTCAGATGAAATGCCAAATAGCCGAAGCAGTTGATATAGGCAAGCCCAGCTTTTGATCCTGCCTTGGTATTTTTACCTGCAGACTTAGATCTTGAACCATATGTTCACTGTATGTGAACTGAACCCCTCTAAGTCAGAATCCCACCTAGAAGTAGCGATACCGCAGCGCCACTAGTGCCTCGGTGGGCTCGCGATAGTGGTCGCTCGAGACTGACCCAGGAAATGACAGTCTTGCTCAGAATGTGAGGGTTAAAGCCCATCCTGAATCTTTGTTAACGAAGACAGGCCTTCCTCACAGGAGAGGGAAAATTCCTATCTTCAAACCAGGGCTGGTGGAGCTCGTCTACATTTGTATGGTCTTCCATCTAAGAGAAGGACACTCTTACAAAACCTACGACCTGAGGACTTTGCTGTCACCGTCCAAGCTCGCAAGCCCCTGGCAGATAAACCTCAGGTGTAAAAAGTGTGGGGCCAGTTCTGCGTCCGCTGCACCTCACCTAAAAAAAAAGTCCACTGCGCAGGCTGCAAGGGCTTACTGCCACTTGTCTGTATGGACAGGCGAGGGTTGAAACAGCAGGTGACAAGGTGCATGGGAAGCTGCAGATCCAACCTTGCATGCGGGCGGACCAGCGCATGGGTAGCTCGAGATTACTCAGGAGATGACAGCCCTGGTCGGACACCTCTGATTGCCTAAGCACCCTTTTCCAACCAGATTTGCATATCCCACATTCCCTTGGTCATCGTGCTTGTAGTAAGCGTGGTCAAAGCCCTTCCCAAATCTTTGCTCGCGAAGCCAAGCCATCATACAGTGATAGTATCTATCGCTATACATGGTAAATAATGCAGTGTGGGAAGACCCTGCCATGGGCCAACAGCTGGAGGAGACAGAAAGACCCTATGCATCCGTGCATGTAGACGGATGGTGGATTTCCATGTCTTGTACATGGAAGACTAGGATTTATTAATCTCTGGTTAGTTCACTCCTGCTCAAAGGAGATGGAGAGCCCTGATGCACTTGCCCCTCGTGCTCTAGATGAGTTATTTTGTATGTTCTCCTTTCCTAAACGTCTCTAATGGTGTCAGATGCCCGCATGACCTCTAACAGATGGCTGTGCACAAACTCTGCCTTTTGGGCTCTGATGCACTTTCTTCAATATCTGAAATGCATTTCTTAATATGCTGTGTCACAATTTTGGGGTTGCTTTTTTTCTTTCCTTCTTAAAACCAGAGAAGAAAGCAGATACAAATGTATTCCTGTTAGTGGATAATAATGAAAAGTCAGAGAGATTAATGTGCTGTTGCTGTTATTCAGTACTGCATTGCTTGTGACTAACTACAATGGATGAGACCTTCTTTCTGCCTCATTAAATAAGTTAATCATGTAAATCAGGAGAAAAAACATTTTGGATGGTGTGAGCACAGGTTGAGCATCAGATAAGCACTTTTTACCACCATGTATTAAAGGAGATTTGACAACATACAGGTGTCCCAGATACAGAACATTAACATCAGTCTTCTGTTATCTCTAAAGTAAATGAAAACAAAATTAAAAGGTCAAACTGGTGCATGTCTCAATCAGGACTACATGGCCACTAACTGGAATTTCTTTTAGAGAAAAAGGGAAACTCTAAAGGGAATGGAAGTTCTTAAAGAAGACAAATTATAGCGGACATTCCAGTATATTTTGAAAAAAAAAAATAAAAAATGGTTTTATGGATTTTAAAATGTAAATCAAAGTATAAGTAATTCTTTTTTAAAGTAGGATTTACCGTAACTTCTAGATATTGCTTTCTTGGCTTACCAAAAATCATTCACAAATTTGTGCTATAGGTTTGAAGCCAAAAGAATTAAAATGTAAATTAGGATAACTTGACAACCTGGGAAGGAATAGGAATAAAACTTTAGATGAAACTAGCAATACAGTGATAAAGAAATGTAACTCTCAGGATTACAAGACAGAATTAGAAAAAAAAACCCACAACCACCTTATCTGAGCATTCATCCAAAACACTTTTAAAGCCAAAGCTGAGCTGCTGAGACTCAAGAAACCTCAGGTGCTGATATATGTTTTTTAATAAGACTGAGTGCTTGCATTTTGTGATTGCAGATGAAATCGAAGAAAATATTCCAAACTTTTTTTTTTTTTCAACTAAAGAACTGCTAGAATTCTCAATTTTGTCATCGCAGGATTTTTAATCCAGAGACTTCAGATAAAGAAATCTTAAAGTCTGGTCACTTTAATTCCAACACAAGAATAACATGGCCATGTAGGCACTGTAAGAAGTTGGATTAAACCATACAGATATATTGCAAAAGGATTGCCTTCTTTCCTTTGTTTTCAATTAAAAAATAAAGTAGAATCCATTATCTATTTTTTTTTTTGAGATGTTAGTGATCACAGGGGAAGCAAACAAGTAAACCTGCAAAAGGATATCGAGAAAATGCCAACACTTTGTTAGTTGGGAGGAAATGAGCATGGATCTAATGCAAAACTTACTGAAATCAATGGGAGATACTCACTGGCTTCAGTGATATTTGGGTAAGGCTCAATGTGAGCTTGAGGTAATGTTACATAATTAGGCTTCTGACTGCTGTTTGACCCAACAAATTGTACTTATACTTAATTGTTGGAACAAACCAGAGATTTGAAACAGAGTATTGAGTTAAAAAATAGATTATGCCATTGCAATAGACTTACTCTACGTTTCAAATCTGGAATACCTTTCTTTTGGATCAAAACTGGTTCTTCCACTTCTGATTGGTACTGTAGCAGCTGGTGGGTTTTTTTGGTGGTGGGTTTTTTTTTTTGTTTGGTTGGTTGTTTTTTTTTGTTTGTTTGTTTGTTTTTTGTTTTTAATCAAATGTATATACAAGTTTGATTTTAAAACATTATATAAAATTGTCAGTGATTTTAAACCCACATTTTCATGCATTTCCATTTCATAACAGTAATAGATCTCAATGGATGTGCCAGTGGGTGATAGAAAGGCAATTATAATTGTTTTAGAAATGCGCTCTAGATATGAGTTGATAAATTCCTGAAGGCTTTGTTAGAACTGTCTCAGTTTGAACTGGATACATCAGCTTTGGGGAAGTTTTTATTTTGTAGCATTCAGCTGCAATGTGGGAGAAGTCCAAGCTAGCAACTGAGAGTGCCAGCTGGGGCCAATCAAGGATCAGCTAACCCTCCATTTTGGCTGTGGTCATATAAATCCTTTATTCTTCATGTACTTTTTCTGAGGTTTGGATTTGTCCCAGAAGAAGACCTATAACCAAAATAAATACAAGGTGAGGTTTTGTAAGAGCTGCTGTCCTGGTGAAATTTTTATTCTGGCCACAACTGGCCAGAATGCCTGAATTTAGAACATTTATACTATTGTATGTGGAAATGTTTTCAGAACAGTTACTGATATTTTGACATTCCTGAATCTACGCCTTAGCTTTATTTCATCCCTAGGGACATTTCTTTTACTGATAATTGATAATATAAAACTTTATTTTCTACAGTAAAAGTATGTGCAGATTTGATATTTTTTTCCTATTGCTATTCTGTAGCAGTGCAAGCTCTAATACATTATATGGCTAACAATGACAAAAAAATTATATTTTCAATTTGGTAAGTCATTTTCAGTTGAAAATATAATGCATTCCTGCATAAGACATATTGCAGTGTGGCGGACTGTAAGTATTAGGGACAACCTAGTATATTTGAAACAACATAATTAACACTCTTTGTTCATGATAGGCAAATAAACAACCAAGGCAGGTCTTTTTCAGTGATGGATAGCATCTTTATTAAAGAATTAATCTAGATCTCAAACCAGGATCTATCTAGTACATAAATCAAGGTCTTGTGGTTCTATTTATGGTTCCTTTTACAATCTAAGTGTTCAGTTTATTGCTGTATAGCCCAATAATTCATTGTTGAGGGATGCCAAGCCCTGTTCTCCCTTCTCTCTATTTTCACTGCAAATGGAGACACAGTTCACAATACCATTACCAATTTGCTCTGTTCTTAGAAAGTTCTGACTGTCAAATGTTAATTACATACCTTTATTAAGAATGTTAAGGTTCTGCTGACAAAATGTATTTTGATATGCTAAGCATTTACTTTCTTCAACTCATGCAAAGTCAAGGTTGACCTGCCAGAGAGCTCCTATACCACTGTCTCTGCCAGAATGGCATAGGAGCTTTCCCTCTGCACTTTCTCTCCTGAGATAGTAAAATTTGGAATAACAGGGGACTGCATAAAAGCTGTAGTGATTTATTAGCTCATGTTTAGACCTGATGGGCCCAAATAATCGATTGATTTGGTAGATGCCAAGATCTGGGAAAACTTATCTGAGCACCTGTGGCTAAAGTATTCATATTTATTTTTTTTTTCCTAGTCAATAGTTGCCTGTATGTATTTCAGATGCTTGGGAACCTGAAAGGCTTTTTCCTTTTTCCCTTTCTGACTCAATTGCAAGATGTACACAGGAGATGTATACTCAAGCTGTACTTCACCTTTTTTCATTAATAGCAGATCAAACTAAGGGACTATGTCAGACTGTCCAACACGACATCCTTGTCTCTAAATTTGATAGATGGACTGGGCCACTTGGTGGATGGAGAACTGGCTGGTTGGCTGCACCCAGAGAGTTGTAGTCAATGGCTCAATGTCCAGCTGGAGAACAGTAATGAGTGGTGTCCCTGAGGGATCGGTGTTGGGACCGGTCTTGTTCAACATCTTTGTCAGTGACATGGACAGTAGGATTTAGTGAACCCTCAGCAAGTTTGCCGATGACACCAAGCTGTGTGGTGTGGTTGATACACTGGAGGGAAGGGATGCCATCCAGAGGGACCTTGACACGCTTGTGAGGTGGGCTGATGCCAACCTTATGAAGTTCAACCATGTCAAGTAAAAGGTCCTACACCTGGGTTGGGGCAATCTCAGGCACAGTTACAGATTGGGCAGAGAAGAGATTCAGAGCAGCCCTGCGGAGAAGGACTTGGGGGTATTGGTCAATGAGAAAATGAACATGAGCTGGCTTCAGTGTGCGCTCGCAGCCCAGAAAGCCAACAGTATCCTGGGCTGCATCAAAAGGAGCGTGACCAGCAGGTCGAAGGAGGTGATCCTGCCCCTCTACTCTGCTCTCGTTAAGACCTCATTTGGAGTATTGTGTACAGTTCTGGTGTCCTCAACATAAAAAGGACATGGAACTGTTGGAACAAGTCCACAGGGGGGCTATGAGGATAATCAGGGGACTGGAGCACCTCCTGTATGAAGACAGGCTGAGGAAGTTGGGGCTGTTCAGCCTGGAGTAGAAAAGGCTGTGTGGAGACCTCACAGCAGCCTTCCAGTATCTGAAGGGGGCCTATAAGGACTGCAGTGATAGGACAAGGGGTAACAGGTTCAAACTTAAACAGGGGAAGTTCAGATTAGATATAAGGAAGAAGTTCTTTACTGTTAGGGTGGTGAGGCACTGGAATGGGATTCCCAGGGAAGTTGTGAATGCTCATCTCTTGCGGTGTTCAAGGCCGGGTTGGGCAGAGCCTTTGAGGTGTCCCTGCCCATGGCAGTGGGGTTGGAACTAGATGATCTTAAGGTCCTTTTGAGCCCTAACTATTCTATGATTCTATGATCATTGTATACATACATGTATAGTGTTGTATAATCAGTAGATAGCTTGCAAAAATCCTTTGGGACAGTCATAAAAGGTCTTAGATGCCTGACTTTGTAGTTCAGAATGCTGCTTGGGTTAATGTTTGGAGGTTTGGCTGTGAGCAGACTACTAGGTTAATTACCTAAGAGGTTAGTGATGTTTTTATGCTTTCCTGTGCAGTGGATTAGGTGATGATGTTTTTCTTTAAAGAATCATCAGAGGTAGTTGAGATAGGTGCTACTGAATGGTCACATCAACTGTTTTAAGACTTTCAGCAAATGAATGTAAATGTATCTGCAGGGATTATCCTTCTCAGCTTGGAAATTTTCCAGAACAAACATAGCAAAGTCCTAATTTAAAAAAAAAAAAATTATTATTTAATTACATTATTATTAGTAGTGTTTTAGTGAAAACTGAGGTTCTAAGCTTCAGCTGGTTAGGAAATGCCAGTATAGAAGTTCTGTGTCTTACTGTTCTGTACAGATTGCAGATACATCAAGAAGAAGGAGATAGTTTATGTAAGCATTAACAATGAGAAGATCTGCAGTCTGCATAATCTCTTGAAAATACATGCAATTTTCCACTTCTCACTCTGGACCTTGAAAGAAATGTCAAAAAAGGAAAATCTTTTTTATGGAGATTACTTTTTATATATATATTTAGTTTCGAGAAGGCAGTGAGCTAGTGAGTAGTGTAACTGATCTGGCAACTGTGAAGTAAGTTCTAAGATATTTTTCAGCAGAGATAAGGCAACAAGTATTTGATTCTATATAGCCAAGCTCTGATACTTTCTGAGAATGTGGACATACAGATTCTGTTAACTTTTTTAATTTGAAAAGGCTTATGATTCTCAAAAATCAAGGGCTTTTATGATTTTATGTCTTGATATCAAACAAAGTGAGGCCCAGATTTCTGAAATGAAGAAGTGGATTCTGGGATAATCCAAGTTAAAGATCATTTTTGATCTGAGTAAAGATGTGCAACAGTATGTTATTTTTAAGCAACACCTTTCTGGTTTTTCCACATTTTTCCCAGATAGAGCCTTAATCAGATTTCTTGCAGGTCCGAGACATTTACGTGGTCCTTTTCTCATCTTTTATATCATCCTACAACTTTTGCAGGACTTACAAAAATACAGTCACCCAGATCCCATGCTGCGGCTGAGGCAGTAGCAAAGGCAGCTCCTGTTGTCCTAACACTAGGTTTGGTATTGAGCAGGGAATACCACAATTTTGATACAGCTCAGGTCTCAAGTAACACCAGTTTTAGTGGGTTGGTTGTGCAGTTCAGTATTACCATGGGAAAACAAAATCATATTTATGGACTTTTCCTTATACACTGACATTTTTTCCAGTTGCTACTTATGAAGTAGCATAGAATCATAGAATCGTAGAATAGTTAGGGTTGGAAAGGACCTCAAGATCATCTAGTTCCAACCCCCCTGCCATAGGCAGGGACATCTCACACTAAACCATCCTACCCAAGGCTTCATCCAACCTGGCCTTGAACACTGCCAGAGATGGAGCACTCACACCCCCCCGGGCAACTGATTCCAGTGTCTCACCACGCTAACAGGAAAGAATTTCCTCCTTATATCCAATCTAAACTTCCCCTGTTTAAGTTTGAACCCATTACCCCTTGTCCTGTCACTATAGTCCCTGACTAAGAGTCCCTCCCCAGCATCCCTATAGGCCCCCTTCAGGTGCTGGAAGGCTGCTATGAGGTCCCCACGCATCCTTCTCTTCTCCAGGCTGAACAGCCCCAACTTCCTCAGCCTGTCTTCATACGGGAGGTGCTCCAGTCCCCTGATCATCCTCGTGGCCCTCCTCTGGACTTGTTCCAGCAGTTCCATGTCCTTTTTATGTTGAGGACACCAGAACTGCACACAATACTCCAGGTGAGGTCTCACAAGAGCAGAGTAGAGGGGCAGGATCACCTCCTTCGACCTGCTGGTCACGCTCCTTTTGATGCAGCCAGGATACGGTTGGCTTTCTGGGCTGCAAGCACACACTGCCGGCCCATGTTCATTTTCTCATCAACCAGCACCCCCAAGTCCTTCTCTGCAGGGCTGCTCTGAATCTCTTCTCTGCCCAATCTGTAGCTGTGCTTGGGATTGCTCCGACCCAGGTGTAGGACCTTGCACTTGTCATGGTTGAACTTCATAAGGCTGCCATCAGCCCACCTCACAAGCATGTCAAGGTCCCTCTGGATGGCATTCCTTCCCTCCAGCATATCAACCGGACCACACAGCTTGGTGTCATCAGCAAACTTGCTGAGGGCACACTCAGTCCTACTGTCCATGTCAGCAATGAAGATGTTAAACAGACTGGTCGCAGCACCGATCCCTGAGGGACACCACTCATTACCGGTCTCCAGCCGGACATCGAGCCATTGACTACAACTCTTTGCATGCTGCCATCCAGCCAGTTCTTTATCCACCGAGTGGTCCATCCATCAAATTGATATCTCTCCAATTTAGAGAGAAGGATGTCATGTGGGACAGTGTCAAATGCTTTGCACAAGTCCAGGTAGGTGACATCAACTGCTTTACCCTTGTTCTCCTCCTAATTATTCTCATGTTGGTTTTGTCATTATGGGGCTGTTAATACCATTATATATATAGCACTGTATAAAGCTGTGGTGTTATAGATGTGAGAAGAAATCTGATGATGATGAGGATGGTTAAGCACTGAAAGATTTCCTAAAGAGGCTCTTGAGTATTCCTCACTGGAGATCTTTAAAGACAGATTAGGCAGGAATTTTGCATATAGTTGATCATGCTGCAAGTTGGAGGTGTGTCCTAGATCAGTATTTTTTACTTTTGATCTACAATTTCTTTGGGTTTTTTTCCCCTCAAATTTTTCATGGGTTTCCAACTGAAATTACTAGCCTTTAATAATTTCATCTAATCTTCTTAATAATTTTGTAATATTTATTTAACCAGGTGATGATTTAAGTATATTTTTTAAAGCATGGGGAGCTCAAGAGTAATAAATCATTGCAGGATGGGTACTAGTGGAATTTTAAGAGGACTGCAACCACTGCTAGCATTCTCAGTCAAAGCAGTTTGTAGAGAGGAAAAATTCTGCTCTGGAAAGGAGGGATGCAGCTGGAAAACAATGTATAAAAGCAAAAAAAAAAAAAAAAAAAAAGCCAACAAAAAACCAATAACCACTATGAAGAACCAAAACTTGCTGTGATATGGGTAGCACTGTGGGAAAACAGGAAAAATGAAAGGTGTAATAACTGAATGTTCCATAGAGATCAAGGCTGGGAGAGAAGAGTTTCTTCCTTTGTCCTTAGTCAGAGACTTTATAACTCTAGAGGGAAAGTAAGTGAGAGATTGCACACACAGACTTACTGAACTGGAATGGAGGAGTAGTGACTAAATATAACACACGTCCCCAAGTGGCAAAAGAAAGAACACCAAAGAGCTGTGGGACGCAGCTATGTAAATGATACACTGCACCTCTACTATGCAAGTCTTGGTTTACAAGGATCCTTTGATGTAAGACCTCTCTGCAGTGACAGCTATTTTCACTGAAGTTCATTATAGATTAAATAGATGCTACTTTTATAATTCACCTCCAGTTTGAATATGCAAATTTCATAATTTCCGGGAACATGTTGTGAGAGTGTCCTGAAATCTTAAGTTATCCGTTTTTTCTGATAGATAATGCAGAAAACACAGCAGTTTTAAGAAATATGATTCTTCTGTGCATATGTTTCCTCCCAGTTAGTTGTCACGTGACCTTCCTTTACTCACAGCATGATGATGAAGAGCAGTGGGGAGGAGGCCAAAGGTAAATGACACCAGATATTACACAACAATAATTTTTGAATGGCTCTATTTTCCTCTGTTGTGACATCTTGTTTGATGCAAAGACAGGAGACAGAGGAAGCTGCTGTTTCCCTGGCTGCTGTCAGTGAGCTGAGTGTGCTTATCAGTGCTAATTGGCATTGAGGGGAGTGGGTTTTGTCTTATGATTTTCCTTAAACTCATTCTGGAGTGAGTGTCTCTGTGTCATTGGGATTGGAGAGTCTGCTCCTCTACTCCTACATCTACTATGCCTTAGAAGAAGCAACCCCCATCAAACAAAACACTGTAGGAGCTATTAGCAAATCTAGTCCTACAGAGCATCTGAAGTGCAGAGACTTCCACTGCACTCTGTAGTCAAGGAGCTGTCAGGTTTGAGAGCCAGTGTCACATCTTCCATGCTGCTCCTCAGGCATGGCACTGTCTCCAGAACTGGTCATGGTTTTTGAGGTAGTCTCACTCTTAGGGGCCATGACCTGGAGCAATCTAGAGGAAAAAAGTAAAACGTATAAATGATCTTTGGTTAGTGAGTAGGATGTTTTCTATAGTAAGCTAGTTTGTTTCCTTTGGCTGTTGTCTCCTGAAACCGACAAATCTTTTCCCACCATGCTTATATACCACTGGGTGCACAAAAATGTCTTATTCCTTTCGTTTGGAGCTTATTTCTCAAAACAAGGCCCTGTTTATCATAGTCGGACTCTTTTACCTTTCTACCCTTTTGGGTCTTTATGTAATTTATTAAAAAAAATAATTCTTTTTCTCCCTGATAGCATGTGTGATGGGTAACTTTCAAATTGATGTCTAGGTATCACAATTCTTCTGATTTTCACATCTGCTGAGTGGGCATCAGGACGTTTGTACTTTACCTTTGCAGCAGCATTGACCAAATTCAGTAGGCTTCAGTTTCAAATGCCTTAACCTGGAAGAGGTAATGCCTTACATACTTACAGAGTATTTGTATGGCTATTTGTATGGCAACACCACCACTTCCTGTTGATAAATGATTTCAGCATATTGAAATATAGGTAGATTTGAAAAATAATGGGCCTCCTATTTTCTGAGAACTTGGAATTTTAATGAAAGGCTGTATAGTACAAAAGTGCTATGCTATAAAACCTTGCTGTAGTGAAACTAGAGAGCACTGAAGCTGGAATAGGATTACCCACATGGGTATTTTTAATAAGTTCTATAGCGTGTTTTCCTGCCTGTTTGAGAAAATAGATCTCTTGCTTTCTGAACACCTTGCTTATATTACTTGGAGTAAGGTATGTTGTAGCTCAAGCAATATTATCTTCAGTCAGGAAGCAATAGCCTTTCTTTTCTTCGAAGTTAAAAAAACAAAACCAAAAACAAAAAAAACCCAGAACAACAACAAAAAAAACCAACCAAACCCAAAACAACCCCCACACAAAAAAAGACAAACAACAAACCAAAACCAAAACAAACCCCAACCTAATGTAAAAGCTTCCAGATGAAACCTGATGCAGCTGAACTGAAATTAGCAAATCATACCTGCCTAAAGTGGTGTTTAAAATATTATATGCCCAAATTATGGTACACCCAGATCATCATTCTGCAACAGGTTTTTTTCTGAGTCAGCCTGGCATGCAGGTCATGTCCCTTTTCTATTGCAATAGGGTTTTGCAAAAGCACAGGATCCATCTGCTCGAGAGGTACTGTAGCAGCAAGGCCGTACATAATGTTAGTGCAAATAAAACATCAGTATGCGACATAACAGGCATTAATGGTGGAACTGGACAAGCCAGGTGGTGTAAGTCCAAAGGAGAAAGAAAACTTTAGTAGTGGTGAAGGCTATCAAATAATGGTTTCTTCCAGATTAGCATTTAAAAAAAAAAAAAAAAGCTTTACATTTTTTGGATTAAATAAAATGACTACAATTCTCTTGTAGGAAGCTGCTTTAATTGCTATTTTGTTTCCATAAGTCAATTCATAAATTGCTTCTTTTCTATAAATTTTCTCTGGTTTTGACTTTGCCTCCTGGGGTTTTAATTTATCAGACTTGTCATTTCTTGAATATTATCACAGATTGAAATGTACGGTAGACACCTGGAGGCGTTTACTTTTTTTCCATCCTTGGGCTTTGTAGAGATAGGACCATCTGGCCTGTAGGTCTGGAAGCATCAACATTCACTCATTAAATGTGTCTGAAGCTCTCACTTTCAATCTGCCTCATTTAGCTATTTTAGGACTGTAGTGAGGTGGTCTGTTGTTTTCACCTGTTGTTTACAAGCAGTTTAATTGTGTGCTCCAAACTAGAGACAAACATCTCCTACATCCATCTTTCATCTTCATGTTTCATGACCACTTGGCTATTCTGGAATAAGAATCTGGGGGTAAAGAATGGTGATATTTCCAAATTTTTATTACTGCTTCAAAAACAATTATCAAAGCCCAAGAGGACCCTGCAGGGTTATCTAGTGGATGCTTCTCATAACACAAACATCAGTACAGTGTCTACTTCCAGTAACAACTGCTGGTAAAAATCCCTGAGGGATGAGCGATGCAAATACTTGCTGTGTCAAACAGGGCCCAAGTGCCCCTGAGTTACCTGCCAGGATTGGAAAAAGGAGTTCAAAGGAGAGAACTCACCTCTCTGGTTGTTTCTCAGGAGCACAATTTTCACACTGGGAAGGAAAACGTGTTCTAGTTGTGAATTAGCTAAGGACTGTCATCTTCCAGAGTATCCCTGGGAGAAGTTAGACTCAGAAAGGAACCTTGTTTTAATTACTAGCAGTGACTTGCCTGCCTGCCAGGAGATGGTGACAGCCTGTAAAACTCTTATCTATTTTGCATGCACTGGAAGAGTTGACAGCAGCTTATTGTGAACGCAGCAATGATGTAATTGTGGTGTCTTGCTAATCTTGTTTGATTGTGTGGGGTTTTGGGGTTTTTTTGGGTGGGTTTTTTTTTGTTTTTTTTTTTTTTTGTTTGTTTTTGTTTTTTGCTTCTCTCTGTAGTTAATAAATATCTTTAAAATTTTTTTAATAAAAATGAAGAGTGTAAAATTCCAAACAGAGTACCAAAACGATTAGCTTTGTCATGTGATTGCATCCCCTCATGTGAATGACTTTGTGTTCACTGAGGCTAGTTACAAGAGCAATCATTACAGACATTTGGACTGACCTTGCTTCTGCTGATGGAAAAAAAAAAAAAATCTCCTACATAAAAAAAAAAATAAAGAAGCCTGAAAATGTGCTACTGTGATATAAGGATAAATAGGGATCTGTGACATAAGGATGAATAAGGACATAGCTTAATCTGGAGACTCTCAGGTTCAATGAGAAGTTTCAGGAAGAGCTTATCTACAACACAAATCAAAGTATGTTTACTGAGGTGAGGTTTATATTTTTAAGGCAGTTAGACTGCTGAAGATGTCAAGTGATGCATCTTGAATCCAGCTTGTCTGCAAGATGCTGGGACGTGAGGAGATACACTGAACTGCAAGCAGCTGAAGTTACACATGTATATGTCTGTGAAAGACTGAGCTGATAAATTCTAATTTTAGAATCATAGAATAGTTAGGGTTGGGAAGAACATTAAGATCATCAAGTTCCAACTCCCCTGCATGGGCAGGGACACCTCACACTAAACCATGTCACCCAAGGCTCTGTCCAACTTGGCCTTGAACACCGCCAGGGATGGAGCATTCACAGCTTCCCTGGGAAACCGATTCCAGTGCCTCACCATCCTTACAGTAAAGAAATTCCTCCGTATATCCAATCTATACTTCCCCTGTTCAAGTTTGAAACCATTACCTCTTGTGCTGTCACCACAGTCCTTAATGAAGAGTCCCTCCCCAGCATCCCTATAGGCCCCCTTCAGATACTGGAAGGCTGCTATGAGGTCTCCACACAGCCTTCTCTTCTCCAGGCTGAACAGCCCCAACTTCCTCAGCCTGTCTTCATACGGGAGGTGCTCCAGTCCCCTGATCATCCTCGTGGCCCTCCTCTGGACTTGTTCCAACAGTTCCATGTCCTTTTTATGTTGAGGACACCAGAACTGCACACAATACTCCAGGTGAGGTCTCACAAGAGCAGAGCAGAGGGGCAGGATCACCTCCTTCAACCTGCTGCTCATGCTCCTTTTGATGCAGCCCAGGATACGGTTGGCTTTCTGGGCTGTGAGTGCACACTGAAGCCGATTCATGCTCATTTTGTCATCGACCAACACCCCCAAGTCCTTCTCCACAGGGCTGCTCTGAATCTGTTCTCTGCCCAGTCTGTAGCTGTGCCTGGGATTGCCCCAACCCAGGTGTAGGACCTTGCACTTGACATGGTTGAACTTCATGAGGCTGGCATCTGCCCACCTCACAAGTGTGTCGAGGTCCTTCTGGATGGCATCCATTCCCTCCAGTGTATCAGCTGAACCACACACCTTGGTGTCATCAGCAAACTTGCTGAGGGCACACTCAATCCCACTGTCCATGTCAGCGACAAAGATGTTGAACAAGACCGGTCCCAACACCGATCCCTGAGGGACACCACTCGTTTCTGGTCTCTAACTGGATTTTGAGGCATTGACCACAACTCTTTGCATGCTGCCATCCACCTAGTGGTCCACCTATCAAACTGATGTCTCTCCAATTCAGAGACAAAGATGTCTTGCAGGATAGTGTCAAAGGCTTTGTACAACTCCAGGAAGATGACATCAACTGCTCTACCCCTGTCCATCAGTTCTGTAGCCCCATCATAGGAGGCCACCAAATTATTCAGGCAGGATTTCCCCTTAGTGAAGCCATGCTGGCTGTCACCAAGCATCTTGTTGTTTTTCATGTGCCTTAGCATGCCTTCCAGGAGAATCTGCTCCAAGATTTTGCCAGGCACAGAGGTGAGACTGAGTGGTCTGTAATTCCCTGAGTCATCCATTTTCCCCTTCTTGAAAATGGGGGTTATATTTCCTTTTTTCCAGTCATCGGGCACTTCACCTGACTGCCATGATTTTTCAAATTAGCATTTGCAGACTCTTTTTTTAACCTTCACTTGTACTGCTTGTTATTAAAGGTCATGCTTACCCTGCATAGGTTGCTTTCCGCATTGACTCCAGCAGTTCTTTGGCTCCTTTATGTATCACTCCACCTTGCTGGTGTCTTCAGGGTTTAATTTGTAATAAGTAAAACAGATTTATAAATGTAGATTTACACAAATAAGATTTGAATGCTGTGATTCACAGCCATAGTAGTAACTTTAATAATTAGGAATACTTAGAGGGTCAAAGTAAATATTGATGTTCTCTTCCTTTCCTTATTTTGCCTGAAATATGTGCAGATCTATAATTTACTCAGAATAAAGGCAGATCTGCCAAGGCTTTGGAAAGTTCAAACCATTCCTGTCTCTTTGCATACTTCTGGTCTGTTTTGATATAATTTCTCATTGATTATCCTGTTTTCACTGTAGAGTGAGAGCTCTCAAAATCAGCATTCCATAAGATGGTTCCAGCAGAAGGTAAAATGCACCATGACTGCATATAATAGGTATTACAGGGGTTAGTATTTTATGTTGTTAACAAGTATGGACCTAAATCATGCGCCTTTTGCTGTAAAGCTCAGAGGAAGCGGGTGAGAAGGAAAAGCTGGGGATTTTTACCTCCATCTCCAGATACCCCACTCAGCAACATGATGAAGCCCTGTGGGTTAGCTCTGTAGACTCTGCCCAGGTGCGACCCACCTGTGTTCCTCAAGAGCGTGTATTGCACCAGCCATACTCAACATGGTGTCTGGTGTTCGTCAGCCCCTGTGAAAACACCTGTGCCCTCTACACAGAGATCTGACTGCTCCGTCCTCTGAAGAAGGCCACAAGCAAAGAGGATGCTGTGCCCTCCAGCCTCCTGCAGTCAGACTGACTATGGTTCATGCTAGTTTTCATGTGAGCAGAGAAAGCAGGAATGTATGGTGGGGCAAGTTTATCAGTTTACCTGGAAATATTATTTGACAGTAAATTGCACAGTCTGAGTCAACAGTCTTTTCCCCATCACCCTGCTTTTTGCTGTTGAACACCTGCTTTTTCCTCTGCCGTAACCTTTTTCCATTGCAAGGATGTGTACAACACCTTACATGCAAGTGCTCGGCAGAGAAGTCACTGTATGGGAGGGCGGTGGTGAAAAGGTGTCACTCCTCCTGGTGCACCAGATGTCAAAAGCTTTCAAGCTTCAGTGAAGTCTTTCTTTAAGCTGTCTGCAACACCGGCAGGCCTCTTTGTACAAGAAATGCCTGTGCTGCCTTCCAAATTCCAAAATATTTATTTTTTTTATCATCCATACCACAGCTTGCACTGGGGAGGGGAGAAACAAGCACTTCTGCAGAGAACAGATTCCTTCTGGTGCGGCTGTCACAGCAGTTCACAAACCTTCACTCTGCTCTAACTCCCAAATTTGGGGTCAGCAGTTAGAAAGGTTTAGCTGATGGGGATGTGGATATTTCTTCTCCTCTTCTGCCATTGTTAGTATTTAGTTTCTGTCTGTCCTTCTAAGTTAAACTTCACCATGCAGTATGAAATGTTGGTGCTTTCTTCACCAGTAACACCAGTGACATCAGCAGGGATGTCATTTCATGAGATACACCTCACCTTCTGCCAGAGCCCAAGGAAATATCCCCAGCAGATTAAAGCAATGAGCTGAAAAAAGCAGTGATTTAACCACTGTGCTATCCTTGAGGGCTTCCTGGCTTCATAAAATGCATTTTGGTTGCTATTGTGATGATTTGGTACCTGAATGATCTATGAACCTCAGGCAGCAACAGTGAGGTAAACTGAATGAAATAGAAACCGGGGCAAAATAACTATGTCAGCTTAAGAGGCTTGTACCAGTCTCTCCTTTCCAATTGTTCAACTGCAGTTTGAAAATGAAGGGATAAAAATAATTTACTGAATTCCTAATAAGAAATAATATTTTACTGAAGTAATGGATGAATGGATATTTATGTGGTTCTATCAGAAAGAAAGTTTCATAGTTGGCTAGAGATAAAGCATCAGTACTAATCTCTGAACAAGAATTTGCACTAAGGAGATCTGTTTTAGGAATGGTAAAATGATGCATGTACTTCAGTGCCTCATTTTAGGAATGAGGCATAAAATGATGCATGTACTTTAGTGCAAACTCCCATCCTATAACCATGGTGCCTGGCAAGCATAGAGCTTGTTCTGCTGGCACTGTGCAGCTGGATTGTACAAGTGCTGTAGCTGAATTGTTCAAGGTGTGATAGATGAGTAAACTCAGTGCTGAGTCAATCTGCACATGAGCAGTCACATTTCCAAATACCCCAAAGCTGACCAATCAAAGCTAAAATTGTAAACTTGCCTTGTTGAGCCTGTAAGGTTGGAAATTCAGCTAAAAGGTATAAAAATCCCCAAAGAACAACGCTTTTAATTTTGCATGTTCTTTTTCTTTTTCTTGAATCACCTGCCTCATGCTTATTCTGGGGCAGACTGAACCAAAATAGTTGTAATTACATCAGTGTGCAGCTAGTGTGAGAAGTGGGATTCTTAGAAAAAAAGCATTGTTTTAGCTTTAAATCCATTCAAAATGAATAGTAATACATAGTAATACACAATCCATCTTTTTTTGCATCTTATTACTGTAAATGTGCATGAGTTTAATGCATGCTTTTAGCAGCTGCTTAGATTACCATATATAAATAAACAAGGTTAAATCAGTCGAAACAATATATGAACTTTTATACCTACTACAGGAAATGTCTGAAATACAGTAAACAATTGCTGTGGGCTCATTTAGTCTTCCAGGCAATAATGAAGGCTGACTGCTGAAACCATTCATTAATTGCAAAGTGTTTTGTGTATACTTCATCCAGCTTCAGCTGAAAAAAATCCCAGAACTTGGTAACCTAGTTCCAGTACAAAAGGTTAAGTTAGAAGTTACTGTATGAGCACCAAGTTACACCAGCCTGAACCTGGTGACAGTGAACAGAATAGAGCCCTCTCTGTTTACTCAGGCTTTGTGAATGTGAGCAAGTATTTCGCTCTGGTTTTGAACAGGGAAATGAAAATGTACTGTTTACTGTTCACTGCCAGTTTCTGTGTGCAGTATCAGAAGGGATAAATCTCCAATGATGTGAGCCTGAGAATTCAAGTAATGACATAACTGCTCATCGCTATACAGGAAAAACTAAGCAGACATTAATTAGCATTAATCACAGACAAATCATTCTGCCTGATACAAATGTGAGTACCAAAACCAGAAGATCTCATTAAAAGTTGAATCTTTATATAGTGGTTCTTAATGATACTTTTCAGTATATAGATAAAGATGATACAGGGTTAGACACCTTCTAGTTCTCCTGACTATGAGTAGGTATCCAAAAGTAGCCCTGCAGCACAGATGCAATTTTTATGGTTTAAATGGACTTAGTAGCATCTACTCATCCTAACATTTCAAATTGCGGGTCAAACTTTTTCATACAACACAAAATTTATGCCATGAATGCTTTAAAATGGGACACACCTTATTGTAGTATGTATAAATGCTGACAGCACTGATTTATAGCCTATGCGATCTGAAATGTGATTAACATTTTAAGCTGATATCCAGATCAAGTTGTTACGTTTATAACCTATCAAATGAAAATTATGAGGCTCTTAAAAACCACCTTCAACAACAGCCTCATAAAGGGAATAATGAGAGAGACATTAGCTGTTTATAAAAGATAATAGCTCATGCAAATTTGACATTACATGTCTTACTGCATGTTATGAGATGCTCATCAGCTGTGCAAATATTCACTTTTTGAAAATGTCTGCTCTTCAGTCAACAGAAGGAAACATGACGTTCAGTGCTATAGTTTAGCATTTTTCAGTGAAAATACAAAATAGCTAGACTACAGTATTGTCTTTGATCAATGCTTTGGATAAAAGGAAAACATAAATACTTAATTCCAGTGTACTTTTTTAAGGTGGGAATTGGTATGCTAATGTCTGGAACAGGTTGCCCAGGAAAGCTGTGAAGGCTTCATCCCTGGCAGTGTTCAAGGCCAGGCTGGACAGGGCCTTAGGTGACATGGTGTGGTGGAAGGTGTCCCTGCCTATGGCAGGGGGTAGGAACTAGATGATCTTAAGGTCCTTTCCAACCCAAACCATTCTGTGATTCTATAAAATTATATAAAATGCTTTAAATTAGAATAAGAATGCATGATAGGGTTGGTTTGTAATTTCCAAAATTGTTGTCTATCATATTGATCGTATTAATAGCACAAATATATCTGAGACTTAAAGTACCTGTAGATTGGCATGAGGAAGACCGAACTTTGACATCTTTCACTTAGTCAGATTCAACAAGACAATGCATTCAAGGATAACCTTCAATAGTATTTTTCAGCTTTAGTAAATACATAGCGTCCCATTCTTTTTAAGTGAAAATTGACATGGCTAGAAAGGATTCTCTGGGAGATAATCAGACATGAATTTTCTTAAGACTAAATCTATCTTGCTAAAATTTAAGTCCTGATTTTAAATACTGTTGCCAGTATACAAGGAGGGCAGGATTCTCAGAGGTTCTGGGTCATCAACAGCAGTTTTCTCTTGTGGTGTGCAAATATAGCATCTAATCCTTTTACTAAGCTAAATAAATCCCATACAGAAACTGCTCTGGGGTATTTTTATGCCCTAGCTACTCCCCTGAGGAAAATATTACAGGACCTCTCTTCTGATCAAAATCATGCTCTAATATCCTGCCTAAATACATTCAAGGCAATTAATAGTGATTTGTTCCTGTGCCAGTATTATCCTTTAGCTTGAAAAAATGTCTTTTCCCTTCCTGGTGTGTCCCTAAAGTGTTTTCTAAGAGCAATCATACTTCTTCTTAGCCCTTGTTTAGTTAGGCTAAACAAGACAGACTGTTTTAACCTTTTCTCTTAGGATTGAAGACTTTCCCCTGAAAATGGTGCCTCTCTGCTCTCCTCAGGTTTTAATTCTTCTTTATATTTTAACGCAGATAAACTGAATTGTTCAGAGCCTTCAAGACAAGGACTAGCGCCTTTTACAGTTCTGCTTAGTACTTGCCATATCTTAGCAATATTTGTCTGCCCACACAAGAAGTTACTTTTTTTCTTTTCCCTACTTCCTCCACAGCTGACAAGTGCTTGATCCCTTACCTACTGTGCAATTTCTAGCTTCCCGATGCCCAGTTTAACTGAGATTCTTGTTAGTCCCTTGTACTCGGTACTATCAAATTACCTCAAGTACCCACCGCTGCTATTTTCAGTCCTACTATTCTTGTGCTATATCCCAGTTCACCCGTGTACCAGCGGCATTGCAAAATTTGTCATCAGCAGACTCCATGAGGACTTTTCTACTGGTGCTAACTGCATACCTGCCTGTGCTACTGCTGTGTTCGCTGTACAGCTATCCCCAGGGCTCTGCCACATCCAGCTGCCTTTCAGCAACTCTGCTGCACTGCTGAAAGCCACTTTCAAGTGCATTGCTTGGTGTTTGTTCCACAGCATACAGAATCATCAGATCAGCGTACTTTCAGTCTGTTCCTCCATAAATAGAAGAATATTGCAAACACAGATGCATACTCTTGGGGTAAATTAGTGGGATGGTGTAACATGGGACAATATGACTGGTTTTGGTGATGTTATAGAGCACTGGAAATCTCTATGCAAGTTTGGGCTGGGATCCATCCTTCTTGTACATACTTTGCCAGCCTGCTTCTAGAGGGGGGCTGCTGCTTTAAACAGAGCTTTGTAAATCCAGTGATCCTACAGTTCCAGCTACACTACACAGGCAGTGTACTTCAAACATCCCTAATTTGCACAGTAACTATACCAAGCAAGAGGTAAGCAACTGGAAGAAAAGCATGTGTTAACTAGCACAGAACATAGGCTTTGCCCGATCACAAGCTATTTCAGAGCATACTACAGTTTTCTTTCCCTGCTAAGAAACAGCCTTGTATTATATTTTATTCATAGAGACATTCCCTGTGTTATTGGCTTGCGTGATTCCTGCTGCGTACAGATGTGAATATAGTGGCTTTAAATTCACCTGACTGCTGCATGTGTCCTTGAATCAGCAGTCTGCAGTGCACTTAGCAGCATTATGATGGCTATTATTTTCCTACTTCCCAGGAGGCTACCATTCATTCCAATCCCATCAAAGCCTCCAAGTGCCAAATCCAGAAATTTAACATTCAATTAACACCCTGTTTTGTTCAGGAAATATTCTACAATGGCAATATGCTGCTTGCATAATCATTGTAAGGTAGTAGTCCTTTGCTAACACCTCACCGTAACTGTGTCAAAAAGGACAGCTAAAATGGAGATACAATTATATATCTTAATAAAGCACAATCCTAATGGTAGTTTACTTTAAATTTCAGTATTTCATGATTTAAAGGAATCTGTCACTTGAAACATAATATTTTTCTTACACATTTACACACAAGAGAACTTCTTTTTCTCTCTTTTTCCTTCCTTTTTTTCTTCTTTTCTTTTTGGTAAGAGAGTTGTTATTATGATCTGCATGAGTTTGTATGATTCAGATGCCTTGGCCTTTGCACCAACTACTATTTTTTGTGGCAAACTCCCTCTTCCTGTGGGAAGATTTAGGATACCTAATACATGTGTCTAAAATAGAAAGGATGTTGGTGTCTTTGAGCTAAAAAGAGCTTCAGCCAGTCTCAAGAGAAAAACTTCAGCAGCTGTTTGAAATTGAATTACAGCCTATCTGAGGTCCATATATGTTAGTAGCAAGCATAGAAAGTTCCAAGGTAGAGGATTAATTTGGGTTTACTCAGGGTGTGAGTAACTCTGAGCACATAATTTCAAGACAAAATCTCTTTTAAACAGATGGAGTATCGTTGTTTATTTTCTGATACAAGACTTGCATTTCCTTAACCTGATTTGTTCACTTTAAAGCCTAAATAATGCCAGATAAGTTACTTGAAGAAGATGAAGTTCTCAGCTATGGAGAGCAAACCAGGTAATTAACAGGCCTACGAAAGTGTAGAACTAGAAAATTATTTTCTTGTCTAGTCTTGCATGAGGGAGTTACACGTGGATATGCAAAACTACTGCAGTGCTACAGGAGCTGGTGCAGACTGATGGAGGATTTATTATCAGTTCAGTGCAGCTGATTGGGCTATGGGTTTAGGAGAAAATGGACTTCAGAAAATGATCCCTGCATTTCACCTGAGGTGTCACATTTGCTAGAAGCTTAAATTCAGCTCTGTCAAAAACATTACCATTTTTCCACCTGTTCGGTCAGAATTTGTCGATGCCTGTGTAGGCTTTTACTGTTCTCTGCCTTGCTAGCTAGTCAGGTAAGATGACTGAAGTTTATTAGTTGGCACTGGCAAAATAAATAGGAAGAGCATGTAGTAAAGAATGTTGTAAGTACTGGGAGCTGTACAAGAGTGGGTCATGGGAAAATGTCCTGAAAGTCCATCAGTTTTTTCTATCCCCACCACTTGTCATCTGTCCCTGCATCCTACAAGCACATAAATGGGCCCAGAACACCCAGATGCCTTTTTGAAGTCTTTGAAAAGGAGTAGGATTTACTCTACCTCTTATGACTCACCAGTGGCTCACCAAGAGTGTTCTCATTTGGAAGATCTCTTTCCTTCTTGCTCTCCTACACCTTGTCTAATACTTGAAGAGGGATAGTATTCCTTCTCCACTGAAATACAGCAGCTCCAGAGGCATGTGTGTATGAAGATATTCTACTCAGTATTCTTGTGACTGTCTTTCAAATGCCTCCTTGTATTTCTGGCTGAAATTATGTAACTGAGCATTTTTATTACTCGATGGTCTTTATATCTTATAAGGGAAATTACCTGACTGGCTTACTCAAAATGCAAATTATCTTGAAAAAAGGAATTTTGCATTAGGTTTGATGCATAAATAATTTTTCTGTCATTTTTCAGTACGTTTGTGTAAAACTGTTATCCCTTAGGAAGTTGAGAGATATGTATGCTTCCTGTCAGGTGACAGATTAGGAAAGTGGTATTAGGGGATATAGATATAGAGAACAGCAGGAATAGCTACTCTGCTTCTAAATTTGAAAGGAAGCTTTCTCTCCCTCTGTCTTAGGTTTCTGCTAATCTCTCTTTTCCACTGAGTTTCCTGTTATGGACAACAGCCACCTGTATTAAAAACATTAAAGGATACTAAAAATCTTCCTAAATCTGGATGCTATAGACTAAGTAAGATAATATTGTATTGAATTGGTTTGTGTCCAAAATACTTTGGTATTACCTGATAGCAATTGCACACTTGCTACATGCTTGACATTTGGCTATGAGTTTTAAATGGGTTACCAATTTTCAGGAGCTGAGCACATTAGCCAGTGAAAGTTTGTGGCTTAAATCTATCTCTAGTGAGATGCTAAGCAGTAGTACTTACTGGTGGACAGGAATTAAGGAAAAGAGAATTATTATGATAAAAATGTAAAAAAAAAAAAAAACAACACCCCAAAACCTTACAGAACAAGAAACTGGATTGTGAAGGTACTTATTCTGGGCTGAACGATTCTTCCTGATAGTATCATAGAATAGAATTGTAGAATTCTTTAGGTTGGAAAATACCTTTAAGATCATCAAGTCCAACCATTAACCTAGCACTACCAAGTCCACCACTAAACAATGTCCCTAAGTGGCACATCTACATGGCTTTTAAATGCCTCCAGGGATGGTGACTCCACCTCTTCCCTGGGCAGCCTATACCAATGCTTGACAACTCTTTCAGTGATGAATATTTTCATAATATCCAATCTAAACCCTCCCTAGCACAACTTGAGGCTATTTCCACTTGTCCTATCACTTGTTACGTGGGAGAAAAGACTAGCCCTCGCTACAGCCTTCTTTCAGACAGTTGTAGAGAGTGATAAGGCCTTCCCAAGCCTCCTTTTCTCCAGGCTAAACAGCCCTGTTTAAGCAACTTCCTTTAAGATCATTTTCTACCTTAAAGATCATCTAGTTCCAACCCACTGCCATGGGCAGGGACACCTTCCACTAGACCAGGTTACTCAAGGCCCCTTCCAACCTGGCCTTGAACATTCCAGGGATGGGGCAATCACAACTTCTTTTTGCAACCTGTGCCAGTATCTCACCACCCTTAGCAGTAAAGAACTTGGTATACAAGGTAGATGTCTATTTAGCATGCAGCTGGGTTTTATTAGTCATTAGGGGTTAGATTCATCTCATACTGTAGGTTATTTAAAATAAGAAGAGTTGATAGGAAGGAAAGTGTGGGACAATTCTAGAAAGGAGTATTAAAACAGGGCATAACTATAGAAGTGGTGGGTGTGAGCACAGAATCACAATCAGAGTACATTTGCAAACTCAGGAGCTATGCTTTCAAATAACATTAAGATTCCTCAGCAGACTAAATCATTACTATTGTCTCATCTCTTTAAAGTATTACCTGTGTGTGCCAAAAGCCCGAATAAGACCATCATAAAGAATCCAACTCACATCATTATTCTTCTCTTACAGTCTCATTTTGAAAACAGGAGGAATCAAGGGCATAAACATTACTTCAGTATTTCTTTTTACTTTCATAGGGCAAAGAACAAAATACATTCAACAATGTATTTTCCAATGCCTATCACATCATGTTAAAACTCAAAGGTGAGGAAAGATGGCTCTAAGTAGCCAAATCATTACTTACATTTGGTGTAGGATATGTTCCCAAGTAAAAGCAAAAAGCTCATTTGAAGATTCAAAATCTCTATGACCATTGTGGTATGAGAAAGATTTGGAACCTTTAAGATTGCTTCTATTTATAGACTCCAGACTCCTTTCTTAGATGAGTTTGGTGGGTTTTATATCTTGAACCAAACAAATAAGCAACCAGGTGCACCATTAACCTATCCCTTTTACCAGCAATTCATTTTCCCCAAGTACTGAAAGAGAATTGTACCTAGAAGAATGAGATTCAGTATTTTATCCACACCCTCATCATTTATATACTAGAATGGATTAAATGTTAATCTCTTAATAATCCTTAACAAGCAAGATCTTAAAAAACTAGCACTGTTTAATTGTCAGATGCCACGTCAAAGGAAATGCTGTTTGTTAGTCAGGGCACGTCCCAGTCATTGCTGGGTTTAAAAACAGATTGTTTATTTCTCCAGGACAAAGCACTACTGCACCAGCTGGAAACTATATGGTTTAATGCCTGCAGATACGTGGTACAAATGGTGTAAAGCTGTCTATCAGAGGCAGATAAATCAGCAGTTTGGAAGCTGTTGATAAGTGGTCTTTCTCATTTGAAAAGTGAGGTCAAGGAAAAAACAACACATGGGATTCATAAAAGCAGTGAAATTAGAGTACAGGAGGAGGACTGGGTGCATAAATCACGGCCTTCGTGCTGTGGAGTTCTCAGGTATATGGTATAAGTGAATAAAGGAAGGGCAGTGATGAGCTTTAACTCAAGAGTAATAAGATCTTCAAAAGCATCAGGGATTTAGCAATTAATCAGCAAAGATTTTTGTGCTTTTCAGTTAACCCTTTACTATTCTGTTAAAACGCAGTAAGTTTGAGCTGAGTTTTGAAGTTACCAAAAAAACCAAACTATCTGGAAGTAGCAGATTTGCCAAAATATATGAAATTGCCTAAAACCTTTTTGATAAGTAATAGAAAAAAATTCTTAAAGGTACTCCTAACAATAGGATAAAAACCTTGTGACTGAGATGTTCATGGTCTCCTTTAATTTCCTTGTTAGCGATGGAGGATTTTGTACCCCAAATAAGCAATAATAAATCTCTCACAGAAATAATCTTGAACACATCAAAAAGACCCTGTCATGTTTACCTTATTTCTATCTAACCCTGAAATTTTTTTTAAAGTTGTTATCTAAAAAAAGGTTGCCCAGGGGGGTTGTGGAGTCTCCTACACTGGAGATATTCAAGGCCCGCCTGGACAAGTTCCTGTGTGATGTACTGTAGGTTACCCTGCTCTTGCAGGGGGGTTGGACTAGATGATCTTTTTAGGTCCCTTCCAACCCTTGGGATTCTGTGATTCTGTGAAAAGTGTCTATCTTCAGACTAATTCATGTCAAAACTGAAGTATTAAGCTTTATTTTTGCCTGACTTGAAGAAGCTGTTTTCCCCAATATGTTTTGGTAAAAATAGGCAAAAGATTTTTGTATTTATAAATAAAAAGGAATTGGAGCTGGATATGCATCTTCATTGTTTAAACAAAAATAAAGCAACAGCCAGAGGAGTATCCAGTGAAGGGTATTTTTATTATTTCAAAGTCTGTCTTCCAGTCTAACTGTAGTAGGAATACTGAAAATATTGTTGCAACTTGATATCATTAAGAATAATAAAAAAATTTCCAAAGCGCAATTGTAAATATGATGTCCGTTGTTAAACCTTACATCATTTTATGCCACCTAAATAGGCACATGAAAGCTAAGCACACACTGTAGGGCCTATCTGATACTGAGCATCCCTCATTATTGTTATGTTAATGTATCACCCAGTCATATTATTATTTTCTTTACTTGGGGATGCATAATGCAAATAGTTAAGTCTTTAACCAAAATGCTTCTGTCATAACCACAAGTTTCAAAGACTGGGCAGCAGTGGGATATATACAGCTGGCTGCCTGTTCATCTCTATCTCTAGAAATATTGTAGGCAACTTGGTCTCCTTTTTCTCTTCTCCTTCCAGCTGAACTTCTTACATCTGGACTTTTCATTCATTCATAGAGCTAGGTTTAATAGACAGAATGGTCTCTTTAATAACTAGCTTTGGCTAATTGTATTTTTTAAAGGATAATAAGTACAGTTGTGGGTTTCCTAATATTTTCATATCTGTTATTTATAAGCCTGAGCTTCCTAAATAAGCTGTACTGGAAAATAAGACAGTTCTGGAAGCAAAGGAATAGAATGTAATCAGGTAGGAGACAGGAAATTCAAATTACTTATGTTGGAAAAGATAGAGATAAGGAAGGAAAGAAAATGAAGCAGGAGTATTTGTCATGAGTGATACTGGTAAAAAAAAAATGTCTATTGCAAATGTTACTTCCTTAGAAAAAAACTTTTTTTTTTTGTTTGTTTGTCGTGTTACTGAATTGAAAAATACTATTTGTTATCTCAGAAACATTCCAACATTGTGGTTTAAAAACCGTTTCAGAATGAGTTATACATTCATAAACAGAGAGTTCATGAGCTTGTCCTGCTGCTCAGTCAGATCAGTCAGCATTTCACCCTTCCAAGACCTAATAACGTCAGGATCATTTTTCTTCAGTCACAGTGTGTCTGTGAAGGCACAGCAGATATAATTTAAGCCAGAAGAGAAGTGTGTTTATTTCAATGTAGGAGATGTAGAAGGCCAGTGTTTTGCCATTAGATAATGTGCCATATAAATCTTCACATACACCAGAGCTGGAAAGGAAACCTTGTCTTGCAGAACCAGAGATGTGGGAAGGGCTTCACACCAGGGCTACTGACTCAGATCAACCCTTAGATACGTAGATCTTTGCTTTGAACTCCTTACTTTGTTTTCCGTAGTGGACAAGGAGAACAAGAACTTCTCTCATTTCACTAACAAGTTCAGGTGGCTTCACTTTTGTAGTAGATGTTTATAAATAAAAAGTCTTCATGTCTTAGCTTATCTTATAAAATGTATCAATAATAATTCTTAAATTCCATGGATCTCAAAATTTCAGCTGCAAAGCTGACTTTTTATTCTGAATGAACTGTAGGTTTCTTTTAGAAGATTCATCAATACATGGTCTTTGTCTTTGCACTAAAATGAAATCTATTGCGCAACGAATGCTATTTCAAACGTAAATGAAAAAATTAAGGTTTAAAGTTATGTCTATCTGCAGATGTAATTAATAATCAAAAATGTAATTAAACATTAAAGAGGTTTTAAATTTTGTTGAATAGTTTCCTTTATGAGTTCCTAATAATAAGAGATATTAAATTACTTTGAGCAATAGTTTAAGTAGGCAGTTGCTTTTGACGAGTGTAATGCTTTAACACATTACATTTTAAATCAGAGAATAGAAGTTATACTAATGGAAGATGTCCAAAATTGATCAGTGGTATATTTTCAGTGTCTATTAGCTATTGCTAAGTTGCTAGAATTAGAAATATATAGGTGACATTGGCATGAATTCCAACGCTTTGTCATTACAATAGGCGTGATAAATTAATTCCCAATTTTGTTGCTTTGTGTCATGGTTTAAGCCCAGCTGGCAACCCAGAACCATGCAGCCACTCTCTCACTCCCCCTTTCTTTCCCCCACTCCTGGAGGGATGCAGAGGAGAATAGAAAGAATATCACTCCCACGGGTTGAGATAAGAACAGTCCAGTAACTAAGGTATAACGCAAACCACTGCTGCTACCACCAGTAATAATAATGATAAGGGAAATAACAGGGGAAGAGAATACAATCGCACACCACCCGCCGACTGATACACAGCCCGACCCGAGCAGTGATCTCTCCTTCTGAGTAACTGCCCACAGTTTACATACTGGGCGCGATGTGCTGTGGTATGGAATACCTCTTTGGTCAGTTTGGGTCAGGTGTCCTGTCTCTGCTTCATCCCGGCTTCCCCTCCTCCCTGGCAGAGCATGAGGCTCAGAAAGTCCTTGGTCAGAGTAAACATTACTGAGCAACAACTAAAAACATCGGTGTTATCAGTGCTGTTCCCAGGCCGAAAGTCAACACCACAGCACTGCACCAGCTACTAAGAAGGAGAAAAATTGCTGCTACTGCTGAACCCAGGACACTTTGGGATATTGCTAGGATTAACTTTGCTCAATAAAACAGTTCTTTAACTCAATAAGTAGACTAAACATTTACAAGATAAAGTAGAAACTACTAATTTTGAACTAGGGATGATTGATTGACATGTTTCCAAATGACAGCTTTTAATCAGAAAATGCCATTTTGTTGGAACTGAATAATTTCAGCAGGAATACATCCATTTCAATAACAATTCTAGAGGGATTTTTTTTTTTTAATTATTTCAGTTAAGTAAAAAAGAAATTGCTATTTTTTTTATATTTTGACTTCTTAGCTCCTGTTTTTGTTTTACATTTACAAAATCCAGTTATATTTCTTATTTTAAAACTTCGTAGTAAGATTGCATTTTGTCGTTCTTTTAAATTATTTTGTAATGAGAGGACTCTTATCACTCAGTACATTTTCCTATTTGTCTAACAAAAACATTAGCGAGGATCAGTATGTTTATAGGGAGAGAAGTGAGTGGTAAATTAGAGTTCAAAAACTAAAAGAGCTTTTAGTAAATTTTTTCATGAATTTTGAAACCCATTACAGCAAATATGACTGAAATACTGTCAGCATGGAAGATGCAGGTAGGACAGTGATCTTAATGCCCGTCTCTGTTACTTCATGTTATCCTGTTCTTTAAAATGCTGGATCTGAATTTTCATGATATAATAAGAATTAAAAACTTGTTTCTGAAATCTTCCTGTGCCTTCAAAGTGTTAGATTGAGGGCTTGTGCTGTATCAATTAAGAGAGAAGAAAAGAAGAGAGATAACAGGAAAGAAACAGGTGCAAATTAGGATCTGGTTTCTGAAGGCTATCTGCATGGTTTCCAGGCTGTGCCATCTGTTTTGATTTCAGAAATATTTTTTGAAAACTAGGTTTTGGGTAGTTTAAATTTGTTATGTTTGCTTTTGCTCGAAATGTTTTCCTTGAAAAGTAAAATTTGTGAGATGTTCATTTTTATAGTGTCACCTTGGATAAACCATTATATTCTGAACTGAGAATCCTTAATCAGCTGATCAGGATTATTACACTCAAAAAGGAAATAAATATCTTATGACATTAATGGCTACTCAAAATGACTTTATGAGTAGAGTGTTTTAGGCTTCTTTTTGAGTCTTTGTCTTGACCATATGACATCAGAAATCTATCTGATGTAAATGGAATGTGAAAGTAGTTTTATTTGTGATGCTGGGTTCATGGGGATGTTCTGTTTAACTTCTTATTAAATGATCTTTGATGTCTTCTTTCTTTTCACATTGGATGATATAAATTACTGTGGTTTATTTGTACGCTTATGTAATACATCTGGAGATAAATATTGAATGTTATTTAATGAAACAAAACTAAAACCATTACACACATAATTAGCCATTTCCTGTAACTTTAATAAATATATTAAATTATACTGAAGAATTGCAGTGTGTTTATGACCAACCTATATAGTAAGAACTTGGGGGAAGATATTTGCTTTCTCTTTAATAAACCTTTTCTCTTTAATATGCTTTTAATAAGTAATTAGAATTTAATAAATAAGTTTTCTTTTTAATAAATGGCCTCTACATGTAATAGTAGCCAGTGCCATGAGTCCTGGAGGGTCTTCCCTGGAATAAAGAGAAAGTAAGTATCTTTGGAGCTGTCACTTCATTTTCATGCACAGAAGTGCACAGTACATTGCTCAGGCTTTTTACCTGCTTGCATCATTCACAGATCTGCAATATTTAAGGCATGGGCTTTTTCTGCTTGATTTTTTTCTGCTTGATTCTGCTTGATTTTGGTATTTTGTTATGATTTGCTGAGATTTCTTCTGAGGGGAATGAAGTTTGCCATCTGTGATCGGTCTTATAAATGAAGATGCCTTTTTCACTGAGAACATGATGTAGTAAAAATGCAACAAATATTTTTGGTTGTGTCTGAAGAAATGCAATGTGTTGTGATTTTTTTTTTTTTTTTGTTCTTCCTTAGTCTAAAAAATGCTCAGAAGGTATTCCTGGTATCAGCAGTTAAAGGCAATTTTTGCCCATTGCTGTAAAACCTTGGAATATATCTGTTTAGCCATATCAAATAGAGTATTTTTTTTTTTTTTTGTAAAAGCAAAATCTACTTGCAGGTCTATATGATGGATATCATATATATCCAGTGTGATATGCCATATCTTCAGGGCTTAGAGCAAGATAACCAAGTGCAACTTTTTATGTCTTTTCTCATTATTTGAGTGTTGAATAACTGATTAAATGCAGGATTCTTTTATTTTGGCCATGGACAAGCTCTCTTAGCTTTTTGAACCAACAGTGGTGGTTACAGGCTGATTTCCTACAGTAGTTGCGTTGATCCAGAAGTCCACTATTGTCAATATTTTGAAATTAAATAATGGCTCATCAGATACATTATCTAGTGTTCTAGCTTTCAATTTCTGTTTTCTCTTTTTCTTTTCTTTTTTACCCCAGTCTTTTGAGACCTAGCATGAAAATGTGAGAATATTAACCTCTTTTCAGAAGTGAAAGGAAGGTTAAAACCTGAACCATACAATAGTACTAGAACTTTGTGATTATTTGCATGTTTATTTAATGGTTGTGGTACATAGTAATAATTTCATTGCATTGCCAAATGCCCATTTATTAAAAATTTTCTTTAGGAAGTTAGAATTGCTTTCAAATTAAGCATTTTGGTGCTGTCATTCTCTCTTAGGATTTAATGGTGTTGTGATGTTCTGTTGTAATGAGTGACTCATATTGACTCATTGTTTCTACACATTACCTCTGCCGATGCTTTGCAAATATTCATTCTTTAGAGATTTATGCATTCAATTTGTACCGCCTCTTGGAGGGATCAGTTCCTCTGCTAATATGATTTTAGGGACTAATTATTAATCAAATGAGCTGATAAAGACAAAACCAAGAAGCACAAACCTTTATAAAACACAAGCTGTGCTATGAAGGATAAAGTATGAGGAGGGATAAGTGGCAGCATAGGTTATGAGGTGCTGCTTCAGGGATGAGAGCCGTTTTACTCAGTATTTAAGGCTAGGTGTAAGGGGTCATAACAACCACTCTGTGCAAACCCTAAGACAGAGGATAGGAGGAACCAGATGCAAGGCTACAGGTCTATTTCAACATCACTTTGAGCCTTTGAAAAGGCTTACACACTTTGGCAGCTCCATGGAGCAGCTTTTCTTGTGCTTCACCATCCCATGTGTCAGCTGCAGGTGGCAGACACCTGTGTCTCTCCTGGAGCCGGAGAAAAGCCTGGAGCTGTGTTGGCTGTTAGTGCTGGCATGGGCTAATGTGACTGGGAACAGATGTGTGAGACTCACCCATTAAAGGTGAGACTTAACATTATTAAACTAGTTAAGCAGGCAAATTCAACAATGCCAGCTTACCACAGCTCTCCTTTTTTTCAGTAGGATAGCATGTCAGCATGGATACGGCTCCTTGCTGCAAGAATCCCAGAATCCCAGAATCCCAAGGGTTGGAAGGGACCTCAAAAGATCATCTAGTCCAACCCCCCTGCAAGAGCAGGGTAACTTAGAGTACATCATACAGGAACTTGTCCAGGTGGGCCTTGAAATATAATGTTAAAACTAAATATTTCTAAACTTATGTCCTAATACCTTTTAAAATCTTCCTTTAAAACTTCGCAGTAAATCTTAAACTTGGCAATTTACTTTCCCTCCGCTAATACAAACCAAGTGCCACTTTAAGTAGAAAGACTGCCTATCTAAAACATGCTCAGACTAACATACTAGAATAAAATTGCAGAGCTCTTAGGGTAACATACTGAAAAGCAAGGGCAGGGATGCTGTATTATTTGATGTCTTATAAGCAAAAAACACAGGCGTATAAAGTAGTACTTCATATACGGTCCCCAAAGGAAGTACTAAAAACTTGTTTGAAAAGGTCCGAATTTGAACAGCCTTGAACACTTGCCCCTCTGCCTGTTGAACTGACGACCACGAACACCAGTTCTTAATGTTGGTGGCTGAAGTCTGACACGTCGGAATGGCTTAGGCTGGTTACTGCTTGTGTCTGCAAGAACACCTACACTGCAAAGCCCCAGGCTGAAGTCAGAGATGAACAAACTTCTGGTTGGCTTTTGAACAATGAGAAAATGTACAACTGTAAAGGATATGAAAAAATGTGAACTAGGTTATTAATGTTGATGATAAAAAATGAAGCAGATAATGTAATTAATTAAAAATGGTAAAAGGGGAAAGTTGTTGCAATGTAATCAAATTTCTAAAGTCTTGTTTACTGGTACTAACAAATACTATATTTTTATTCAGAGGAGGGTTTTCTCTAATAATATGGCAAGCATTGAATTGTTAGGCAGAAAAAACCCCATTGCTTTTATGCCAGTCCATATTTTCCCAATATGTAATATTTTTCCAATATTACAGTTGCCACTTGTGTGAGTTTTTTCTTCAGAATATGTAGGAAAAACAACTTAGAAATAGTCCCAGAGCAGAAAGGGTGTCTCATTTACTGTATTTGTGTATTTTGGAGTGTCAATCCTGAGACCAGGGAGAAAGAACAGTGATTTTTTTAAGAGATCTCAGATGACTCTGAAAGAAGTTTGGCATGTTGCTTTTGCAGTAGATAAAAATCCACAGCATGCATCTCCCATGGACAGCCCTTCCAAGTTTACTGAGATCATATCATTACTGCTATATGGCCATACAGTGGGGCTGCTGTCAATCAGCAGGTAAAAGATATTTTTACAGTGATGTGGAAGGGGTTCATTCACCTGAGGTTGCTTTTTGTTGCCTTTTGGCTTGACTATTTCTTGAAAAATAAATGTTCCTTTTTGTACACCCTATAGTATGTCCTTCATTCCAGTTATTAGCTGTACTCAATATTAGGATTTGCTATTCTTTTTGCAGTAGATACTGGTTTCTCCAAGGCAAGCATGCTTTCATAAAGCTCGAACTATGTTAATTAGTTCTTTATATGGAAATATAATATGATTGACCTTTTTTTGACATGCTACTGAAAGAATGGCTTGCTTCTCTTTTGTTGTCCTTTTTCAATTTGGAAATGACATTCTCTACCAGCAAGCAATAATTTTCAAGGATAGAATAAAAGTTAGGAGTTAACAGAGCTATTTAGAAAGAATAATAACCATGGGTTGTGGGTTTGATTATACACTGATTTTCACCTTTTGTAATTTGCATTATGAGTTAGCACAAATGTCTATGTTGCTTGGTTTACAAAGATGTAAATGATTGCAAAAAAAATACAGAAGAACAGCAAAGCAGATTCAATATTTAGGATGTGTAATACTACAGAATGAATAGAAGTGTTCATTCACTGGAATATTCACTAGAAAAATAGCTTAAAGAGTTAACATAACTTTTCTTTATTCTCTACAAATATGAAATAATTGAATTTTAGGAAAAGTAGGCTACCTTCTGCTGCCACAGAGGCAAACCTAGCAGACAACTTGTCTTGTTAGAACAGAACAAAACTTGAACAGTTGCTTGTGAAATGTGCAGCTTCATTTTCTAGTTTTATTATTGCTTGAGCTGACAAGCTCTTAAGAATGGTTTGAAATGTTAGTACTCTTTCAGAACACTGACAATAGGAAAAGGTGGAATTTCAGAATGTTTATCCCTCTCTCTTTTCTCCTGTTGTTATGAAGGATGGATTGTCTTATGTTAACAAGACAAAACAGCTTCACAGATACTCTGTCCCTAGGTATAAAAGTCAAGGATTAGGTGCAAAGAGGTGGTTGATATGCAATAGTTTTATAAGTGTAACAGTATGTTAAAGCTGTGAAATGTTATCAGTATCCCGGAAATGCCAATGATGCAAGAGGACATGTAACCAGCTCTATCTCCCACACTTAATGAGTGCTGAGCTTGACTTGAAGGCTGAGCCCAAAGTCTTATTTTCTGCTTTAAACAATCCACGTATTGCACATTTGCCATTTACTTCATGTCAAATGGTTTCAGATTAAGCACTGCAAGTTAATGCTTCAGCAATGTATTTTGAAATCATAGAATCATAGAATAGTTAGGGTTGGAAAAGAACTTAAGATCATCTAGATCCAACCCCCTGCCATGGGCATGGACACCTCACACTAAACCATGTCACCCAAGGCTCTGTCTAACCTGGCCTTGAACACCGCCAGGGATGGAGCATTCACAACATCATGGGGCAATCTGTTCCAGTGCCTCACCACCCTCATGGTACAGAACTTCCTTCTTATATACAATCTAAACTTCCCTGTTTAAGTTTGAACTCGTTACCCCCTGCCCTATCACTACAGTCCCTAATGAAGAGTCCCTCCCCAGCATCCTTATAGGCCCCCTTCAGATACTGGAAGGCTGCTATGAGGTCTCCACGCAGCCTTCTCTTCTCCAGGTTGAACAGCCCCAACTTTCTCAGCCTGTCTTCATACGGGAGGTGCTCCAGTCCCCTCATCATCTTCGTGGCCCTCCTAGGGACTTGTTCCAACAGTTCCATGTCCTTTTTATGTTGAGGACACCAGAACTGTAAACAGTACTCCAAGTGAGGTCTCAAAAATACTGAATTATTTAGAATTCAGTACTTCAGAATTCTTTACTCTCAGAAATACTGAATTTTTTAACCAAACCTGTGAAGAGGTGGAGGTCCCTTTAATCTGAATAGTTTCAGTCAATTAACATTCATAGCCTTACTGTTTCTGTTGGAATAAAGTACCCTATTCTTCATTTGGAAGCTAAATCAGCACTGATGCAGCAAAATACCCATTGCTGGCAGGATTCGGAGATTCCCATTGGGTGTCAGTATCTGAATATTTACCTGCCTGTTGCTTCCAGATTCGTGCTGGCTGAGGCTGGAGCTAACCGAGTTACTCTGAAGAAATGCTGCTGTCTTGGTAAAGCTTTAACTCTGGTGAATGTAGTCCAGAACAGACATGAGGTACAAAGGTATTCCTGAATGTCAAAGTGTTCACAATTTTCTTTCTCTGTTAAGGGATAAATATTACAGAACAGTGTGGCTATTGGATAAGATAGTGTAAACCATAATGAAACTGTTTCAATAACCACCTCCAAAATGTGCATTCAAGTTGTTATTTTTTAATGAAGCAATGTATAGTTACTTCTGTTTTCTTCAGTCAGAGTTGTGGTTTGTTTGTTTTTTGTTTTTTGAGTTTTTTTTTTTTTTTTAATTAAAGGGAAAGAAGTGACAAACAAGGACAGGTCCTCAGTAGGAAAGAAGTTATTTTTGATCACTAAATGTCATTAATGTATTAAAAAAGAGGTAAACTTATGACCTGACCCCGGTGGTTAAATGCCATATTAGAGTGTTTAATACATGAACATACACAGAATGTCTATCACTTAAAGCTATCTTGGCATCATTGTGGTGGCCTGCTGTACTTTTGCAAATTACTTTGTCGTCTTCGTGGCTTTGCAATTCTTCTTGATGCCACATCACTGATAATGCTACTTTCAACACTGACTGTATGAACACTAAGAATTATTAATAAGCTTCTGATGGTCTGTTTTTTAGATAAAAAATTTCTTGTCCTCCTGTTTCCTATATTTTTTTCCACGAATGTCCAATGGTGACAGATTTTCTGAGAAACAGTGTCTAAATCTTTGTGTTTATATATGATTTTCTTTACTTGGCAGACTGTGCTTCAAGACTAGGAAGATACTAAGACTTCTCATCCTTTAAATAAAGTCAAGTTGAAAGACGTGATACGGAATACCCTTGTAAAGATTTCATATTGCAGCAAGTAATTTAAGTGCAGTTTAAGCATACCATAAAATATACAATTAAAAAAAAAAAAAAAAGATTGTGCACCCTGATAGGTAATATAGTAAATTGCAATCCTGCAGTTTCTTTTGCTTGATACCATACAAGAAAACACAGATACTGATTTCTGTTGAATGTCTTTTGATCAGGCAGCTAAATCATAGAATCATAGAATCATAGAATAGTTAGGGTTGGAAAGGACCTCCAGATCATCTAGTTCCAACCCCCCTGCCATGGACAGGGACACCTCACACTAAAATATCAAGTAAACCAAAGTAGCTGTCAGTGTTTGAGCCTAAGGGTCAAAATAAGTGTTTAGTAGGAGTGAAAGAGGGAGCCAGAAAACAAAGAAAGAAGAGAAAACCGTATAGATAGGTTTGTCATAGAATACTTTTCCCCAAAAAAGTCATTATGAGGCAGACCAGTCATGTTTGGTAGCATTAAGACTATTTTGGGTTTTTTTATGTTGAAAAAACTCATTCAGAAAGCACCCCCCTTCCCTTCTGCCTTAAAGTTATGTTTGAGTTTATTGTGTGTCCTGATTTACACAACATTGTGTAAAGCTGCTTTGATCCCAGGCACCTATGTGTTAGGGTCAGTGTTATTAAATCTAAAACTTGCATGGCAACTGCTTTCAGAAAATACCTGTCTAAGAAGAGGACTATGCAGAGACTACCATTTTCATCAGTTTCCTCTGAATATAATGTGAACATACAAAATGAAGATTAGCAGTCATCTTTTGCATTCTTCTTCCCTTTTCTAGGTCTCTTTCTTATAGCAGGCAATTACATTCTTGTGTAGCAATAATTTAGACTTACGTCAATGTTGTAATGACTTTGGAAAGCTATAAAGCCACAGTTTGCAGAGTTTTAAAGTATGTGCTTAAAGTATATTGCTGTTGAGCAAAGCACTTAAGCATGTGCTTAATTTCAGGTATGTGGTAAAATGTCATTGGATTTATTTATACAGCAGTCTAAGGATGGATAAAACATTAATTCAGGACACTGTTCAGCTACCATGCAAGGGGGATTGCAGGAGGAAAGGGAATGCCGGGAGTCATGGAAACTGAGGGTTTGAAGGAACAACTCAGATTCCTCTTGTCCATTGCTGAAGTGCCTGTAAACCACCTCTGATAGTATCTGGTCAATTAAGATACAGTCAGTAATGAGGGAAATTCTATAGCATTAGAAACATGCTTCTGAGCCATTTCTGTAGTTCCTATACTGAAAATCCTTGTCTTTCCCTAAAACAGGCTTTTTTAAAACACAGGTACCCCCGTCTTATAACACTTTTTCACATAGTGGAAGATTTACCAAGTCTAGGCAAATAAAATCTGTTTTCTCTAGATTAAATAAATCCCATTTCTTTAACTGCTCCTCAGATCTTGTATTTCCTTTACTACTTGGCTTGTTGCTCCCCGTCTTGTTTTTTGTAGTGTAGTGACCAAAATTAACCATAGACTCTCAAGATTATTAAACAGATCAAATAAATTTTTTTGCCCTGCTCTTTATCTGTCCTAGGACTGTTGTGTGCTTTTTGGAGAACAGCATCAGACTGCTGAGTTGTGTTTAGCTTGTGGCTCGCTGCAACATGTAGCATGGGACAATGATTCTCCATTACTTTTGGACTGCAGTTTGTCATCTTGTTGCTTTTGTCCATCTGATTTCACCTCTGCATGGGTTGCACTTTACACACTTTTAAATTGAATTTCACATTGTTCATCCTGGATCACTTCTCCAGCCTGCTTTCAATTCTGATCCTGTTCTTGATATTGTTTGTAATCCGCCTTTCTGCACATTCCCAAATTTGAGTTTTGTACGTATAAATGCCTGTAAGTATACTCTCTAATAAGTGAAATAATGATGAATAATAACGGACTTGGTCAAAAGTCCGTGAAAGTTCATAATTGAAAATACTTTTGGCAATTAAATATTAAAACCTGATGTTTCACATAGTTTATCAACCCACTGAGCAATGCTATATTCATCTAAACCTCATTTTCTTCTGAGAAAATTAGGTAGTGTTACTCTTGAAGTCTTACACCACTGTTTCCTGATTATCCACAGCTTGTCTGTTAAAGAGCAAAACTAGATTGGCTGGATATTACCCGGTATGGATAAAATAATGCTGGCTGTTCTTTTTATCACTTTATTTTCTATAAAATCAGGTTCTGTATTTGTATTTTTTAGAGACCTAAAGACTAAGCTGTTTGTGTATATTTTATTCTCCTTTTCCTTGTTAAAGGCAAGCAGGTTTTGCCATTCTCCAATCCACCAGAATTACCCCATCTTTTTGAATTTCTCAGAGATTTCTTTGAAAACTCTTCAACCTTTTTCTTCTTTTTCATAATCATCTCATTGGAATAATTTTCTAACTTTAGATTCTTAACCATTTTTTATCTTCCTTCTATTTCCCCGGTGGCTTCTTCTTTCTTTTGGAAAAGAAAATACTGTCCCCAGTGTATTCAGAAAGGTGACATATCTTTGTCAGCATGTATTGCTTTTCCATCAGATGTTTGTAGAATAAAAATCCTCCCTGCTGCCTGATCCTTCCCTAGGATATTTCTGAATATTACTCCCTTCAATACAAAGATGTGAATCTCAGGAGATTTTGTGAAGACTAAGGCTTGCGCTTGATCTTCAAGGTTAAATAGGGAACGAATGACTCCCTACAGTATAGCACCCCTATTCATGGTCCCTTTTATCTTTAAGTAGAGTCATTCAAGACGACAGTAATTCCTTCTGACTTGTTGAATTGCAAGATTCAGAACCAGGATACGTGTTATTGATACAGAGGCAAGGCTGCCTTTTTTCTATCTTCCTGCTCTTCTTGAACAATTTATTACCCGTTTACAGCAAAATCTCTGCAACATATTCCATTAATGCTGTAGTGCTGCTTATGTTGTTGACTGTGTGCTAAACCTTCAGCTTTTTGCAGCTATTTTTCATTTTCATGGCATTTACATATCACTACCATAGATACTTAATTGGAGGCTCCATTATTTCCTTTCCTATAATTCCATTTCAATTTCCCAACCAAATAGCTGGCCTGAGAGTTTTAGACTTTCACAATATGCACTTTTTTGGTCATCTGTGTGATTTTTTTCACTGTATCGGCCTAGCTTAAGGGGGGGTGATGTGAAGGATAGCTCTTCTCCTTAGTAGCCTTTTTTTTTTTTTTTTCTCAAACCTACTGGATTCTCCAGTGTTGAAGCATCAGCAATTCTTTATCTGTCTCTCCTGCCCAATAGCCTGTCAAAATTCTCAAGAGGGTTTCTGAATGTGGCTACCAGATGAGTAATGATGCTGAGGATGGGTTTTAGGTAGTTATTTAGAATCAAAGTACCGGTGTGCCAATATGTGGTCCTCTGAAAGTCTCCTGGGAGGACACTATCAACACAGTTGGGAAGTCTGAGCTTTGTGTCCAGTTCTCAAGGTTAAAAATAGTCCCAAAGTTTCTGTAATGCTTCTTAATGCAACCTCCTAAGTCTCCAACCGTATTAACTTTCCCACTGTCTGCATTTTTCTTACTTATTTTGCTTCTAATTAGAGATTCTTGATAATTATATTGAAATGGAAAGAGATCTCTTCTGCCTCAAATCACACCCTTTGACTTCTTCAAGTACCCTCAAGTGTCTCTGCCACCTTCTTTATTGAGCAGAAATGCTGTAATAACTGCCAAATTAAAAATGCTCTGATAAAATTACAGAGTATTATCCAAATAAAATGTCTGGTCACCAACAGAAGTAGAACTGAGAGTTCAGCCATATGCAACCCAAATGGCAGTGTTGCGAACACTCGATCATATAAACTTGTGCCTGTAGAAATTATGTAGACTGTTGCTGAGTACAGTGCTGTATTCATTTAATTATTCCTTTCTAGCTATTCTAGACACCCCTGTTTTGGGGATAAAATGCATCAACAGAAGGAAGTTTTGAGTTTTTGTTGTTTGTTGTTTTGTTTGTTATTTTTAATAAGTAATAATTTAATACTGCAATGACAGAAAACTCATGGGTTGAGATAAAGACAGTTTAACAGGTAAAGCAGAATCTGCACATGCAAGCAAACAAAACAAGGAAATCATTTGCCACTTCCCATGCTCAGGCAGGTGTTTAGTCATCTCCAAGAGAACAGGGCTCCATCACATGGTTACTTGGGAAGACAAACACCATTTCTTCCTATGTCCCCTCACTTCTTTCTCCCCCAGCTTTATATGCTGAATATGATGCCATATGGTATGGGATATCCCTTGGGTCAGTCAAGGTCAGCTGTCCTGACTGTGTCCCCTCCCAGCTCCTTGTGCACACCCAGCCTTGTGCTGGTGGGGTGGTGTAAGGAGCAGAAAAAGCCTTGACTCTGTGTAAGCACTTCTCAGAAGTAACAAAAACATCCTTGTGTTATTGACACTGCAGGACAAATCCAAAGCATAGCCCCATATAAGACTATTATGAAGAAAATTAACACAGCCCAAATCAGCATAACCTATCATTCTTATTACTATACTTAATAGTCATAACCATTTATTTCTTTCAGTTAATGTTGTGACGGACAGTGTTCATGAGACATCCTACTTTATTCTATTCAAGAATCAGGATTATAAAAGCAAAGTTTTTCCTAAATCCTGTATATTTACATACTGTATACTTAACATCTTCCTCATAGTCTTGACTGGAGAATACGTCCTTCATTTCTAAAGGTTTTTTTTTTTTTGTGTATTTGTATTGTTCTGGTTTGCGTTGGGCTGTAGCTGTTATTCCTTGATGGTTGAATAGCTTTCTGCATGGGATAATTTGTCTATCTGTACAACATTTTCAGATCCTTTGGGAAAGAAAAGGTATTATACAAAACTTGGATAATATATGTGTTTTTTATACATATGTTTGATACTTTTCATCTTGACATCTGCTATGGATGAATAGGCTTTTATCATATAGTTCTGTGACAGCTCCATTCTATACTGTAATAATATTATGGAAAAAAAGCTCAGTGGTATAATTTTATACAAGATCTTTTCTCCTTCCCTTTGATGTACGAATAAGTCTTTTGGGATCCTAAGGCATACTCTAGCCAGTGATTACTAATCAGAATTAAGGGTATTGAACACAAAACAGGCTTTGAACAGAAAACAGAACAGTTGTTCTCTTTTTTCTCCTCAGTGTTGTAAGGCATTTTAGAATTATGGTAGCCAATGGAGTTTACCATTTTTAAAACTAAACTGTGCAGTGTTAGATGATTTTTATAATTTTAAGCATAAAGTAAGTGCACATAGTCATAACTCCGTTTCAAAGGAAAATAACATTCTCAATAGAAAATCGGGTTTTAATTGGTGCTAGCATCATATGGCTTGTTGGTTTAGTCGTAGAGTGAATTAGAGCTGGACGGAAAATATTTCACAGGGCAATCATCCTGCAAGAACGGAGCCTGATCAAAAGGGTGGGGGATTATACAGATTTTAACAACATTTTAGTAAAGGGGCATAGAATAGTTTGGACTGGTATTGAAATGTTTTCTTTAACTTTCTGGCTTAAATTAATTGTGAATTTCTCAATGTAGTAAAATTAGCATAGTATTACTTCTATGTAATAGAAATAATGACATAATAACATAATAGGGAAAACATATCCTTTTGCTCCAGTAATAAGAAAATATTTCAGTGCTATTAAAACATTTCAGTTAGGGTTTTTTTCCCAAATTAAATTTTACTGTAGATTATGGCGTTTTATTATGACTCTATTCTGATTTTTAACTCCACTCATTCTCTTTTTTAAATCCTACATTTCCTCCTCCCCGTCCCCCAAATTATCAAATGAAATCTGGTCTTCAAAATCCATCCCTATTGATTTATATAATCTATAAGAGCAACATTTTCAAAATAGCTCCATTAAATTAAGCATTCACTGTGGGTAATTTTTAGTAATAAGGAAAAGCCTAATTTATTAAGGGTCCTTTTAAGATTCCACTTACTTCCTAGTTACATCCCTGGTTGTTAAATGTCTGTCAATCTGACAAGTCTTCCAAGAGTAGCAAGTAGATCTTAGATTCCTGAATATAGCAATTTCATTTCGGTAAACTGTGGACTAGGTCATAAAATGGGTTTGAATATTAGCCTGAGTTCTTTATCAATTATTTACCACTGATAGGAGGTCTTCAATGAGCATTTAATGTCATTGTACACGCAAGCTGTACAAAGTTCTTTGAAGAATAGTTGTATAGCAACCACCAAGGAGAAAAAAAATCGGTTTTGCCATTTGTGGCTTTTTAACCATCAGGTTGCACTAGTAAACTTTTTGCTTTTTCTAGATATACTTCTGATTTATACCTATGTCAGTACAAGATTTGTGAGTTCCTGGGAGAGTCAGCTGTTGACCCAATTTAACCTGATTTAATCTGTAAAATGTTGGCAGATTTGTCAATAACGATTACAATATATATTTCTCGAATCATATATTTTACTACCAATATGCATCAAGAGAACTTTAAAGATCAGAACCTTAAATTTAGCTGCTATGCAGGTCAATCCTCAATACAAACTGTACTGTTTTCCCCCTCAGTCTCAGGTGTGTTTTCTTAAGAATTAAAAAAGTAAGCCAAAAGTTATTATGTGTAAACTCAGCTATAACAGATCTTCATGGGTGAGGGGTTCCTAGAGTAACTTTTTCCATCTTAGAGATATGATGCAATGGTTATGAAAGGGGAAATCATGTTTCAAAATCTTAAGATCTAGTATTGCCTCTTCCCTACCTAATAGATAACTTTTATAACTTTTTTCTTGAGTAAAAAGTAGTTTTAATGATGAGCACAAGTAGTGCTGTTTTTTTAGTGAACTGCTTGATAAATACGAATCAGGGTCTTTTGCTGAGAGCTACCATTAGGATTTAAAATCCACAAATAAATTTGTACAGAGTTACTTTGTAGAGAACTTCTGAAGCAGAGCATGCCTTTCCTTTTGAACTTTGTATATGGTAAGGTATTGTCAGAATATAGATATTACCTTGGGTTTCACTTCATACTTATGTTTTGCAAATTTGCTCTGTGCAACATTGGTAAGAAAAATTATTTTATAAATATAATTAAGCTGGCCAGAATTGCAGCAAATGAAAAGCTTTCTTCTGAATGTGTGAAATTCCTCCCTATAGGCATAAAGACATCATACCTGGCTCTTGGCTACTGCTCACAAAGAGGTGGGGGAGGAAGGTCCCACAGGACCCTCTGCCACGTGAATGCATGTAGTTTGGACACCTCAGGACATCTACAGTGACCCCCGAATCCCAGTTCCAGGCTTTAGTGTTGGACAAACATGTTAGTGTATCTCTGTTTCTCTTGGAAACTGTTGTTATCTGTGACTCCATATATTGTTGGGTAATCAGGAGGGGATGCCATAGATCAGTAATCACAGCTCCTGTGTTCTTCCGTTATGAACTATTCCTTCAAACAGTCTGTAATGCTGGCTGTGCATTTTAGTGGTTAATGAGAGGTATTTTTGGAAATTAAGTTCTTTTCTGTATGTTTCCATTTGCTGAAATATTTGCACATATATTTTAATAAGTCCTGTAACTTTCCTGCTGGAATATATTTGCATTTATTTGTATTAACTCAGTGTTTGCATTGGTTTTTTTTCTAAAACAAGACAAGGAGAGAAAAACATGAGTACAATTTATTCACAAATAAAATAGCCTTTCACTGAAGCAGGTATTAGAATATAATGTATTTCTGAAAGCAGAAGTTGCCTGGAATTTTCCCTCTCTCAAAGAATTTCTTAAGAAGCAAAGTTCAAATATTCTGTCATTTAAAACCATAATTTAAAGAGTACTCTGTACAAAACACCATTCTATGTGTTTTTCAGGTTTATATGACTTTGAGTTATTTGTCCTCTGGACAAGTATTTTTAGTCTTTGCAAGCCCCAAAACTTTAGTTTTTGCAAGCCCCTTAAAACACCACTGAAGAACAATCATTTTAATTTTTCTCGTGTTTTGGTCACATTAGTTTGATCTTTAAATTCAAATAATTTGAATTATAAAGTCATTGACTTTATAATTTCAAGGACTTTTCTAGCCCAGTTGCCAGAGCTTTAAAAGGCAACAGAAATCCATAATCAAAGTACATTCATAAAATTTGATTTTAAAAGCCACTGACAAGCTCTCAAGCCGCGATCTTGTAGCTTTCATGAACTCATCAATGTTGGGCTGCACAAAGGCTGTGGGTAGTATGATTGGAGGTTATAAGAGTCTGAGCAGTAAGGTTGCTAGCAAGAGAGATACAAACCTCAGTTTCTAGGCTAGAGCTGATTGAGAATGTTTTGATCTCAGTCAATTGACTACATGGCAGAAGCAAAGTGAATGGGTGAGCTGGACATAAAAGATGAATCACTCTTCTTATTTTTATGGGAATGCTAATTAGCAATCAAGTAGTATTTACATCTTCACTGGGCTGTACAGTTGTTAATTACACAGTGATAGGGGCCATATAAAATATACAGAAAACAAAGCTACCTGTTCCAGTTTTTGTTCTTTGAAACTTCACCGCTGGAGCAGCAGTGGACTTACCAAACATAAAACTTGCTCTCGAAGGAAGGGACAAGATGTCCATTGTTCTAGTAATGACTGTGCCTCTTCATGGTGAGCTGTACAGTGGCAGCGCCTGCGTGACACAACACAGTTAAATCACTTGATAACCAAGACTTTATTTAAACCCATGATTTATGTCTTTACTTCAGCTCAGATGCTGCGCCTCCCAGCCGCCTCCCAAGGGCACTGGAATGATTAACACATGGCACACATACAGTGTTTGGTACTGAGGGGTGCTTTCAGTAACTGCTCTAGCCTGAAGTGGTAGCTGTCTGGGAGAGCAGTAAACAACCAGGGCTTCTTCAAAAAGAAAAGGGAGAATTCCCCTCACTTTTGGCATCCTCTTCTATATTCTTTTTGCATATACATCTGGCCCTTTTACTCCCCTAATATTTTCCTGGCTTACTTGCTGCCTGTCCAAAATCAGGGTGTTGTATTAGTCTGCTATATCAACAAAACATATATATTATTAAGTCATCATGTAATACAGGCTATAACAATGAAATAATACTGTGATGGAGTTCATATTAATTTTATGTGGAAGATAAAAGAATCATATTACATCTTGACTCATGCACCCAGATCTTGTGTTTGATAGGGAAGATGGAGGAGATTACAAGGAGTCTGTAACATAACATTTCAGTTGAAACACAGATGAATTAGTGTAATGACTCTGCAAAGAACTGAAGAGCATAATTCCATTTTTTTCTGCAGCTTTTTTTCCCAAGCCTTAAGTGCTTTTCCTGCTGATACTGTGAGGTGTTTTGGTGAAAATGGTACAAGAAACTACCATAAATACTGTACAACTTAATTGCTTTTACCCATATGGCATCTGTTTTAATACCCGGCTTCAGTTTCAAAGTGTCCACTTAACAGCTGTAAAACAACTGTTCTTTTAAACTACCCAGTCAAATGACTATTGAACAGTAATTTACTAAAAAAGACCCAAATAAAACTTGGTGTGGGCAGTAGTGAAAAATGGTAAATTAATTTAATATCCCCAAAGCATCAATACTATGAACCAATTAACCAGCAATCAAAAGTGATGATAAAAGTTGTCCTCGGGTGCCATTTATAAGAGTTTTGGTATTGATTTTAAGAACCTTTAGATAAGACTCAGTGTGTATAGAGCCAATCCCCAAACTCCTACCCCAAAATATGTTTCCAATAATTCTGATTGATTTATGAATACCGAACCAAAAGAACGCAAGACCTTTTTGAAACGGACAGTCCCTATCTCAGTCCATTACAGTGATAAAACCTCACAGTGAATATATTGTGAATGAATAATCAAGCTTCAGCTAAACTGACTGCTAATGTCTTTTTGCTTCTTGATTAATAGCAGAACTCCTTCACAATGGATCTCATCAAAAACAAGATGAAAGTAATCTCTATTGAAACGTGTCCATTCAAACCCTAAATCATTAGAATTCTTCAGCTCTGATGGGGGCTCAGTAATTAGTTGAGTTGCAATATACCTGCTGTGCCATAAACAGCATGAATTAGAACGTGTCTATTTCTAAGAGTTATTATTTGTATTACTATGGCATCTACAGGACACAGGTAAAACCAAAGTCTCCCAATGTTAGGCATTGCTCAGGAAAAATAAGACCCCTAGTCCTACAGAATGCAGCCAGGACAAAAGAAGAATTGGCACTGAAAGCTGCTCTGCAGAAATGGAGCAAAGCAATAGGTATTGGCGTACAGAAGATGCCATCTTGGTTGCCCTTCCTGCTTTTTCTTTGCATAGCACAATTATATGAAAAGAAACAGCATCAGAAGGCAAGAAGGTAAAGGGACAAGGCAGACAACAGTGAGGGTACAGAAGGTAGGGAAATAATGAATTACAACAGAGAAAATAGGGATATGAAATGGAGAGGTAAGGGCAGAGATGGTGTGATGAGAAGTGCAGGAATGGCTGATTCTGAGCTGAGAGAAAGCAACTGTGCAGACACCCGGGGCATGCAGTGCAAGCCCTCACCACAGGCTTTTGCAGATAGGTCTCATGCAGGGGGCTGCAGGTGGTCCTTAGTGTCATGCTGGAAAGGAATCATAAAGTCAGCAACTAAAAGAGATTGAGACAGTTAGTTTAGACAATTCTGTCCTGGGCAGCACCAACTGTACTCATATCGCTCCAGACAGACATTTATTGCTGTTCATCCCATCCACCATGCCCACAGAAGCTATTTTCATTCTTTTTTTTTTTTTTTTTTTTTTTTTGTAGCACCTTTTAAGCATTAAGACTATCTGATCCCAGCGATTTTCAGAGCATGTTCTTGCCACTCCTTTGGGTTTTTTTCATCACACATCTATGTTACTGTACATTCCCTGGCCTTGGCTGCTTTCTTCAGCACATGGCCTGCCAGCACTGACAAGAGCAGGGCTTCTCCATGCACCGTGACAGCTGTAGTCCTGCTTGTCTCTCGCAGGGCACTACTTGGCAGGTTCACTGCAGCAGGACACTGCCTTAGGTACAGATTTGAGATCCTCTGTAATGTCCCATTTCTCATTTGAAAATATGAACTCACCTCTTCTACATCCATGTCCTCTAATACCTGGCATCCTCTGCAGCTTTGTGCTGTTGGTGGATCTGATGAATGTAGTGTCCTCAGCTACCGTGGTACTTGTGGAATCATAGGTGAAGCCCACCCGGACTACCGAAGAACCCCTGCACTGCAGCCTTGCTGTGGCTGAGAGCCGCTGGAAATGATAGCAGAGACAGTTTTGTAGATGATTGTTTTAGTTCTATTTAAGATTATGTTTCTTTCTACCTCATGAAACTGTCCTGGAAGATAGTGCTGGAAGCCCTTCCAAATCAAGATAAATGACATTCAGTGTTCTCCTGCCCAAAGGCCTGTTACCCTATTAAAGAAAGAAATTAGACTTGTTTGACTTGATCAGCTCTTGACAAATTAATGGTGGCCATTAGTCGTCATCTAGTTTTCACCTAGGTGCTTGTAAAGTTCATTTGATTACTTTGATTATATTTCTAGAACTGTTACCAGGACTTCAGAAATTGCATCTGTTGATTGGTGGAGGAGTCAGCAGAGTGATGATACAGAATGATAGAAATACCCAAAGCTGTTCTGTGGCTGGCTGGTCCGTAATTCCTTAGTACCTTGTCATCTTCTTGTTCCTTTCTAACCACCATAGGCTGAAATAATGTATTTTTGTCACTGCTATTAGTTACGCTTACTGTCCAGTCAGAACTGAACTTTCTTTTGAGGCTGGATGTGAAAAAGTTCAGACACTGCTCTCACTGTCTTGTGGACAGCTTTCCTTCTACCTTGACATATCTTGACACCTAGGCTAGGGCTGCTCCTGTCAGGCAGGTGTTCCTGTCTCAGTACACTGTCACCCTCAGGTGACAATCCTATGTTATGCAGTCCTGCTGTGAGTGGGATCCTGAAACCCATCTGAATTAACAAACAGCTCAGCCCAAGACTTAAGTGTTTCACGTGCTTGCTTTTGAGGTTCTTCCTTACAAAAACTCATGTTCACGGTTCCTCCAGTTAGCATCTACCTTCACATTTTCAACTGTTTCCTTCTTGCTGGTTAGAAACAAATTTCAGAGTCTTCTTTATTGGTCCTTATAAAAAAAAAAAAAACAAACCTTCAAACCAGCTGATGCTCTGGGACACACAGTAAGGTCTTCCCTGAAGTTCTTTTGCACAGCTTCCTAAAAGTCATCTATGCTGAGTTCATCACAAAACAGGATAAAATAAATACTTGAAACCCCTTTTATAGCTACGGGCTTCCTAAGGGAAGTGCTTTCGTGAAAACGGGGGTTGGGATGCCCCATGCTGATCTCCCCAGGCTAGCGGCCATCCCCGCAGAGCTCGGGGGCCGCACCTTTGGCTGCTGGCTGCCGAAACGCCGTGGCGGGGCTGGGGAGCGCCGGGACAGAACTCTAACCCCGCGGCTGCGCTGCCTTTTCCCCCTTTTCTCCCTTTGCCCCCTCGAGGCTTTTCTCTGCCGGCGGCGGGGCAGCAGCGGCCGGGGACTGCGAGAAGTGCTCGCCGGGCCGTGGCCGGTTCACGCGGGGTGGTAGCGGGCAGCGCGGCCCCGCCGCAGCCAGCAGCGGCGCCCCCGCGGCGGGGGCGCGGATGGTCTCTCCCGGGCCGCCGGGAACCGCTGTGACACCTGCTGGCGGCGGCGGGCGGGGCGGAGGGAAGGGGAGGGGAGGGGAGCGGAGAGGAGAGGAGAGGAGCGGAGCGGAGCGGGCGGGCAGGCAGGCAGGCAGAGTGTGCCCGCCGTGGGGCGCTCTGCGGCCGGTGCCCGGCGGGGATGCGGTGCCGTCCCCTGGTGCGGGGCTCGGCGGCGGGCACCGCGGGGCCGGGCGCCCTCTGAGCACCGGCGCGGCGGGGCACTGCGGTTTCGGCGCTGCAACAACGGCTCCGCGCCCCCTGCCCGTCCTTCTTTTTCTCCTCCTCCTCCTCCGCCGCCGCGCCACTTCCAGGGGGGGCTGGTGTCATGCGGCTGGCGCCGAGGGAGGGGTGCCGGGGGCCTCAGCGGCAGTGAGAGGCGGCGAGCCGAGCCGAGTCGAGTCGAGTCGAGTCGTGTCGAGTTGAGCCCCCTGCGATGACAGCTATGAAGGAGCAGCCGGCGCACCCGGGCGGCAGGGGGAACCCGCCGCCGCCGCAGCCCGACCAGGTGGGACCCGCGGCGGGAGGCGCCGAGGGGTGGCCGGGGCGAGGGGCGGCATTCGCCGTCCCGGAGAAGTTGTGTGGAGCTGGGTAAAAGTCTGGGGGGGACAGGACGGGCGCCCTCGGGGCGGCTCGGCCGGGGGAAGAGAGATCCCCGTGGAGCCGTCTCGGGGGATGCGCGGGTAGCGGTGGGGCCGCCCGGAGGAGACCCAGCCTTGTCCGGCCCCGCCTCGAGGCTGGGGTGTCGGTCGGCCCCGGACCCCGTCGGTAGCGAGTCCCGCAGGAGTTCGCGCACCGCTTCCCCGGGAGTTGCACCGGGGGTAACACCTACGGGTAAGGGTTCCTGCCATGTCGCAGGCGCCAGCGGCGCCGCTATGGGGCTGCCGGCGGTGGTGCCCGGTGGTGCCGTGGAGCTGGCCGGGGCTGCCGGGGCTCCGAATTCGGGCTGCGTGCTCCGAATCGCCACCCGGTCGGCGGCGGTGCGGGAGCGGCCCAGCGGTGCCCCCTGGATTGGTTTCACGGAGGTTTTTGGCAGCGCCGGGCGGCAGTCGTGTCCCTTGGCCAGACGGGTGCCTCCCCACAGGATGGCGAGAGGGAGGCCGGCCGGGGCACTTGGGTCTCACAATACCGGTGTGTTTCGGTACCGGCTCCCTGTCGAAACGGGCGAGCCTGGGGCAGCTTCCGCGTGTGGTGGGTACCGCAGGAGCAGCTGAACTTGGCTGTCACCACCTCACAATCGAAGTTTTCTTCATTAGACCGCCGTTGCTCTGGGGCAATGGCGTTAACGCATCGGGAGGGATGGGGCTGTGCGCGTCCGCATAGAGAACCCCGCCGCCGGCCGGATCGGAGCCGCGCACCTGCCCGCGCCGCCGCGATGAGGCCCCGCGGCGCATCGTTCCCTAGCCTCAAACAACCCGAAATGTGCGAACTCCGGCTGCATTCCGGGACCGGGGGGTTGTTTTGCACATTGTCAGTACGCATCGCCTTCTGTTTTGAACTCCGGCAGGCTGAACGGGGTTTGCAGGACATGGGGACCCGCTTTTCACATTTCCGTTCTCTGTTACGTACATCTGCAGAGCTCAGTTTTCCTCCGATATATTAACATTGAGTGAAAAACCCCAACACTGCACAGCCGTGGGTTAGAAGGTCCCTACTCGAGTATCTAGTATTGCATGCACAGCCAGGCTGCATGTTAAGCTTCTGGGTAGTCGTTCCTATATCAGTGAACCCATTCACTTAAATAAATTTAAAGATGTATCCTTTTTGCTAAAAAGTGTATGCATTATGGCACATTTCAATGTAGTACTGATAAAAATATTTGAGTTTGAGGAGCCTTCTTGAATAAAATAATTGCATGAGTTACATTATGTGAAAAAGGTGGGTAACTTCCATCAGTACTAAATTTCATGCAAATAGCAGAATTTATGGAAAAGTCAAATTCATTTTAAATAGTCTCAGAGGTTCACAGAGTTCATACATTTCAGAGACATTGTTTTGCTTTAGAGGGTTACTACTTTTATGTATAATATAATAAGAAGTACTTGAACTTAACCAATCTTTATTTCTTTATATTTAGTTCAGGCATGTTGAATTGCCAGAATGGCTTTTTTATTGTTGGAGGTGGAAATCTGTTCAAAGCAGGCTTAATATTATATGCCAAAAATTACCAGTTTGACTGCACATTTATGTCGTAATGAGGAACAGCAGTAAGTTTCCAATTTAAAATATGCTAAATATTAGGAATTTATAGAAACGTTGTTACCTGAGTGCTCTGGAGTTCTCAGCTTCTCATGGTGGTGGGTGGGAATCCACTGGTCTATCTTCTGTCCCTGGTGGCATGAAGTGTGAATGTTCTTCCAGACCATGTTTAATTTTGTTGATGAAAGTTGATATTGAATCAACTTTAAATTGCCTGTTGTCTTAGGTGCTGAGGATGTCTTGCAGTGTAAAACAGCATCACATACAAATGTTGCTTTTAATGGGTGGCAAGTCTTTTTATGGCTTTAAATGCTAATAACAAGGATGCAGGCCTAAATCCTGCAGTGAGCTCTGAGTAGTGTGAGGCTGTGGTTAGTGGATCTCTGTGAACACCAAGGCCCCTTGTACACCTTGGTAGCATTCAAAATGCATAAACTCTAGGTTTATGATAGAAACTGTTCTTTGTAATGTGATGTGGCTGGGATCTTAACAGAGGGATATTTAGGGTTTGAAGCTTTTTGTTGGTTTTGTTGGTGTTTTGTTTGTTTGTTTGTTTGTTTTTGTGGTTGCAGTTACAGAGCTGCAGCTGAGATGGGTGCTGCGGTGGGCATGAGGAGCTCAAATGAGCTCATCCATTCACCCTGGTTTTCCATACCCCCATAGCAGTGTCAAGGGCTGGCCCATGTGGGAAATGCAGTCTTCTTGGGGCCTTCAGAAATTTCATCTCTGTCGGGGTACTCTTGTTAAACAGTGCATTTTGCTTCCTGAGCTTGTGTAAACCTGTAATGTCACTAAATGTGACACCTGTAGTTTGTTTATTTATTTTTAACAAGAAGCCACATCTGCATTCTGAGGCTTTCCTGTGGCAATAGGAGCAGCAAATCTTTTCTGGTAGAGAAGTGGTTGGACCTGTGGGAAGTCCCAGAAGGAACAAGGAATTACACCAAGATTTTTTGATTTTTCTAAGTGTAAATCTCCTGATTTCAAAATTCAGTTTTACAGATACCACTGAGAATAGTCATATTGAAGTTTATGCATTTGTGGTAAATTTATAGGTTTGCAACCTGAGCTGTAATTTCAAATTACATCAAGCTAATGATGGGACTCTCCACTTAAATAAAAGCTTGGATTGACTGAGTAAAGCACCCATAGCCTTCAGCTTATAAATAAATTGGACACAACTTCATATCCAATATTTTCCCTGGTGGTATATTTAAACCAAGCCTCCCCTGGGCCAAGGCATCTAATAACAACTTGCATTAGCAGTGCTATCAATGTTTTGGCAATTGGTTTGATAAATTAGCCAGACTTATTCTCAGCTCTTTGCTAAATGATGACTTAAATTTATTGCCAAAATTACAGCTTTATGTTCAGATGATATATCTGTAGAAAGGAAAATAGCTGTAAATTGTATTTCTGCTTATTTCTGGAAAGCTCTACCAAAGTGCTCAGACTTCTGTCACCTGAACTCTTGTGTTGAGAGTGAATGTGGCTCCCTCAGTTCCTCTTAGAGAGTACAAATAATAGGGTTTTTCATCTTGTAGCTTTTAAGAACTGTCCTGGGGTCTTGAACAATGATGTTTAGTGATCATTTTTAGAATGCACAACCATTTGATAGTCAGCGGACACAACATATTTGAAAAATATAATGTACCCATATGACTTGCTGGTTGATAAATGCTGCTATCTTTGCAGATGAAAAACTGAGATAATTCCTCTAGGTATTACCTTTGTGAGGCTTCAGTCTGTTTACAAAAACCAGATGATCTACACCACCTGGTGCTACTTGCTGTTCTTTGTGTGTATAAAGACAGACCTTTGAAATTTATAATCATTCTCTCCTGAGCCTCTTTTTCAACATAAGGTCTTTCTAAAATTGATTTTAAAATAGAAAAAGAAAAAAAAAAACCCCAACATTTTTTTTCCTTTACTGTATGGCATTTTAAAATCTATGGCATTATTCTGCTTAAAACATGTAAGGAAAAGTTAAATCAGACTGTATTGTGTTTCACTAAATAGGGAGATTATTTGATAAGCATTTAAAATATGTTAGGTATACATACAAGGACAACTGACTGTTGTTTGCTTGACTGCCTTGACTTAAGGAGTTGAATTTTCTCTGTCTCAGGACCAGTTTCTGTGGTCACCAAAAAGGGGTATATTCTAAAAGTACTCTGAACAAAAGAGAACAATCTGTGGTTTACTTGTTGGTGACTAAAGCCAAAATAGTTTATACTTATAGGTCTTCCTTCGTTGCCTTGCTGCTTTTTCCTGAAAACGGACTTTGATTTTGCAATAGGAAAAATGTTGATAGATAGCTGTGTCTGTTCAGAGCAGTATTCATCTTAACAGGGTTTAATCAAGGTAAAGGGGCTCTCCCCTGCCCTACTTAAGTAATTTTGAGCTTGATGGGTCAGGGAGAAACTTGACCTCTTAATTGTGTATGTATGTTCCAGTAACTTGAAAGATTTAGTTAGGTAGTCAAGTCCATGTCACCTGCTATTTGTTGTGTTCGGAGTTGGCTTCAGGCTGAAATAAGAATCTCTGTTCTAGTACATAACCCAAAGTGACTTTGCGTTTTTCCTTCTTACCAACCTAGTAGAACTTTCTACTTGTTTTGTTGTGGCACTGTCTCAAGCATACTGGATTGTGAGGTTCAACATAATGTCAGAAACATCAGGTAAAAAACAGCCGATAAAAGTGGAGAAATGAAGTTATATTATTATGCGCAGAATATTTCACAAAGAGTAAATATCTTGGTTTTAATTTCTAAATTCTCTTTTGTACACTATATTTGCCATACTATATCTGTGCTGGATCCAGAGAGAAGTATTACAGGCTTGCAATATCTGTTGAATGTATGACCAGTAGCACAAGAAGCTTATGTGAAAATGTATTAACTATGGTGGTTTGGAATATTGTTCAGCATTAAAGTTCCAGCAGAATCTTTCAAATGCTGCGTGTGGCCTTGATTCACTTTCTCTTTGCCATGTGGCTATTTTGATGTAGTTCAGTCATGTACTCGTTTGTGGTGATGAGCACAAAAAGCCTGAAGCTCATTTTCCATCCTCATTGCATTTCTAGTCTTCTGCTTTGTGCTCTGTGTAGCAGAGGAGAGTAGGATCTCATTTTTTGGTGAAGTGCTTCTCCTTTTAATTGAGAAGCATCATTTTATATGATGTCTTGTAAACAGTCTGTGTACATACAGGAGGATCTCAGGTTGCTTGAGAGAACAGACACAAATGTCTTTAAGTGGCTGTGTAGCATGGGAGTGTGTTTCAGTGTACATCTCAAATTCAGAAGTGATGAGTGGTTCTTCAGAAACTCATTTTTTCTAATGCAGAAAACTTTACCAAGAACTTTCCAGTGCTTTATCCACTCTCTGGGAACCTATCAGGACTATAACCATGAAGATTTCCGCTGGTGGATGCAGGGCAAGGCAATCATGCCGATGGTGTCATGCCCTCCCCTCATGGTTCCAATGTCTTTTCGCAGGTTCTCCATGTCTTGCATTCGAAACAGTGTGTGGGAATTTGTGCAATATAACACAGCAGCTGATTTTCCAGCATTTAGAGCCCTCTAAATGCTGGAAAGGTGGATTAAAGGGATTACTTAATGCAGTAAATCAAGACCTGTGAAACTGTGAATCTTTTTGTCTCCTCTATGTTAAAGAGAATTGCAGGCACACTGTAGGTTACATAGTAGCCTTGGATATTTGAACGTACATACTGTATTACTCATCTTAAAACAGGTGCTTGTGTCCTGCCAGCAGGTAGCTGTAATTTTGTTGATGCTGTCTTTGTAACTCTTAAAAGGACCTGTGTTATATTTCAAATGTATGCATTAGTCATGAAATCTCAGATGTCTTAAACTCTGTCCCTTTCCACTTTAATCATACACTTCTTTTACGCTCCACTCAGCTGCATCGAATAATGTTCATGAATATATGGCAGTAAAAAGAACAATGCTTATGGTGACTGATGATGATAAATTACTGTATTTATCCATTAGGAAGGACATTGGATGACCTACAGATCTGGAGCTGAAGCTAAGAGACCTTTTCTAATCTTTCTTAACACTGCTGGCAACAGCCGCATAACTCATTATGTGTTATTTATGTAGAGAATCTGTAAGTAGTTTTGAATGATTCTAAACCAAGATAAAAGCCTTCTGGTGTTTGGAGGATGTTGTCTAAGAAAATCAATTAGGAAGTATTAAACAATGTGATAAATTAAAGAAAATAAAGATTGTTTAAATGCTGTGGGGGTTATTTAAGACTACCTGGGGCAATATTTGCAGTTTAACTTCCCTTGGAGGGGGAAAAAAAAAACAAAAGGCATTTTGTAGCTTTCCAGAAAATAAACTAGGCAAATGTTAGAGTTTGCTCTTTGGAAATATGGAGAGAATTCCAGATGCTAGTGGGAAGCCCACTGAACTTGTTTGAAATGCTGGGCGAGTGCAAGAAACTAAATCAAACACTGACAGTGTTTGTAGTTTCCACCCCTGACGGCACAGAGGCTGCTGACTTCCTTTCCCCCTTACCCATCCTAAGGCTTCAGAGGCTGGTTAAATCAAAGCATTTTGTATATATTGGGGGAGTCTTTCAGAGTAAGGATTTGAGATAAGTACACTTAATTAGAAATAATGATGTGCTGCAGTTTTGAATCTTACGGAAGAACTTTGAATTGGATGGTCTAATGACAGTTCTAAATAAACACAAAATGGCTATAAAAATTGTGTGGCTTGAGTCAGAAGAAGTGCAGTTCAGAAAGTCCCTGAGGGAAATCTTCTTTTAGCACTTCCCACCTTATTTGTGATGAATTCTGCAATATCCTCGTGCAAATAGCAACATAACAAAGACCTAATAAAAGATTTAGTCAAGGTCCTTCTTGGTCTAGGGCACTCATGATTATATCATAGAATCAGCAAGGTTGGAAAAGACGTTTAAGATCATCAAGTACAATCCTTACCCAAGCACTGCCATGGCCACCACTAACCCATGGCACTGAGGGCCTTGGCTACATGGTGTGAGTCAGGTCATGATGTCATCAAGCATAAATATAAGTTTAAATCTTCTTGAATTAATAAGCCCACAAAGTCAGGAGACTTTGGAATGGGTGGGTAGTTGCAATGCAAGGAAGTTAGTTGAGAAGATTCCTATTTATTTTTAGTTCAAAGGTTCACTGTATTGTGGCACATTGAAGATAATGTTACCTTTTGGTCCCTGCGATGGCTGAACATATTTCTGTATCCTGGTCCATCCTTAAAGTTCTTATTTACATGGATTTCCTCACTGAAGTCAGTGAACTACTTGGGTGAATAATATCTGCAAGACTAATTGTATTTGCACTGCACTGATTTTCATTGTATCTTGGGGAAAAAATGTCCTTTGGTGTACAGTAAAATGGATCAAGCTGCAGTACTCAAACTGCATGAAAGGTGGTTATCCAGCTGTTGTCGTTGGCATTTTCTGAAGTTATTGGTAGTAAGTGTTAAGTGTCCTGACATGTTTTCAAATTCAAAAGGACAAAACTACAATGCTATTATTATGTACCAGACTGTGGAAAGGTTCCTGAGGGTAGCTGTCAGTTCATGCAAGTTGTTTGCTCACCCATTAGGAGAAAGACAGGGCTTATAACTATATATAGCATATATATTTCCTTGTATTTCTTTTGGGATCTCTACATGCAGTTTTGTACTGAAGGTTTGCCCCCTTCTGTGCCTTGTCACTGTAGGTAGAAATATGCTTGGTATTAGAGTCCTAAGTAGCAGTGTACCCTACATTTCTGATTTCATTATGGCATTAACAAGTGACAACTGAAGGAAGGAGGGTGAAAGCTGGTCTGGATGGGTGCATGAAGACTCCAGTGAAGTTGTTGGGTTTTTTTTGTGTGACTGGGTTGCATCCTTAGCTATTTAACTTTTCCCTTTACACTCTCTCTTTAGATACATTTTTGATTCTGTAAAATGCTGTGTTCTGTGTGAGCAGTTCTCAGTGTTCTCTTGCTTCTTTTTCCCTTCAGTTTTGTTACATATCTGTGTGATTCTCTCCTGTATCATACTCCCCCCCCGCCCCAGCTTCCCATCTTTAATCTTCTACACACATATAACAGTTTTTTTTCTAACAGCCCTTCTACTTTCTCCACTGTCATATTTCTCTTTGTAAGCTAAGCAACATCTTTGTCATCTGTGTTTCCTTACTTTTATTTCCCCGTTGCTAATGGCTTGAAGAATGTTATCTCACTTAAATGTACTTCTAGCTTTCACACAGCATAAGAGGAGTCTCAGAACAGAGGATAATAATGAATATATATTGAACTTATGTGTTTTGGTACTGTGATCCAGGCATAGAATCATAGAATAGGAAAGGACCTCAAGATCATCTAGTTCCAACCCCCCTGCCATGGACAGGGACACCTCACACTAAACCATCCCACCCAAAGCTTGATCCAACCTGGCCTTGAACACTGCCAGGGATGGAGCACTCACAACCTCCCTGGGCAACCGATTCCAGTGTCTCACCACCCCAAAAGTGCCATTGTGGTCTTCTGTCTCAGCTGCCCAAGTGATGTATTTAGTGGAAGCAAAAGAAGACAGACAGACATTTCACAGAATTTTATTCTGTTAGAATAACTCCACATTTTGAATATGCCATCCCTTAACGTTAATGACATTAATACAGTATACCTGTATTTTAAAGAATATACTGGTCAGCAGATGAAAATGGAGTAATGTCAGAGGAAATCTGAATTCTTCTTATTTATGGTCTCTGCTGTGTGTAAACATGAACAGACATTAGCAGAATGTTTCTGAGTTCGTGATAGGTGGTATCTTCTACAAGAATCTTGTATCTTCTCTTCTACAAGGAGAAGAAGGTTTGCTTTTCTTCCTCATAGTATAATTAGCTGTAGCATAGAAACCCCCTACATATTCAAGAAAAGGAAAAACTTCAGGAGAAAAGGCTTTAGTGGACTAACTCTTCAGGCAGCACAGCCTTGTGTATCAGCTCAGGGATATCCTGTACAGCAAACCCAAGAATCTGCTATAGGTGTCTCACTGCATATAATGCATCTAGAGAGATGATAGATAATTTCTGAAAGAAGCACATGCAGGGCCATGTGTCATGTCAACAAAGGATATATTTGGGTAAAGAAAAAGTAAGCTTTTTCACTGAAAAGGTATTTTTCCTGAGGTCTGCTTACCTCCCTTATTCTGGCCACCTCTCCCCTGGGGCTAAAGTACCCAGCCCAGGTGGGGATCCAAATCAGGCTGGATCTTTCTGTTCTAAAAAACAGCCAACCAAACCTACAATAACAACAAACCCCCCCCCAAACCCAGAAGAGTTCTCCCCCTCAAACCCAGCTTTTTATTCCTTTAGGATGAACTTAAGGAAGGTGATGTGCTCCAGGAGCACACTTGGGGTGCTCTAGCTGCTAATGGGGGTCAGACTAGAGCTGGCCCATGTAACACCCAGAAACATAGAGGTTGTGAATATCTGGTCCTTAACATAAATTGTTTCTCTCCCCAGTTCTGCTCCTCTCTCTTTGCTGCATAGCTTTAACAAATACAGAAGGTGATGCATAAATGCATGCATCTAAAAGCAATTGTATGCTTTTTTTTTTTTTTTGTGTTTCACTTGGTTGTAGGCCTGATGCAATTGCCTTGTAAGACTTTTTTTATTGCATCACTAGATTTTTTCTTAGGTGTTTGGAGGTATTTGTTTGCTATTTTTCAAACATACCAGTATTTGTTGCCTCCCCAGCTAGGATGGAAATACAATGGTGTAAATTAATTGGTTGCAGGTGGTGAAGAGGTCTCAGTTTCAGTAGAGAGATGCCTATGAGGGTATGGGAGAGAAAGTAGACACAAGGAAGGAACAAGAGTATGTCTTGCTGGAGGTCTGTAGGACATATGATCTTTTGTAATAGATGTATCTACAGTGCTGTGTAGGTGGATGTATCTGAAGAGTGCCACTAATTTAAAAGAGGATGGAGATGAGGAAATCCGAGATTAAAAGCCTTTGTCCTGTTCTTGGCTGGTTGCAGAATTTCTGTATGACTTGGGTGCATCCTTCAAGGATACAATTGCAGAAGTGGCTGCAGGGTTTGAGGAGTGGTGGTGTTCTGTGGATTGGAAATGTCAAAGTTGTGTTATTGGTAGTTGGCTAAGGCTCTGGATTTCTGCCCTGAAGACAGGAACCTGAGATGTTATTAAATGTGGTGCTCATGGTGGTTGTCATTCGAGGTGCACTTACTGCTACCAAAGTGTTGCACTTTCATAAGGCTGTGTTTGCTGTGTCAGTGGGGCAGCAGCAAGGGTGGCTGCAATAAAGTGTACTGCTCATGCTAAGGGAATATCTCAGAGTTTGTTAATACCCATCCTCAAAACCATCTAAGTAGGCTAAATCCTGGAAATGCCATGTGCAAGATTTTTCATTCATTTCAGTACAAATTGCTTCTGTGCATGGAATTTTACATGAGAAAATTTGTGCAGTCCCGGAAAAAAAAGCTGTATTTAAAGTATACTGCTGGGTAGGAAAATGAGTTTAGTCTGTTTTTGTTGTGCTATCTATTCTCCATCCATAAATCTTGGAAAATACTCTTAAATTGTGAATAATGAGAATAATTTTGAGCATCATTTGTGTTATACATTAGTTACTGGACTGTTCTTAACCTGCGGGATTTACATTCTTTTGATTCTCCTTCACATCCTTCCGGGAGCAGGAGATAGAAAAAGGGGGAGAGTGAGTGATCAGCTGCATGGTTCTGAGTCACTAGCTGGGTTTAAACCATGACAAGTATGATCCAGTATATCTTCCAGTGATTAGTTATAAACTGGTTAATAGGAATAACTTTCTGGAAACATTTTATGTGAATAATTCTATGTTTTTGGATAAAATGAGTATCCCCTGTTTGTCTAACCCCAGCAGATTAGGGCTGTAAATTCCTGGTCTGTTGTTGTTGCCAGAACAATCCCATGTGACTCAGCTGAGCAGGATGGAAGCTTAAACTACTCACCTACCTTTAGACAATCTGCAGACACTGTACTAAGTGTTGCCTTCATATCAGTGTGAGTCTTTCCATCATTTGTAGAGACTTGAACTTGCAGTACTGATAAGGACAAGAGGAGCAGCACATAAAATTTTACCAAATTGAAAAATTTGCTAAAAAAACCCTTTTTTAAAAAAAAAATTTTGGTCCATTTGCATTGCTCTTAGAAAGTGTGCTCAAGTAGAGTATAGAGTAATGAATACAGTCACATTTACATGGAAACTGTTTCCCTTAATGAGGGGAATGGCGTGAGGGGAATGATGTTACCTATTTTAATGTAGTGGATTTCCATTAAAAGCAGAAACTCCAGCACATACACCATGTAAAACATGCTGGACATGCTTGGTGGAAACAAGGTATGTAAATATGAGAGAGGGATGAGACTGAAATCCCTGACTTTCACCAGTTAAGGGAGAAAACAGACCCATGGTAAGAAGCACTTTCCAGGTTCCAGTCTTTGTTACATTCAGGTGTCCCATTGTAACAAGAACCAAAAGGTACATTAATTTTTATTTTTTTTTTTAAAGGAAAGTGAAAAAAGGAGTGTCTTTTTCAGGGGAGGCAATTTAACCCTTGGAATGGAAATGCTGAGGTGTGTTTTGAACTCTATGCCTTTTGATGTATTTGAACTAAAAGTGGTTTCCAGAAAGATGTGCAAGCAAAACTCTTGGCTCTTGGACAGAGGTAGTATCCCAGTAAAATGTAATAGGTTGCAGTCTACAGTAGATGAGATGATGGGGATCCCTTTTGATGCCTTGGTGAATCAGTGAATTATTATTAGTTTTACCATTGTTGGTAGCTGATATAAATGAACTACAAGGAAAAAAACCAACCTTTTTTACCAGTTATATTTTTCTTCCCCCTCTGCTGCTTGAGAGTGATAGAAAGTTTCTCCTTTCCCTCTTATATGTTACTATAAATCTTTGTAGTAATAGCAAAGGAATAAGAAGTTATCTTACATGTGAGTTAAAGGGAAGTTTTCCTAAAGAGCTGCAGTCTGGAATATGAAATCCTACTGTTGGGAAGTTTCTATACAGCACTTGACAAAACTTTATACTTTTGGGTCTGAAAGCTGCAACTGTGACTCTGGAAAGGATTTCAGTCTTCACTTCTTCTGCATGTGGTCAGTGTTCATCCATGACCTGGTGTTAGCGGTGGTTCTAGGACCCTGATCTGGCTGTCAGTACTATACATACCTGTTTGTTTGTTGTGCTTTTTTTTTTTTTCTTTTCTCCCTGAGAGCTCAAGAATTTGAATTAGAATGCATCTCAATTGCTATATAAATTTTGAGGAAAATACTTCTTTCTTTTCTGCTTTTTACTGCATGGACTACTGCAGTGAAAGAGGCTGAAGGTGTGTCTTCCTTATGAATGTGGAATGTGGTGTTTACAGTTAAAGCAGGTCCAGAAATCATTAACACTTGTTTCATGGCTTTAGCGGATACATGTTTGGCCATAGAAATGAGTAATGTCCACCAAGCTCTAGCAGAGTGACACCATCTGTTTGGTGTATCAGCTACTTTGTACCTCAGGGAAGTATTTTCCTCCCAACAAGAAAAGTCTTGTTTTACATCTGGTATATTCAGACTTGATTACGAGACTGGGCCAAATCGAAAATGTTTTGTTGTGCTCTCTCTTCCTGACATTGCACATGATATGTAGACAAGGTCTGTATTTAAAAGTATTTATAGAACTAGTGTTTAGTCATTGAGAATGAGTTAACTTTCTATGAAGGCTCTCAGATTTAGCTGATAGATTATTGGAAGGATTTTGCCTGTAAGTAAATTCTTGAGGTTCTTGGTATAAAAAACCTGTGCTTTGAGATTAAATTATTCAACAAATGTTTTTCAAAGTAATTAAAGCTTCTAGCATTTAATGTTTTATGTATGCAGATTAAAAATGGAGGTTGATTAAATCCCAACAAAGGGAAGTTTATTCACAAACGGCAGACAGTAATGTCTCTTTTGTGACTGGTGGAACATTGTTGAGCCTACTTCATTATATTGAATATTGAACCGTTATATTACTGCAATTTTTTCTAAGTGATGGTGTAGTTAAAAAGTGGGCAGTAGAATTTGATGCTGTACAGCCTTGGCTTTGCTAAGTAGTGCAGAATACTTCTTTTTCTCTTTTTTTTTTTTTGTCAAGTATCTGATTTATAGATATTTTTTCAGCTTGTGTTTTTGCAGTGGCTAGGTGAGCTATACAAAACTCAACAAGATCAAGAGGCAGGCCAAAGTAATGATTTTCTTGTTGGAAAGTAATAGACATGCCAGTATAGCATGTAATAACAGCAGGTTTTACAGCATGCTGCGGAACAGTAGGAATGTGAAACACGTAAGTTACATAAATTATCTGTGCATACATTTCTGGTTTCTGCAGAGTTCTGCGTTACAGTAACTCATTCATGCCTTCATGCCTTTTTTCTTTTCTCTCTTCCTCCCCTCCCCCCTCCCCCCTTCTTCCAGTCACTGTTTCAATGAGTTTCAATGTTCACTGAGTTTCAATGCATGAACTACTTGGCTGTCTCTTCTAGATTGAGTACCTCATCCTTTGAATACATACGCTTGCTGTTCAGGAATTGGGGAATGGTCATCTTTGAAATCTAGCAGCAAATCAAACCTAACTGCTGCAGGTGCTTGTGGGGATGATGTGCACACTGAGAAACATACTGACTCACTAATGACTGGCATATTTTCATAATGGATGAAAATTGTTCACAAAGGTGCTACATAAAGGAATTTGCTTGTTATCCTAAGGAAACAGGACATGTATGATCACATAAAAATGAAGAGGTAGTCATTAAAACAGTCACATGGAATAAAAATGTTGTACTGTAGGTTTTGTGACTCTCTGGATTTCCCAGGCATTCCCCTGGCAGGATGTTTGTGCTCTCCAGGGGGTGTAGCTTCTGATATAATGGAGGGATGAGGGTTTGTCGTTTATATGAAGAGCCAGAAATCCCACCTTCCCATGGGGTTGGGCAAGCTGCCCATGGCTGTTTGGTTTTGTGGTTCCTGGAGCTAAGAAATGCCTTCATCTGACAGAGACCATATGTCTTTAACTTGGGTCAGGCAAGTCTGTTCCCAGCATCATGGCAGAAATAACCAGTGACTGAATTACCTGTGTACTCTACTGGTGTACTTGGCAGGTATTTAGAGAAGATACTTCTTATGCCCAGTATCTATAGCTATGGCTTGAGTAGTGTGCAATAGTTCTAATACATCTGTGGGTTTGATTTTTTTTCTTTTTTGCTGTTTCATTAAGGACATAAGGTGTCTGTTCAAGAAATGGAACTTTCTGTTGATTATAATTAAATTTTCCAATAATATTTGCTTACAGCACCAACAGTTCATCAAAACAAAAAAATGAAAGTTATTTTTGGTTTTTCAAGAGAGATAATTTAGTTCTAGGTGGCTGATCAAGTTAAACCTGGGATCAAATGACTAGCCTTTAAATGACAGCCTCTATGGCTTGTTCCTCATACACTGCAGTTAAAAATAATCTGAATTCTTAGTTTTAGCACAGAGGTTGGTTGGACTCCAGGCTGTGCAATGTATATGCCTTTTTTTTTGCAGGGGGAGGAGGAGGGAGTAAGTTCTTGCATTTCCAAAACTACAGTCTCAGCTCCAAATTATAAAATTGAAAACATTTTGTAGTGGGGCAACTATAGAGAGGAAATGTTTAGCACATACTCTGAAGTCCCATCAGAGAGGACAGGAAAGACTGGCTGGGATGAGGAGTGGGCAGAAAGTGAGTCTGTTGGGGAGAGGCACCACACTGACTTCATTGTGAACTTCTGAAATAGGACAGCAAGCGAAAACTGGCTTGGCTTTTCCAGCTGAAAGAATTGGCTGTGCTGGAATGAGAAGCCTGAGTGGAGTTGGAGCCTGATGACTTAGTAGAGTTCTGTAGCCTTGGGTGCGTGCTTATGCTTTATCTGCCGTTCATTTGGGGTTTCTCCAACACTAGTAACTTTTTTCCCCTTCCCTCTCTCCTGTTAGGATAGCTGTATTTTTACTGAATGCCTGTGGTATCTAGGGAGTCATCATATATACATGTGCACACATGCAGATCATGGTGGAATTCGTCAGTGCTGCTGTGGAAACTTCTCAGGTTTCAATTCCCTCTCCTTATCCTCTTTCCTATCAGGAAAAACAACAAACATCCAGTGCACAAATTTAGAATATCCACCACATGCTGTGTGAGTGTGAGATAACTCACTTGTCCAAATCATTATTCTGAGTCTGCTTTCTTGGGTGCTTCTGTAAGGGCTACTGCCATAGTAACACTGGGGTTTTATACTCTTGGGAGCTATATTTTGAAGTATACCAACAGAAATGCTGTGTTGCCTTCAGTTTTATTATAAAGCCCTGGAACAATTTTCTTCTGAGAGGTCAGTCTTGTTTCAGTTCCTCTAATAACTCAAAAGTGTGATTTATAGTTGTCAATCTTTTTTTGTATGTTTTATATAAACACACACACAAAACCACACAAAAACATTGTCCTGCAATGTCTTGTGTTTTCATTTCTGTACTCATCAACTTAAATAGTGCATTATAACAGCTCATCCCTTTGTCTATGATTCCTTCACGGTTTATCTCTTTCACAGCAGCCAGTGCAGTGCAGTGCATCTCTTAGTCATTTCTGTAAAAAGCAGAGTCACCAGAGACATTGCACTCGTAGATATCTGAGCAAGGCTTAGAACATGTGATGTTTCATTTCAGGCTAGAGGTAAGAGCCCCAGTTGTTGGAGAGAGACATGTGAAGAGTGTAAATCCTTAAAATTCCATGGGCATTTGAGGGATTTGCAAATCTCATCAAATAAACCAGTGAGCAGTATGAAATATCTTGAGTGACCCCTCATCAGTTTCCAACAGTCCCATGGAAAACACTGTAATAGCTGTTTCTTAGCCAACAAAGGTTTCACATTTTTGTTCCACTGGGATGAAAACTTCCAGAAAATATTAACATTTTGGGGGGCGTTGTTTGTTTGTTTGGTTTTTGATTGGTTGGGGTTTTGATTTTTTATGGTTTTTTTTTTTTTTTTCATGGGAAACGATTCTGCCTTTTGAATGGTTTTATCCTGCTCTGCAGAAAGGTGGTGTTTTCTTGTTTGTATTGTTGATTTTTTTTTAATCAGGGCACATTAGAGAAGGGGATGATCATCTGATCTAGTTGAAGATGTCCCTGCTCATTGCAGGGGCGTTGGACTAGGTGAGCTCTGAAGGTCCCTTGCAACCCAAACTATTCTATGATTCTATGAAGATCATAATGGAGGTAATATTTTAATGTTATGAAGGTATTTTCAGTATTAAGCCTTTTACAAATCCACCTCGATGAGCCAATGACACCACAAAGCTCTTTCTGGTTTTGGTTTTTTTTCCCTTTTATTTTTTTTATTTCTGTTGTGTGCTATATTTCATGGCTATCCCTATCCCTGTGACTCTCTTTGCTACTGAAAAGAATTCTTGCCTGTTATCATTTGAGCCCTTCATGTATTTATCTATTAGGTTTCTAATTAATACTTACAAAAAACACATCTACTTTCTGATCATGTTACAGTCCTCTTCTGAGACTTGGAAGTGTCTGTACCTCACCTTGAAGTGTTTGAAAATAAGTCTCTTGTTACCAAGATTTAACATCATTTGGGAAAAATCAGAAGTTAGCTGCTTTTAACATATTGCCCAAAGGCAATGCATTCACGATGCAGCTTTCTCTCATGTTGGTGAAGCATGAAATTTAAGAGTCTCCAGAAGTTCACCTTGAGTATAAAACTTCTAAGTAAAAACAGGATTTGGAGGCTACCGGGAGGTTAATCTGGGTGAGGGTGTGTTGTTTTCACCAAGAAAAGCCTGTTCCTTTATGAATCTCTGAACCAGGGCTTCTGGTACACAGGCACGTAGCTCTGAATTTGTCAAAGTTGCTGAAATATCCCATCTTTTTTAGTGTACAGGACTGTAGGACCTTTCATTATTTCTCTTCAAAGCAGCTGCTGTTGTATTTATTTTATTTTTTTTTTTGAGGGCTCTGTTCTTCAGCTGTGAGGCACCAAAGACTTTATTTTGTGTGCTTTTGTACTTCAACATTTCCAGTTTAATTCTGAGAGAGCAGATGGTTCATCAGCGTTTCTGAAAGTTTTATTTAGACTGTGACAAGGCTTCAGTCCTCATCCAAGATTGGATTGCTGTTCAAACATTGAGGGAAACAAAAGCATTCTTCTTAAACCTAAATAGATGGGATAAATATCGAGTGGGTGAAAGATAATATTGTTATCCCCATTTTCTGTTTTTTCTATTTCAGTATTTCTAAAATGGAAGCAAGTTGCTGAGGTCTGACAAACCTGTCAGCAGCTTGCATTGGCTGTGTCTGATACGGGAACGGTGTCCCCCATAGGGAGGGAGAGTATGGAGGGAAGAGATTTCATTCACTTCACGTTATTAGATTTCAATGAATCACTACATAGACAGAATATTTGCAGAAAGTGCCATCAAATTGGAAGAAGAGGTGGTAAGTTTGTATACTGGGAAAAGAAGCAGCTGCACGATATCAGTGTAGCTTGGCTGGAAACCCTTAACTAGAACTTTAGGATGATTTTCATGGTGACATTTCTTGCTCAAGGGCTTCTGGTGAACATAAATGATTTTATGCAAGGAAGGAATTTGAATGAGTGCCTTTAGCGTACCATATAGCGATAATATATATCTATTGCAATCTGTCTTATAATTATTTGCATACACTGACTTGAGAGAGTTCATTCTCTACCTTGTGTTGGTATCTTGAACCGTTGAGATAAGTTCCCACTGTTTGGGCCATGACAATTGTTGAGCTGTTTTTGTCCTGCTTTGCTGTAGTGCCTTAAAAACTTGGGGGTTGCGTGGCTAAGCATGAGCCACTGAGGCTGGAAGCTGCAAGAAGCCTCTGAAACAGTCATTTGGAAGATAAACCAGCTGTCACTCCTGAAAAGGATTGTGAGTGTATTCATCCAATTTCACAGCTATAAGACTGACTTTCTGTCTTCTTTTTGGGGTGTGTGCCCCTCACCAATCCTTTCAAAGAGTCTAAACGTAATTTCTGGAAGAAACAGTATGGCTTATTCTGAGTTTTATAGTTTTGCCATTGATCAGGATGAGCCTTTTTGTGCCTGTATTTATGATACCTAAGGTATATAAAAGCTATTGTCTGCCCTTCCCCTTCTGCTTATTATTCTTTTTCTTTCAAAATGTACTCACGTCCCTGGAAGATGTCCTAGTGCTTACAGCTGAATTGGAAGTTTGGAGGCACCAAGTAATTTGTGATAATAAACCAAGCTATAATTGAATGTAATACCTGCTTCCCAGGACAGTATACATTTTGGGTAGTTAACATTTGTGAAGCAGTTTGAAATGCTACAGTGATAGGTGCTTTGAAAATGCTAAATGTTACTATTATTCCCTAAAATACATGGCTTCCCACTAGAAGTGCTCATAAACATGTAGCTGTTACTCTTGAGATTTACTTAAGTCTTCATCCTGGGATATGTGCTGTGTAAATTCAGTTGGAGATTTTAGTGGTATTTTTCTTAGAAATTAATGAAGCTACAAGTAGCCGTGCTGCTCAGAGAATAGCCTTATTCTAAAACACCGTTCTACGGCTTTGAAGAAACCAGCCTAACAGAAGTTTCTCCATTCTTACAAGATACTCAGCTGGTAAAGCTGGATGTAATCCATGTTAACTCTTGACTCTAAGGTGACAGAGCTTAGAGCAAATAACCCTTTCATCTAAGCAATATCCCCTTCTCCTCTGCAGTATAAACCGATCTTGAGAGGAGTAACAGAACAGTGAGCAAAAAGCTTTAATCCTCTCACCCAGTCCCTGAACATTTGGAGCTAAAGCTCCAAATTCCATTTTCCTGTTTTGAAATCTTACATAATAAAACCACCAGTTATTTGGATGTAAGCTGCCTCTTCCTTCTCTGCTGCTGGCCATTGTGGAATGCTCCTGCAGTATCATATAGGAGTGGATCATGATACAGCTGTGATATCAAAACCCAAAAGATATTGAAGCAGTTCATGGCATTTTTATATTATTATAATTGCAGATTTCAGACAAGGTGTTGATAGCTTAGATGCTGAAAGAGGTGTGCAGTGTGGGTGGGCCACCCTCTGTGCACCATGGTGTAGTCCAGCGTGCACAGAAACTGTCTGAGGTCCTATAAAATTGTGGTTGTACCAGTATCCAGTGGTACTGCTCTCCTCTGGACCATGTGCGTTTTGATCTGTTGTAATGGAAAGGGCTGGGGAAGGAGACTGACGCATGGCAGCAGCATGTGTAATCAGAGTGTAGTGTCAGATGCTGCAGCTTCAGCACCCGGTAATTTTGGTATCATCAGGTACAGTGTGCAGTTGGGATGCTGTGGTGGTGTCAACATGTTACCTGTCACCCACATACTGCTGGCACAGCAGTTTCTCACTCCACCTGTTTCTGAGTATGAATAGGATGATTTGCCCGTGTTTGGAGCTATAGATGCAAAAGTGTGCTTTCACCTCTCCCAGCCAATGGCAGACCTGAGAAGAAAGTCACAGACTGATTTTGCAAACTCATTTCTCTGGAGTAGAACATGACTGATCAATATTCAGACATGCCAAATGCTCACAACATCCAGCCTGGAGTACTTGGGCTCCTGAAAACCACTCTAAGGCAGAAACGATTACAAACCAGTAGACAGTAACCAATTTTCACCCACTGTGACAAATCCTTTTCAAATAATTGCTTGAAAATGCAACTTTGAAATATGTATTTTCTGTATTTCTAGTGCTCTTTATCAGATAAGCATCAAGTTGTTAAATTTAATCTTAATTCAAAAAATTTTTGAAGCAAAACATTACCACTCTGGATGTATTGTTATTAATCCCTTGAGTTTAGCAACATGAGGACATTAGAAGGGATGTTGTTTTGCTTTGATTGGGCTCTTGTGCATAGAAAACAGCACATGCTCTGCCCATCTGCTTCATTACACTAAACCCAATTTTAACTTTTTAGCATATTTTAATGCATAGGCATTAAATATTTTCTGAAATTTGAGTAGCCATCTGGCCTTTATATTTTTAAAGCAGACTTTACCTCCTGTTCTAGGTTTCAGGGTTGTTTTGTTTTTGGGGTTTATTTTGATTAAAAAAAAATATTTATTAATAAGATTCTTATTTATTTCATTTATTTTGATTTCTTACCCGACTTTAAGTCTTTAGATGAAGATCTTAAATAAGCAGGGAGGATGAAACAAATTTTAGGTGTTTGAGCAGAACAATTTAGGTCATCAGTCTTTTGCTGTTAATTACTCAGGGAAGCCTAGGTGAATTTGCTGTTAAATTAGAAGTCTGCAATGATGGTGAAATAAGTCTGGACCTTAGCATGGTGCAATGATTTCAGGACCAGTACAGGCAGGTTAAATCTGAAACACAACTTTTCTTTTTTTTTTTTTTTTTTCTTCTCCTCACTGCTATTAAAATTGCATTCTCATTCATTTTTATGAACATTTCCTATGCATAAGATGTAGCAATGTCTGAGATGGATTTTCTTCACATGTTTCCCTGCATTTCCTTTTGAAATGGAGAGCAAGCAGAAGAAACTTCAGTGCAAGGAGGAACTAGGCAAGACAGTTACAGCCAGCAAAGAAAGGGGGCTTGCAATACCTTTGAACCACTGCTGTGGTGGTGTAAGAATGCTGACTAAAAATCATAGGATCTACTTCAGGACTCATTTATACCCAAGAAGTGGAGGCATAATTCTAGGGATTTATTAGAGCTGTGCCATGATTTCAGAGTTGGCTCAAGCTGTGGTTCCCAAGAGAGAAAGTGGCATTGTGTCAGTGTGTTCTGGTGTCAAAAAGGGTAAATAGTAAACAAAGGTGATTGACAGCAATTGATGTTTTGTAATTGTGAAGAAGAAGAGGAAGCTAAAGACATTTGTACTCTGTATTTTTTTTTTTTTTTTAAAAAAGCAACAAACCTGCAAGCTGTTCAGACCAGTGTGTGTGTGTGTATCAGCATAAAAAATCAACTTTTCTGTGTAAGAAGAGCCTTGGTTAGTGTTGAGTAAAAATGCCACTTTGCTTTGAGATGTTTACTGGCCTTGCTTATGAGAGGGTTTTGCTATCAGGAGTGCAGGGAACATGTAGCACACTGACATCTCTGAAGCTTATGCAAAGTCCCTGAATATGCTTTGAGATCCAAAGTTAAAATATGTATTACAAATATGCAGTTTTTCACTATTGAAATGTTCTTCCCCCTGAAATTTGAAGGAATAATTTGTTCATTGCAACATTGTCCAGGCTGTTAACAGTCTTATGTTTTTGCTGTCACATGAAGAGAGTGGAAATCATCATTGTTGCAACTTTGTGGCTTTAGAAGGGAAAGACAAAAGTGTTACCATTCTCCTTGAAGCATCAGCTACAATACAGGTGTTTTTTCCAAGTGTTTTCATTGGCTTGTAGTAGAAAGCTCTTCTCAGTTACATTTGTGTGCTTTCGGTTGGAGTTCAAAGCCAGGTCCACCGTCAGGTGGCTGAAATCAGGAAAAGTGGTCCACATAGACCATGGCAAAGCATAACTCCAACAAGGAAGAGGATTAAAATACTGTTTGTCAGTGAAGATATCTGACCCCATTGCCCTGATTTCTCATATTGAGTGGCCTCAGTTGTTGGCATAAGAGTGCTCTGTGCCTGACTGAAGCTGTTTGGATCTTTGCAGGCTTCATTTTGCTTAGCTGTTTCTGGTTTTGCAGACAACTCGTGGCAGCCCTTAAACGAGGTGACAGAGCTGAATTATTTTTGACCTGTGATAACATAGACAGTATTTTCAATGGAAAAGAAGAGCAAAGTGAACAGGCTTTATTGCTGAGTCTTCCCAGTTTCCCCTTTCCTTCCACACCGTGTCTCCTTGTGCTGGAACACAGCTTGTGTCCTGCTTCCCTGGTGCTCCAGTGCAGCGGTTACTGCCCACACACGGCTTGCCAGCCTCAGTGGGGCCTGCCCTACATCCACGTACAAGCACATGATGAAAATTTGTTTGAAGGATTATGAGTGCTGTATTTCTGCTACATAAATATCCATGGACCGAGCAGGATCATGGTGTAAAACCTGGCAGATAGCATAGGTCAGATACTGTTGGCAGCAGGATTTAAGGAGGGATTTCTTCTTCCCAGCAATGTGCTTTATCTTTGTTCACATGTTACATCATCAAGACACAATCTCTGTGTTTATCGAACAGAAAGAAGATTCATGTCAGATAAATGTTTGATTACTTTCCAAGATTTATAGTCTTATCACCCTTTTCACGGAACAAGATTCACTAGTAAGGAGCAGTAATAATCATGCAGTCTTGCTTTATAATAATGTTGTTGGGACTTTTTTGAAAAATATCTCACAGAGATGTTGAGATGTCAGCTAGTCAAAGCAAAATCATTTCACCACAATAGTGCTTTTATTGTTGTGTGAGATAAAGGAGGTGCTGATGGAAGATACTTGTAAGAGATAGGTTTTGAAAACCTTTCTCAACAGTGAAGCCTGCAGGATGCTCTCGGCTGGTACAGCATGTTGTCAGGCTTCAGAACAAAGCTACTTTCAAGTTGATCTTGTTTCATCAACCACTTTTTCTAAGGTCCTATTTGTGTACTGCTCCCCACCTGTCTGTCACCTGGATTAGTGTGTTAAGAAGATAAAAGGCTTCAGGTACTGTGTTTTGGAAATAGAAAGTTCTCTTATGCTCTAGCTACTTTTGATTTGCCTCTGGAAAAATTTCCATCTTTTCCATATACCAGTTGTGATTTCCCTGTTATTCCTTTTTTATTTTTTTTTTTTTATATTGAAATCAGACAGCAGCAACTCCTTCACTCACAGTCAGAGCTCAGGAATTACAGGTACCATAGGGCAGGCTTGGCTAGTGTGCCCCCATGTTATATGTAGCCATTTTCATAAAGGCAAGAGCCCTGAAACACAGATAGTATCCTATTGAAATTCAGGACATTTTGGGAATAATTGACAGTGCATGACCGGGTTAGTCTTTGCTCTCGCTAGTGAAAAGGACTATTTGCATGCATGGCCCCTGGCTTCTTTGTCCTGTTTTTTTTGCAGAGTATTCTTTGCCAATGCAAGCCCAGCTGTGTCAGGATGGGTGCTGGTGTGATTGTCGCTTCCCATGTGTTTTAGTGAGTTGTGAGGTATCTTGTTAAGCAGATGGGAAGCTCTGAGCTCTGGGTTCTTGGATGTGGTGCAGATCAGCTGCCCCTCCACACTCTGCACATCAGACCCCTGTGAGGATGCAGTTGTGGCAGCTGTGGCACCTTGTGCATGGCTGAGAGCCTCACGGTTCCTGTAAACCTGTAAATTTTTCCTTCAGCATCTCAAAATGTACATGAATGTCTGAAGGCAGACAGGGATCCTGTATGTGTCAATTTATGTGTGTATATATAATTTTCTGCCAAGGAGTAAATGAGAAGAAGAGCTGTTTGAAAATGCTTTTGTGCACTGGTGGTAATAAACTGCCTGGGAGTGACTTTGCCTGGCCCACCTGCATGAAGTGTTTATGGCAAGCCCTGCTCCCCAGGAAAACCCTCTGGCATTATGCCACAGCAGTCCTGGATGATGTGAGCAAGCTGTGGGGCGAGAGCCCTCAGATCCCAGGCAAGCCTACGTGTCTGTCTGTGGGCTGTATTTGCAGATCAAATATGGAGCTGTGTTTCTGAAGTCATTGTGTGCAAGCACAGCCGTACCAGAAATGCAGACCTTTCCCTGGCTAAGCACAGCCCCTGTCAGAAAGCATGAGCAGTCGTCTAGGAAATGACATTTTAAGAAAAATTAAATTAGTTGTAAATAATTGCATTGTATTTTGTGTATTACTTTTTAAAGGGTCTCCTGGATTTAAGTTATTCAGTTACTTAAAGAAGGAAATCCTTGAGCGCTCTCTTGCCTGCTAAAGTCTTGGGCAGGGTGTTACTACATCCATATGGTGCTTGCTGCCTGGCAGGTCCCAGTGCCGTAACACTGCAACCTGTACTCACATGCTGTGCTTTCATTATAAAATCATAGAAGAAACAGGATTATTACTGTATATTAAATAAATAATTATATTGCTTACTTTATTGGAAAAACTATGTATTGCTAGTAGAGAGCATTATCTCAGAGATAGATCTTGCAGGTAGCAGAGGTGCAGGATCTAACTCATGAGGTTCATTCCTGCAGTTGATCCTGCACCCTACCATGACATCCTTCACCTCTGAAATCCCACTGTGCCCATAGTGGGGGCAGCCCAAAGCTGTGGCCCCCAGCAAGGAGCTCTGGGGTGCATGTCATACCCACGGGATTTTCCAAGGAAGGAAGATGTTCTTCCCAGTATACACAGAGCCTTTTGGTCCTGATCAAATGTAGGAAGTGAGCAGCAGGGCTCTGTCCCTGTGTGTCTCTTTGGATGTGCCTGTTTCAAAGCTGTAGGGTGGAGCTGTTCTTCTGCTTCCTTCACACCCTGACTTCTGGTCTGTGAAGGGGTGAGAGGTTTTCCATGTGCTGTGCCCTCCTCTTGTTAATGTTTCTAAAAGAGGTGTGCTCCTGCACTGTGTTGACAGTAACAGGCTTTTTTCCCCAAAGGGCTTGTCAAAGCATCTTCAGTTATCCCTGTAATACTTTTATCTACTTATATATAAGGAGTATTTAAAGAGAACAAATGGCCTGTGTGATCATTCCTGTGTTCCTTTTTTATGCATTTAATTCCTGATGCTGACACTTTGTTTTTCAAAGTGGGATCAGAATTGCTGAGGAGAAACCGTGCCAACATTACATACAGCAGTAGTGGCGGCCTGTGTAATGCTCAGCCAGGGTTTCTTATTGACAAAGACTAATTAAAAATGGATAAAGCTAAAGTTTTTTTTTTGTGGTTTTGTTTTTGTTGTTTTTGTTAGTCAAATGTCCTGGCATGAACTGTCCCATGCAGTTATTCGTTTTGTGGTAGCACAAGGTGATTTAAACTATGAGTTGGTAGAAGGTTTTGATGGCAGTATCTGTGATCTCTGCGGACTCAGAATAGAATCATAGAATAGAATCATAGAATCATAGAATAGTTAGGGTTGGAAAGGACCTCAAGATCATCTAGTTCCAACCCCCATGCCATAGGCAGGGACACCTCACACTAAACCATCCCACACAAGGCTTCATCCAACCTGGACTTGAACACTGCCAGGGATGGAGCACTCACAACCTCCCTGGGCAACCCATTCCAGTGCCTCACCACCCTAACAAGAAAGAATTTCCTCCTTATCTCCAATCTGAACTTCCCCTGTTCAAGTTTTAACCCATTACCCCTTGTCCTTTCACTACAATCCCTGACGAAGAGTCCCTCCCCAGCATCCCTATAGGCCCCCTTCAGATACTGGAAGGCTGCTATGAGGTCTCCACACAGCCTTCTCTTCTCCAGGCTGAACAGCCCCAACTTCCTCAGCCTGTCTTCATACGAGAGGTGCTCCAGTCCCCTGATCATCCTCGTGGCCCTCCTCTGGACTTGTTCCAACAGTTCCATGTCCTTTTTATGTTGAGGACACCAGAACTGCACACAATACTCCAAAAGAACCATGGGCTGGAACATGTCATTTTCCATGAGCAATACTGCTAAGTCCTTCAGCACAGCTGCCTTCTCCCCATGTATTCTATTTAAAAGTCTTAAGTTAACTTCCAAGAGCAGTTCCTCAATGCAGCCACTAGCATCAAGGGATTGCCCAAAGCCCTGGGGTAGACTTATTGATTAAGGCTGATTAACACAATGAATGCACTACATATGATTTAATGCCCCCCATGAATATTGGACATCCAAGGGTTTGTAGCATGTGTGTGGAGAAGCTGGTTAGGAAGCAGTGCTACAGCCATTGCTTTGCTTTTTTTTTTTTTTTTTTTTTTTTTTTAGGTCTTTTTTTTTAGTTTTTCCTAGTAGGTCCTGATTAAGTTACTTTTGCATTTTACGTTTTATCCAGTGATTAGATGAATATCATGTTTACAACAGTAAGTGGTGTACAGGATGTGGTTCAGAATGAAAAGCAATTTTTTTCTTGTTTGTTTTTGGAGGAATTTGTAATGACTTAGGAACAGCTTTGTGGTATAGTGTGTTTTGCTTTAGGTTTACTGACGAATGTTGTTTTTTTCAACCAGAAAGCTGGCAGGGAATTGGAAACAGTGACTTCATTTATCCTACTAGAGCTCATTCTTATTGATGGTTTCATCAGCCAGTGGGAAGACGTTTACTGTTCAACTGCTACCAGCAAAGCCTGTGCTTAATTTTCATCTCTGCAAACTCAGTGAACATATTGAACACTGAGTCAGCTTGAATAATGTTATACTCCTCTTACAGGGTACCAAATATTGGTATTGAGATGGGAACAGAAGCAGGCCCATAGTGACTGAAGCAGATTAGTTCAGCTATGTATTTTATTATAGGTTTATGTGGCATGTGCTGTAAGGTTGTATATAATTTGAACCTCACTACCTAGAAACCATTTGCAGAAACAATGCAGCACACTGGTACTGGTCTAGTGAAACTGATACTTTTCCTCTTTCATAAAAGATCCAGGAAAATCTACACACGTGTAATATTATTGCCTTGGTTTTTAGGAAAGAAATTACTGAACCTACTGCAGATTCATAATTTTCATAACTATTTTTAACTTTTAGCATGGAACTCACAAGGATGTTTTGCAGACTTAAGCATCAGTAGGAACCAACAGTGAAATGAAATCTATTTAAAAAAAAATAATTATGCCTGCTTTCCTAGAAACAGCGGAAACTGCACAGTTGCCTGAACTGTTTTGTACTCCAGATTAGTTGTTTTCATTTTGTAAAATTGTGCTTCTAGGACTTTTTGTACAGTACAAGTTGTGTAAAGTTTATTGCAGCCTAACTCAAAGTTACGTTGGATAGCAGATATTCAAGTATTTCTTTTTGCGTTGTGTACCTGGTATTAGCAACATATACATAATCTCTACAGTGTTTGCTATGTTAGTGAAGGGCAAAAGTTGCCTTGCTGCAAGCTGGCAAAGGGAGGCTTGTTGGCTGCAGATTGGTAGGTTTCTTTTGTACATGTCCTGGCAGTGATTTTGATTTGTATCTTACTTAATGGAACTTCTTAGGACATTTTAAAGAAATAAATAGAGCTGTAAGAGTTCTTAACAATAGTATTTACTTAATACTGTTTAGTTTAAACAAAGGAATGGCTATAAATAATCATAAATAATGGTTATTCTAAATGATTTCATCAAGTTTTCAGACTTTAAAAATCATAATTAATATACATGATGTCTTTTCTTCCTCATTTTGTGCTTAGTTCAAGCAGAATGTGTATGGGTAATGTGGTGGTTCAGAGCTGATTGGAATGCCTGCAACTTGTTTTGGGTTGTTTGAATAGTTTGGTTTGACAGACTGAAGATGGTTTTTAGGTAAGTCCTCAATGAGAAAAGATACTTTTAGGTCTTTTTTTATGCATAAAGATGTTTGGTATGATGTTCAGCATGTATCCATTTGTATTTAAACATTTTTAAGGAAGAAGTTCTTCACAGTGAGGGTGGTGAAGCACAGGAACAGGTTCCCACAGAAGCTGTGGATGTCCCATCCCTGGAAGTGTTCAAGGCCAGGCTGGACAGGGCTTTGGGCAACCTGGTCTAGTGGTAGGTGTCTGTGCCCATGGTAGGGGGTTTGAACTGGATGGTCTTTAAGGTTCCTTCCAATCCAAATGATCCTATGGTTCTATGATTTTGGATACATCACTCATGAAAACATATTTTTTTCCTAGTGGCTTTTTAAAGATGAAATGGCTTGATTTGTCATTTCTTCTATGATTATGGAGAAAGAAGTGTGTTTCCAGAACAGAAAGCCAGACAGCTTGCCTGTGTGCTCAAATGCTTAAAGGGAGCTTTGATCTTGAGAGTGGAGGAAAAAAAAAGGAGTATTATTCCAGTTGTATGATGCCAAAGCTGCTTGATGAATAGACAAGACATCTTTGGAGATGTTTCACTGGTAGATCATATGCAAAGGAGAAAAAAGCAGTAGTAAACTGAATGTAGGGTTCAAGAACTGACAGATCACCAGGTGCTGAGCCTTCTGCTAGAGCCTGTGCTGGGAGGCTGAACGACTGCTCCAGTGCCTTGCCGGGGAGCATACCAAAAATGAGAGCAGTAACATGCTCATTAACATACTGAATGCATTCTGTGCTTCCCTGAGTCAGGTTGGAGGCAGGGCATCAGAACAGACATTCCTGGTGATACTCTTGCCATAAGAGCATGTAAGAGGATGACACCTCCAAAAAATTGGAACTGTCTTTGAGTGGTGTCTAAAGTACATATTTTACTGTGTCACATAGCAGTAATTTTTTTGTCAAGTTCTGTTTTCGGAAGCTATTTAGGTATCTGCCAGGAACATCTCTAGTTCAGCTGAGAAACAACACAGTGGATGCACTACACAAAATAAACAGTTTAAAATATATAGGATAGATGAATTAATAGGTTTGCGTCACATCTTCGGCAAATTTTAGCAGATTTTTGCAGTATTCAAGGTTGAAGAAAGGCAGACTACTACTGGGTTTGTTTGAGTAACTGAAATCTCATTGAGTTTACTAGCAAGACTTTTCTTATCATAATTAATTAATAGTAAATACTTTTGGAAGCTGCTGGTATTCAGATTACCATTGCTGATTTCAGATTCTTGAGGAATAGGTTGAACTCTGATATTTGTTCTACAGCATGCAGCTGAGAGCAAACACATCCATCCCAAAGACAAGGCTAGCTGGTTTGCTATGTGAGTGTAATAAACTTGTACTGAATACTTATTTATTAAACCATCCCACACAAGGCTTTATCCAACCTGGCCTTGAACACCGCCAGGGATGGAGCACTCACAACCTCCCTGGGCAACCGATTCAAGTGTCTCACCACCCTAACAGGAAAGAATTTCCTCCTTATATCCAATTTAAACTTCCCCTGTTCAAGTTTTAACCCATTACCCCTTGTCCTGTCACTACAGTCCCTGACGAAGGGTCCCTCCCCAGCACCCCTATAGGCCCCCTTCAGGTACTGGAAGGCTGCTATGAGGTCCCCACGCAGCCTTCTCTTCTCCAGGCTGAACAGCCCCAACTTCCTCAGCCTGTCTTCATACGGATGAAGCCTTGTATGGGATGGTTTAGTGTGAGGTGTCCCTGTCCATGGCAGGGGGGTTGGAACTAGATGATCTTGAGGTCCTTTCCAACCCTAACTATTCTATGATTCTATGATTCAGTATCTGCTGTCTGTATCACTGTATTTGTGTTTAATCCTTAACAGAGCTGCTTGTTCCTGTTCTTATTTCCTGATTCTAAACCATGGTGCAAACAGCATAAAGTTCCCATACTTTCATTGTCCTGGGCTTATAAAATTATTTGCTTATCTGTCCTGAATTTAAAAAAAAATCATTGCTTTCATATAATTGAAGCCATTTTGATGAGTTTTTTTTTTTTGTCATCTGCTTAAGGAAATGGTAGTTGCATCTTTGACATATGCATTATAGAATCACAGAATCATAGAATAGTTAGGGTTGGAAAGGACCTTAAGATGACCAAGTTCCAACCCCCCTGCCATGGACAGGGACACCTCACACTAAACCATCCCAACCAAGGCTCAGTCCAACCTGGCATTGAACATCCCTTGCCAGGGATGGAGCATTCACAGCTTCCTTGGGCAACCCATTCCAGTGCCTCACCACCCTTACAGTAAAAAACTTCCTCCTTATATCGAATCTAAACTTCCCCTGTTTAAGTATTAACCTGTTACCCCTTATCCTATCACCACAGCCCATAATGAAGAGTCCCTCACCAGCATCCTTACAGGCCCCCTTCAGATACTGGAAGGCTGCTGTGAGGTCTCCACGCAGCCTTCTCTTCTGCAGGCTGAACAGCCCTGACTTTATAAGCCTATATTCATATGGAAGGTGCTTCAGTCTCCTGATCATCCTCGTGGCCCTCCTCTGCACTTGTTCCAACAGTTCCATGTCCTTTTTATGTTGAGGACACCAGAACTGCACACAATACTCCAAGTGAGGTCTCACGAGAGCAGAGTAGAGGGGCAGGACCAGCTCCTTTGACCTGCTGGTCACGCTTCTCTTGATGCAGCCCAGGATACGGTTGGCTTTCTGGGGTGTGAGCTCACACTGAAGCCGGCTCATGTTCATTTTCTCATTGACCAACACCTCCAAGTCCTTCTCTGCAGGGCTGCTCTGAATCTCAGCTCTGCCCAACCTGTAGCTGTACCTGGGATTGCTCCAACCCGTTTGTAGGACCTTGCACTTGTCGTGGTTGAACTTCATAAGGTTGGCATCAGCCCACCTTACAAGCGTGTCGAGGTCCCTCTGGATGGCATTCCTTCCCTTTAGCACATCAACCGAACCACACAGCTTGGTGTCATTGGCAAACTTGCTGAGGGTGCGCTCAAACACACTGTCTATGTCACTGATAGAGATGTTGAACCAGACCGGTCCCAACACTGATCCCTGAGGAACACCACTCGTTACCGGTCTCCAACTGGACATTCAGCCATTGGCCACAACTCTTTGCATGCTGCCATCTAGCCAGTTCTTTATCCACTGAGTGGTCCACCTATCAAATTGATGTCTCTCAAATTTAGAGAGAAGGATGTTGTGTGGGACAGTGTCAAACGCTTTGCACAAGTCCAGGGAGATGACATCAACTACTCTACCCCTTCTGTCAGTTCCGTAGCCCCATCATAGAAGGCCACCAAATTGGTCAGGCAGGATTTCCCCTTAGTGAAGCCATGCCGGCTGTCACCAAGCACCTTGTTGTTTTTCATGTGCCTTAGCATGCCTTCCAGGAGAATCTGCTCCAAGGTTTTGCCAGGCACAGAGGTGAGACTGACAGGTTTCCAGTTCCCTGGGTCATCTGTTTTCCCCTTCTTGAAAATGGGGGTTATATTTCCCTTTTTCCAGTCACTGGGAACTTCACCTGACTGCCATGATTTTTCAAATATGATGGACAGTGGCTTAGGAACTTCATTTGCCCGCTCCTTCAGGACCTGCAGATGGATTTCATCAGGTCCCATGGACTTACGTACATTCAGGTTTTTAAGATGGTCTTGTACCAGATCCTCTCCTACAGTGGGCCTAGGGTCTTCATTCTCACAGTCCCTGTGTCTGCCTTCCAAGACTTGGGTGGTGTGGTCAGAGCCTTTATCAGTGAAGACTGAGGCAAAGAAGTCATTAAGAACCTCAGCCTTCTCCAAATCCTGTGTAGCCAGTTCTCCTGATAGCTTCCAAAGAGGTCCCATGTTGTCCCTTGTCTTTTATTTGTACTGTACCTATAGAATCTCTTCCTGTTCTCTTTGACATCTCTAGCCAAGTTTAATTCTAACTGGGCCTTACTTTTCCTAACCTGGTCCCTAGCTTCCCGGACAACATCCCTGTATTCTTCCCAGGCCGCCTGTCCTTGCTTCCACCTTTTATAAACCTCTTTTTTCCTTTGAATTTTCCTCAGCAGCTCCTTATCCATCCAAGCAGGTCTCCTGGCCCTTCTCCCGCACTTCATTCTTGTTGGGATGCAACACTCCTGAGCTTGGAGCAGGTGATCCTTGAATATCAACCAGCAGTCTTGGGCCCCCCTGTTCTCCAGGGCTGTATCTCATGGAACCTTACTGAGCAGGTTCCTGAAGAGGCCAAAGTCTGTTCTCCTGAAGTCCAGGGCAGTGAGCTTGCTGCATGCTCTTCTCACTGTCTTGAGGATCTCGAACTCGACTATCTCATGATCACTACAATCAAGGCTGCCCTGGAGCATCACATTTCCAACAAGCCCTTCCCTGTTGGTGAGCATGAGGTCAGCCATGGCACCTGTCCTTGTTGGCTCCTCTATTACTTGCAGAAGGAAGCTGTCTTCCACACAATAGGGGAACCTTCTGGATTGCTTGTGCTGGGCTGTACCGTCCCTCCAACAGATATTAGGGTGGTTGAATTCCCCCATGAGAACAAGGGTGTGTGGGCGTGAGGCTTTTCCTATCTGTCTATAGAGTGCTTCATCCACAGAGTCCTCTCGATCAGGCGGTCTGTAACAGATCCCCACTGTAATGTCTCCCATCTCTGTTCTTTCTTTAACCCTCACCCACGAGCTCTCTGTTGAGTGCTCAGCTGTCCCCAGACAGAGTTCCATACTTTCAAGCCTATCCCTAACATAAATAGCAACTCCCCCTCCCCATCTACCAGACCTGTCTTTTCTAAAGAGCCTGTAACCTTCCATTCCAACTCTTCAGTCATAGGAGCTATCCCACCATGTTTCTGTGATGCCTATTACATCAGACCCTTTAGATGTGCACACATCTCTTATTCCTCTTTGTTCCCCATGATACAGGTGTTTGTATCTGAGGCATCTGAGCCGAGCTCCAAATGAAGCCAGCTCATTGGCTGGAGCAGCTGGAGTATCTCTACATTGCTCTGAACGTTTATTACAGGTGCTGGCAACTGACTGGGTGTGTTGGGATGGAATGATGCCTCCCTTCCCCAGCACATCTTGTTTAGAGCTTTCTTTACCAGTCTTGCAAGCCTCCTACCAAAACCACTCTTCGCCTTTGTCAGAGCAGCTCCACCAGCCTGCAGTAGACCTGGCCTACTAAATTGAGTCCCATGTTCTAGATGCCCAAACTCCTGACTATGGCACCATCGTTCTAACCATTTATTGACCTGGCAAATCTTCCTAGCCTTTTAAGGTCCTCTGCTTTATCCTGGAGAATTGCTTTGGTAGATGAGGATTGGGTTAGGGATCAGCTATGCAATCTGGACATCTGTAAATCGATGGGTCCGGATGGAATGCACCCACGGGTGCTGAGGGAGCTGGCGGAGGTCATTGCTAGGCCACTTTCCATCATCTTTGGTAAGTCGTGGGAAACGGGCGAGGTGCCTGAGGATTGGCGGATGGCAAAGGTCACACCAATCTATAAGAAGGGCAAGAAGGAGGACCCGGGTAATTATAGACCGGTCAGCCTTACCTCCATCCCTGGAAAGATGATGGAACAACTTATTCTTGACTCCATCACTAGGCATATCAAGGATGAGGGGGTCATTAAGAACAGCCAACATGGTTTTATGAGGGGGAAGTCATGTATGACCAACCTTATAGCCTTCTATGAGGAAGTGACTAGGTGGAGGGATGATGGTAGAGCGGTAGATGTAGTTTTTCTTGATTTCAGTAAGGCATTTGATACTGTCTCCCACAGCATCCTCATAGATAAGCTAAGGAAGTGTGGGCTTGACGATCAAGTAGTGAGGTGGATCGAGAACTGGTTGAAAGGAAGAAGGCAGAGAGTTGTGGTCAATGGCGCAGAATCTAGCTGGAGGTCTGTGACTAGTGGAGTTCCTCAGGGGTCGGTGCTGGGACCGGTGCTGTTTAATATTTTCATCAATGACCTGGATGAGGGAACTGAGTGCACCCTCAGCAAGTTTGCTGATGACACAAAACTGGGAGGAGTGGCTGACACACCAGAGGACTGTGCTGCCATTCAGCGAGACCTGGACAGGCTGGAGAGTTGGGCGGGGAGAAACTTGATGAAATTTAACAAGGGCAAGTGTAGAGTCTTGCATCTGGGGAAGAACAACCCCATGTACCAGTACAGGTTGGGGGTTGACCTGCTGGAAAGTAGTGAACGGGAAAGGGACCTGGGGGTCCTGGTGGATAGGAGGATGACCATGAGCCAGCAATGTGCTCTTGTGGCCAAGAAGGCAAATGGTATCTTAGGGTGCATTAGAAAGGGAGTGGTTAGTAGGTCAAGAGAGGTTCTCCTCCCCCTCTACTCAGCCTTGGTGAGGCCGCATCTGGAATATTGCGTCCAGTTCTGGGCCCCTCTGTTCAAGAAGGACAGGGAATTGCTGGAAGGAGTCCAGCGCAGAGCCACAAAGATGATTAAGGGAGTGGAACATCTCCCTTATGAGGAGAGGCTGAGGGAGCTGGGTCTCTTTAGCTTGCAAAAGAGGAGACTGAGGGGTGACCTCATCAATGTTTACAAATATGTGAAGGGTAGGTGTCAGGATGATGGAGCTAGGCTTTTTTCAGTGGTATCCAGTGATAGGACAAGGGGCAATGGGTGTAAACTGGAACATAGGAAGTTCCACGTTAACATCAGGAAGAACTTCTTTACTGTAAGAGTGACAGAGCACTGGAACAGGTTGCCCAGGGGGGTTGTGGAGTCTCCTACACTGGAGATATTCAAGGCCCGCCTGGACAAGTTCCTGTGTGATGTACTGTAGGTTACCCTGCTCTTGCAGGGGGGTTGGACTAGATGATCTTTTTAGGTCCCTTCCAACCCTTGGGATTCTGTGTAATTGACAAAAAGACAATCTGAGCTCCAGAGCCCCTAACCACCTCTCTCAGGGCTCTGTAGTCCTTCTTAATGTTCTCCAGGCTACTGCTATCTATATCCCTAGCACCCACATGGATCATTAGAAGTGGGTAATAGTCAGTGGGACTTACTAGAGCAGGCAGCCTCTCTGCAAAATCCCTGTTGCCCCTGGTAGGCAACACACCTCCCTTGAGACTGGGTCAGACCGACAGATGGGTGCCTCTGTGCCTTTCAGAGTCCTCTACCACTACTACCTGCTGCTTGAGCTCCTTCGGTGGCTCTTGGCGCTCTGAGTTGAGGCTCCTGGCTGCTGAGCTTCCCCCCTCTCAGGTGTTGAAGGCGTCCTCTCTCGAGCTACTCACCTCAGCAATTGACTGAATTATGTCCTGTGTTATATTCCTATGAAAAAAACTAGTATTCTTTTCTAATTTTAGTGGCTGCGTGTCCATAGTCACCACAACATAATTTTTATAAACAGTGTACTACCTATTCATAGTTAGATATTGTGTTTGTTTTTTTGTTTCCAGGATACTTAAATATGACTGCAAATATAGTTGTGTTGGTATTTAAACTGCATGTAAATTTTTATAGATAAATACAGATATTTAGCAATGAAAATTAAGGCTTGCAATAATAAATAGGTGATGAGTATGTGTCCTTTCATCATGAATACGGGATACGGAGTACACTGCAAAAATACTTTATTCCCTGCTTTACTCTGGGGTCCTGTTGTCAGTCACTCAAACTCCCTTCATGTTTAGTCATTCCCGGCTTCTGTTTGGAGGTGCCTAGTTTCCTCTTTCAAAGGCAAAACCCAGGTGTGTTTCTCTATTTAGTCTGGTGCAGGATCTGCTCACTGTAGGTGCTATCGTTGAAACTGCATTGAGGTCCCTTGCCTCTCTGCCCCTTCCCCAGCCTCCATGTATTTCTCTAGTACTATTCTAGAAAGCTTGGTGTACACAACAAGGACAGTCAGGACTTGCTGTGGATCTCCTTGGTGCTGTGTGCTGTTAAAACAGGCTTTTAACCAAGCAACACAGGCTTTATTTTATTTCAGGCATTTTGAACCAGAAGAGTCCCACACAGAAAAACAACTATAGTTTAAAGCAAAAAAGATTCCTCATGGAGGCTAAAGGCGGTGTACCTCAAGTGCTGTGCAACACAGGTGCAGCTAACATAACTCTGAGTAGCGTGGGCAAAGCCTTTCTCTGGAAGTTTTTTTCATGCCCTAGTAGATTGTTATGGTCGGTGATTTAATATGCATTTTAAAGACTTATCATTTAGTGTATTACAAAAGTGGGAGGGAAAAAAGCTATATCTACTTTTTCCAGTTTGTTGTTCATGACTATGAAAGGAGTTTTATTAACTTCACAGTTGGTACTACTCTGTTGCTGCTCTGATAGATTTTTTTAATAGATTTTAAAAGAACAGGATTAGGGGCTTCTTTTTGGTTGGTTGGTTTTGGTGCCTTTTTTTTGTGTGTGTATACGTGCTATTTTTTAAATAATTTTTAATATTTTTAATATTTTTTTATATTTTCTCTCTTTTCTGGCCTCACATTTCTTACCAGGAAGCTGTGATTCTTCATAAAACTAGCAGATACAGTTTTAACTGAGTATTCAAATCTAAACAGGGCCTTCCATAACAAGTATGCCCAGTATAGACACTGCAGTATGGAGGAAGGGTCAAAGGCTCTTCACCTTGGGCTAGAAAACATGTATTCTTTGTTAGTTTGAAGGCTAGGAATGCCACGTAAAACATATTTTTTCAGTAAGTAATACATTACTAAAATGTAGAGAAGAGAAAAGGTAAACATTCATTACAGAAATTATGGGCAAATAATACATCTGAAGAAAAGAGTTAAGAGACATCCTTGTCTCTTGGAGTACCAACACTATGAAGTGTTGCATGTCTACAGTGGGGTACGGTGAAATTTTTTGTTTACTATCTCAGTATGCTGTAGAGTCTGTACTGGAACAGACGCAGGTTGGCTGTGCAAATTTGCTTGGTGTGTAAAGCAGAGAACATTAACAATTTTTATTTGTATTTTACTTCTGTGATACTTGTTTTCCTCTGCAGAGTCCTTAGTAAAGGACCAGTGATTCATGAATATCTGGAGATGTTTCTTAAGATTTATAAACAGCAGTAGCATGGGCAGTAGAAAATCCTTCAAATAGGTAGGAAAGGTAAAACCTGAATAGGAAACAAGGGAATATTCAAAAATTTAGACAAATATGGTATGTTCCTAAGAAAAACAACTTGATTAGATAGTTAAGACAGGTTTAGGGATATCTGGTGGACAAGAACAGCAACAATTTGCCAGAAGAATGTATTAAGATACAGGAAAAAGTAGAAAGTTAGTAAAGGATAGGGAAAGAGCAGAGAGAGATAAGAATAAAGAAACACGGAAGGAGTGCAGGCAGACATTGCTGTTGGAGAGCTTTCTCTGCATGGTGTCTGCAGACATTTCTTTTTGGAAAGGAGAGTCCTTTGTGGTCCAAAAAGATAGACATAGAAACCATTAGAGGTGTTTACCAAAGCAATTTTGTAGGATGCTGTGTAACAGATTACCACTTAAAATTATTGAAATGTGGTGAGTGTGAACACTGAAGGTAGTAAGGCAGCTTTTCGGTACATACATGGAAAGCATCATTGAGTAAGCATTTTACAAGAGGCTTTGAAGCTGAGCTGCATTCATGCACTAAGCAATATTTGAATGCAGAAAGGTTTCAGTGCTTCACCTGATCCATCAGAAAAAACTGCAATGTTTTGAAAATAGATTGTTGGTATTGAGTAATGATTGGCTCATTATTGTGAAGGACACCATCCAGATCCAGATCCAGGTTTATCACACAAGAAGTTATTTGTTCAATAAGGGTGCCTCAGTTCTCAGAAGGATCAAAGAAATTATAAGGCATTTTCTACTGTGTAAATTCCAGAAGGGTGGCTCATTTATGTTGAGAGATCTACAAAGTTTAAGAGAGCATTTCAGGAAGGGATTCTACACGCACATAGTGTATAGACCCTACAGACTAGGGACAACGTAGGCACCCTCTAGAAGCTATCAGGAGAACTGGCTACCTGGGATTTGGAGAAGGGTGAGGTTCTTAATGACTTCTTTGCCTCGATCTTCACTGACAAAGGCTCTGACCACACCACCCAAGTCTTGTCAGTGTGAGCTTGCAGCCCAGAAAGCCAACCATATCCTGGGCTGCATCAAAAGGAGTGTGACCAGCAGGTCGAAGGAGGTGATCCTGCCCCTCTACTCTGCTCTTGTGAGACCTCACCTGGAGTATTGTGTGCAATTCTGGTGTCCTCAACATAAAGAGGACATGGAACTGTTGGAACAAGTCCAGAGGAGGGCCATGAGGATGATCAGGGGACTGGAGCACCTCCCATATGAAGATAGGCTGAGAAAGTTGGGGCTGTTCCGCCTGGAGAAGAGAAGGCTGTGTGGAGACCTCATAGCAGCCTTCCAGTATCTGAAGGGGGCCTATAGGGATGCTGGGGATGGGCTATTCATTATGGACTGTAGTGACAGGACAATGGGTAACGGGAAGTTTAGACTGGATATAAGGAGGAAGTTTTTTACTGTAAGGGTGGTGAGGCACTGGAATGGGTTGCCCAAGGAAGCTGTGAATGCTCCATCCCTGGCGAGGGATGTTCAAGGCCAGGTTGGACAAAGCCTTGTGTGGGATGGTTTAGTGTGAGGTGTCCCTGCCCATGGCAGGGGGGTTGGAACTAGGTGATCTTAAGGTCCTTTTCAACCCTACCTATTCTATGATTCTATGTGTGGTGAAGTCGATAAAGAATTGTCTGCTTCAAAAACTTTCTTTGTTTAAGTGCTGTAGGAAAAGAGCTCACAGAAGTAAATGTCTTCAGTCCTAAAAGGTTTCAGGGCTTACTCAACTAAAGCAATAGCAGCTTTGAGGGTTCATCAAGTGCAGAGCTTCAAATGATGATTTATATAGAGCCTCATATAGAGTCTTACCTTAGGATTCAATCCCCATCATTTCTGCCTGAGGTAGTTGGTGTGCCTCAGTATCAGGAAAGTCCTTGTTGAGGAGTGCTCTCTTTTCTAACAATCCCTTTCGTAGGACCCATTCTGCCTTTTCTTTAAAATGTGCTGGTTTCAGAGTGCAAATCTTTGATAGGGTTTCTGAGGTGTGCTGCTGAAGGGGAACTTGTCATTGTCTTGGAAATTTATGTTTGGGTGACTCCCATACCTTAGCCAGGTGAAAGACACAGTGCTGTGCCTCAGAAAACAATGAATTCGGTTTGGGTTTCATCTGTGCTGGACTCATCTCCTGTGACTTTGGTACTGCTGTTCCAGAGTTGTAGCTGAAATCAGAACCTGGCCTACTGTGTTGCTTAAGAAGCTATAAAAAAATAACCTAAACCCAATTAATGTTCTTGTGAAGATGCATGATTTAACATACAGTTTTCTGAAGTGGGATAAACTAATCTTCAACTCTGTCTTTTTATCTCTATTTTCTGTCAGGATGTGGCTGTTAGCCCTGAAATAGGGGACTGATTTATGGTAACCTGCAGAAAGAGAATTGTTTCCAGGAAATTACAAGAACATTTGCAGATGTTAAAATGGGAGAGAAGACAGAAAAAAAAAAAAAACCCAACCTCCAACCAAAAAACCAAAACCTTGCATATCTCATTTTTTCATTTTTCTGCAGTCAGAAAATGAAAGACACTGTTGTGAAAACTCAAACTGTTCATAATCTGCCTCAGAAGTTGTCATCTTTTTCATGTTTGGCAATATAGAAAATCTTAGGCATGTGTGTAGAATACTAATTGAGACAGCTTTTAAATTAATGTTACCTCAGACATTTTTTGAATCAACTTGCTGTTTCTTTAATTAATCATTACTTCTCCAGCAGTTCAAATTTACATACTTTTAAGGCTGGCTCTGATCCATGTTGGCATCTGAAGTAAGGAGATCAGAACTCTTCTGAGTAATAGTGTGAGGCACCAAACAATTATTGAAACTTGAAATGCTGTATGAATTATTACGTTTTGCCTAATACTAAACCCCATGGATTTGGCAGGCTAAAGAGAGAGTGTGCAGCCACCAGAAAGTATTTCTTTTTAAATATGTGACATAAACTCTAGCAAAGGCAGTGCTCTTGGGCACCTGCTTGCACTGGAAACCATGGTCACAGCGAGCACCCAGAAAGTGTTCCTGAAACTTGCCAATTCAGAATGTTTGGAAAGCAATTCATGACTGTTCTCCTAGAAATTATCTCTGTCACTAACAGTCCAAGAAAAATGTACCTTTTAGATAAGAACTAATGGAGAAAAACATTCATAAAAATATCTGTTCCTGATATGTCATGATGGACGCAGATGAGTAATGGTATCTCTTGTTAAACGGAAGTTAAAGAAATTTATTAAAAAAAATAAATTTATAAAAGGAGCTTTCTTAGTAGGAGAAAGGTTTGAGAAGGCTGAGTTTTATTACACTGTCTTCAGTGCACTGATGTGCAGACGAGCATAATGTGAGGTAGATAATATTACTAGCTTAGAAAGGAAGAGCTTTTGTAGTTATGAATTGTCTCTTCTGCTGCTGCCATCAAGAGCAGAAGAGAAAAATAAGGACTTTTCTCTAGTAGAAACTTCTGGGGAAGATGAAGGTCATTCTTCATGGTAGACTGCTTAGTATATAAACAGGTTTAGGACTGGAAGTGGCCTCACTGTCTGTGTAGAGACAATGGAAATTGTCCCATCTCTGGGTGAACATCAAAGGAAAGGGAGCTGCTGGTGTGCAGGTTTTATGCAAGACTACTTAGGAGATACAGTGTGTCCGCTTCTCGCCCTCTGCTAGAAAGCAGTGTTACCCCCTTTCTTATCTGATTGTCTGGCTCCGCATGGTGAGAGTTCAGTGACTGAAAGGGAGCACAGCTCATCTCACATTTTTGTAGTTGCTGCTATTTTGATTTTGGCTTTCTGTCAGGAAGAGTGCAGAAATAGTGAATTTTCCAGAAGGAAACTGTTATTTACAAAGCATCCAACATCCGTACAGAGGCATGTGGCCTTGTTTCGTCAAGACCACACAGCCTCTGCTTCTGCAGGACTCACAGGCGAGGGATGAGTCTTCAAGATTCTCCTCCCCTGTGGTTGCAGCCTCTCTTAAGAGGCCTTTCCCAAGAACAGATATTGATAGTAACTTAGTTGAGTCTTCTCTTAAGCCAGACACTGACCTGTTATATTTCCTTTTTATCCCACTTGTTCTTTCTGTCATACAGGTAGTTCTCCAAAACTCTTTGTTTCTATTCATAATACCACCTGTTGCTTATTAACTAACATCTCTTCCCAGCACCTCAGACTGTTCTGATTTTGAGAAAAGTTGCTGTGACAGTTTTACTTTCAGCGAAAATGTAGAGCCTTAGCAGATTTGCCTTCTGGCTTATCTGCATTAGCTGAACTCTATCTAACTTGCTTTTCAAGCAGCTTTGATTCCTCACTTAAGTATTTTCTGAGCAGTGTTTCATACCATTGCTCTGAGCCGGAAATGGAGAATGCTCCATGGTCCTATGTTTAAGATGATGCTCCAGCTGTAATGGTGAGAGCACCACCACTCTGTTTTCTGACTGTAGTCCTCCTTTCAAAAGTTATTAAAAGCTGTTTCATTAATTCAGACTGCATATGTGTGTGGGTACGTGCTGATGAAAACTGAAGGTTTTGCTGTCTATCACTTCCACTTCTGCCTTCAAGCCCAAGTTCAGCATAAAATGAATCATGTAGTTGTGATATACTGTGTCCTCCACTCACTTTGCAAATGTATCAGTTTTCTCTTGAGAATGAAAGTGTCTGTAACTTTGGCCACTACTTCTCTCTTCTGTAGAGTTTTAAGAGAATTGTATTTTCAACATTCTCAACTGCTGAAATATTGTTCTTAAATGATCTGTTACATTTTAATTAAAAGGTCATATTTGAAGGCTGAAGTCTATTTTTATGTGTAATGGATCTGCTTCTGGTGTGCCTTTGTTCATTAAAATTAGAAAATTAAAAAAGAAAAAATAGACAAGGGAAATGAGGCATATTATACTATTACTTTCATGTTTGGTTTTGAAAGTAAAACTATGTCAAAATGATAATTAGGTTTTGTCCTCAAAATGGCCTTGCTAGAGTACATGCATGGATGGAAGCAGTGTTGGTACTTCTTCCTTCTGGAATTAGAGAATTCTGGCTGAGTAGGCTTAAAGTCCCTCTAACCACACTGCTAAAATAAAATTGTCATACCTAAACCCAGAATGGCTGCAAGCTGAAAATTCACATGTGAGGAGTAGAAGCATCATTTTGAAGACATGATACCAAAATGACATCTTTGCTAAACTCGTTTTCATTTTAATGCTTTTACACCTAGTGTTAAGTTTGTTGTGGGTTTGTTTGTTTGTTAGTAGTTCTGTGGTGGGGGTGGGGGGTGGGGGTTGGCACTATGATACACTAAATAAAAAAAAATATTCCTTTGGTGAAATAAAAGGGTATGCTTCTGTTGTGGGAAGGCACTTTTCATCCTCCGATAGATTGCTGTTCTTCATATGAACCCCATTTTCAGGACAAATAAGCATTTTTTCCCCACTTGGGCACACAGCTCTTGCTGGCTGCTTTGGGGCCCTGTGGCCCCAAAGAGGTCATCTCCCATTGCCGCATCCATCCCTGCACCAGTTATGTTTTCTGCGCTGTGATTTAACTGATGCCCAGATATGCGGAATGGCTGATCCTCCTTAGTGTCTCAGCTAAGCTTGGTAAATAAGGAATGATTCTAGCCAGGTAGACAGATTTTCTCAGTTGATACACTGGGATAATAAACCCAGAAATTAGTGTGTTTGCTGAAAAACAATTTTCAGCTGATAGTTAGTGCTTGCTTTTATGCTTTCTTTTTGTTTTTGAAGGGAGAACATGCAAGTGGTATAGGTTAGGTTTGCATGCTGCTATGTATACATACTAAAGTACAGAGAAATAAAAATGTAGGGCTTTTCGCAGTACTTATTAGGACTCTAGTGGAACTGTTTGTACTAAGGTAAAGTAAGTCATCTCCATTGAAATAAATAGATTTAATTTAGGTACTATTAAAAGCCTGACCCTGAGAGACTGCTGAGGACTTCAGAACAGGTATGAGGTTCATCCATGCTTCTGCAAGATCCTTTCATAATGAATAAGCCAGTATAAAGTATATACAATCCAAATACAGTTACAGAGTGTATATTTAAAATTAGTAATTCACATTAAAATAGAGCTGGTTGTCTATAATAAATGAGGTGTATGAATTGTTTTACCTCATCTTTTGTGATTATAAAAGAAAGCATCTCTGAAGTTTCTGTGAAGCTCTCCATTTTGGGGGGGTGGGGGGGGAAGACTTTTTTTGAGTTCTTAAACCTCAAGTGTTAAAACCGAGTTTAAGAAAAAGTATAACTTTTCACACTCTGACTCAGACCTAGCATAATAATATAATCCTTCCATCTACCTCTCAAAAATGAAACTCACATTTTTAAAGTTACATTAGTGGATTAAAGCAGAATCCACAACCAAAGCAGATACTAAAAATCCACTTCAGTTCAGAAAGTAATGACTTGTATTGAGGTGCAATTTATATCTTAGATTTGTACCCATGGCATCTGCTCAAGGTCAGTCCAGTATCTATATACTTTTTTTTTTTTTTAAGCTCCTCATTTTCATTTCTAACATTATGAAGTTTTGCTTGTTGACATGGGAGTGTCATTACCCTTCCAGGTCTGTTGTGCTGTATTTTAGTTACGCAATTGTTCATTGTGATGCATAAAATTTTAGTATAATGTAGCATTTCCTTGTAAATACTACAGAGACACATAAAGTGCTACCTTCATAAAAAAGTATAGGGATAGCTCACAAGAGAGAATTGAGAGAAAAGGTTTTGGTCTACAACAGCAAAGAATTGTGTGGATTTTATTGGATTGGCAGTACTTCGTATTTTTGATAAATCCTTTTTGATGTGAGTTAATAAATATTCCACATTAAATCCTGGAGATTACCAGGTGTTTGGAGGGAATGTAAATTTTCTTTGCATTGTGCATTATATGCTGAAAGCACTGTAGAAATATGGGAGCTACTGAAGGCTAAGTAAGAACTCTGATTAATTTACGCAGTGAGCACTGCAGGCTCATCACTAGTGAAATAACTGTGGGGTTCCTTTGCATGTGTGCTATCACTCACAGGGACTGCAGAGGTCAAAGTCAGCCTTGCTTCTCTGCTGGAGTAGTTGGATCAATCTTACCAGGTTCAGAGGCATTATAACTTTGAAGATCATGAAAATGATGCCTAGATTTTACTTCTAAAGATTTATTTTTTTTAATAAAATGCAGTTACTTGACCATGAATTAGCTTCACAATGCAGCATTGCTCATAAATAGAGTTTTTACTTGTATCTTACACAATATTGTTCTTTTCAAAGAAAGCCCTATGTGTTTATATGCATTAAAAATGTTAAAAGTTATTCTTTTAACTATGAACATTTGATAAAGCAGAGTGATTTAGCTTTGCCTTTCATGTTCTTAGTGGTCACTATAGATAACGAGTACTTAAACCTCCAGATAATAAAACTCTAATGTAGAGAAAATGATAACAGTGGAAGGGAAAAGAGAGTTGCATGGTGTCTGTAAAATGTGGAAAGGTAAAAGTGAGGGGGAGTGGAGAGCTTTTGAAGAAACAGGGATAATTTAAACTCTTCCCCAGCGTTAGGTGTAAAAAAAATAAGTCTAGTAGAATAATAGGTAAATGGGAAGTGGAATGAAATTTCAGTCACCCGCTACAACAACTGTTCTCTCTACTTCCAGCTTTACCAAACAGAATAAGGAAAATGATATTCCAAATAAATTGTATGTTAATGATGATTTTTGTGATTTAAAGAAAAGTCTAAACATAGTAGTGGCAAAGTTCAAAAGGTTGGAGTAGGTATACTTGGAGAATGAGTTTGGCTAATGTATTGTAAAGGAGCAAGCCAGACGGACGATCAAGTAGTGAGGTGGATCGAGAACTGGTTGAAAGGAAGAAGGCAGAGAGTTGTGGTCAGTGGCGCAGAATCTAGCTGGAGGTCTGTGACTAGTGGAGTTCCCCAGGGGTCGGTGCTGGGACCGGTGCTGTTTAATATTTTCATCAATGACCTGGATGAGGGAACTGAGTGCACCCTCAGCAAGTTTGCTGATGACACAAAACTGGGAGGAGTGGCTGACACACCAGAAGGCTGTGCTGCCATTCAGCGAGACCTGGACAGGCTGGAGAGTTGGGCGGGGAGAAACTTGATGAAATTTAACAAGGGCAAGTGTAGAGTCTTGCATCTGGGGAAGAACAACCCCATGTACCAGTACAGGTTGGGGGTTGACCTGCTGGAAAGTAGTGAAGGGGAAAGGGACCTGGGGGTCCTGGTGGATAGGAGGATGACCATGAGCCAGCAATGTGCTCTTGTGGCCAAGAAGGCAAATGGCATCTTAGGGTGCATTAGAAAGGGAGTGGTTAGTAGGTCAAGAGAGGTTCTCCTCCCCCTCTACTCAGCCTTGGTGAGGCCGCATCTGGAATATTGCGTCCAGTTCTGGGCCCCTCTGTTCAAGAAGGACAGGGAATTGCTTGAAGGAGTCCAGCGCAGAGCCACAAAGATGATTAAGGGAGTGGAACATCTCCCTTATGAGGAGAGGCTGAGGGAGCTGGGTCTCTTTAGCTTGGAGAAGAGGAGACTGAGGGGTGACCTCATCAATGTTTACAAATATGTAAAGGGTAGGTGTCAGGATGATGGAGCTAGGCTTTTTTCAGTGATATCCAGTGATAGGACAAGGGGCAATGGGTGTAAACTAGAGCATAGGAAGTTCCACGTTAACATCAGGAAGAACTTCTTTACTGTAAGAGTGACAGAGCACTGGAACAGGTTGCCCAGGGGGGTTGTGAAGTCTCCTACACTGGAGATATTCAAGGCCCGCCTGGACAAGTTCCTGTGTGATGTACTGTAGGTTACCCTGCTCTTGCAGGGGGGTTGGACTAGATGATCTTTTTAGGTCCCTTCCAACCCTTGGGATTCTGTGATTCTGTGATTCTGTGGTATGAATCCAAGAGTTATTAAAGACTACTGGAAGTAATTGCACCTCAGGTGGTCATTTTTTACATCTCATTTGTGAGCGACTTAGTAGACCAGGATTGTGATTTTCCTCAGTCCGTCAGCTGGATGATTTCTTCTGTGGCACAATGAAAAAATGGAAAAAAAGCCACCTGAGAACTGAAGAAATGAGTCAAAAAAAAAAAAAAAAAAAAAAAAAAGACTTAAAATGCTGTCTAGTGAGTTTTATTCTATTGGTTTTATTCTTCTGAAATGGACAAACATTCAGTCTTCAAATAAAAATTTTACAGAACTCTTAATACACTACAAGGATGTTGCTGTTCTCAGTCTACTGAAAACTTCACTGATACTAAAATATTTGTGTAATTTAATTTTTCTGTTTAAGTTTACTAAGGTTTTCTAATTACATTAATATAGCTATGCTATATGCTGTGCTTACCTGAAGCTTTAGCCGCCTGATTTGCCAATCTTACAATTTTTTAATTATTAAAAAATTATAAATTTATACATTTATGCAAAATTTATACATTTTGTCTTCTAAGGATTTTTTTTTTTGTTTGGTTTTGTCCGTGTCGTGTCCCCCCCCCCCCAGTTTTCTATTATTTGGGCGTAGCAAACCCATGATACCAGAATATAGAATGTAGACTTAGATGGAAAGCTGGCACTCGAGATTGAAGACTTGTAAATAAGAAGAAAAAAAAAAAGCAGAAATGCACTTCATAGTCATATTTTGGGCAGCTCTTAGGGTTAACATAATCATGATGTTTCTGTAATGGAAAATTTCCATACTCATTCTGAATAGTATTTTATTTCCCTTTGATCTTGTATCATCTGCGTTACTTGGTATATTAAACTGCAGTCAGGCTCAGAACCCCTTATAATTAATAAAATAGTTCAGACTGAGAAAATTTTGTTGAGTGATTTTGGTAGAAGGCAAAATACATTGAGAGCAAGTAGCATAGCTGATGTTCTGACTACTGCTTTTCTGTTTGAGTTAGCATTTCTGTTTGAGTTATCATAAGGAAAACATTTTTTTAGTGTTTTGTAGAATGTACAATTATTTACAGTACTTAATGAAGTTTTACTCATCCTATGGTTATCAATCTAAACTGGGTATGAAAATCTCTGTTGTAATCTCAGAAGGTAGTGACCCATAGAAGATGTATGATTGAAAATCAGATATATAATTGAAACTGTGATCATTGTTTCTGTAAGCACACATTTACGTGTTAGTGCTATCTGGCAATATCTACATCTGCCTTTAAGTTAGATATCATTAACTGGCTGATCAGGTACAGGCAGCAGGGTAGATGTGGGTCATGAAAATATTCTCTCCTGGGATGAGAGTGGCCTTATAATTTATTTTTCTCACAGGAGTGAGGTTTTGGAAACCCAGTCACAGAGGAAGGAAGAGCTGGGGAAGTGGAGCTGTACATGGCTGCTTGCGCTGTTTGAGCTGAGTGAATTTTCACTTGCCTTTCCTTATGCCTATCAGTTTCTGTCTGACTAGGATTTTCAGAAGCTGTCTTCTGCTTATGAGCCACTATTAGTTTTACTGGTGATTTGTTCCGTTCATGTGCCTAATTACCTGATGGATCCTGCAAATCAACTTGGCTGCAGTTGGAGCACAAGTAATTACACCTTCAGTTTAGAGCACAAATGGAGGACTAGCAACGATTTGTAGCCTTAATGCGTGGTCATGAAGGAAACTGCAGAGTATTGTTTGTGGGCACTTCCTGATAAAGTGGCTGTAGTTAAGGCGTTGATTCGATTCTTTTCCTTTGTCCAATAACAATAACTTGATCTGTAATCTGAATCATATGGTTTTCTTTTCATTGTAACCTTTGCATTAACACAGTAATTATTGGGTGGCTGGCATATTGTAGAACAGTTTATGCCCTTTTCTTGCTTGATATGCTTAAATATTTTGAAGTTCCAGCCTTAAAATAAATCCTTGACAAAAGCACAAAGGGTTTCTTTCATTGCTTCTTTGCAGGGTTACCTAAATATGCAACAAATAACCTCAGGGGATGTACAGAAAACAGAAAATTAACCACTCTCACTGCGATGTCTTGCAGTGTGTTGACTACTGACTCAGATATATTCAGAGAGAGGAGGCTAAGGGGAGAGGAGGTACATTCTTTGGGAGATGCTGATTTTGGGTAAACTGCAATTTCTGATTGCCTTTTTGATAAAGGCACACAGAAGAATTAATGTATATATTTTTAGTAGCTTCTTGTTTGAGAAGCTGGCATACACAGTGGCTGTTGCTGCAGCTGTACTTTGCAAAACATTTTGTTATTCTCTTGTTTTCACGTGTTTTTTTTTTTAATTCACTTTTCTCCTTCTTTCTTAAAGAGCAATCTATCTTTCTGCTTGTAATAAGTTGTAAATACACACCATAAATGCACAGGATAAAAATAGGTAATAAAATTACAAAGTTAAGATGTCCTATTTCTATTTATTTGCAAAATCCTTTTTGCAATATGCTTTCAGATTGTGTTAGAATCACATGAAGTATGCATAAAATAATGTATATATACTCCATGGGGAAATGGAATAATTATCACTAGCATCTTTTTTGATAGGTCAGAAATATGATTCTCAGAACTGCCCCACCTTACTATATTCCAACTATGTTACATAGGCAGCCATTTTGATATATTTTAAGAATAATATCAGCAATGTGGGTATACTGGATTAGAAACTTCAAATACTTGTAAGATGTATTGCTTCAATTTCTTTTGCTGCATCATGCTGAAACATGATTAAAGTGTCATGTTGTTTTGCAAGTGATTCTGTTGTAGACAGTAGTCTTGACGAACTGATGAGATTAATACTTTTATTTCACTATCAAATGTGTGATAACGCATGCCTTCTTGTCCTCAAAGATTTCTGCAGAAAACACTAAAGGAAACAGGACTCTAGGTTACTGACTGACTTGATTTTAGAAGCTGAACATTTTTACTGACACTAGTTTTCATGAAAAAAAAATCACTGTGTATTGTCTCCATTCACACCCCCACACCCCCCCCCCGAAAGTCTATGTGGGAATACTATGCACAGAAAAGTGTCTTGGGGTATTCTTTTGATAAGAGGTACAGTGGGCCTATTTGTGAGGCTTGTGATGACCAATACAACTGGGGGCAGTGGGGAGGAAATTTCAAATTTGAACTAGCTGGTCCATTTTCTGACTGTGTTGGTGGGGAAGTTAGAAAGGATGGAGTTCAGTTTCTGGGCTTTAGTTTCCCACTCAATATGCTACACACCAGCTACTTTAGTAGATGTTTCTTGTGGTTTTAATGCCATGTATCCAGGATGAGAGAGGCATGGGGATTTGACTGCATGTCTCCACAGTCTTTGATTTGAAATAAAAATTTTGATCCTGTGGGAATGGCTGGAGCTGCCTGAAGTTGTAACCTAGCTGCTGTTGTAATATAGCTGCTCCAGTTGTAATATAGCTGCTCCCAGAAAATTTAATAAATTTTTACAGAAGGGAGACAAGGATATAAAGGATTATTCAGTTTTCAACAGGGAATAAGGAACATATGGTACTACGAGCTGTAGAAAACAGGAAGAAACTCCACAGATGAACAGAAAATCAACAGAAAATGTGAAGAAGGATATTTTCCTGCAAAAGTCAGATATTAACCACACCAGCACTTTTGGTACCATTCCATTTTGTGAATTAGCTAAAAATATAATTCTTGGCAGGTTTCCACAAATTTTAAAAGATATTTGTTAATCATTGCCACTTATCTGTGAAGAAATCCACACTTATGATCTGTAGGTGGGTGGTTTGTTTTAGTTTGGTTTTTTTCCCCTGTCTTTGCTCTGAAAGTGTTTTCTATTTTATGAACATTCAAGATTACCTATGAGCCCATTTTTACATTGCATGAATCTGGAAAAACTCTCCTTTTGTAGCTTATTAAAAAAAAAAAATTCACATTAATTGTCCATATAGGTCTGGGTTCTAACTTCTAATAGCTCATCTCTGAGGACAGAATGAATTGTGTTCATTCAGTCTCACTGAAAAATAACTGTTGACAAGTATTTAGAAAAAGGAAGTTAACATTCACTTCTTTAATTATTAACTTGGAGAATTACAGAGTATCCCAATAATCCATTTCTTTTAAAACCTATGGTACATCTCTGTAAGTATATGTATAAGAAGGCCACAGTTATTGTAGCCTGTTATAGCCAACAGCTTATTTTGAGTCAAGTACTGTCCTCTGCCTTCAGGCATTTCAGTAGTAGTTGTTGAAGTGGATCTGAAGGAATTACTTGGCTCTTGCCTTAAAGCTCAGAGCCAAGGAGTGGTATTGAACTGTGTATCTGTTGTGAGTACTGGATCTGTAGACAGAAAATTACCTTCAGCGCATTAATGGAAAATTCAGTGACAAGGCTGTTTTGAACTTTCCATCCAATTGAGTGTAGCAGCTCTGCCAAAGGCCAGGTATTCACCTCTACATCGGGGGGATCTTTGTCTTCTTTCTTTGGCTCTGTTCAACTGACTTCTAATTGTAACTCTTCTAACTCTCAAAATGGCAAGAAAACAACTAGAATAGATTATATGTGCTTTATAAAAGTCTTTACCTTATTTTTCATGAGAATCGGTTAGGAAGAAGAAATCGCTCTGGAGAAAAGGAAAGGTGCCATTCATTTCTTGCTCTAAGTCAAACCTCTTAGTTTGGATGGGTTTCTGCCAAAATTTCCATGACATTCAGTTATATGCTCTCACCTTTATTAGTACAAATATTAATGCATGCATGTGGTACGTCACAATATCATTGCTTTGCATGGCACTGTTGTTCTCCTGTTAAGAGTGTGACAGAGCTCCTAAAAATATTACTCTTTTAGTACTGCTCAGTCTCTCTTAACCACAGTGCTCTTCTGTTTATGTTTATTTTACAAAAAAATACACTAAACCTGATTTCTCTGGCCTGTGTTATTTCTGCTTGTCATTCTCATACTGTAACAGCAATGCAGTTTATTGCTCTTCTGATTCTTTATGCTGCCATGCTAAACAAAGAGATGTACACAAAGCAGAAACTCCATGTAGAATTAGTGTCTGTTTCTTGATCATTCTCTGGCGTTCCTCTCCATCCTGTTTTATCTCTATCAACTCCACAAATACCAGTTCTAAGCACTTTCTGTGCTTAATTTTCTGTGTCCCTTACAGGGCTGGAACTTCCCAGCAATAGGAGCTTTAACTGAGTCAGAAGGTAGGTGACAAGGGATTATTTATCCCCACAATAAAATGTTCATTTGAGTGTTTCTCAAGATGTCCAAGCTTTGCTAAAGCAGACCTTAGTATATCTACACATTTATTTGGTTTTCAATAAAAACAGCATCCGGAAAAGCATGCCAATAGGAGCATCTTGACTTTTATTACACTCTATTTCAGAGAGACTGTAGTTTCCTGCTATGCTGAGGGTGGCTATGATATAATCTCATTGAAAGGAAATAAAAGGTAATGTGTCATACAGTCATTAAATGTAGACCCAAGAGAACATTGTGAGAAGTGGGCATATATGCTTATGGTGGGTTGACCTGTCCAGCAGCCGAGCATGGCACAGCATCCCACCACAGTGGGACCAGGGACAGAATAGGAATAGCAAAAGCCAGAATATTTGTAGGTCCAAATAAAGAGGGTTTGAAAGTGTGGAAAGAAAAAAGAAACAAATCCACAATGCAATTACTCGCCACCTTCTACAAGCAGACCCATACCCAGTCAGTCTTGAGCAATGGCCATTTGGAAGACACCCTCCCTTTACCCTGTACCCCAGTTTGGTGGCAGAACATGGCATTACATGGTATAGAGTATCTCTTTGGCCAGTTTGTTTCAGCTGATCAGGCTGTGGTACTTCCCAACTTATGTCCCACCTCCTCAGCCTCCATGTTGTTAGGTTAAAAAAAGAGAGAGAGAGAGAAATCTTTGATGAAGCTTTGATGCTTTGCAAGCACTGTTTAGCAATGTCCAAAACATTGGTTTTATTATCAATGCTGTTTTAGCCACAGATCCTAAACACAGCACCATAGGGGCTGCTATGGAAAAAGATAAATCCGTTACAGCCAGACTCAGTACAGTAAGCTAGTCAGGAAGTCCCTTTCCATGCATTAATGAGCTGGCAGCAGAGGTGAACCTAACAGGATTGCTGTTCAGCACTTAAAATCTTTCAGCTGAAGAAAATAACACTTGCATTGATGCTGAGTTAGTGTGGGAGTCAGATGGAAAATGTGTTAAGGAAAAAGATCTCAAAATCTTAAGTGGTAGACTAACTTACTGCGGTTGAGACAATTCCCCCTTCCCCCTCCATTTTGAAGCTGTTAATGTTTTGGGCTTGTTTGTGGGTCTTTTCCCTCAATTACTGTGATTAAGTTTGCCTTGGAGTGGGTGCTGATGGGCATGCCTGCATGCAGAACTGTCTTAACACCTAGAGAACCCATCCAGATGCATTCCCATTTTCCACAGATAAGTCAAGAGCTTCTACATTGTTGAGTGGCTCACATTTCCCCAGGAAGCATAGTGGATAAAAGGCCTTCAAAGTGTCTTACGAAGATAGGGTTGGCCATTATGGTAAGAAAAGTTTGCAGGGGTAAAGAAAAAAAAGAAAAAGAAAAAGATTTTTACATAATCTTGAAGTACACTTCTGAGATCAGTGAATCCTGTAAAACAGCCAAGAAAATCCTCTTTTTTTTTTTTTTTTTTTTTCCTTGTCCTAGTACTGGATTTGCTTTTTAATTAAATGGAATATGTGTAAGGAGATGATTTGGTGACCCATAGTCTCTCTGAAAGTGCTTTTTTATAAGCTCTGTGTATGTGTATGAAAAATGCAATGTCGTTATTGCTGTGAGGACTCAGGTTGTTTTTAAGCGAACTGTGATCTTGGTTCTGCTGGGTTATTGTATCTATTACCTTTATATAACATAGTATATAGTGTCTAATCTACAGATTTCTTGAACACTCTGGTTGTTTTCTGCTAACAAAATGCAGGAGAAAAACATATCTTTGCTTCTGATGAATCATAGCATTCATCTGTTTTACATAAAATTAATTTTTTTTTTGTAAAGTAGGTAAACTTCATCATGAAGAGTACTTTGAAAAACTAAATTATAAATTCCCAATCAGAGCCCAATGGTACCAGCCAAACAATTTTGTTTGCTACAGTTTTGTTCACAAATATTTACATGAAGAGATGCTGGTTTACCATTCTTACATGACCTTGGGAAACTCATCTAACGTTCTACAACCTTAGATCCCCCTAAATGCAGAATCACAGTGGTACTGATACTCTTTGGCTCATTTACATTTAACATATTTATAGGAATGTTGCCTTGAATACTATTTAGTTGTATATATATTCAATGATACGTGTACGTGTGTACACATGTATGTGCATGCAAAGGTTTATTAAGGCACATTTGGATTTGAATTACTTATTTGCAAGTAACTTCTGTGTAAATCTGAAAACAAATAGAAAAATGTCAATGTAAATTTACAAAATAACCTTTGCAATTTTTTCCATCTTTTGGCAACTCCTGGTTTAATATCACTCATCTGAAAAAAAAAACGTTTTTGTCAAATCCATTCTCCAGAGCTCGTCAATGGCATGAAATTAGGCAAGTACAAGTACCTGAAAAATGAGAAACTCCAGAAAGTTATTTTGGTTCTTCTAGCCTAATAGTGGTCTTACTTCAAAGTTATGCTCCAGCACAGAGCTTGGTGTTATACCACTAAATACAGGGGACTGTATTCAGTTAAAATTGTAAAATTATGTGGTATAAACCTGAATTCGACTTATGTGTCATTTCTACAGCATAGCAACCTTTCCTGTTTTTCTAACCTTCAGTGAAGTGTAATGTTGTGTTGTCAAACAGATCTGCTTATTAATGCCAAAAACGACAGTGTCAGTTTTAAAAGTGATCTGTTATGGGACCTTGCAAATATATTGAGAGATAAAAATGTTTTTAAAAACCTTTCTTTTTTTTTTTTTTTTTAAGGCAAATCAGGCACAGTATAATTTAGTTTCTGAGTAATAAAAAGGACAAATTCAAGCATACAAATTTGATACATCTGTAGAAAGAACTATAGGTATGAAACATGTATAGCCTGTATTCATCAATTTTTTTAATGTGTTTTTTTGACATACATTAGTTTGCTTGATTGGGGGATTTTTCTTCAGCATTAGAAGAGTGGAAGAAATGTGCTACTATCTTGTGGAGTTTGATTAAAGTTTAGATCAATAGGGATATGTGAAAATATGTTGTTGCCCATAATTGACTATTAGCATTCACATAGACTTCTTCTTTTACATCATAGTAACCTGAATAAAATAATTTTTGTGCCTGTTGCTTTGCCATCTTTTTCTGTACTTGGCATTACTTGTTTAGTAAAATACATTAAGAATTTTCTTTAATCATGGCAAATGAATTGTTGATTTCCTCTAGATACTAATGATGCATAAGATCACTGGAAATGAGCCGCCTGCTTTATTTCCATGTAATTTTGCAGGCAGTCTTCAAGACACAGAGATAGCTTTTCATATTCAGACAAAAATCTCATTAGCTTCAAGATGAGACTTGTGTGAGGAAGAGAATATGTAGCACAGTGTGAATATTGGAGCTCTGGTACATGGGGAACATAACCTGGAGTCACACCAGGTTAGCAGTGGGCCTCAGCCCCCACAGAGGCTGTGTGATTCCTTGACAACCAACTGTCTGGAGGTGAGATTTGCAGGGGAGGCTGGATGAGTGTTGCAAACACACATATTTAATAAAGAAGCTGGTCAGTAGCTGTTCTGCTCAGGAACTTACAAAAATCCTTAGAGGTGGCTGTCTTTAGTTTTCGTGTACATGAGTACTTTTGAGTCTTAAGATAATCACATCTTGCCAGAACATCAATATTCTCCTTAATTCTCCTAGTGTTTCTGCTAGACTGGAAAAAGAGTACAGTATTTTTACTCCTGAAACTTTGTTAGAAACAAGCTGTGAAAGATTGTGAATATAGGATGAAAAGGTTTTACAGCTTCAAAATACTGAGTCTCAATGAAGTTGCTGCAGAAGTTCTTCATGACATTATACTTATTCATAGAAGTCTCTTACATTCAACTCAGTTCCCCAAAGCCAAAGGAATTCCCTTGACTGCTGTAGTTTGTCTCTACATCATGACTGTTTTTTATTTCAAATATAAACCAGTTTTGTCGTTCATTGTTATTTTATCCAAGTCTCCCTCTGCCCCAGTGACTCAACCATCCTTATGGCAGTATTTTCCATGACCTGCATTTTACATATTTTTTCATTATTTTGCATCACGATAGTCTGATTTTTTTCACTTTGCTTTCCTATGCTGGAAATGTGAATGTCATTGTGTTCATAAAAAAGGTGGATGGCCAGAAATTTTGACTTGTGCATGTGCCATGCTGTTTTGATCTGTTGTGCTGATTCCTCCTTCTGTGTTTACTGCATGTATAAGGAATGACCAAAATACTAAACACATCTACTGTGATTAGACCTTGAACAGGAATTTTGGTAAAAAGCTTTAGTAGTTAGGCTTTTACTTGTTTGTCTAGTGTAATAGCTAGCTCATTGTGTTTGAGTAATGTTATAAGGTATGCTGCAAAAGGAGTTGGAAGATGTGAAGTGCATCCTAATGATAGCCATAATACATTAAATAGAGTCCATAAATGTGTCTGATCTTTTTTTGTGAGTAGTTGGAACTAAGGGTGTTGACAAAACTGTTCTAAAATACCAAGAATTACTGAAATTTGGTTCATGAATGGGCACTTGCAGGTCCAGGGAAAAATGCTCAAGGCTGAAAGAAAGCACAATGTGTTTTACAAGGTTAAGAAAATACATAACCAGTGTGGGTGATTAACACTTCTCAGAATGGTTTATTATATATGCACATTTAATCTTTTAGTTTATTTTTACTGAGGCAGGGTGGGTTTTGGTTTATTTGTTTTGGATTGGGCTGTTTTTTTATTTTTTTATTTATTTTTTTTTTATTTTTTTTTTTTTTGTTTTTTCCAGTTTGGCTCTGCAAAAGAAGGGCTTTCTCTTACCAGCACAGCCAAGGGAAATAAAAATATGAAGACAGATTGTTCCCATACCCAAATCCAAATCCCGCACCTGTTCTAAGCAGAATAATTGCTAACAAGCTGCTCTCTTTTTAAAATGCCTGTTATCCACAGAGCTGACTGAGATTCATGCATTCCTGTGGAAGTGGCCTTTTATAAGGACTCTGAAAAGAAGCGCCAACATTTTGATGAATAAAGATGTTGACCAGGAAAAGTAATTGTATGACCATAATAATTCAGGCAAGAACTGGAGCAATAGGATCTTATAATATGGCATATTGTAAAGAAAGTATGAGGGATGAAAATGATAGGTACTTATGCAAATGGATTATAACTGCCCTGTGCCACTTTGTGGATCAGTCTTTTAGTCTCTCTGCTATCTAGGCCATGGGATTACTCAAAAACAGCTGGGAAGGAATGGACGCAGTCATTTAATCACAAATTGTAAGTACTTGCGCAGTAATTTTCCTGCAAATAGTCCACAGCGTAATCAAGGCAGTTAGTATTTAATGCGAGTTGGAGGATGAGCTGTGTAACGAACTCTGGAAAGACTGCATTGTTTTTATTATAAGTATTCTTGGTCTGTCTTTTAAAACACCTGAGATACAACATGAAACTGTTTGTCTTTTTATGTTTATCACCTTTTCTTCATGTTTTGGGAATGCAAATGGTAGAGTTTAATGAAGTAGATGCTGGAGGAGTCATTAAGTGATATTGTCTTGATTATCATCTCAGCTACAGAGTGAGACTCATTCTCATTCCTACTGCAAAGCAGATTACATTTGCTTTTCCTACTCCAGTGCACTTTGCCCCTGAAATTCTTGCCAAAATAAGGGAAGGATGTGATTCTTCATAGAGCTTTCCTGTAGGTTTTGTCCTGGTGACAGTACAGGAACAGTTTAAAAAAACAAAACAAAACAACCCCCAAACTAGCCAAAAGAAAAAAGACAATTCATTCAAGGCTTCAGAAGATGCTGGCAGAAACTGCTACAGACCATGGCTCCACTAGCTAATATCTTTCATCTGCCCTTAATGTCTCAGCACAAAAACAGGCAATCCACAGACGCTGCTGCAACTCAGTGCTGATGGGTTTCAGTTTCAGATACTCACACTGTAGGGTATACACACCAATGTGCATCTGTATGCTTGTAACACTGAGCATGTCAGCCTGATGAAGTGCACTCTGGATGGCAGAAATAATGGCAGAATCTCTGCTTTTGCTTACCCAGCTTTACACAGCAGAAAGAGTTAAAACCAGTGGAATTTGTGTTCTTAATTTTTATAGATAAATGGATATTTTCTGTATTTGGCTCATTGCAGCATTTATCAGATAGGTTGATTGCAGCATGGGCAGGTATTTTTATGAGGAAAAGCAGTTTTAGTTAAATGCCAGCTGTCAGGGTTAGATTGTCTTTAAAAGTTTGGCTTTAATTTCTTGGCCTGAAGGAACTGATACATTTTAGCTAACCCGCCTCTTCTAGAAGAACATGGCAGAGGCACTTTTTAGTCCTCAGACTGTATCCAGTGTGCTTCAGTGTGCCTGCTTGCACCAGGCAGTCTTCTACTGCTTCTGTTATTATTTCCATGGTAGAAATTCCATTGTCATTTACATATATAGTTTTCCAAGACATAAGGAAAATGCTGTTAAGATAATTCAGGTCCCTGACTTACAAATGCAGCACATCACAGCAGTATTTTCTGACCTTTGGTTGTCTCTTTAGTTGTACACGCTTCCTAAAATAAGTATGTCTTAAGGGCTTTTTATCCGCATTGATTAACAATAAAACTGTGATAAAACACTGCAACTTGATAAGTTTTAGGAAGGAAGCTGTGGGGTTGGTTCTGTGGGTTTTTTTTGGTTTTGGTTTTTTTTTTATTATTTGTTTATTTTTTTCCCCATGGTTATGCTGCTTACAGGAAAGATTGTAAGTTTATTCAGGTAAAGATATGGAAATATTTGAGGGGTTTTTGTTTGTTTTTTTAAGGTCTATTAATCTATTAATTTTAAGTGATTCTTCCCAAATTGATGTCACCAATATCTTAAATATATATACTTATATATTACAATATATAAAAGCAATACAATACTTAAATATTACAATACTTATATATTACAATACTTATATATTACAATACTTAAAAGGAATACAGTACTTAAAAACATCACTCAAATTATAAGCAGTTGCATTTCTGTGTCAAGGGATAAAATATATTTCTATATGAAATAAATTTAATAGAAATCAGTTTGATGTTATTTCTATTGTAATAGGAACTTGGGTTATATCTTGTTACATTCAGGTGTAACACAGCCATTATGGAGGTAATTTTATAGTTTTTTTATTTTCAAAATTAAACATCCACGTTAGACTCTGTATTTCATTCAAAAATAAACTCTTCAGAACTGCTGGATGAGGTTACATGTTATAAAGTGTGAAATTCAAAGCCATGTTCTACTAGTGCTTTAAAAATTTTCATGCTTGTAGTGAATCCGTTCATCATTAGTTTGTAAATTGTGCCTAGAAAATCAGCCTAGAAAAGGAGAGAGGAAAATGCTTCAGCATATTTGATTTATATTTGCTTGTGTATTCGCTGGGTATAGTTTTTCAGTATCTCCCTCTAAAATTTCTTGTTTTGCAGTGGTGAGTGAGATTTAGCATAGAGGGATGCGGAAGGGTGGAAATGACTCATGTTCACCTTTGACAGCCTCAAGCTGTATTTTCTTTTATGTCCAGTTTCTGCAGATTTTTGTTTTAGCCTCTCTTTTCGTTACTATTGCAAAACTTTGGTGTGATCACTTAAGTACCCTATTTGGAACCTCCGTAATGCCATATAATGCCTTATAATGCCATATAAAGCTAGTAAAGCCAGACTTGACAGCAAGTTATGCCTTTTTAAAAATTTATTTAGGGGACTTTTCAACAAAGATTAAATACAGACAATCACAGAGCAGAAAGTTTAGGCTTCTAGGCTATAACCTCCCTTCAGTTGCATACACTGTGTTCACTAATGGTAGTGATTAAAAGCTCATGGTGAAATGTGGTCTTAAACATTTGGCAGGAGAGGCCAAAAGCATTAGGTTCTATAACATTGTTGCACCGTATTTTGTGTATGTAGTATAATGAATTTTTCTCTTTGTAGCTGTGTTTTAGGTATTAATCACAAATTCCATAAAAAAATATATATTACTTAAGGTTTGGTTTTGGCAGCAATGCAGATAAATGATTTGTGAAAAGGTACTTTAAATAATGAGAAAACTTGCAATTGTGTTATGCTTTGAGCAGCCATTTTCTGATTCATTAGAGCTAGACTGTAAAATCTAAAATTATATTATAGATAGTATTAAATGTAAACCACCATATTCAAAAGTTTGTATTTTTTCAAACCACAGTAATAGAAGAACCTATTTTGAAGATTAGATCCTTGAATCTCTATCTGCGTGTTCCTTGTTGTTATATGCCAGTTAGCAGTTAGATATGGGGAAACTATATGATGTCAAAAATTTCTTATTGTACTTCTGTCTATGATGTTTCCTCTTGAATACCCCAAAAATGACAGCTTCTGTCTTGACAGCGATATATGGTCTAAAAACCTATTTAACTGCCTTTTGCTTATGACCATTTTGAAAAGCAGTGCAAGACTATACTGTTATTGTGTATGAACAGCAGCTTACTCTGTTTCAAAATTTGTAAGTTTTAGTCTGAGAGGTGGATTGATAAGCATCAAGAAAGTAGATTTGAGATGTCCTTGACAATACTGACTGTACTATGAATTCACCTTATTATAGGAATTTTCTAATATTTCATAAAATCTTTTTCATTAGTGTATATTAACTCCACAAATGTCTTAACAGAATGTTGTCACATCATAATGACCTTTTAATAATTTCTAGTATAGTAATTTGGAACAACTCATAAATTTTAGCAAAATATTAAAACCAAATACTTTATTCTAAGTCAGAGATCAGTCCTCCTTTTTATGCCAATCTCCCAAGATTTTCAGTTAGCTGGAAGCCTGCTTCTTTCTCACTGTGGGTACCAGTGAGCTCTGTATGCTCAGTACTAGGTTCATCCATTTGATATTCTTCTTGCAGAAATTTGCAGAAGTGTTTAAAATGGAATTTTTTTTTTAGAAATTGAACAATATTCATGTCTGCAGAGAATAACTTTCTGAATAATGAGAACCTGCTAGTTTTTTAGAGGCTTCAGTATATTCATCAAGGTATCCAGCTTTTGTCATTCTAAGTCAATTCTTTGAAATTAGGGTTTCATGATTTTCTGAGGGTAACTGTTTTCTCACTGCCACTTGCTTGTATGAGCTGCTAGGTCTTCTGTTACAATTGAACTCAGTTAAGTGTCATATGAATAAGACTTACACGGTTATGTTTAGAATATGTGTATATTTTCTAATCTGTGCTTTTAACATTAAAATAATTCTTACTTAAGGGAAAATAATAGCTTGGATCTTAGTTTACATGGAGGATGTAAAAGTTTTGTATTTCTGTGAAAAGGCTGAGGATCCTTGCAATGTCACTAGCCAGGGCTGTCCAGAAAGGATTCAACTGCACAATCCTCACGTCCTAGGGAGCACCAAAGGGTCTTGTGAATCTGTTATGCAGACCTACTGTCTTTAAGGCTAATCAGGAAGTTGCTGTGGTAATTAGTATTTAATGAGGTGGGAGTCAACCACAAGGAGCTGAAGGAAATGAGGGGAGCAGGCAAGTTTGCAAGGGGTTGGGAAACATGGATGGTGTGATGGGAAAGGAAGGTGGATGTAGGAGTTTCTGCTTAGACCATGTTTTTCACTCTGCCTGTGGCAGACAGGAGCCCTGAAATTTAGTAAAAATAATGTGGGCATCAAAGATGTATTGTTGGCTGTGGTAATCAGGCTTCTCCTGCATGGTGATGCCTAGAAAAGCTGCACAGGTTTCAGTCTGAAAGGGACTGTCTGCTAATGCTGAGCTGCAGCTGTCCTTAGTAATTTCCTTCTGTGTGCTATAATTGAACATCATTCATTATCTGCTGTTCAATCAGTATCAACACCAGAGAGGAGATTTGTGTAATAATAGAAAAGTACAATTACTCTTTCAGCCAGCAGAACTGAGAGCAGTGCAGGCTGGCTGGTGCCCATTTACCACTAATGGCTGGCTTCATCTGTGGCTCCCCACATAGGGAAGACTAACACTGATCAGGTGAGGGAGCTGATCCTATGAAGACCAGCTATGGTCTAGGATTTAAACTGAGTAAATAGAGTGGGTGCTTCTCCCATCTGGTGAGGCTAAAAACCTCTGAAATAAGCAAGCTCAGGCAGGCCCAGGCCAGGCAGGAGGATGGGGCCCAGTGGGCAGCAGCCGTGTTAGGGCAGTGTAGGTCTCCTTGCTGGGAGCTGTGATGGGCTGACTTCTCTTGTGGGATTGCTTGGTGACTCTGTATGGGAATTCCTCTTATGTCTCCTGTAAAAAGAGTACTGGGAAGAGAAACTGTCTTTCATAGGTAGAAATGAACAAGTGAGGGGTCAAAAAAAAGGTTAAAAATTGAAGGCACTGTTAGACATGCTGGTTTGGGTAGTGTATGGTATTGATGTGGTGTACACCAGCCAATTAGACACAAGAACTTTGTCTTTTTCCGTTGTTAAGACATCTCCATTTTGTACTCATTTGTAATTCAGAAAACTAAAATGAAGTAACATGTATGCGAAGAAATACTAATATGCCTTTGGAAACGTATAAAACATAGAAGGAGGTACCTTCCTGCACCTGTTGAGGTGGCAGATCTGCCATGTCTCTCTGCCTTTTTATCCAGCAGAAAGGGGAAAGATAAAAGAATATCCTTGCTGTGTACATGCAAGATGAACAAACCTAGCATCTCAGATCAAATAGGAAAGACTCCGAGTAATCTCTCCTGTGGCATTCGCTCATTCAGCAGAGAAGCAGCCTTGCAGGGCTCTGCCTGGTGTGTGTTGTGGCCTCAGGTCCTGGGGAGGGGAAGAGAATTTTTTAGGTGGTATTGTCTTCTAGTGTAAGTTTTTTTTTGCTTCACCTGCTATTTAGTTGGAGCTTAGTGGGAGCTTCTGTAGACTGTGAAGCCCTTGTGTAACATAACTCAACTTTGTAAGCAGGCTGGAGAAAAATCTTCTGAGAAGTCCCTCCCAGATTTCTTTTCACAGAGAGTCTTACCACAGCAGTTTAATTTTGAGATAGTAAAAGCATGGGTAACTCTGGCAGAGAAATGTTTGTGCTTACCAGCTATAGATAGAAAAAAATATATTTTCTGTGAGAGAAAGTTAGGATTGTCATACTAGTTCTGTTGTTTCTGTTAGATATTAATGTGTTCTTTGGTCTCAAGCTGTACCATGAACACAGGTGGTGTATTGCTACTACTGACAAATCTGAATGGCATTTGGCTGTAGTCAATAGGAGTTAAACATGTAACCACAGAGCACGTAACTAGTAGTTACAGAAACGTTCATTAAACATTTGTTATAAACCACTGTTTGGTTTTTTTCATAAATAATATGGGAGCAGTTTACAGTTGAACTACTGTATAGACAAGAAGAACTGTGTAGAATCAGATGGAATACTTGGAGCTTCAGGCAGTTTTGTAAATGTATTCTATTACAAATAAGTTTAATAGTGTACATTAAAAAGGAAGTGTATTTAAAACTTTATGGTCCATACCATGTTAGGTGGAATTACAGTAAATTGCTACATTTCATTTCTGTAATTGTCTTATAAACTTTTAGTTATCTATCTTTTATCTATGTTCAGCACATTTTACCATGAGTCATATTTTGGACAGCTTGCATAAGCTCTTTTGATTATCTCTTATGGGTATATCTACATATATATGTGGTTTTTTTTTTTTTTTTTTTAAAGAGAGATCTCTATTAAAAAAGCATGAGAGTTCAACACCTTCGGATGACTGTGTACTGTTGAGAGGGTTGAGATGGGAGGGATTATGATCACCTCCCATGCAGTGATTATGAGTATGCACAGAGTAATTTTCCTATTGCTAATAGTTCTAGAAATATATGATTATGAAACATGGTCTTTTCCTTTTATTTTTTTTTTTTCCCATTCCTGTAGGAACTTGGAAGTAACAGCCCTCCACAGAGGAACTGGAAGGGAATTGCTATTGCGCTCCTGGTGATTCTAGTTGTTTGTTCACTCATCACTATGTCTGTCATTCTTTTAACCCCAGGTAACCTACTTCTTTATTTATCTTACTGAAGGTGTACGATTCATAATGCAGTCATTTAAATTGCATATAAATGTTAAAGTATCTCTTGCCCTTAAACGTTTTTAACTTCTGGCTACTATAAATTTGGTGCCTATAGGGACTTGAGTTACAGGAGGCCTTGTGGAGCAGAACCATTTGGCTTTAGTAGTAGGTCCTTAGGATTGTGCCAGTCTTGAGAAGGCTACAAACAATCCTTCTTAGCCTCAGCAGGTGTGAGCTGACTAAGATTTTGTCACTTGGTGCAATTTCGAATTCACAGATGATTGAAGAGAAAGCTGTATGTCATGGAAAACTAATGCCAAGAATGCAACTTCTTACTGAATCAGAAGCATGCATCTTTCATATGTACTTGCACAAGCTTCTTCCCTTTTCCTTCTCTCAAAAACAAAGAGAAGAGAAATTACTTAATGGTTCAGTTACAGAGAAAAGCAGGATGAAAGTCAAGTAGTAGACAAAAGAAGCAGTTGAACATATAAAATAGTTAAGCTTTTTTTTTTTTTCTTTTGATTGTTGTTGTTCCAGTTTGATCCAGGTTATTTTTCTAAAGGTTTTATTTTTACTGCTGGGACAGAAACCATTTAGTTGTGTCTAGAAACCTAAGAGAAGGCAAAGCTACATAAGTTTAAAAGAAAAATATCTTTAATTTTTTTTTCTCGGATTTAAGGCTATTATTTAAAGTACTTGATTGGATGCCTAGATAGTAAATATTACTGCGCAGATGTTCTGCCATGCAAGTGCCCACTTTGTGTAACTGAAAAGGTTAATGAAGTGGTTTTTAGTTAAGTAATGGTTCCAGACAATTTGGCCACAGGATGAAGAAATTGTGAAGGGAAGCTGCATGGGTCTGTGCATGAGCAAGTATAGTATTAGACTGCTGCTGCTTAAAAGGAAGGTGGTGGGACTGAATAGAAAAGCATCAGAAAGCTTTGCTTATTAGAGGGAACGAGACAGCTGGAGAGAGTATGTAGGAATACTATGGAATATTCTGTTTCCTGTTTTGAATAAGTATCTATTACACAGGCATGGTGCCGTCCAAGGAATGATAAAGAAATGACTCTGCTTATTTCTACTTAGAACATTTTGAGAACAATAAAAGTAAAATTGCACTGCTGTGTAGTCTCATTGCATCAGAGTTTCTTCAAGGAATCATAAAAAACAGATGTTGAGGGTAAATGGTGGCCTTGTGGTCCTGGTACATTCTAAGACAAAAAACTGTTTTTCTTTTCAGGGAGAGGTAACTTTTTTTTTACGGCTTGTAAAATCTCAAAAGTGTTATGCTGGAATCCACAATAATAAACATCAGTTCTGCCTCTAATTTCTATATATAGTATTAATGATGTAGAAACGTAAATCAAAGTCTTTGAAGACACTTGTGGAAAAAAGAATAAACAGCCTAGGGAAATTTAATTTATTTATTATTCTATGTTAAAAAAGCTCAGAGAATTACAACATCTCAAAATCCAGAGAGCATGCTTGAAAATTGGATGTAAGCTGGGACCTACATTTCAGTTCAAGTCGTGCAAATGAAAACTAGTTCTGTCAGCTCAGATGTTCTGAGATATCCCATAGAGACTCTAAAGCTTGATATAAATAAAAACCTTTTTCGTAAAATGGTCTAGGTCTGTAAAACTGGGGTTTCTTGCAGGTCAGAAATGCTTTCCAAAAAAAGCTGTGTAGCTGTCTTGATTCTAATCAGCGCTGTTCCCCTTCACTTTCATGATTAGTTAGTTGGGTTTTTTTAATTTTAAAAATATTCTGGTACTCTGCCAGTTTGCTGGCAGGTACTAAGCACTGTAGCTGAAGTTATGTGGTCTTCAATATACGTAAGTTCACTTGGGGGTGTCTAGCATTTGAGGGGTGGGAAAACTTTCTCACAGGTCTGGCTATTGCGAGGTGCTCAGTTCTAAGGTGCTACCAATCTCCTGTTATAAATACTTGGTTTTGAAAGCTCTTATCGTAAAATATCATATTTGTGAATTAGGATATTCAATGCGATAATGAGAATTGTCCTATACTACCTTGGGATAGTTCAGAGTGCATTGCTTACTATTTCTAATATTGTTTTGAGCATCAGAGACTTGTTTCCCTGTTTAGTTTTGCCTGTACTGATGGCTTCTTTTTAGATTTCATGTAAATTCCCCCAAAAACTGTACATCATGCTGTTTCTTTTTATGGAGATGATAAGAATTTCAGATAGTGGTTGCTCAGAAGTCTAATTGTTTTGTTGAAAGTTTTGCAGAGGCAAAAGTGTATTTACTGATATGCCAAATCCAATGGAAATTCTCTTTTTTTGCCTGCAATTATTTATACATTGTCCACAATATAAGAAACTCTCAGGTCCCTGTGCCCTTTAACAATTGTCATTTGACCTTACTCAAACTTTGAGCAATAGCGTTCATGCCTTTTATGATGAAGGGATCAAGACTTTCATATAAAATAACAAGCTTTTAAAGCAAAATCTTCTAAATTACATGCAGAAGGCATCAGAGAGGGTTTAGGTTCTAATGAAGATACAAGCGATATTAAAAGTAAACAGAAATTCTTGATTTCCATTTTTAGTGGTTTTCATTACATGAAAAACAGCATGAATATACAACACTAAGCCAGAACTATTTTGAAATAAGAGATGTATTTTCACCCACTAATATTTTAGCTTCTGTTAAAATATGGAATATCTGTGTGGCAATTCTGTTTGTGGGTTTAGTAAATTGTACCAACGATATTAGTAATATTTTGGTCCCTTTATATTGCTTTTTATCTCTGATAATACTCAGAAACTTTATAGATGTATTAGTGTTATGAACAAAGAGGTGGAAAAATGGAAGACTAAACCATTCAGCAATGGAAGGGACTAGTGGTAGAGTCTCAATGGACTCCCAGTCCTGTAACCTCTTACTGCGGCTCAACAGCTCTCTGTGAACCTCTGTGGACTAAGAAGTAAATTAAAAAAAACCAAACATTGCACCCGCTGAGTACAAATTACTACTCTGCTCTGTAGCCAGGAGCAGAAGGCTTGCAGGCAAGTATCCTTGCTAGTTTTGTGCAATGATAAACTGCATGAAGATACCAAATAATGAGCCTACTCTTGTTAATGAAATAGACTAGAGCATGGAAAAACTTTGGAGCTTCAGGAGCCTGTCTGTTCTCTGGGAAAATTTAATTATGCATCTAGTGATTTTGGAGTAATAATAGATGATTACTGGAGAAATATTAAAGAGAGAACAAAAGAAGAAAATACTGCGGAATAAATTCATAAAATTTCTTTATATTGGGAACTATAAATTTCTGAGATGCCATCATTTGGATTATGTGTGAGTATAACATGCATATCTTTCTTGTTCTGCTTTTATTCTATTTCATGTTTTTGAAATTTCATCACATAACAGCACATAGTGAAATATTCATAGGTAGATTTTCTGGGATCAGTGCCTCACTCCTGCCTTTAAATCAGCATAGTTTTGTGCTTTGCATCATGACAGTGAATTCCGCATTGTAGGAATTACCTGAAGACCTATCTGATTGACACTGCTGATCTGTATTTCAAAACTGAAATGCTCAATTGGAAGTACTAGCAGCTGAAACCGTTTATATGAAAAATCACCTAAGAACAGCCTAAGAGTTGTACAGACATTGCCACCCCTGTACAGGTATTTTGCTGCAACACTTGAGGCAGTTTTTCATTTTGGAGTGACAGCAATTCTACTTCCATATTAACTTACAGTTTCTGAAAGTGAGGCAGACTCCAGTGCTCTATGTGAAACTCCTTTACTGGGATGTTGATATTAACATTTAAACCATGCATGCTGATATATGGTAATTACCATCGAGCAAAATGGCATGTAACTGTAATCATAGGCTCAGAGCAAATTCAGAGTTTGCTATGTTGATGAGACAAAAAAAAAAAAAAAAAAAAGGGCAGATCTGCAGAAAAAAAATGCTTCAAGGAATATTTATGTCATCCAAACTGACAGAAACTGCTTTTTTGAAATTGTTTTGTGTAAAATCAGGCTTGAGGAAGTGGGTCCATTTGGATCATATCCAGTAGATAAATCTTCTGTTTAGAACAGGGTTGGGACCGATCCCTCCACAACATCTCTCATGCTATTCCTACAGTCATAGAGAGCAAACTAAAATATATTTTTTCTGGAGATTCATTACCAGAAGATTCAGGGTTCTGTTGAATGCTGCATAGTCTCCCTATACCTACTATAAATTGGCAAAAAGGTTTTGATATCTGACTACTTTATGGCAAATTGGTTTTCTATTTTCATGCAAAAATATAATACAAACTGTACTAATAGTTCATATACTAATTCCCGATTACTGATAGAGCTGTTACCTTGCATACAGTTTACTACTGTTTTGTTTTGTTTTATTTTGTTTTCCCATTTAATTTGATTTCCCCATTGTTAAATGCCATGTCAGATGGCATTTAACATCAAGCCTTTATTCTGATTTCTAGTGTTAAGCCTTTTTGTTCTACAGAGAAGCCAATAAGGAGTTTGAGTTTGTAATATGCTACACTACATCATTATTAGTTTTATTTGCTAAGGTAGAAGATAAATTTTATGAGGTGTATAGACTACATTTAACCTGAAAAAATACTATCCTATAAACTCATGAAAGGTAATGAGGCTATTAATTTCTAGTTTTGCAGTCTTAAAGATTCATAAGCACAAACAGGTCTGTCATTTTGAATAAATACACACCAGTTGTTGAACTGTTGTTAGTTTCATGTATAGTTAAGAAGTATCAATTTAGGTTTTAGTATTTGATTTTGTTTGTATCTTCTGTTATCAGTGTTCACTTTCTATACATAATATATATAATTTCAGACCAATGTCTATAAATCTGTGGGAAATAGTGTGAGGACAGGGGAAATATGATTCTGTCAAGGAAACATTCAGTAAATTTAAAATTGAAATGAAAAAAAGACAGTAGATGATTTGGTAATTTGGCAATAAAGTGCATTATTTAAAATAAAACAAGTTCTTCATAGAATCATAGAATGGTTTAGGGTGGAATGGACCTTAAAGATCATATAGCTTCAACCCCTCTGCCATGGGCAGGGATACCTTCCACTAGATCAGGTTGCTCAAAGTCCCATCCAGCCTGCCCTTGAAAACTTCCAGGGACTGAGCAATTACAACTTCCCTGGGCAACCTGTTCAGTGCCTTACCACCCTTAAATGGAGGAATTTCTTTCAAATGTCTAATCTAAAGCTATTATCTTCCAGTTTAAGGCCATGCCCCCTTGTCCTGTAGCTACAGGCCCTTGTAAAAAATCCCTTTCCAGCTTTCTTGTAGGCCCCTTTAGGTACTGGAAGGCTGCTCTAAGGTCTCCCTGGAGCCTTCTCTTCTCCAGGCTGAACAAGCCCAGCTTTCAGCCTGTCTTCATATAAGAGGTGCTCCAGCCCTCTGATCGTCTTTGTGGCCCTTCTCTGGACTTGCTCTGTCAGGTCTATGTCTTTACGCTTGGGGCCCCAGATCTGAATACGGTACTACAGGTGAGATCTCACAAGAGCAGAGCAGAGGGGCAAGATCACCTCGTTTCACCTGCTGGTCATGCTCCTTTTGATGCAACCCAGCATACGGTTGGCTTTCTGGGCTGCAGGCGCACACTGCTGAGTCATTTTGAGCTTCTCATCAACCAACACACCCAAGTTTTTCCCCTCAGGGCTGGTCTCACTCTGTTCTCTGCCCAGCCTGTATTTGTGCTTCTGATTGTGTTGACCCAGATGCAACACTTGGCCTTGTTAATCTTCAGGAGGTTTGCATTGTCCCACCTCTCCAGCCTGTCAAGGTCCCTCTGGATGGCATTTCTTCCCTCCAGCAGGTTGACTGCCTCACACAGCTTGGTGTCATCAGCAAACCTGCTGAAGGTGCACTCAGCCCCACTGTCCATGTTGCTGACAAAGATGTTTAACAGTGCCAGTCCCAGTACTGACCCCTGAGGAATGCTGGTTGTCACTGGTCTCCACTTGGACATTGAGCTGTTGACCACAACTCTTCGCATGCAGCCAATTCCTTATGTACCAAATGGTCCATCTGTCGAATCTGTGCCTCTCTACTTTACAGACAAGGATGTCATGAGGGACAATTTCAAATCAGAATGGTTTGGGTTGGAAAGGACCTTAACATCATCTAGTTCCAAGACCCTGCCATGGGCAGGGACACCGCAGACTAGACCATGTCACCCAAGACTGTCCAACCCAGCCTTGAAAACTGCCAGGTATGGAGCATTTACCACTTCTTTGGGCAACCCATTCCAGTGCCTCGCCACCCTCGCAGTAAAGAACTTCTTCCTTTCATCTAACAACTGCACCTGCTTCAGTTTAAACCCATTATCCCTTGTCCCATCACTACAGTCCCCTATGAAGAGCCCCTCTCCAGCATCATTGTAGGCTCCCTTCAGATACTGGAAGGCTGCTGTGAGGTCTCCATGCTTCTCTTCTCCAGGTTGAATGGCCCTAATTTTCTCAGCCTGTCTTCATACGGGAGGTGCTCCAGTCCCCTGATCATCCTTGTGGCCCTCCTCTGGACTTGTTCCAACAGTTCCATGTCCTTTTTATGTTGAGGACACCAGAACTGCACACAGTACTCCAGGTGAGGTCTCACAAGAGCAGAGTAGAGGGGCAGGATCACCTCCCTCGATGTGCTGGTGACGCTTCTTTTGATGCAACCCCAGAACAATAGTTGCTTTCTGGGCTATGAGTGCACACTGCTGGCTCATGTTAAGTTTCTCATCGTTCAACACCTTCAAGTCCTTCTCCGCAGGGCTGCTTTGAATAACTTCTCTGCCCAACTTGTAGCTGTGCGTAGGATTGCCCCAACTCAGGTGCAGGACCTTGCACTTCACTCTGTTGAACTTCATAATGGTGGCATTGGCCCATCTCAAAGTGTGTCAAGGTCCCTGTGGATGGCATTCCTTCCCTCCAGTTTATCAACCGAACCACACAGCTTGGAGTCTCCTACACTGGAGATATTCAAGGCCCACCTGGACAAGTTCCTGTGTGATGTACTGTAGGTTACCCTGCTCTTGTGGGGGGGTTGGACTAGATGATCTTTTGAGGTCCCTTCCAACCCTTGGGATTCTGTGATTCTTGGGATTCTGTGTCATTGGCAAACTTGCCGAGGGTGAGTCAATCCCACTGTCCATGTCGCCGACAAAGATGTTGAACAAGATCATTTCCCAACATAGATCCCTGAGGGACACCACTCGTTACCAGTCTTGATTTGGACATTGAGCTGTTGAACAGAACTCTGCGTGTGGCCTTCCAGCCAGTTCTTTATCTGCTGAGTGATCCATCCATCAAGTTTTATGTCTTTCCAGCTTAGAGACAAGGATGTCATGTTGGACAGTGTTGAATGCTTTGCACAAGTCCACGTAGATGACATCAACTGCTTTGTCCTTATGTGTCAGTTCCGTAGCCCCATTATAGAACGCCACCAAATTGGTGAGGCAGGATTTCCCCTTAGCGGAAGCCATGTTGGCTGTCACCAACCACCTTGTTGTTTTTCATGTGCCTTAGCATGCTTTCCAGGGTTATATTCTCCATGATCCCTTCTTGAAAATGGGGGTTATATTTCCCTTTTTCCAGTTGTCAAATGCTTTGCACAAGTCCAGGTAGATGATGACAGTTGTCCCTTAACCACTAGGTACCAAGGTGAGACAGAGTGGCCTGTAGTTCCCTGGGTCTTGTTTTTTTGTGGTTGGTTTATTTTTTTTCTTTTTAAAAATGGGGTCATGTTTCCCCTTTTCCAGTCAGCAGGAACTTCACTGGACTGCCACAACTCCACAAATATGATGGATAATGGCTTGGCAACTTTGTTAGCCAGTTCCCTTGGACATGGACACATCTTCTCAGGTCCCATGGACTTGCACAACTTCAGGTTCCATAGATGGCCTTGAACCTGGTCTTCTCTTACAACAGTTCTTCATTCTCCCACTGGCTGCCTTTCCCTGCCACAGCTTGGGTAGTGTGACTGGAGCAGTTGCTTGTGAAGATTGAGGCAAAAAAGTTGTTGAGTAACTCATCCTTTTACTTATCACAGTAACCAGATCTCCTGTTTCCTTCCAGAGAGGTCCTGTATTTTTCCTTAGTCTACCTTTCATGGCCAACATACCTAGAGAAGTTTTAATTGTTGCCCTTGACATCCCTGAACAGATTTAATTTTATCAGGACAATAGCTTTCCTAACCTTATCCCTGGCTGCTCAGACAATTTCTCTGTGTTCCTCCCAGGTGACCTGTCCTTGCTGCCGCCCTCCGTAGGCTTCTTTTTGTACTGGAGTTTCTCCAGAAGCTCCTTGTGAATTAGATAAAAGGTAGAGAGCAGAGCTGGTATACCTTACTACTTTGACAGACTTACTGTACACAGTTGATGTATTTAGTGATTTCTATTAAAACAGTTACTAAAAAAACCCAACAAAACCTGTGAAAACTAAACTGCTTTTGATAAGATAATTTTTGGCAACATAACTGTTTGTGTGAGCCTGATTGATAGTTGGCAAACTGACAGAATATAAGGGGTCGCAATAAACAGAGACAGACTCAGTGAAAGTTAGAAGCAGAATCTTTTTGGGATCACAAACAGCATCAGGAGCAGGGTGTGTTGAATCAAAATAGGTGATGGCAAGCAGCTTGTTGAGGGTTGGTAGTCAGCAAGGTTATGGAGAAAGGGGAAAATGAGTATATAAAGAGCCGAGTATTTGATGCTGTTAGGTTAGATGTAATGTTCTGAAGACAGAGAATGTATTTGTGGAGCTGAGTAGAGCATATGTAACAACATGTGCTTACTTTGAAGATAAAAACTCAGTGTGTGGCAGGAGCAAGAGCTAATAAGGTCTCATGATGTGTAAACAGAGGGATTAACTATAAATCAAGAGAGATAATTTACTCTGCTGTAAGTCTCTAGTAAGACTGCAGTTGGCATATTGTGTCCTATGCTGGACTTGGAGACTAAAAAAACCCAACCCAAACAGGTTATTTTGATCCCTGAAAGGTAGGAAGAGGGCAAGAAGATTATTTAAGGATTAGAACGTTTGTCCTATGTGAGAAGATTTGAACAACTTTGCATGCTTAACCTCGTAAGACATCAAGTGAAGGGAGAGTTGATTACAGTCAGTAGATGCTTATTGGGGCCCTGCTGGGACCTGGAAGGCAGGTGCATGCAGAAAGCAGCAGCTCTGTGGAGTGAGCAGCTGTGAGGGCCTTGTGTCTATCATAAATTTATGATGTGCATTAAAAAGGAGTTTATCTTCAATACAGCAAGGATGCACCTTATTAATAGTAGCTGAAGAGCTGAAGTGGCTGCACCAGGCAGTACTGACATATGAAAGCAAAAAAAAAATAACAATATTGTTGTTTATTTCACTAAGCTTTCAGCAGAGCCTGAAATTGAGAAATTTGGCTGAATAAAGACCGATAATGACACTATGGTAGACTTTATTCACTGTGAAGGGGTCACATTTTCATCTGAAATGTATTACAGGATACGGTATTTACAAAGCACATTTCTTTGTTAAAAATATGCTCATAACTTATTGGGTTGACATAAAGATAACAAGATTACTTCTTAACCGCTGTGATTCTAGATAGTCTTTTTCTATAGGTCATCAGCAGCACTGTTTAATATCAGCAATCTTTAAGGACAAAATCTGACTAACAAAAAGATCCTCTTGTAGAGAAGGAGGATGCCTAGCACATTGGAAGGGAAAGCTCATAGAGCAGAGAAATACTGCAGTAATCTATGGCAAACCTGCCCAATAGCAATAAAATGATTAAAAGATCTGACTGGGTATCTGTCTGGCTCATTGTGTTAGGAAGTGCATAGGTGCATATTTTTGCAAGCGCACAGTCAACATGTAATGCAGCTTTTGTCAGCTGCTGTTCTAAATAGCCTAAAACAGTTAGATGCGGTGCATAGCTGATGCGGTGCATCAGTGAATATTCGTTGGAAAGCTTCTGTTTTGACAGCAAAACTTCTGCTTTAAAAGTATTTCTGATTTCACACATTAGTGTGACTGTTCACTATTGAATCTCAGTTACTTATGATTTCTTTAACCTACAGAACAAGTAGAATTTAGCAGAGCTTCTTTTTCCTTTCCTGAACCATGGATATTATTTTAGGAGCTGACAACTTATTATTTTGTTTAGAAAATCAATGTTGGCTAGTGTTCAGAAGTGCAATATCCCTGGGTTCTATCATGTTTGGGAAAAACACAAGGCTGTTAGCCAATATTATGTTGTGCTTGTCACCAGAGAGTAAGCACAGATTAGTAAATGTGCACATAAATATATATATTAACATTTTATTTTATAGAATAGAGTGAAATCGGTTCAAAATTTACTTAAAGGAGTATCTTAGTTTCTGTCTGTGTAAGGCGATCAATTCACCTACATTCTTTGGCTGTCAGGAAATTTTTGTACTGGTTTGTAATCAAACTTCTCTTGTGGTGTAGGGCTGTGGGAGGAAGGACCTTTGCCACTTAGAGTCCTGGTATAATATATAGCCAAGCACTACATTCTTCAGTTGTCCCAGCCTGAGGTATCAATGCTTTGTTCTCTGAAGCTCTACTGAAGAAAAATGAAATGTTTTCTTGAAGTGAAAAAAACAAAAAAATGAGGAAGGTGTTGGTTATTGATTTTATCAGGACATTGTGTTCTGTTTCTATAATTCCAGTATTTTCCAAATTGCACTAAATATATTGGTTTTAATAAATATCTAAAATTGTGTTGTTGTGTTTATTTTAGATGAACTTGCAAATTCATCAGAAACCCGATTGTGCTTGGAAGATCTCTTCAGAAAAGAGTTCATAGTTCATAATCCAGAAGCCAAATGGATTAATGGTAGGTGTATAATCTTTCATGTAACTTGAAACTAGGTAATAGTTTTGAGTGTGAATATCCTGGCTCTGAGAAAGAATCAGTTAAAATTTCAAACTCTCTTGATATTGGCCAGTGTCCCAGTTTTCCTTGTAGTTCTAAATCATATGTACTTCATTAATTTTTGAAGTGGCTTTCTAATTTTAAAGCTCCATCTAGTAGAAACTCACTAAAGTTTTCTGTTTAAGCTACTGACTCACTTTGAAGCAGAGTTGAATTGTTTTTAAGAACTGCATCTTGTTTATGGATTCACTAGAAGATCTATTCATAAAATAAAATTGTTCTACTAGTATCTGAATTTTGTTGTTCTTCACATCTGGTGTGGATTCTTAAATATTTATGTGTAATTGTACAGCTGTATTTTATTTACTTTATGTAATTTTATTTAATATTCTACTTTATTCAGTGATTTATAAATGGTATGCAGATTCCCAAAGAATTTGTGTAACAGTTTTAATGTAAAAAAGAAAACAAATTCGAGCTACTTGTTTCAACTGATTGAGCTTTTCTCTTGATCACATGGGTTGTTCCCATTCTTTTTGTTTGCAAGAAATGCAGAAGTGACACAACAGCAACCATCTGTTTTCTGTTCTTATAGTTGGATCTTTGTGTTACTCCAGGTATTAATAAAAGGAATAACAATAGGCTTTGTGCAAAATAGAGTATTGTTAAGGGGTGCTCTGTGGAAGGTCAGAGTTTGGAAATTTGGTGACTGCATATGTAAATCCATAATAACTTTGCACAGGAAGTAACAATTCAATTATATTAATCAACTATGGTCTTAAGTGATAACTAGAAGGTGGTTTTCATTTGTAGGAAGCTATATGATTCAATCAGTTATTGCTTTATGAAATAAATTTCAAAGAATGAAATGGTTCTAACAAGAGTAAGTGCATTTAAAAAAAAAAGGCTAAAAGAGAGAGAAGTAAATAAAACATGGAGTTTATTGTAATTTTTAACTCTATTCTACAGCTTGTGATAAGATAAAAGCTTCCTTTAATAGTTTTCCAGACGTGGTAAAAAGAAATGTAGAATTTGCTGCTAAACTCCTGCATGGATACAGGTTTCTTTTGTGCTCTTCAAAATCCATGTTAGGAAACTCATATTGGGAAAGATAATTTTACCAGTATCATGCAAAAAACAGGGGTCATAAGCAGTCTGCTATAAAAGCTGTGAGACTGTGCAGTTATGACCTTTTCCATTTATTGAAAATAATATTAGAAATGCTGTTTAATAAAGAAAGGCAGTACAGTTGTACTAATATCCAATCTTTCTGCAGAGCTGGTTTTCTCAGCCAATATGAGAACTCCTAAGCTTGCAGTTAGGTGTTTTCCTATGTTTATTTGTGAAAGAAGCAATAAAGTCCAGAGGTACAAAAAAAAAAAAAAAAAAAGGAAAGAATGGACATTTTCTGATAGAATGTGTGTGTGGAACTGAGAAAAAAGTGGTGATAATGGAGGATTTTACTAATCATTTAGTATGTTTAATAAACATTTGGTGGTGGGTTGTTTTTTTTTTTTCTTTCTGCATTTATTTTGAAAATTCCCAGTATGGTCAATGAAATCAGTGTCTTGGATAATAAACAAAATGAAGAGGAGTCTTGCAAAGCAACATTTCTGCTTCCTGCTTCTAGTTTTATTTTTAAGATTTAAGATTTAGGAGTAAGATTATATTTTCTGTCATGGTAACATTGCAGTGATGGCATTATATGCATGGAGAATGAAATATATAGCTTAGGATTCAGCATTAAATACTGTGGAGCTGCAGGGTAGCATTTGGCACTTTCTTTGGATATTGGCAGAGTAAGTGGACTCTGTATGGGAAGATTTTAGCCAAAAATAAGTAGCTACTTACTGCTACTTTTTGCTTCTCTTGGGATAGCGTAATTTGCATCCAGCTGAAAGTTTTATCGTCTTGACTTCCTGGTAAGGGATGGGAATAGAGATTGAAAAAGTGATTCATGCTGTAAGCAGTTTCCGCAGGGTCTAGAGAATACTTTGTACAAAAAATCACTGATTTAAGGATTTCAAGTGCTAGATGTATCACAGTGTTCTTAGGTAAGGTGTAGTATTGAACCTCTGCCATTTAATTAAACTTTCTATGCTGGTGTTTGAATTTCTTAGACATTTCTCAAACACAGTGTTATTTCTTCCTTGTTTGCAAGTTCCTCCACCACAAAAATTGTCCCCACATAGTTGTTTCTAGTCTACTCTTTAATAAGAAAAGCTCTTATGTACAGATGTCTTTACAGTCCATTTCCTTTTCTGCTTGAAACTGAGTCCACAGTATCATGTGCTTGCCACTAAAGTTAATAACTATGTGAATGCTTGAAACTGCAGGGGAAATGTTGTCCTTTATCTGAGATAATCAGCTGTTGCCAAAGAAAATAAAAGAAAAATTTTGAGCTAGTTTTAAAAGTGACAAAATGTATTCACAATTAATGGAAGATGTATCTACACAGGTAACTTTCAGATTTCTTTCTCCATTTTTTTTTGGGGGGGGGGGGATTTTTTGTTTTTGTTTTATTTCAAAGACAGATTTGTGGGTTTGTTTTTGTTTGTTTTTTTTTTTTGTGTTTTTGTTTCTTTTTTTTAACCTTGCTTGGATTTTCTATTTTATTTGTTTTTACAATTTGTGAAGAAAAAGAAGAAAATACAGAAGATGGCTAGTATTTTTCTTGCAAATAATAACTTTGTAGCTTACTTTTTCAGTTGTAAATCTGAGCGCTTCAACTGTATTTAAAAGGTCATGGTGGAGAGTATACACAACCATTAATTCTTTTAATCCATGTCAGTCTGAAAGTGTTTGGATTCAGGATGCCTTCCAGTTGCTTGGCATAGTTTTGAAGATGTTAAATGAGAGGACATCTTCCCTGAGCATTATTGATCTTCAGGCTTTCTAACAGGAAGTGGGAATTTAAAATGCTGCTAGTGAACAATGAAAGTACTTAAATCTGACAGCAGGTTACTACTGATGAGGGCTTTGCATTAGGTGGCAAAATGGCTTGGTTTACTAAAGTACAAAGCCACAATGTAGTTTAACATATCCAGAGTAGTTAAGTTTAACTAAGTTAAACTTCCGCTACGCTTTCGTTTGCCAAAAAACTTTTAAAGAGACTTAATGTATCTCATATTGTTCCTGTCTTGGATTCTGACCATTTTTCAACAGTGACCAGTCTCTGCTTCAGATCGAGCATAGCTTCTCATGTCATGATCACACTTTTCTTTAGGACCATGTTGCATACGTGCTAGTACAGTGCATTTAATGGAAGATGACATCAAATGTATTGTTGCATTGGTTGTTCATAAACAATGACAATATGAGCAGTCTGAAGCTGGATCTTTGAACCATACTGAAGCATTTTTTCAGGATGTTTTCTTAATTTCTATTAAATTACTTAGAAATATGTATGCTGGCTTGTGAGAAATACTGAGGGCTCAGAAGGTTTGCAGTCTAATCCCTAGATCTTTGGTAGTGTGCTTGTGTCTCTTATTACCAGGGACTCTGGCTATTAATGACAATGAAATTCAGAATCTTTGCCTATATTCCTTTGATGAAAATGGCTGTTACTGTTTGGAGAATCTTTGCTAACCTTTACTATATGTGATAGAGTGCATTGACTCCTTGTTTGTATTCTGGTCAACACAATTATGAAAATTTTCATAGATTTGAATGAAAAGGTGTTGGAGAATGACCTGAAGTCTGAATGATGGCCTGCAGCAGGCTGTGCCCTGGAATCCTGTCTTGTGCTAAAGCTCAGCAAATCACCTGAGTAGGTATATATGTGCTTCACGGAGCCAGGAAGGATGTAGGCATCTGCTGAGGGTTGTAAAGTGCTTTCCTGAGATTGTGAGAAAATTAAATATTTCTCTCAGTCTTGCTTGCCTCTGGGGCACCTGTTTGTTACTGTATTCAGTTACCCTTGCAACACCATGCCACAGGAAAAGTGTAGGGTAACATGTATGGCTGGGCAGCATCACATCTCTTCAGACAAACACAGTCCTGCTGATCACAGAATCACAGAATCACAGAATCCCAAAGGTTGGAAGGGACCTAAAAAGATCATCTAGTCCAACCCCCCTGCAAGAGCAGGGTAACCTACAGTACATCACACAGGAACTTGTCCAGGCGGGCCTTGAATATCTCCAGTGTAGGAGACTCCACAACCCCCCTGGGCAGCCTGTTCCAGTGCTCTGTCACTCTTACAGTAAAGAAGTTCTTCCTGATGTTAACGTGGAACTTCCTATGCTCCAGTTTACACCCATTGCCCCTTGTCCTATCACTGGATATCACTGAAAAAAGCCTAGCTCCATCATCCTGACACCTACCCTTCACATATTTGTAAACATTGATGAGGTCACCCCTCAGTCTCCTCTTCTCCAAGCTAAAGAGACCCAGCTCCCTCAGCCTCTCCTCATAAGGGAGATGTTCCACTCCCTTAATCATCTTTGTGGCTCTGCGCTGTACTCCTTCAAGCAATTCCCTGTCCTTCTTGAACAGAGGGGCCCAGAACTGGACGCAATATTCCAGATGCGGCCTCACCAAGGCTGAGTAGAGGGGGAGGAGAACCTCTCTTGACCTACTAACCACTCCCTTTCTAATGCACCCTAAGATGCCATTTGCCTTCTTGGCCACAAGAGCACATTGCTGGCTCATGGTCATCCTCCTATCCACCAGGACCCCCAGGTCCCTTTCCCCTTCACTACTTTCCAGCAGGTCAACCCCCAACCTGTACTGGTACATGGGGTTGTTCTTCCCCAGATGCAAGACTCTACACTTGCCCTTGTTAAATTTCATCCAGTTTCTCCCCGCCCAACTCTCCAGCCTGTCCAGGTCTCGCTGAATGGCAGCACAGTCCTCTGGTGTGTCAGCCACTCCTCCCAGTTTTGTGTCATCAGCAAACTTGCTGAGGGTGCACTCAGTTCCCTCATCCAGGTCATTGATGAAAATATTAAACAGCACCGGTCCCAGCACCGACCCCTGAGGAACTCCACTAGTCACAGACCTCCAGCTAGATTCTGCGCCATTGACCACAACTCTCTGCCTTCTTCCTTTCAACCAGTTCTCGATCCACCTCACTACTTGATCGTCAAGCCCACACTTCCTCAGCTTATCTATGAGGATGCTGTGGGAGACAGTATCAAATGCCTTACTGAAATCAAGAAAAACTACATCTACCGCTCTACCATCATCCCTCCACCTAGTCACTTCCTCATAGAAGGCTATAAGGTTGGTCATACATGACTTCCCCCTCATAAAACCATGTTGGCTGTTCTTAATGACCCCCTCATCCTTGATATGCCTAGTGATGGAGTCAAGAATAAGTTGTTCCATCATCTTTCCAGGGATGGAGGTAAGGCTGACCGGTCTATAATTACCCGGGTCCTCCTTCTTGCCCTTCTTATAGATTGGTGTGACCTTTGCCATCCGCCAATCCTCAGGCACCTCGCCCGTTTCCCACGACTTACCAAAGATGATGGAAAGTGGCCTAGCAATGACCTCCGCCAGCTCCCTCAGCACCCGTGGGTGCATTCCATCCGGACCCATCGATTTACAGATGTCCAGTTTGCATAGCTGATCCCTAACCCAATCCTCATCTACCAAAGCAAACTCCTCCTTTGTCCTGACTCCTTCTGGGGCTATAGAAATCCGGGGCCCTCGGGGAGAGTCTGCAGGAGTAAAGACAGAGGCAAAGAAGGCATTCAGCACCTCTGCCTTCTTTATATCCTCTGTCTCCAGGGTACCCACTTCGTTCAGCAGTGGGCCTATATTGCCTCTTGTTTTAGTTTTATTTGCTATGTATTTGAAGAAGCCCTTTCTATTGTCTTTAACCCGACTAGCAAGATTGAGTTCCAAGGAGGCCTTAGCTGTCCTAATTGCCTCCCTACATCCTCTAACAACTGTCCTATATTCCTCCCAAGCGGCCAGCCCCTCCTTCCATAATCCATAGATTCTCCTTTTCCACTTGAGTTTGCCCAGCAGCTCCTTGTTTAACCACGCCGGTCTCCTAGATCCCTTACTTGACTTCCTACTCATTGGGACGCTCCGATCCTGATGCAATAGTTTAAGATTTTGGAGCAGTGAGGGAGAGGACTGGGTAGGTGGCAGGTGCCAGTGCAGGGGGAAGGGCTTCCAGTAGCACTTTAGGGAGGGGAGTGATCTTTGAGAGGGCAAGAAGTGATAGCAGAGATTTCTTTGTCCTGGAGTACTCTACAAAACAAGTTCATCTCACAAGCAGCAGCCTTGTCTGCCTTTGGGGGGAAGAGAGAAAATAAGGAAGACATTGGGAAGTCAGAAGCAGTAGGGAAGACAGACTTTGACCTTTGTGTCAGGGGAAAGGACTTGGAGGGGATAAGGTGGAAACTTGTGATTCAAGAAGGGTTTCCTGCCTCATACAGAAGCTGCATTTTCTCTAAATATCAGTCTTTTTCCTGCTTCCCTGTGCCGTGTCAGACAGGAGCTGCTAATCCATACTCTGTGTCTTGAGCAGGCAGCTGCTGGGGCAGGCTGCTGTCCCTGGCAAACTGCCACCCTGCCGCCTGCTAGACTGGTGGCTGCTGCTGGAGGTGGGTGGCTGCTGCCCTGTCCATGGAGGAATTGCAGCTCCCTGCTAAAGCAGGACTGCGTATGTGTGTGGAAGGAAGGCAGACACAGGGAGGCGGTTGGTGCTCACATCCTCTGTTGCAGATGGCACAGAGAACCCTAAAATAGTTGGGGGTAGGTTCGTCCCTTGAAGTCATCCTAGTGAACACAGTTCTATTCTTTGACTAATCAGAGTGAGCATAAATGCACCATTTTGATGAGAGATTTCTGGGGAAAATGTACATTTGTACCTATTTCTTCTTTTGTAAAAGCCTGTTTTTGGAATAAGGTTTATAAACTTATCCAGCAAAAAATCTTAAGATTGTGCTGGCAATCTCAGCAAGTATAGCATTTTAGGATCTAATTTCTAAAAGCAAATATTTTTTCATGCAGATATGTTTTCAAGCCAAAACCTCTTCAGTACCTTTTATTTTCTCCCTTTTTACAGTTTTAATGTGTTTTGTTTTGTTTGGTTTTTGTAGATCATAACAAAATACTCTATCTCAAGTCAGAAATATTTTCACTCTTTAGAGTAGTGCCTTGAGAACAGCATCAAAGCAAAAGATGTCTGGTTTTGTTTTAACTCAGGTTCTTGTATTTACTTATTTTATTTTTGTTTTTATGTTGCCTCTAGATTTCCTGTATTAGCTTGAGCTTTCATTTTCTGAGTAATATTTACTAGTTCTGATGTGAGCATCTTTATTTCATATTTAGTTTCATGCATCAATTTTATCAGCATGGAGTTAAAAAGAATGGGTGATGCCTGCCCTTTCGAAAATCAGTGAAACCAAGGCACTGGTTTACGGAGAAAATCCCTCTTCCCCCTTCACATTTTATTTTGCAAACATTTATTGTATTTAGTAGAGTAGTGGGGTTTTTGTGGTTTTATTTTATTTTATTTTACTTTATTATTTTACTCTTTTATTAAGAAGGAAATATTAAACAATTTTTGCTTTACAGTTGAACAGTCAGTCACTTCACTGCAATAGACTATGTATTAGCATGGAAAATCTTACCTGGCTGAAAAAGTATTAGTTCTCACAACATGTTTGGTTTCCTTAACGAGCAAATGAGACAGTTTGCTCTTTAAGACAAAAAGAGACAGTGGCTTCACATAGATTTAATTCTGGTTGTCCCTAGCACCTTTTGCACACTGTACACTGCCTTTACCAGCTGGGGATGAAATGTGTAGACAGTGGCCTTTTCTTGAGCTGGTGTTTTCCTTGAGTCTGTGTTGGCTCTTGTCTATCCTGAAAATTAAATAAAAATAAAATAAAATAAAAAAAAAGATTCTGGGAAACCTGGATTAAAGATGGTAGAAATTGGTTTAAAAATTGTAGATGATAAAAATAGAAGTGGTTTGGAAGCTCAGCACACAGTGCCACATGTGCCAATTTTGTGCACGAAACCATTGTTTAAAACATTTGACAATTTTTAAAGGAAGCTTTTCCTGTGCAAATGAGGCAAATACGAACTTTATTTATCAAAGCTGAGCATATAATGCTTGCCAGTAGATATGGGCCAAGTTCAAGAAGTCAGTCCATCACTGATATAAAAGAAGGCAGATTCTGCTCCAGAATGTTGTTGCTGAGTTGGAATCAATAAACAGAGAAATATCTCTATTAGAATTGCATATCTATATATGTTAGCATTACTCGTGTCATTTATGGTGGATATTAAGAGTGAAGTCTTACATTTTTTTCCCCCATCCCTTAATGAGTTGAGAGTCTGAAGTGTTAAGACTGGAGTGCAGCTGTTGCGTACAAGTGCATTTCAGTGTACCGGGAACTGTATGTATATGGTGCTCAGATATTTAGGTTGTAATAAGATGCATTAATGCTCTGCCAGGGACTTGGTCAGAAGTGAAGAGAGGTGTACTCAGTGGTGCTCTTGGCATCTCTGCATATAGCTTTCATTATTTGTCTGAATCTGTAGCTCTGCAGAGCCTGAAGCTGAAACCCAGGCCAGAGAGTATTTTTGTTGCCTGTGGTTCAGTGCGAAGGGTTCATTTCTGAAAGGCAGCAGAGGGTGGCTGGACTTTGATTCCCTGTGCAGAGAAAAGCAGCACATAGAAGAGCAAGTAAAAAACCAAATCCTAGATAGTGCTCTAATCTTTGGAGGCTTTTAGCTAAAAATCATCTATCATAAAAGTCTAGCAGTGGTGTGAATTACACACCCAGTTTTTGCCAAGTCTGAAGACTACGTTTTGGAAAATCCCTAGAACATTTGGAAAGATGTATAGAGTGTCTCCAGGCTGGCTGAAATTTCTCTCAGAAACTGCTAAAAAGGGAAATAAAAGTTTTGATTGGTACTGTTCCACTGATTTATTAAATAATTTGTTAAATAATTTAATGTTGTGGAATGGATGGAATGATTTAATTCTCTCATTAGGGAACTGCAAGTATAGGAGTTTGAGGCTGTACCTGCACTGATGCTGAAGACTTCCCTACAAGCCAGCTGTTGATGGGCAATTGGTCATTCAGGCTAAGGTTGTGAGGTAGCCAGGTTTGATACCCGGTACGATATGGCTTCTTGGGTCTTTCAGTGCAGGAGCTGTGGCTTCTCAACCAATGGCCAGACTTTTTGGTTTAGGAAGAATTTTGATTTTCTTGTTTGGTTGGTTTATTTTGGTTTGTGGGTTTTTTTTTTTCTGCGTGTGTGTTTTGTTTTTGGTTTTTTTTTTTTTTTGGTGGGTTTTTTTTTTTTTTTTTTTAATTGGTTGATTGGTTGGTTTTGGTTTTGTTGTTTTTGCTTTATTGGGGAGGGCGTTAACTTTAGGTACAGTAGGTCTCTTTGCATTTCTTATCTTAGATAATGAATTTATTTTTAAATATTGCATATGAAGCATGTATGTAAAGCAGAAGATAAATACTGTGAAGTGCATAAAGCTACAAAAGCGTTAGAGTGAACATAAAAGAGACACTGAAGCAAATTATTTTATCAAGTATTTTAATTAGGATTGCAAATAAGAAAGCATGAAATAATTTGGGTTGCAGCTGTGTGTGAATGTATACACACCCTTAAAACCCAGGATGGGAAAAAGACTGTATTTTTTGTCTGCATGAAAGTGGAGATTTCATCCAATTTCTCTTAAGGATTTATCAGGAAAAAAGGATGGTCTTTTTTTCATCAATAATCATTATCACAAAGCAATACTAACTTTCTTCCATGGAGCAGAGGTTGTGCCTCAGAGTGCCTCAGATTCAGAGGCTTGTTCGGGTGAGTGGATCTCACCAGTACAGATGTCGTGTCCTAGCAGCTGTGGGACACTCACTAGGATTGCAGCAGAGCTCTCCCCTGTGAGCAGAAGGCCAGATCATTACTGTTCCTTTGATCCTCTGATTCTTCACCTTGGTGGGATGATCAGTTGGATAGCCTACTACTCTGGAAGGTGTTTTGTTCTTCTGGTTGAAATTGTTTCATCGGCTGTAACACAGTAGAAATTTTCCCTCAATTATTTTTAACTCTAGACTGTATGCAGCCTAGTCTTTAAATAATGCTACTTAGTGGCTATTTTAACTGATGTCCCCTGCTTGACCACACTATTAGGATAAACTGCATGCACTATACTTTCTGCTCTAATATTGCTGTCTCTAAGGTACCACATGACTTGCTTAGAAGTAGTCTTGGGTAATTTCTGCTCAGATCAACTATGTTAAGCCCCATTGCTACATCGACACTGGTGCCAGTGTTAATGATTCTAAACAAGCACTAAATTAACTTGTGTCACCACTGTATTTTGTAAGTTACTTCTTAATGCACCTTCACCAATATTCTTTGTACATTGATACAATATTGCATTAGTTGTGACCTCTACACTGTCTTGTAGCTGTCTTCACTTGCGCATTGCCAGTATTGACTGCAGAACTTTTGGGTCTGGTGTTTTTCACTAAACACTTTGTACTTCCTCCATAGAGTACATGAAATTTACTTTCCTGATTTTATTTTTTTTTAATTTTATTTTATTTTTGGTGTAGGATGGAATCCACGTATTTTGATATAAGAAAAAATGGAATCAAATATTCTAACCTAGTGGAAGATCGAGCTACCTATTGCTACCTTTAGTCAAAAATACAGCTAATTATTGCAATGCTTCTTAAAATATGTCCCTATTGATTATTTTTTTTTACTTATTCCACATTCCAAAGCATTAGCAATTTAACAAAGATAGCAATATACTTACACTCTGCCTGCGTAAATATTTTCTAAGTATCTGTTGCATATAAGATATTGTATTCTGAAAGAGGCTGGTAGAATGTTTTGCATTTTCCAAGCTGTATTTATATATACTAGCCTAATATTGAAGGGTAAAGTACACCAATTCAGTATGCGAACCTCTAAGAAAGTGGACCAGACACTTAATAAATCTTAGTTCTCCCTGTTTGTTGAAGCAGAAGTCTCCTGAGTATAGTGCATGTACTAAGGTTGCTATGCCAGTTACCATAGCAATGTCCATGAAAGAGTGAGACCTTTTCTCAGTAATACATTTTTGACTAAGAAAGCAGTCCTTAATATGGTGAACAAGTATAAACTGCATGTGCTACATCATTACTCTTAGGATGCTATCTTATTGAGGAAACATGAACAGTGGATTGTGAGTTTTGGAACGATAACAGATGGTGGGTGCTGTACAGCAGATTTGTGAGTTCCCCTCCAGAATGCCACACTTTTTCCTGTTATACAAAAAGACTTCTGAGATGTAAGTGTTCATGCGTCACCAAGTTTATATATGCATCAAGACTATGCTTTTCATCCTGTGCTTCCTTGTTTTGTTTTCCCTACGTATCAGCGCTGCTCCTGAGCAGAAGGGCACCTGTTGGCCAGCTGGAGCTGTAGTCCTTTCATTGTGGGTTGGATTTGTAGACCGGTTAACTTTTCCTTTGGAAGCTGTTGTTTATACTTGTAGCTGGTTTTATGGTCCTTCTTACAGGCTCATGTAAGTCAACTCTAATTTGCTCATCAGCAATTTGATTCTCTTCAAAGGAATGCTTTGCAGGAGGGGGATATACTTTCAGTTGTATCTGCATGCAGCAGTGTGGTAGGACAATTCTGCCTAGCTTCCATTTGCCTAAACCAAATCCTTTTCATTTCCTTCAGTTTTCTTGCTTACTGTGTATTTGTCTAAATACACAGTCCTTTAACAAAGGCTCAGTTGTGTTTTGTGGCAGATTAGTAAACTGTACGGTGTGTAAAACAGTTATCTTTAAACCCCAAAGATTTACATTTCTGCTCCTCTTTTGTTGTCTGTTAGGGTTATTTTTATCCTGAATTATGAGGTAGTAGAAGCAGTGCTTTTTCTGTATTGCTCAAATGCTTACGTAATGGATCCATAAAAATTGCATTTTTAAAGCATGCATGTATCTGTGAAGATACATTTAAGTTTATTTGCCTTTTACTCCGTTTTTTTTTTTTTTTTTTTTTTATTTTTTTCTCCTGAATTGATTCCATTGTGGATTCTCTGATTTTTCTTTGCTTGTTCAAATGGCAGATTTCAGAGACACTTACTCTTACTTGCTATTCATTAATTAAAAATCTTGGAGCACATTCTCCTGGAAGGCATGCTAAGGCACGTGAAAAACAACAAGGTGCTTGGTGACAGCCAGCATGGCTTCACTAAGGGGAAATCCTGCCTGACCAATTTGATGGCCTTCTATGATGGGGCTACGGAACTGATGGACAGGGGTAGAGAGGTTGATGTCATCTACCTGGACTTGTGCAAAGTGTTCGACACTGTCCCACACGACATCCTTATTTCTAAGTTGGAGAGATATCAGTTTGATGGATGGACCACTCGGTGGATAAAGAACTGGCTGGATGGCCGCACACAAAGAGTTGTGGTCAATGGCTTGATGTCTGGCTGGAGACCGGTAACGAGCGGTGTCCCTCAGGGATCGGTGTTGGGACCGGTCTTGTTTAACATCTTCGTTGGTGACACGGACAGTGGGATTGAGTGCACCCTCAGCAAGTTTGCCGATGACACCAAGCTGTGTGGTCCGGTTGATATGCTGGAGGGAAGGGATGCCATCCAGAGGGACCTTGACACACTTGTGAGGTGGGCTGATGCCAACCTTATGAAGTTCAACCACAAGTGCAAGGTCCTACACCAGGGTCAGAGCAATCCCAGGCACAGCTACAGACTGGGCAGAGAAGAGATTCAGAGCAGCCCTGCAGACAAGGACTTGGGGGTGCTGGTCGATGAGAAAATGAACATGAGCCGGCAGTGTGCGCTCGCAGCCCAGAAAGCCAACTGTATCCTGGGCTGCATCAAAAGGAGCGTGACCAGCAGGTCGAAGGAGCTGATCCTGCCCCTCTACTCTGCTCTCGAGACCTCACCTGGAGTATTGTGTACAGTTCTGGTGTCCTCAACATAAAAAGGACATGGAACTGTTGGAACAAGTCCAGAGGAGGGCCATGAGGATGATGAGGGGACTGGAGCACCTCCCGTATGAAGACAGGCTGAGGAAGTTGGGGCTGTTCAGCCTGGAGAAGAGAAGGCTGCGTGGGGACCTAATAGCAGTCTTCCAGTATCTGAAGGGGGCCTATAGGGATGCTGGGGAGGGACTCTTCGTCAGGGACTGTAGTGACAGGAGAAGGGGTAACGGGTTAAAACTTAAACAGGGGAAGTTTAGATTGGATATAAGGAGGAAATTCTTTCCTGTTAGGGTGGTGAGACACTGGAATCGGTTGCCCAGGGAGGTTGTGAGTGCTCCATCCCTGGTGGTGTTCAAGTCCTTGTTGGATGAAGCCTTGTGTGGGATGGTTTAGTGTGAGGTGTCCTTGCCCATGGCAGGGGGGTTGGAACTAGATGATCTTGAGGTCCTTTCCAACCCTAACTATTCTATGATTCTATGATTCGAATTTGTTTCCCTGGTTTATTTTGCTTTTCGTGCCACGTGTTATTTTTATTGAACCTATGAACCGATCTGCTACCTCTGGAGTGTCAAGACAGTTCAGACACACAGAAATGAGTACTAGACCAAGGTTATTCTTCATGTGAAAATGTGGTTGGTACGTGAACAATTCTGCTTGATATCTCTCTGTGTGATGCAAAAGGACTTTTTGTTTTAGTATGTTTGGGAAAGTGGCTATTTCTATCTATACTTAGGTCATATGTTTAGAATTCTGTTCAGTATATCAGTTTTGTTAAATTCTCCCACGAAGTGTCTGTGTTGAGCAGGAAAAGATGACCCAGGTATTAGACAGTTCTGATTCAAATGGCAACCTGTTGAGTTTTGGACCTATTCCTTTTATGTACATCAGAATTAGAGCGGAAAGGCAGTGGAGGCAGATGTCTATAGAGTAAAAGCATAAAACAAGTAACAACAAAAATGTAATGAGAAAAAAAGAAAGCAATTTGGTACAGAGAAAGAAGAGGCAGGAGTAGGAAAGAGAAATGAAGGGACAGTCCAATAGCGAGCACAGAGGCCTGTGTTAGTGCTCTGTCAGTGCCACAGGACATATGTGTTTCCCATTAAGGACATCTTTATTTTATAACTCCGTGTAGCTTCTGGGAGGACAAGCAGAGGCAATGAGAATTTCCACATAGTCATAGTGTTTTGGATCTTTGAGAAACAACAGCTGGCCTTAGTGATGAGCAGGAGATATGAGGCTGGCGCTAAAGGCACTCATGTGGTGTCACTCATGTGGGTAGTCCCAGAACTGGATAAAAGCCAGACTGTTGCCCTAACCTTGCTCATACAGTGGTCGAAGAGCATCCGGTGGCATGACCTGCCTGGCCATTTTGACCATTTTGTTTGGCCAGAAGTTATGCTTTACAATTTTACCTATGTCTTTAGAATCATAGAATTATAGAATAGTTTGGGTTGGAAGGGACCTTCAAATGTCATCTAGTCCAACACCCCTTGCAATGATCAGGGAGATCCTCAACTAGATCTTGTTGCTTAGAACCACATTCAGCCTGGCCTTGATGTGTCCTGGAATATCCTGGAAGGGATGGCTCATCTGCCACCTCTCTGGGCAACTTGTTCCAGTATTTTATGACCTTAATTGTAAAAATTTTTTCCTCACATTGATGTGTAAACTGTGGTGAGAACAAAAGTGCTATTAACTTTAAATTACTATATTTTTGTCAGTCTGATTGAATTACAATTTTAATTTATTGTTGCAGAGATCAAATGTGGCCCCCACACTGTCTGTACGAGACTGTAGAATTGAGATGAGCCAGATACAACTTGATATTTGCTTGTTTATCCAATCTAACAAAGTTTCTAGGCAATTAGTGTTAGATACTTGCCATCTAGTAATCATCATAGCAACCATGTATTGTTTTGCCAAGTCAGTAAACGTAGACTGATTTTGATCCATTAATAGGCTATATGAACCTGTAGCCTCTCTAGTGAGATAATTAAATTCGGGACACTTTGTTATAAAACACAGGACTGGGAGAAGCAATCAGGTTTTTGACAGGATTCAGATATTGGCCTCCCATGTTGAGAGTAATTTAACGCAGTTTTTGCTGAGATTTTCCATGGTATTTTTCTTCTCAGGGGAAAAAAAAAAAAATCAGCTCTTTAGTTTTGAGAGGATTTTTTATACATAGTTGAGAATTTACTCATGAATGAAGACTATCTAACTTAACAAGTGCTTCAAAGGGACATGTGGAGTGTGCTTTCTAAACTTGCAGCCTACCTTAGGCATGTGACTGAGAAAATTTCTGTGTATGGAATATTGATTGTTTTGTTCAGCCTGCAGATCTGTGAATTGCAATTTCAAAGTAAAAATTGAAAGTTCTTGAAAAACTTTAAAAATATGGCCATGGAAACCCAGGAGTTTACAGTCCTCATTGTAAGTAATAGCAAAATAAGCATTAGCAGGTAATTAAATATCTTTTATTGCAGGACAGGCACTACATGAAAATTAGTTGTAATAGCTTCCAAAGTAATAGTTATTGACCCCATCCTAGAGCACCCACCTCTAGGATAAGAAGGCAGCTTCTGTTATTTTAATTCTTAGGGGTGGAGTTTTGTCTTAAGTCTTGTCTCCCAAAATCATCTGTAATGATGACTCAGATATTTATGTATTTATTTCTGGGATCTCAGTTGAGAGAGCTCATCTGTAATGGTCACTGAGCTGCTCTCAGGTCTTGATTAACTTTTCAGGTACTGTGGGCAAAAGTTAAATTCAGAGAGACAGTTATGGTTGGCTGAAGATTTTTTTGTTAGATCTGACAATTTCTTTTTTTTAGTCCTCACTTGCAAGTTTTGTATGAAGCAGTGTTTCTGTAGAAGTTTTGTGAGAAAGGTTTAAATAGTTTACTTCAGCTCTTTCACATTTTGGATAATGTGATTTTATTTATTTATTTTTTTTCCCCTTCAATGTTGAAATATTTAGAATAATAATTTCATGTTGACATTTTGCTATTATTTTAATGTATTCTATATTAGTTGTGCACACTATTCATGCGAAAATGCTACAGTTTGGTGTTATCAGATTAAATAGTTCAGCATTTAAAAACAAGTATTTACATATAATATATTTGAAATTCTGAGGAATCTTTTCTTAAAAACAAAACACCCCATGCTCTCCCCCCCCCCCCCAAGAAACAAAACCAGTTCCAGAAAAGTGCAAGATTTTCTCTTTAATTTGGAATAAAAATGCTTGCAGTATCCAATATTTTGTTTCCTGGTAATCTGTGCGGGCAATTTAGAGGAGACTCTAAGCCGTATTACTGATTACACCTCCAAACCACCGTATAAATTACCCAAACTTTGGTGTCATGTTCATTCATGGAAATCAGTTGCAGAGAGAAAATTACAACCTGCATCATTTCCATTGATTTCTGATGGATTCCAGACGTACAGAGTTGTGGAAATTACTCCTGTTATGAGATATTGCAATGGTGGATGCTAGTTACTTGTTTTCTGGGTAACTGCACATGTAATGAAATTTATATAAGTTGTGAATTTTTATCCTTTTTTCCATTTTCATATCCAACATTATTCCTTGTCCTCCTAGAAGCAAGGACTCGCTGTTCTTGCAAGTTAGTCCTATTTTTTTTTAGCAATTTAAAATGATCATTGAAAGTTAGAACATTACGTAAATGTTCCTCTCTGTTTTAATACTCTGTTCTGTTTTCCGGCTGTTAGTTGAAAACAGTTTGGCTTCAAAGCTTTAATTTTGAAGACCTTGATTACCCCATGCCTGTTACTGTAATAGAAATAATAATAGTAGTTCTACTGTATTATTCCAGTAGAAGTTATAAGCTTAAATTATATTAACTCCTTAGCTAATGTCTGAGGGCAAAAAGTATTGAAAAATTGCTGAAAGTGAAGATGCACAAATTTTTTATTTTAGGTACTGTTATATGGTCATCTCCACTTCCTCCCACTGTTTGGAATATAGTATATGGAAGTAGAGGCAGACAATCGTAGAATCATGGAATAGTTAGGGTTAGAAAGGACCTTAAGACCATCTAGTTCCAGCCCCCCTGCATGGGCAGGACGCCTCACACTAAATCATGTCACTCAAGGCTCTGTCCACCCTGGCCTTGACCCAGGTGTAGGACCTTGCACTTGGCATGGTTAAACTTCATAAGGTTGGCATCAGCCCACCTCACAAGCATGTCAAGGTCCCTCTGAATGGTATTCCTTCCCTCCGGTGTATCCACCAAACCACACAACTTGGTGTCATCAGCAAAGTTGCTGAGGGCGCACTCAATCCCACTGTTCTTGTCACCGACAAAGATGTTGAACAAGACCGGTCCCAACACCGATCCCTGAGGGACACCACTCGTTACTGGTCTCCAGCTGGACATTGAGTCATTGACCACAACTCTTTGTGTGCGGCCATCCAAGCCAGTTCTTTATCTACCGAGTGGTCCACCTATCAAACTGATGTGTCTCCAATTTAGAGACAACGATATCATGTGGGACAGTGTCAAGCATAAGTTTTTCAGGACTAAGTGCTTTCTGTGTTGTGTTACCATCCTCAGAGCGATATTTTGGTAATTTCAACTAAACATTTTTTTGTAGCATAAGATGTGTCTCTCCTAAGTACTGCAACACACAGCTGTGAAATGCCTTGTCACTAACTTAAAATGTGCTCTGAATTAACAATATCTTTTATTCTGTTCCTTGTTATGAAAATGAACAAGTATGAGTTTACAGTAAATTGCATTTGTTGTTGTGGCTGCTTTTTGTTTGGTTTCGGTTGTTGGGTTTTGGTTTTTCCCCCCCCCCCTTTTTTTTTTAATTAGCTAAGTCTAAACTCTAAGGAAATAAAATTACATTTGAAATATAGTTTGTTTGTATCTGAAAGCAAGATGTTCCAGAGATGAGAGCAAGAAAGCAGTATTATTAATAGCCTGACTCCTGGCTGGTTTGTGGGAGTTTCTGCACACCATATTGAAAACCATGAAATCTCCTAATTCCCAACACTGGTAGTGTGTTGAATGAAAGTTATTTGTTAATTTAGTTCTAGGGTATTTGTGGAGATTGATTTAGTGTCTTGTACTCTGCTTCTTGTTTTTGTTTGATAAGAACAGAAAGCTCAGAGCAAAACTTCTCAAACAATTGTAGTCAGTAGTTGAACTGTAACTACTCCATGAATACCCGTTCTTTTGGTACCTGGGTTATTGAACATCAATACATTATAATACTATTTTTAAATTATTATGGAGATTCAGAAAAGGATATTTCAGTTTAAATGAAGTAGGATTATACAGATATTAATTTTGTGTTAATATTTTGAAGAGGCTTGGGAGTTTTTGGTATTTCTGTTTAATGCTTCTGCTGAATACCAGTACATTTTTTATTTGTGAATAGAAAAAATAAATATATTGTAACATAAAACTTGATTTTTTGGTAGCGCTGAACACCCACAGCTTACTGTGATGCTCTCATGTATGCTAATTTAAACATAAGGCTTTGCAAAATAGCATTTTTTCTTTCTCAGGTGTAAAAGAATTTGGGGAGTTCCTTGTTTGGGAGTTACCTAAGTATGTGTTAGATGATGTTTAGACAAGTGTGAAGAGTTCAGGGCTCAGGACTTCTAGCAAATGGTCAGTCTGATACGGAGAAAGTAACAGCCACTGACCAACAGTGCTACTGAGTGCACAGTGCTGAGGAGACTCTGGTTTGATACAGCAGGCAAATACGGTTTGTTGCATGCCTTTTCAGGAAAGTTTTTTATTATGTTTTCTTGTGTTTTTTTTCTTAAATGGTGTTGAAGCTTGCGTGGGAATAGGAACTGGAAGATAGGCTGAGGAAGTTGGGGCTGTTCAGCCTGGAGAAGAGAAGGCTGCGTGGGGACCTCATAGCAGCCTTCCAGTATCTGAAGGGGGCCTATAGGGATGCTGGGGAGGGACTCTTCGTCAGGGACTGTAGTGACAGGACAAGGGGTAACGGGTTACAACTTAAACAGAGGAAGTTTAAATTGGATATAAGGATGAAATTCTTTCCTGTTAGGGTGGTGAGGCACTGGAATGGGTTGCCCAGGGAGGTTGTGAGTGCTCCATCCCTGGCAGTGTTCAAGGCCAGGTTGGATGAAGCCTTGTGTGGGATGGTTTAGTGTGAGGTGTCCCTGTCCATGGCAGGGGGGTTGGAACTAGATGATCTTGAGGTCCTTTCCAGCCCTAACTATTCTATGATTCTATGATTCTAATCTTTTTGGGGATGGTTGGTCTTAATGAACAAATAGCATCAGAAAAAAGAGATAGGCATCTATGACTTCTTGTGTTTTCCTTGAGAGTGTATCATCGTGTCCCTCTTCCTCACTCCTTAAGAAGGGATAATGTTTGCTGCTTTGTCAGTGCCTTTACAGAATAAATAAATAAAAAAAAAAACCATAAAACCCTCTTGTTTTTTATTTTAGAAATGCTATGAGTTCACCATCTTTATGAAGACATGAGTAACTGCATGTTCATATAATCATAGCATGGTTTGGGTTGGAAGGGACCTGTAAAGGTCATCTAGGCCAACCCCACTGCGATGAGCAGGAGCATCTTCAGTTAGATCAGGTTGCTTGGAGCAATGTCCAACCTGACCATGAATGTTTCCAGGGATGAGGATTCTGCCACCTCTCTGGGCAATCTGTGGCAGTGCCTCATCAGCCTTATACTAAAAAATTTCTTCCTTATCTATATACTGAATCTACCCTTTTTCAGTTTGAAGTCATTATCACCTGTCCTATTGCTACAGGCTCTACTAAAAGTCTGTCTCCAAATAGACAATTTAGATATACCAAACCAGTTTCCTGGTGGACAAAATCATAGCAATTTCTTGGGAGAATATTAAATAAAGGACCATACAAATGAATCACCTGATTACATCTTTACCAGAACAACAGTGAAAAGTTGCTTCAGTAATGGGATTTTTAAGAGCATTTTATGATGACAACCTTTAATTATAGGGGTAATTATTTTTATTGCATTTGCAATGTATTTTTTTTAACATAATAGCAAACTGATTTCCTGCATTCATTCTTACCAGTGAAGGAAAAATTTTTCTAAGTGCATAATTTGAATTTAAATGAACGCAAACGTTTGTGCCCAGTTTGCATAGCATGCGAGTGATAACTAAAGAAAAATACAGATTTGTGACACACGGATTACTTTAGTAAAGATAAAAGTGCATTCTTCCTTTGATGAGTATGTCTAACTTCCATTAATGCTAGTGGGAGTTATGCATTTATGCTTTGAAGAGTCTACACTCCAATTAATTATAGCACTTTAGAGAAAATGTGAGATGCTATTGAAAGTAGAGATTCTTTGGCATTGAAAAGTTTTTTTCTGAATTTCTATTCTCTTCCTTCTCCTGTGAATGCTTTGCCATTGACTGATATATTGTAATGAAATCTTGTATATACTAGTATTGTGTTTAGTTGAAATTGCATTGTGACATATTGACAGTTAAAGTCACTACTTCTTAAATATCTAACCTACCTCCTCTTGGTCTCTTTTCCCCCCTACTTACCTTTAGCTAACAGCTGAATGACTGTTCCATTAAGTTATCAGTTCCAAGGTTAACCTCACATCAGGTTTTACCCAACTGAAGGAGAGGGTGATGAGTGAGCAGTGTTCCTTGTGCCTTTCCTTAATTTTCCTGCTGTGAGCAGAAACCAGTGAGCATTAGAAGACAGATAAATTGTCCCTAGATCAGACTGTGCTTCAAATCTGATTGCAAACAGGAAACAGAACTTGAGAAAAACTGAATGGCTTTAAGGAAAACAAGGGTAAGTTGTTGCTAGTAGTCACTCATATTGAAGGTGATGCAGATGCAATAGGTTCATCTGAAAACTAAAGCAGTTAAGCAATTTAGTCTTTAAACAGATAGGTAAATGTAGGAGATTAGCACAAAGTGAAAGAAGATGTGTCAGTTTGACCTCAGGGTCCTAATTATTTCATTTTTCCCAAAGTAGCTTATTAATATTAGTCTCTGTTGCTTCTCCCAAGTGTATGACTTTTAGAGCTGCCCAACCACCTGACAAATCCACTGTAAGACTCAAATCTCCCTATGACCCATAGAAGTTATTTGGGGGGGAGGAATAAAAATTACAAACTCTGATTCATGGATCTCAGAGCTGATCAAGATGTGTGTGATGGTACCTTTCGTATGTATTCTTGTTCACCCACAATGTAAAATTTGCAGCTGAATTTTGTCACAAGCTGGAGTTGAGTTCTCAGAAGTCTTTTTCCTCTTCGCCTGAGAGACTCTGTTGGTGGCAGATGTGTCACCTAGAGTATCTGCTGGAAAGAGGGAGCAGGTTTATGGTATCTCAAAGCAGAAGGCTAACTGTTGAGTCCAGAATATAAAAATAGACAGAGGATGTACAAAGAGATACAGACAAGAAAATAGACCTTCTCCTATTATGAGAGAAAGAGAGATAAGCTTTGCTGGCAAAGCCATAGCAGCTTCAATTCAAACCACACCAAATCCACAACTCTAAAATGTGCAGGAGACTGGAAGTTCAAAACCAGAAAAACCCACATACTTCTCAGGCTTTCATTTGGTGGAGAATACACATTACCATCTACCTTCTAGTTGTTGTAGTTGTTTGAATGTAGCTTTCATTGAGCAGTGAAACAAAATTTATGGGTCTAGACTACTCAAAGGCTGTCAGAATTCATCTTATTTGCCAACTACTGGAGGGAACAGTCACTGCTTCCACTGATATGTGAAAGGAGCAGAAGAAAAGGCACGCTCCAGGAGCTTCTAATAGCAGTCTTGGGGGAAGAGTGCACCACTAAGGTTAGACGGGACATATACTTCATTCTTTCTTTAAATGAAGTACATGAAACAAGAAGGTTACTGGTTGCACAGGAGATACTTACTCTGTGCATGGTTTCCTACCTGCTCTTCATTTTGAATATGGCAGCTCATGGCAGGTGAATGAGGAGTCATCAGAGACAGACTTGGGAATGAGGATTATGAACCTGCCAGCCTATAAAGGCAATTTTTGCTGCAAGGCCAAAAATCCTCAGCCTGTTGAAATGCAATTGCAAGGAGCCACCAGAGTAATCTCCATGTCTGACCAAACATCTGTCCAAAACCTGCAGGGCTGAGGTTTGTCTTAGTTATGTTACATGTCTAGAACCACAATATTTTGCATGTCCTACTGTTGACTGTTATTTATGCTAACTTTCTATTTAATGCTTAATACTTCTACAAGGGTAGAAGGGATACAAGGGGTAGAGCAGTTGACATAATCTACCTGGAGTTCTGCAAAGCGTACGACACTGTCCCACATGATATCCTTGTTTCTAAATTGGAGAGATATCAATTTGATAGGTGGACCACCCTGTGGATAAAGAACTGGCTGGATGGCTGCACGCAAAGAGTTGTAGTCAGTGGCTCAATGTCTGGCTGGAGACCTGTAACGAGTGGTGTCCCTCAGGGATCAGTGTTGGGACTGGTCTTGTTCAACATCTTTGTTGGTGACACGGACAGTGGGATTGAGTGCGCCCTCAGCAAGTTTGCCGATGACGCCAAGCTGTGTGGTTCGGTTGATATGCTGAAGGGAAGGAATGCCATCCAGAGGGACCTTGACACGCTTGTGAGGTGAGCTGATGCCAGCCTGATGAAGTTCAACAACGGCAAGTGCAAGGTCCTACACCTGGGTCGGATCAATCCCAGGCACAGCTACAGACTGGGCAGAGAAGAGATTCAGAGCAGCCCTGCAGATAAGGACTTGGGGGTGCTGGTCGATGAGAAAATGAACACGAGCTGGCTTCAGTGTGCACTCGCAGCCCAGAAAGCCAGGCGTATCCTGGGCTGCATCAAGAGGAGTGTGATCAGCAGGTCGAAGGAGGTGATCCTGCCCCTCTACTCTGCTCTCGTGAGACCTCACCTGGAGTATTGTGTGCAGTTCTGGTGTCCTCAACATAAAAAGGACATGGAACTGTTGGAACAAGTCCAGAGAAGGGTCATGAGGATGATCAGGGGACTGGAGCACCTCCTGTATGAAGACAGGCTGAGAAAGTTGGGGCTGTTCAGCCTGGAGAAGAGAAGGCTGCGTGGAGACCTCATAGCAGCCTTCCAGTATCTGAAGGTGGCCTATAGGGATGCTGGGGATGGACTCTTCACTAGGGACTGTGGTGATAGTACAAGGGTAATGGGTTAAAACGTAAACACGAGAAGTTTAGATTACATATAAGGATGAAATTCTTTACTGTAAGGGTGGCGAGGCACTGGAATGGGTTGCCCAGGGAGGTTGTGAATGCTCCGTCCCTGTCGGTGTTCAAGGCCAAGTTGGACAGAGCCTTGGGTGCCATGGTTTAGTGTGAGGTGTCCCTGCCCATGGCATGGGGGTTGCAACTAGGTGATCTTAAGATTCTTTCCAACCCTAACTATTCTATGATTCTACAATACTAGTTTTGTAAGAGAGTTTAGGCTGAAATCATGATACTTCACAGTTAAATTAATTCCAATTGTTTATTCCAACATTCAGTGAAGACTTCATTTAGTATTAGATGTTTTGTCTTTTTCTGACATGTTGAACTCCATTTATGGATAACCATTTTGTCATTCTATGATACTTTTTGTTTCCAGTTTCTTATTATCTAGTACGTGGGGTTTTTTTACATTTAGAGAGCTGTCTTTTATATGTGTATATTGAGTTTCATGAGAGAAATGTTTTCTTTTACTGGCTTATGTCAGCCTATTGCTTGACTACAGGGTTGGTGAAAATCCTGACATCCTTCACCACACAGTGTGAATATGCTGATATGATAGTTTAGTTTGAAGACATGTAATTATGGTAATGGCAAAAGTGCAAGTCTCTATGGGGATTTAGATTTCCTTGCATAATGCAAACAAAAGACACTCTCAAAATGTAAGTTTTGTTGTTTCATCCGTCCTAATGGGCAATTAATCAAGATGCGGTGAGAAAACTGTGCTGATAATAGTAAAAGCTGGCACATACCTTTCTAATTTGTATTACAACAAATTGAGAGATGTAATCACAACAGAGGAGGATGTTTAAATAAAATTAGAGCTGCAATATGAAGTGACAAAGGGAAGAAACTGAGAGTTGAAGATGACAGTTTGTCTTATTATAAAGCAGCCGTTAAATGGAAGGTGACCATCTCAGTTGCATGAGTTCTGAAACAGATGAGCTGTCAGCCCTAACTACATATTTCTGGCTTGATATTTGATTAGGACTTATCAATTGCAGTAACAGGATATAGTTTGGTCTGTGATTTTCTTGCTTTATATTGCTTCAACAGAACTGGAGAATGGATTAAAATGTTTTTATTTAAAATGGGAACAAATTGACAAAGCTTATTTTCTAACCTGCATTGAGATTGATTTATTTAACATACATTATTGGGTTTTGTATCAGAATCCAAAATTGCTGCCTATGGTTATGGGTCTATTAGAGCTATAACATAAACTGAAATAACCTTTTATTCTGAAAAATTGACTGTCATACCTGAGTTTAGAGATAAGACAGTTTTTCTTCCTGTGCATATAAGCTGAAACTTTCTGTTAAAAGAATGGAACATGATGTAAACCTTTGGCTCTTCATTGAGTGCCATATGCTACTATAATCCCTAGTCTTTAAAGAACGTTTGGGTGTTATAGTGCATGTTTTCATTAAAAAAAAAAATCCTCTGTGAAGCAAAATTTATGTGAACTAGTGAGGTATTACCTAGTAGTAGGCTGCAGTTCTTCCTTTTGCATCAGTGTAAGAAGAGCTGCTTCCATTGAGCAGGAGTCTGTTATTTCTGGAACCATGGAAATAATGACCTCAGTGAAGATATGCATCATCCCAATAGCACATTTTCCTCCATAGATACTCATGATATTCATGTGCTTTGTCAATAAGAAGCACAATCACTATCCCTGGTCTGACTTGAGGAAATAAGGGGATAGCACTGAAGAAATGAAAATGGTTGCTGAAGAGCAAGAAAATTATAAACTCTTTCTTTCCAGGGTTGAGATGGCAAGAGATGATCTATTTAGGCTATGTTTGTGTTAGCAGGTAGCCTGGGCCTGTAGGAGAAGATTTTCAAAGTGAACCAGCTTCCACTGTTTATGCTAATAGGGATGTTTTATTTCAGATCAGCTGCAGTCTGGTCCCATAAATGGAAGGGAACTGCTGCTGAAATGCAGCAGGTGCCCTCCTGCAGGTGTTTTGTTTAGCTGTTCAGTGCTCTTGTGTGCTCCTAAGATTACTCTGTGATGCAAAACAAAGCATGGTTGAAGGGAGAAAAATCAGGTGATGAGATGTCTGCCAGCTGGTTCTAAGCAGGACAGGGGAAGTTGCAGGAGTTGGGTATCAGGGGATTGAGCTTTGAGGGAGGGGAATAAATGCTTTCTTGATGTCTTTTCTGGTCTATCTTCACTGGTTTTTAAGTTCAGGGGTTTTTCCTAGTATCACAGGTGAAGAGAGCATTCCTGGGAAGTGAACGCAGCCTTCTTCACTCCTTTTCCTGTGTTTTCATTATTCTGGGACATACCTCTTGCATACGATGGTGATGACAAACTTGCAGTACCAAACTCTGAGAGATAGTCCTGATACCCTGATATTCTGATATTCCATGGTTTAAAAACTTTCCCACAAAATAATAGAATTACTTTATCTAAAGCTCTTGGGTAGCAATTAAAGGTTAAGTTTAATTAAAAAAAAAATAAAAATCTGCTGATAGAATTTACATAATATGTATATTAAATCCCAAAGGATATGCCTACACTGCCAGTTTGTTTTAATTGGACTTGATTACCAAGAGTAACTCACAAATGTTTGTGGTACTTCTAGACTAACCTTTACAGTTGTGTGCTTAACTCGGTGTAATGGCTATTTAATTAATTGGACTGAAAAGGAGAGCTTGTGCTGAATGGTCTCTTCCCATTCCCTCTCATGATGGCTCCATGGTGCTAAGGTCTATAATCTGAAGCCATGCAGTTAATCACAGTCACTCAGGATGGATGACTTTCATAAAGCGAGATGAAAACTCTGTGCTGCTTAACTTCCCTGATAATGCCCAAATATTTTGAATTGCATTGCATACTGCAAAACATATTACTCTCTGCTGTTTTATTCAAGATTGGATGCAAATGGCTTAATGTCAATTGTATGCTTTTAGGTTTTGTTTTTTAGAAACTAAACACTGTATGTACTTTTTTAATGTATGTGCCCAACACTGCCCATGAAACTGATTTTTATTTAATAAGGTTATTTATTTAAGCCAACAATTAAGTTATTTTTAAAGTACATAGTAGCTGATAGACATTTTTAACTTGAATTTCTTGAAGAGTGCTAATTATCATGATGCTTTTACAAAGAAGGCATACATGCACTTATGTCTCTATAGACATTAAATACACATTACTGGAATGGAGCCACCTCTTACCCTAGACTCAATACGTAGTAATTTCTTTGTTATAAGGCATGTTTAAATAAGCAGCACCACAAAAAACTAAATGGAAAAATTTTAAGTCACTATTAAGAAAAAAATCATGGCATCTTTGAATAATAATATTTTAACAACCCTTTCTAGACCTACAGTTTTTTTGTGATATCAAAATATCTTTTCAAATGCATGTCAGTGTCTGAATGCTAGTATTTAGCACTTGATGCAAAAAAATGTGACTGTTCTCTAACCAATGGCAAAAATCCTGAGGGAATTCAAATCAAGCTGCTTGAAGGGAGTTGCTGTAAAAAATTAATTTCAGTAGCTTTATTGAGCCTCCAAATTTTTCCCTGCCCCAGTGTGCCGCCTTGTAAGTGAATGGTGAAGTTTAGATCAAGCATAAAGAAATATGCCAAAGCTGCGGAAATCTATAAAAGCCACAGGAGTTTGTAATCCTTGTGTGTTACTCAAGAAAGGGGGTTTATTTGTGAAAAGCTTTGTGTTTCCATACGCATCAGCACCCAGTGTTTCAGAACAGCTGCTAAAACAAACCAAAAAATATATAGAATCATGTCAGATTGCTCAGTCCCTGTGCCCTGCTCCCTGCTGTACCTGCCAAGGTAAGCACTATTTCCATAAAATGTGTTAAATCTTTAAATGATTCTGGGAAATACTTCCAAGAGAATTGCTCTGCAGAAAATACCACTTGCCCACAAAGAAGTACGAGGTAAACTCCCTTACTCTGTAGCTGGTGAGGGATCACGAATTTAAAGCAGTCTGATTTTAGATAACAGTGCTTACAGAAACAAGTGCAAATTTGAAACCCAGGGGTAAAATATTTTAAACTGGAGTTTCTTCTATTTTACAACTCTGTTAAACAGCTCTGTTGACAGATTTTGGAGACGTGTATGTTTTGAGTCACTCATGCTAGTTTAAGCACATCTTCAGAGATTTCAGGTGTTAACTTTGTAGTTTTCTCTAGCAGTAAACTTCGACTAAAATACCTCTGGGTCTACAGGCTCCCTTTTGCCTATTGATGGCGTAACAGTGAGCCTAACCAAGTCAGACTAGCATTTTTTTATTACAAAGCTATGTAAAAAAGTTAAAAATGCAGGACAGAGTCCTTTATTCCACCATGCAATTGAATTTCCTTTCTCCAACAGTGTAAGAGTTAAGAATTCAGATTATTAGAAACTGTCACCTTATGAAATGGGAAGAAAAGCATAGTTTCATGAATACTGACTTCTTCAAGCACACAGTAATTGTGGAAATGACCAAAATCCTATTTTCTGCAAACAAAGAGAATCCAGTTTCTTTTCTTTTGGGAATCTTGTGTGACATCTAACTGAAACATGCATATAAATCTTCTTCCTTAGTTTTGGCTTTTGTTAAGTTTTCTGTAGTGAAAAGCCTGTTCTGGTTTGCTCAGGTCTACCCAAAATGTGGTAGGCGAAAATTGTTAGTTGTGTAGAGCTGCAGTGCAAGAACTGTGGTTTAGTGCAAGCAGGTCAAAGAGATGAGAGAGGCCAGCCCTTATAGCTCTTGTGACTCACTGCAAAAAGCTTGAATCCCTTCCTCAAAGCATAATAAGACATGCTATATGCTTGCCTCTTGAAAAGTACTGCCTTGACAGCCTCACTCCATCATATTAAATGTGGCAGGGATAAGTGCAGAAAACCCTTAGGTGAGTATCCTGTTCAGATAAAGGATTAGTGATGTTTTTCATGGTAGGTGATTCTCCCAGAGGTTGTTTGGTTTTTACGCTTACTCTATACAATGGGAATGTTTAAATATTATTTTGCTGGAGAAGTAATATTATTTTCTGACAGAAGTCAGAAAAGTCATTGATTAAATGGCTAGAGTAAAACAGTTAGTAGTAATTTTTTTATTCAGAAATTCATGTGTGCTGCATGTGGCGTGGTAGAGGTTTTGGACTCTGATACTCAGGTAAGCCATCTTATTTATGTGTCAGTGTTGTAGGATGTTGGTCGTAGCTGGAAAAGAAATTATTGTAAATCAGATTACAAAAAATTATTTATATTGATTATCTTACTTTTTCCCATCAGATGAAGTAAAAAGAGGTGGGTGTAATCTTTGGTTTGTAATAATCTGAGAACAAAGGAGGAGCACCTCCTTATGAAACTGGAAAATTGGTGGACTTGAATGCACATGTAGTGCACTAACATCAGCTACATGGTTGAATCCAAAACCAGCAGGCACCTGAGAAATCAGGGGTTTAAAAAAAAGGCAATTTCTTTTTTTCTTTTCTTCCTGCGGAGTAATTTTAGGGAAAATGTCTAATGCTAAGAAGTATAGAGAGTGGAAGAATGTTCAGTTATTAACTAACATGCTTAATTTTATAGGACCTGTAATGGGCAGTGCTTTGTAGGGACACCTGCAAAACCAGACTTTTCATAAAAGCTTTGCAGCCTAAATTTAGGTGAAGGTCAGAAGTCATTGATCTCAGGAGCACTAATGAATAAGACACATGGTTACTTAGGCAGTTAGAATTAGGAGGGAGAATACTAGGTTGTGCAGAGAAAAATACCAGTAAACAAGTATACGCTTGTGAGTTATATCAGTCTGAGCATAGGTAGAAATGTGGCAGGTTGTATATGTTGGTTTTCTGAACATACTGCTCAGTTTTCAGTAGAAGTGCAGCTTTCCTTATTAAGAACAGGTCCTCTGTGATGTGAGGTGTAGCAAATGACTGATAGTGTTGCTTTGCAGATTATTAATTAGTATTTCAGCTCTCCATGGACAGGTTGTTGAAGGACTTCTGGGCAAGCATTTTTCTATTTCCTCTAAAAGTCTGATGATTATCTAATAAGGCATTTGTTAGAATCTACTCATAAGTCAGAGCCCTACAAAAGCGTTTCTAGCTTTTGTCAGGATACCTCAGACTTGAAAGTTGTTGATTTTAGTCCACACTAAAGCCTTCATTGAAACCTAAGAACTTAGTTCTAGGCACTCAAAGCACATTGTTTTGCATGAACAGTCAGTACTGTAAAAGCCATTATTAAACAACTACATTTTATTTGGTTAAAAATGGATATACATAGTGCATGGTAATAGGTAAGAAATGAATGTGTAATATATAATATAAATTATTATATAACACATCATATAAGTGGGTTAATAGACTCAATTGCATCACTGGTACTCCAATACAAGCGATTGACAGTTATAAGAAGGGAAAGCAGGGGTCTTTGTCCTTTCCCCCCTAGATACAGACTTACTGTATTTATTCCCAGTTGAGTGGAGGATGGTGAAAATGAAGCTAGTGGGTGTCCTGCCTCATTTCACAGTACAGATGTAACAGAAGGATGAGCTTTTCCAGAGTTGGATAATGTAATCTTTGTCATTATGGCCTTTCCCAAAGACAAATATTTAAAAAATAATGTGCATGCCAGCTTAAAACAAACAAATGAACAAACTGAAAACCCCCATTATTAAATTTATAGAGAGCATGAAGGTAGGTGTCTAGTAGTCTGATCTACCAGAAATCCAAAACTAGGTAAGCTTCCCCATTCCTGGGATATACTGTTTCACTCTGATCCTGATCCTGTTAGACTGTTAGGCTAGTATGTTTACAGTTGGTAGGACTTCTGCCATTTTCTTGGGGTTATGCTTCCACCATAAATCTAACTTCGTGCTGTCAAAGCTTTGCTCAGTCTAATTGCCAGTTGCCTCAAGATCTCCCATGACAGCAAGAGCAAAATGTTCATGATATGTTCTGAGAAAGTCTTTAATCTATCCATATTATGTCTCCGTTTTAATGTAATCAATGAAACACTTCTTTTACAGAGAAGTAAACCAATATAAATGTTGTTATTGTACTTATTCTATCTTTTTTTTTCTGAATTGAGTATATTGTTTGTAAATTTTTTTTTAGAAATGGAAACTTGTATTTCTAATGGTATTCTTCTGCTTTCCATGGATTCTTTTGCATCATAGTTATAGAAAATGAATTGAAGATGTACCTTTATGAAATGGTTATGTTTTTAATATGCCTTTTTAGCACATCTCTTTTCCTTATGTGGATTGATTGTTACAGTCAGATCCTGTGCTACATTGAAAACACAATATACGTGGTTTTCTTTCTGTTTAATTTTCCTAAATTGCAGTTAATTAAAAACTCACTTTTTTAAACAAATTCTTTAAAATGTTCTTCCCAGTGTATGCTCACTTGTGCTTGTCTCTGCCGATAGCATTTTGTTCCTCTTTTTGTGGGCTGTTGTATTTTACTGGAAAGTAGTAGGGGGAAGTGTCGAAATGCACTGTGAATGTTGTAGCATAATCTGTGGTCTGGACAGAAGTGTCAGGTGGTGGTGTATAAAGTTGGTCTTCTCAACACAAACTTGGACTCCTATCTGTGGTTCTGCCTGAAGATCAAGCCCAAGCCCACTTCTGGAATGGTCCCCATTTAAAATAGAAAGATGCTGTGATTTTTCCAAAGCTGCTGTAAGAATTGCAGGCAGCAGCAGTTGTGAACTGAAATTGTCTCTTTAATGCCTGCTACCTACTTCTTTTCTCATACATTCCCTTCAATGATAGATTAGTTCCAACAGTCTTTCAGAGGCACCCATACTTCTTTTTCTCTACTTTACTCATTCTGTTGTCCAAGCTATTGAACTGTTCCTCTAGTCACCTTGGGGGAAGAGACTTACTCTAGTGTAGTCAATTAAATGATGAACTGTTTTCATGCTAAATGCCCTTCTGATTTTCCTGATGCTTTGCTGGTAGGCCTCTTGCTATTAGGGTGATAAGCAATCTAATATTGCTTCCTTGGCTGTGCTGCCACTGATGCTTCTGGCAAAGCACATCTTTTATTGGTACACATGAACTTCAGTTAAGGTATCACAGAGGCTTATCTCCAAAGCATACACTTTTGACTGTGTGAGAAGGAACCACACTTATGATGGAGTTTGGGGAGTGGATTCAGGCAACTTCTATCTTCTATCTTCTAGCAAAAGAAATAGTTGAGAAATGGGAGTTGAGATAATGGTAGTAAATGGAGTATAGTGAGGTAAGTCTTCATGTCATCATCTGTAGGCAGCCACTTCCCCTGTGCATAACACTTAGATGCTCTGGCACTAAGAAGGAAAACCTTTTATTATTAAAAAATCCAAATGGAATGCAGTCAGCCTTGTGGGTACTGCTGAATGTCTTAACTCCCAAGTGAGCAAAGACAGGGGAATTCTGAAAGCCTGCTAGGGTTTTCCTTATGCTAAACTAATTCAGATTGATACTAAACATTGCAGTGATGAGCAGAGATGCAAAACTCATAAACACCTGAATTAAAATTTCACTAATTATGTATCTGGGTAAAAAAAAAAGAGATTCAAGAAATCTAGGCTCTGCTCTTGAGCTTAATGTTGGTTTTATTTAAGTACTAAAATAATCTATATTACAGATGGTGAAGTGCTGTAATGGTGATGATGGACTATCACCTTGGTTCATCCATCATTGTTCCTTGGAGTTTGACTTTTAAAAATTAAATGTTGTCAGCGGTTAAGTCTGCATAAATATGGTTTGCTAAAGGTTGTAGTCCTAAAAGACCTGAATTAACAAATATAGGATGGTCACTTCACTATGGTTGTGAAGGTCAATCTCATGTTTTTAATTATATTAACTTTTATATCTATGTGCTACTGTAGCTGCTTCATTATTTTGTTTTGGCAATGTCAGATCTATAACTCTTCCCAAATACTTTGGATACATAATTATTATGCTGCAGAATTCAAGAAAAAAAGCAGACAGTCCTGAATCTTTGAGCATCTTGTGTCCAAGATAGTGCAAATAATTTCCATTCATTGTCACTAACATTAAACCTCTGAATTTCTTCCAGTCTTTCTCAGCTTTTACTTCCAGCCGTTTGTCAGGAGGAAGTAGCAGGAGCTTTTGATTAACATTCAGATGACTCCTCTTTTGTTTTATTGATAGCCTTTACAGTCATTCACCCTCATCACCTTTGCATAGGCCCAATATCTTGCCCTTCTTTAGAGACTGTAAAATCAATTTGATTCAAAGCTGCATCTAGTGCTATGCTGTCCAGAGGTGGAACACTTGCTCAGCATGTAATATTTAATGAACATTTCAACCTCTAAAATTTCATAGAGTTTCTTTTGAATAATCAGATAGCCAAGGAACCTCATTTTCTCCTGGGATTTGAAACTGACTGTTATTTCCCAGGTAATTGACAAAAGTACCACCCTCTGGTATGTTCTGGAGCAGAGATTTTTCAGTGCTTTATGCTGCAGTGGCTTCATTTTGGATAGAATAATTAAATATTCATTGGTCCTGGATGCTGCACAGATTATAGTATCACAGAATCACAGAATCACAGAATCCCAAGGGTTGGAAGGGACCTAAAAAGATCATCTAGTCCAACCCCCCTGCAAGAGCAGGGTAACCTACAGTACATCACACAGGAACTTGTCCAGGCGGGCCTTGAATATCTCCAGTGTAGGAGACTCCACAACCCCCCTGGGCAGCCTGTTCCAGTGCTCTGTCACTCTTACAGTAAAGAAGTTCTTCCTGATGTTAACGTGGAACTTCCTATGTTCCAGTTTACACCCATTGCCCCTTGTCCTATCACTGGATATCACTGAAAAAAGCCTAGCTCCATCATCCTGACACCTACCCTTCACATATTTGTAAACATTGATGAGGTCACCCCTCAGTCTCCTCTTCTCCAAGCTAAAGAAGGCAAATTACTTTGCTAGGGGTAGGGTATTTGACTCTGAAACTGGATGTCAAAAGTCTGCAGTATATTTTGTACAATCTGCTGCTGGATAGCTCACAATTATGTAACTATACAATTTCAGAAGGGATCCCAAGACCAGTTATTTGATCATCTGAAATGACAATTCAGTAAGAATAAATAAGAAGGGATCTTTGGGAGTTTTTGAATATATTGAGAATGAGCTCAAGCGGCTGTTTGTTTCCACATTTCAGACAAGTGACATAACAAAATGCTGTTGATCTGAAAGAAAAACGAGGGAATTAAAAGTCATACAAAAATATTGAAAAAAAGGTCTTCATGACTGAGGCTCTGAAAAATACTCTTTTCTAGTTTCCCTAGATTCTAGTTAGCTAAGTGCCTGCATGCTGGAATAGAAAGTGGTAGGTAAGAAGCGTTTAAGTAATTTAATAAAAAAGACAGCAGTGTGGTGCTGAAGTAGAAAAACCTTCCAAGGTTTCTTTTTGCTGGAATGTTTGATCGTAGAACTATTGTGTAGTATAATCACACTGTTATTACAGGTGCATGAAATACCCTGTATGTGATAATACAGTCCTTTCATGCAACTTAATTTCTGTTAAAAAATGGCTTCTGTTTTGTAAAGCTTTTTAGTACCTATTCTGTTTTCAGACTAAAAGTTTCAAAGGTGGGCTGCTTGACTTACTGCATGGTTTCCACTACATTCATTTTTTTTTGCAAGGCAAATGCTGACATCTAGTCATAAGGACTTAAAACTTATTTTTAATGTTGCTGATAGATGAATGGCGAGTAGCTGCAGTTGTTAGTTCCTTTCAGTTAGCTATTTCTATAAATTTATGGGATGCATGTTTTGTAAATTGGTGACAAGCATGTTATTTCAATGGCAAAAACAAAAAAAGAAGCTGTGCACCCCAATCAGCCTAGTCCCGGACTATTTTTCATTGTGTATCTACATATTTGCAAGAGCTGAGAGTCTGTACACTTTTTTTTTTTTTGTATCTAAATTGGTATTTTTATTTTATTCCTTTATCAGCTACATTCTTTGAATGGTTGCGTATAAGCCATTGTGAGCAGCAGTAAAATTAATAAAAGTATTCAGTGGGGGAAAATATTCTACAGGTTGAAACACCTCTAAAACTTGGCTTAGGGAATATGTTCCTCAGTGTCTGCTGTACTGTTTGAGTCCTGAAGAATCTAATGTAGTCAAATATTAACTAACTGTACATTAAGATGTACAAGTAAGTTGTACAGGCAAGATGGGTCGATAAGCAGAGAGCAGTGGATGTTATCTACTTTGCCTTACAAAAGCTTTTGACACTGTCTCCCATAACATCCTCATAGGTAAGCTTAGGAAATATGGATTAGATGAATGGACAATGAGGTGCATCTAAACCTCGCTGAATGGCAGAGCTCAGAGGGTCTTGATCAGTGGAGTAGAATCCAGTGGGAAGCCTGTAGCCAGTGGTGTTCTCCAGGGATTAATACTGGGTCCAGTCTTACTCAACTTGTATATCAGGGACCTAGATGAAGTGCTAGTGTACCCTCAGCAAGTTTGCTGATGATACAAAGCTGGGGGAGTGTATGATACACCTGAAGGCTGTGCTGCCATCAGTGGGACTTTAATAGGCTGGAGAATTGGCTGGAGAGAAACCTAATGAGGTTAATTATGGGCAAGTGTAGGGTACTGCAGCTGGGGAGGAAGAACCCAAGTACCAGTACAGGTTGGGGACTGATCTACTAGCGAGCAGTTCGGCTGAGAAGGACCAGAGGCCATTGGTGGATTGCAAGTGGACTACGAACCAGCAGTGTGTCCTTGTGGCCAGGAGGGCAAATAGTATCCTGGAGTGCATCTGGAGAAGTGCGGCCAGCACGTCAAGCAAGGTGATTCTTCCCCTCTACTTGACCCTAGTGAGGCCACATCTGGAGTACTGTGTCCAGTTCTGGGCTCCTCAGTACAAGAAAGGCAAGGAGCTACTGGAAATGGTCCAGCAGAGCACCCCAAAGATGATCAGGGATCTGGAGCATCTGTTTTATGAGGAGAGATGGTGGGAGCTGGGTCTGTTTAGTCTAGAGAAGAGAAGACTGAGAGGGGATCTCATGAATGCATATAAATATCTCAAAGGCAGGCACCAAGAGGATGGTGCTGGACTCTTCAGTGGTGCCCGACAACAGGATGAGGAGCAATGGTCATAAACTAAAACACAAGAGGTTCTGCCTCAACCTGAGGAAGAAATTATTTATGTTGATGGTGGCAGAGCACTGGAATAGGCTGCCCAGGGAGGCTGTGGAGTCTCTGTCTCTGGAGACATTCAAAACCCGCCTGGACGTGTTCCTGTGTAACCTACTCTAGGAGCCGTGCCTTGCCAGGGGAGGTTGGACAAGATGTTCTCCAGAAAACCCTTCCAACCCTAACAGTTCTCTGATTCTGTGATTTTGGTGTACAGAAATTTTATTACTTTAGTTCATCAGAGTTTTTTTCTAAGGCTGTATGGTAATTTCTTAGTAGTTGGAAGAAGAAATGATTCTGTGTCATGGTTTAAGCCCAGACAGTAACTCAGAAACACGCAGCTGCTCATTCACTCACCCCTCTTCATACCCCCTGCTCCCAAAGGGATGGGAGGAGACTGGAAAGTATGTGAATCCCTCAGGTTGGGATAAGAACAGTCCAGTAACTAAGGTATAATACAAAACTACTACTACTGCCACCAGTAATAATGATGATAAGGGAAATAACAAGGGGAGAGAATACAGTTGCTCACCACCTGCTGACCGATACCCATCCCAACCTGAGCAGCGATCTGGGCCTTCTAGGTAACTCCCCCCAGTTTATATGCTAGGCATGATGTGCTGTGGTATGGAATACCCCTTTGGCTAGTTTGGGTCAGGTGTCCTGTCTCTGCTTCCTCCCGGCTTCCTATGCCCCTCCTCCCTGGCAGAACATGAGACTGAAAAGTCCTTGATCGGAGTAAACATGACTTAGCAACAACTAAGAACATTGGTGTGTTGTCAGCATTGTTCTGACTGAAGTGAAAACACAGCACTGCACCAGCTTCTAGGAAGGAGAAAAATGACTGCTACTGCTGAACCCAGGACACTCTAACATGTGAGTCCTATTGGGAAAAAAGTGATGGTCCTAAGGCATCAGTTCAGACTTTACACAGAGTTTTGGTATTAGAATGTTTCTTTTGGCTCTGAATTAAAGACTTGATTATGTTGTGTTGTAAAACGATAGTTGTGGCATATAATTCAACTGACAGAATCCTCCTTAGATCTTTCTTAGGATTTAAAAGGATTTATTATCTTTCTATTAATCTAGCAATATAACTTATTTGCTTATTTGGCTAAAATACATTATTCAAGCCAGTTTTCTGGTTTGACCTTGATTTCATAGGAAGTTCCACGTTAACATCAGGAAGAACTTCTTTACTGTAAGAGTGACAGAGCACTGGAACAGGTTGCCCAGGGGGGTTGTGGAGTCTCCTACACTGGAGATATTCAAGGCCCGCCTGGACAAGTTCCTGTGTGATGTACTGTAGGTTACCCTGCTCTTGCAGGGGGGTTGGACTAGATGATCTTTTGAGGTCCCTTCCAACCCTTGGGATTCTGTGATTCTGTGATTCTGTGATTCATTTCCATGCTGCCTTATTGCAGGTTAAATGTAAAGTTATTGATAGTAGTTCTTGGGGGTTTGTTGGTTTGGGGTTTTTTTTGTTTGTTTGTTTCTGTTTTGGGGGTTTTTTTGTTTGTTTTTTTGTGTGGTCCTCTACTGATTTTTTTTTTTTTCAAAAGAAAATTACTGAAGAGAGAAAATGAAGAGAAAATGAATAATACTCATGTATTTATATATGATAATGGTACCTGTACCATAGAAGTATACAGGAATTTAATGTCAAAGATTAAGAGAAAACTTTAACCGTAACAAAGAAACATGTGTTACAAATATAAACGTATTTTTAATGTAAAAAAAAAAAAAAGTGAAAAGTTCAGTTTTCCTTCCTGAAACAAATAAAAGGTTGCACAGTGCTCTGGTTGCTTCCTTTTAGATCTATTGTATTTTCACCAATTATGATTTAGAGAAATTATACTTCATGAGCATCCTTCCTTTCTGACCTTTTTCACTTTTTTTTCCCTAAGTTTTTCCCTTTCCCAGTAAGTGTGACTGAAATAACCCAGATTTTGTGATTTTAAGCATATATTGGACTTTTTACTAGCAACCTTTTATTTGCCTTTAGTAAAATAGCACATTTGCACATGGTCACCAGTGTGGAAATAGTACACTTTTTTAAAGAAAAATCTAGCCTTTTGGTCAGAACAAAAATATAAAGAACAGATCCTCTCAGTGACATTTAAAATATTATTAATTGTAAATTTATTCATGTTTAGCTTTAAGAAGCCCTCACCATTTCAAATTCCACACCCCAAGTATTTTTCTAGCCTGAATTTGTCCTTGCTGTACATTATCATGGCAAAAATTAAGAAGTAATTTCATTTTTTTCCCCCTCTGATTCTAACAATCACCATAAATTTGTTTATTCGGCAAACACTGGAGAGTTCTATATCAGGCTATCTTTGTATATATCTAATGGGATCCAGTTAATTTCCTCATCCTACAGGAATTCTAGGAAGTGTCAGACAGTGTAGCATTGCATCATTGGCATTTTGACTAAGGAGTGACAGGGAAGGAATTTACCTGTATCCGTGGGATCAGAAGCTCAGAGTGGCCTTGGGATGCATGAATTGCTGCAGAAACTAAACTAATGCTTGTTTTACACTGTCCTTTCTAATAATCTAAAACTGTTAACCTGACAGTGCTTGGATATCTAATTTCCATATATTCCTATTGTGTTCAGTTATGTTTGTGACTCTGTTGCTGTGCCATGTCTGTGTTCATTCCAGGGGGGCAGGATTTTGCTCAAGAAATGTGATTGTGATGCAGTCCTGTTCATAAAGGGGGGGGAAGTAATCTACTGTTTCTTATATCATGCTGTTGAGCTTTTCTGAGCCTTTTAGTATTCACTATGGCATTGAAAATGGATGAAGAATATTCAGGTCAAGAGGAGAAATTTTACAGCCAACTCTGTTCCTAAATCCATAAGAATCCAGCAAAAGGAATAATTTGCTGAACAGTTTTCTGCATTGATTATCTGCAATACAAAATTTCTTCCCTCTGCCCCACAGAGGAGGGTTTAGAGGAATGTGATCCTAGCTGAAGTGGCATTATGTCAATGACTTCCTTCCTGTTGCTTATGCAATGGCTCTTAAAAGAGGTTGGATAGAGACTTGGGTGACATGATTTAGTGTGAGGTGTCCCTGTCCATGACAGGAGGGTTGGAACTAGATGATCTTAAGGTCTTTTCCAACCCTAACTATTCTATGATTCTGTGATTCTAAATTATACACTGCCCTCACCAAAATGGTCCAGAATAAATAACTGCTTCACTGATGAAAACATTTTAGGGTTTAATATTTGAGTGTGTGATGCTAACATCTCATCAATGTTCTTTCTTTGAGAGACAGTATTTGTTTACGACTGCTAATGACAATGAGTTATAAATACTGGATGCTTAATAAATATTGCCAACTCGATCTTTGGCTGGAGCTGTGGACTTTTTTGGTGTGTTCGGAGCTTCATGACTGTTAGCTTGAAGATCATATGTCCTAACAGCAGTGGAAAAATATTGGCATATAGCTTGAGAGAATTTTGGGTGGCTCTGATGAAATGTTTTGTTCTCAGGTTCTTCTTCAGCCTAGTAGTGATTATTTTCTGAGTGAAAAAAGCATTTATGATCAGGTAGTGTTTTGTACTACTGTATTTTATTATGTGGCTTCTTTGCAAGCAAAGCAGCTGAAAATTGAACTTTGGTTAAATTAAAGAAGAAACAACTGAAGGGTAATGGAGATATTGTGCTCTTAAAGCTTGTCTTTTTTCTTTCTTTCATTTTTTGTTGTTCTTGGTTTTTTGGGGTTTGTTTTGTTTTGTTTTCTTTTTCCAGCTGTAACAAAGGTCTAATGAAAGATACTCTTTCTTGGTATAGAAATTGTTTCTTTTCTACTCTTTCACTGTTATGTCTACAGCTATAGGACACTGACTTCAACACAAAAAGTAAAATTCTTGAAGAAAGCATACTAGGCTTTCTTTTGTATGGTTACAGTACATTAAGATACTAGTCAATGAAATGTCTAATGCGAAAACTTGAAAAGATGCATCTCAAGAAATAGAAAAAGGTCTTTTGGCTGCAGTTTTTTTATTAGTTCCATTGATGTCAATGGTTGTACCTTGATTTATGTCACTGTCGTGGTTTAAACCGATCCACACAGCTCGTCCACTCCCCCCCACCCCCCCCCACCCCGACCCTCCCCGAAGAGGAGCTAAGGTTGTTATATTCAGCACTCAATCTCTAAAACATTAACTGTTATTTTTCAGATGAAGTAGGGTACTAGTATTTGAAAGCCAAACCCATACTATGAAATGATGAAGAGAGAGGGCCAAGTGCTGTTAATCTATCAGACTGGAATTCAGAATCACAGCATTGCTGAGATTGGAAGGTGCCACTGGAGATTGTCTAGTCCAACCACTGTTTGCAAAGCAGTTTAATCTATAGCAGGTTGCTTAGTCAGGTTTTGAACATCTCTGAAGGTAGAGGCTCTACAGCCTGTTTCAGAAACCTGTTCAACTGTTCGACCACTGTCACAGCAACACGTTGGTGATTCTTATGGATCCCTTCCAACTCAAGATATTCTGTGATACCCTTTGTAACTTGATGTCAGTTGCTCCCTATCATTGTAATCTCCTTACAGTTTTGGAAATAGCTGCCAAGATCAGTTGTTCCATCACCTTCTTGGGAACCTGAGGTGAGGCTGACCAGTCTATGGTTTCCCGTGTCTTGCTCTTCCTGAAGATGGAAATGACATTTGCTTTTTTCCAGTTTTCAGGAATCTTCTGCAATTGCCATGACCTTTCACAAGAATATGATTTTTAAGAATCAAGTCAAAACAAAACAAAAATACAAAAAAACAAAAACCAAGCAAAACCAAAAACAACAACAACCAAAAAAAAAAAAAACCCAACTGTCGTGGTTTGAACCCAACCACAAACCTCGTCCACTCACTCCCCCCCTTCTTGCCCTCCCCCTGCTCCTGGAGGGACGGAGAGGAGAATCAAAAAGAATGCAACTCCCACGGGTTGAGATAAGAACAGTTTAGTAACTAAGGTATAACACAAATCACTACTGCTACCACCAATAATAATAATGCTAAAGGAAATAACAAGAGGAAAGAATACAACACCTCAACACCAGCCAACCAGTAACTCGCCCCACTCCCCCCAGCCAAGCACCCACCGATACCTCCTCCAACCCTGCAGTCCCAGCCCTTCCGGGTCACTCCCAGTTACCTCCTGGGCATGACGTGCTATGGTATGGAATACCTCTTTGGCTAGTTTGGGTCAGGTGTCCTGTCTCTGCTTCCTCCCAGCCTCCCCTCCTCCCTGGCAGAGCATGAGGCTCAGAAAATCCTTGGCCAGACCAAACATTCGAGCAGCAACTGAAAACATCAGCGTTATCACCACTGTTCCAAGGCCAAAAGATCAAAACAGCACTGTAGCACTGCACTAGCTCCTAAGAAGGAGAAAAATGACTGCTGCTGCTCAACCCAGGACACCAACCAAAAAGCCAACCAGCCAACCAACCAAAAAAAATCCAAACCCCACCAACAAAAAAACATTTGTTTTCTACATGTAGAACATGTTTCCTTAAATCAATTATTTCTCTCCAAGGCATAGTATCAGATGCACTATGTATCTAAGAGGTAGCTACAGTAAGGACTATTCAGAAATTTAATAATGTGGCAAATAGTTAAAAATGGGTAGGACTGCGCATGATGTCTGTGATGGCTGAAAAAGAGTTTAGAAAATATTTTTATAATGAAAAATAGTAGCATTTAGTGTTGTAAAGTAGTACTTCTGTGAGGTGTTGGAGTTTATGATTGGCTTTATTACCTTTTTTTAGCAGGTAAATTATTCTTTGCAATTGCTAATGGGTAGGTAGAGTAAAATAATTAATTCAAATTTGTTTTCTACTTAAAGATGATAATCTTTTCTTATCGTATTACTTAATAAAGTCATGTAGTACACTGCCTCAGAATTTGGTGATTTAAGCAATTGGGAATGTATTTTTCACTCAATATTATTTCCATATCTTTTTAGGGGCGAAATAAAAAAAAAAAAAAAAAGAAAGGATAGGAGGATAGGATGACTGTGAATTCCCTTGGCGGAGCTTACTTTAGACAGAAATTAAGTTTGCCAGTGGACAGTATGGTATTTTTCAGTCTTAAAATAAGTTGAATGAGCAGCTCACCTGCATGTTTGCCACCAGCACCTTCACGATTGCCCACCCAGTCAGTTTAGCACTGTGATTGAGTTTATTTAGTACTTTTAGAGGTGCAGGCAACCTAGGCAGACAGAAGGGACTAAAAAGTTTGTAAAAGCCATCTCGAGGGTGTAATTGCATTGAATATCATGGATATAGAGGGGATTTCATCCAGGGGTGAAAGACCAGACTGGCTGTTCTGTTTTTTTTTTGTGCTTTAGCCATTCCACAGAGCTTGCCTTGCACAGGGAGAACCATAGCAGAAGTTTTATCATGTGTATTCTGCCTGCCTAGAAAGAAGATGGCTTCTGTACGCTGATCTGTTGAATTGTGCCTATCTGGAGTAGTAGTGGTGGGAATTAGTTAAGGGGGTGGTAGGGTCACCTGAGGAAGTGTCACTTTTTGTTTCGTTTGTGTGAGAAAAGGCCAGTTACACAGATTTTCCTTTGTTTCTGTTTGCTGATTCAATGAAGTACAGTAGCACAAATAGGTATTTTTAAATTTCATTATTCTTGTTCAGTTTTCTTCCGGATTACAAGTGATTTAGACTAATTAAAGAAACCGTCAAAAAATAACTCCAGGATAAAGAAAAAATTATTAAAAAACATGCTTGGAGCCCATCAGTAACAATAAGAAATACAAACTGCATGCATTTGGAGGCACATCTTATGGTTAATTTGTTTCTAAACATACATTTTCTAAGGATTTCCAAGTGTTGTCTTCCCAGTCCCCACATAAAATCATTTATGCAATAGTGCACAAAGGAGCTCCTTAGAGGTCAGGAGAAAATCAGCCTGCCTTATCCTCATAGAGCTTTTGAATGTCCAGTATTTCATGTTCAGGGCTATTGAAGTCTCCAGGAGCACAGTTTCTTCTCAGCCTCTCTGTCAAGGATATCTAATTCTGGGCTGCCATTTGGCCACATACTGTTATTTTTCATTTCAAAGAGCTTTTCCAACCATCCTGTTTTGCTCTGTTTCACACATTTCTGTAACCTTGTACTTGAGATGGAGGATTTTGACGATAGTTCTTAGAGTTTAGTTCCAAGGAAGGAAGACACAAACTTTCATTAGCTTTAAATGCTTGTTGTCTCCTAAGAGATGTTTTTAAAAGCTTCAGTTTCACTTTGTTTCTGGATGCTAGTCTGTTCTGTAGTGGAAAAAGATGCAAATGGGAGACTTGGGGCCATGAGTGCTTTTCAATAAAATATTGTAATTTAAAATTGTGCAAGTTATTTTACCTACCACATTAAATAGAATGGAAGTAGAGAATAGCAGTAGAGTGCATTTTAAATGGATTAAGAATCGGCTGATTGACAGATCTGAAAATGTAGTTGCCAGTGGGAAGTTGCGATGTCATGAGGATGGTTTGAATCAAGTTCCACATGGGTGAGCTGTGGGTTCAGCACTAGCAGGTATGTTCATTAGCAAACTCAAAGTAAATCACTGCTGCTGAAATTTGCTGTAAATGATGCTAAGATACTCACAAGAGTAAGCTGTATGTCTTATATACAGCGACAATATGAGCCCATGTGAACTCAAGATTATTTATATTTCTTTTAAAACAACAAGATAAATGAAAGAAAAAAAATCCCAATACATGTGCTCCTAGGAAAAAAAAAAATAATACTGTGGTACAGTCATACCACTGTTGTGTTACAATTGTATTTTAAATAAGGGGACCCTGAGAAGCTTTTAGTTGTCATGATAAGCAAGGATGTGTGAGTTCGCAGTGCGATGTTCTAGTATAAATATGGCTGGGGGAAGTGGTACTGTCACACAGTTCCCGTAACTGTTAAAGCAGGAGTAGAAGCAGAGATGAGTTTTAGCTCAGGATGTAGAATTGGCAGAATCAGTACAGGAATACTGTTCCTGGTTAGAGGTCCCAAGTTTTGAAAGCATACTGCAAAAATGTAGGTGATGAAAGGAGAAGCCACACATACATTTGAAAGACTTGAGAAAATGCCTCTGGGTAGTTAGAGATGTAGAGGAGCTTGTGTTTGTGTTGGGTTAAAAAATTTGGTTAAAAAACATTAACTTTGCTTCAGTCTCTCCTCTGAGAAATCTCACATTCTCAGGTGAAAGCCTGAACTAAGCTGCAGAACTCGTTCCCTGTTAGTCCTACTCACTTACCTAATAAATCATTATTTATTTTATCTGATTTCAGTAAAGAAGGAGGAATGTACTTCCTGAATAAAAACAATCTGAAGCCTGATGTTTTGACAGCATTTTTGAGGGGAGATAAGTGATGGAATGTAATAATTTTTAGAAGGAGATGGGTTAAAAAAGGTTTTTCCATATGCTGGCTGAATATCTATCACTCAGTTGCTAGATACAAAATGTTTCCACCAAACTGATGTGAACAAAGAACAAAAGCGCCTGCAACTCAATTAGGAAGGATCCTGGTACTGATCCTGTTTTCAAATGCCTCAATTGAGACCCAGGGAGAACTTCAGCTGTGGGACAGCAAATCTATTGATTTGGAGTTGAAGGTGCAATTTGATATTTGGGTGGGTGTGGGGGGGAAGTCTTAAACTTCACTCTTAAATGTTTTTCTCTCGCTTTAATATTTCCAGAATGACTTTTTTTTTTTTTTTTTTTTAATTTTTTTTTTCTTCTTAAATTATAGTAGCCATATAGAGTGTATTTCTGTTCAGGCCCAATCTCTACATATTTGTGTGCTCAAGTATTGCAGTGATAGTAAGCAGTCAGTCTAAAGATGGCTGTGGACACCAGTAAAACCACAAAAAAAAGTGTGGTCATTGGAACTCTTTCAAGTGAACACACTTTAACTCTTCTGTCTTGTTGGCTGAAAGATCATGTGATTGCTCCTAATGCTTCTGGGGGAACCTAACTTTTCTTCTCGCATGTTTGCAGACACTTTGTTTATCCTCATGGGTCTCTTCATTTAGTCAATTAACCTTGCGACCCAGTGCACTGCTGAGAACTGGAAACACAGTATAGCTTAGTGATATTCTCTTGAAGACTTCAGGTTTCTAAAGAAATTAGAAAAAAAAAAAACCCAAACATGTCTGCAGTAGACTGTGGTGTTATACTGGCATGTAGAAATCTTCCTTCAAACTAACCTTAGTGCTGGACTTTAAAGATGAGAGTGGACAATTTAGCAGAGATCAAGAATTCCCACAAATGGTATAATAAGTTATTTAAAATTGGAACTCAGTTTTAATATCAGTCTACAATGTACAGAGACCAGGCTGAAATTATTGGAAATTTCCCAGTTGCAAAACTATAGGCAGGGCTATATATAGGCTTGCCTCTTGGAAGGAATTAATACTTGTCAAAGACAAGAAATACCAATAGGTATGGCCATGCTAAGACATAAATATGAGAAATAGGCAGCACTGCTTAGAAAATGTTCTGCTCTAAAGAGTAAAATTCACTTTTAGAGAAGTTAGGCAGCCAACAAAAGCACTGCTTAAGCTATATTTAAAAGATGCTTACAAATTCTGCATAGCATTTCAGCCAGCACTTAGCATACGGGTAAATATCACCTGTATTCCAAAGGAAAGTACTGGCAGTTTTTCACCTGTTTCTTTTTTAAAAATACATCTTGTAGTTTTGATAAATTAAACACACTCAAACTGCAGAGTTTATTCTGGCATGGTTGCTGTTTGTATCTTTGAAATAAAAAGCCTATAAATAACAGGTATATCCAGAGGTAATGTAAATTTACATAGTGTCAAGTTGATAGCGTTATAATGAATTATCTCACTGATCTAATTCTGTAATTTATTTTTATCTTTGTACCTTTTTTTAAGTTGGCAGAGGGAGGGATTTTTTTTTTAAACTGTGATTGGAAAAGTTCTTAAATGTCACCGGAACTAATAACATCAGATAATCATCTCAGAGTATCACCGACTTTTAAATATGACAAAATCTAGAGCTCTAAGCATGCCAGTTACGGAAATCTTGGAAGCAAAGATGTTCAGACTTAGTATTTAAAAATCCAGTCAAATTAATAGTTACATAGAGCTTCAATTTGAATCAGTCTTTGTTGATTTATTGAAATTACCATAGCACTGAAACCAATTCCAAATGCTGAAAACTTGTTTCATTCTTCTGTTGGTTGCTGTTATAAGTCTGTCTCGATGGCTTCTGTCAGAATCGAAGAATATCACCACTAGTGATGATAAAGTAGATTTCACTGCCAGTGAGAGACCAAGTGATTAATATTTAGTAGTGAAGCATGCTCTGATAACTCATGCCTTTTCCCTTTTCAAGCTTGGAATACATCATTTTGGGGGAACTGAAACAGAATGAGGCATAAAATTGCAGGAGAGATACGTATTGAGAAGAAATGAATTTGCTGTACATTTTTTTTTTTTGAGCCTCTGGAGCTGATAACAAAATTATTTATTATTCATGACAATTCTGCAAACAAAGCTGACAGCAATAAAATATGTGATTAATAGACTGTTCTATAAGAAGATTACAAATACAAACAGATAATGCCTAGGTAGTATTCCCATCTGCTCATATGTATTGAATAATATTGAAAATTACTATTTTCTTTGTCTCTGCTTTGATTGCATTTCAAATAATAAAACTTAGCCCTCAGCTTGAGTTCCCTCCTCAAGTTTTCCTATTTCTGTATGTACACTTGATCACTAATACTGATGTTATTGCTTGATACTGAGCTTCGTGTAATTGACCTCAGCCCATTTATTCCTATTGATCAGAGTGAAGAGGATTTTAATTGCGATCAGAATACTTGTATTTCCTCTCAGTATAGGATTTGATGCACGTTTGACTGACATAGTTGCATTATGCAATCACACTGTGATTCTGCAAGCATTATCATGGATGGATCATAATGGGTTTGCATCTTAGTTTTGTAACATAAAACTAGTAGGGAGAAACATAACAAGAGTAGTCATTGTGAGCAACTACTGTGCTCTTCTGGAAACAAATACCAAGAAACACCACAGTTCCTTACTCTTGCATGTTACAACACCAGAATAAATCACTGCAGTGATTGGGATAATTGCTGGTATTCATGATGGTCCAAACCTTTATAAGAACGTGAGATTTGAAGTCTCCTGCTGCATTTTAGAAGATAAAGATAATTCTGCACATAACTCAGAAAAGGTATTCTTCCCTTGTTCCGGTAGCTGAACCTGCTTGTGATAATTATACTTAAGAATGCATGCGTAAAGCTATGTTACCTTTTAAATGTCCTAAAACTGTCTTTTAATAACTGTGAGCTTGTAGCAGTTTTTTACAGCTCTATCGCAGCCAGCATGCTGTAAGATACAACAGAACTGTATTATCTCATATAGGAAAATCTTTTTCAGGATTGAAGTATGACCTGCATTCAGCTGTAGCAGTTATTTTTCTCATTCCTAGTAGCTGGTGCAGTGCCATGTTTTCAGCTTTAGTCTGAGAACAATGCTGATAACGCACCTGTGTTTGTAGTTATTGCTAACTAATGTTTACTCTGATCAAGGACTTCTCAGTCTCATACTTTGCCAGTGAGGAGGGGCACGGAAGCCGGGAGGGAACAGGGACAGGACACGTGACCCAAACTAACCAAAGGTGTACTCCATACCACAGCACATCATGCCCAGTATATAAACTGTGGGGAGATACCCAGAAGGCCCAGATCGCTGCTCTAGTTGGGCTGGGTGTCAGTCGGTGGGTGGTGAGCAATTGTATTGTGCATCACTTGTGTTTATTGTTTTCTTCTCCTTTTCCATTGTAGTTTTATATTCTCTCCCCTTGTTATTTCACTTATCATTATTATTATTGGTGGTAGTAGTAGTAATTTAGTATTTGAGAAGAGCATCAGTGCTTCTAAACTGTATCCTTGCAGAATATAAGAGGTAAGTGTATATACAGGATACTATTCTTAACACAAACATCAGTTCAGATCTTTCTGTGCTCTTCATTATACTGGGACTGTCCTTGGAACTACTGAGTGTTCAGTTTTCACTCTCTACTGAAAGACATATTCCATCATGTGTGGTGATTGTGTATCTAATATAGAGCTGCTAACTTTACTTTTCAATGTTCATGGCCTTTTTTATATATTATAGCTGAAGCTGTGTCTCAAAAGCTCTGTCATTATTCTTTTTTGCTCATACTCAAAAAAAGGTAATAATCACTACTGGTAGTGGAATTAAGGGTTGTACTTTCAGATGGCACAGCCTGAAAGTCCAGGGAAAGAGCCCACCCTACCATGCAGCCAGCATTTCTGAGAATACATTATTGCTAGAAACATAAGTAGCATGAATTATTTACCTAGAAATATTAAACTAGCTTGAGAACACTGCTGGAAATAGAGGGGATTCTGGGCCTTGTGAATCATTCATGAAGCTTTATTCAAGACAGATTTCTTTTTGTCTTTACAGACCAGTGAATTGTATTTCATAACTTTCAGAATGTTTCTGTGTGTTTCATTCTGTTCATTAGTAGGTGGTTTTTTTCAATGACTTCTAAGGAACTGCTGATTGGTAAAGTTGTATCTTTATGTTGACTCATAGAATCATAGAATAGTTAGGGTTGAAAAGGACCTTAAGATCATAAAGTTCCACACCCCCTGCCATGGGCAGGGACAACTCACACTAAACCATGTCACCCAAGGCTCTGTCCAACTTGTCCTTGAACACCGACAGGGATGGAGCATTCACAGCTTGCCTGGGCAACCCATTCCAGTGCCTCACCACCCTAACAGGAAAGAACTTCTTCCTTATACCCAATCTAAACTTCCCCTGTTTAAGTTTTAACCTATTATCCCTTATCCTATGACTACAGTTCCTAATGAAGAGTCCCTCCCCAGCATCCTTATAGGCCCCCTTCAGATACTGGAAGACTGCTATGAGGTCTCCACGCAGCCTTCTCTTCTCCAGGCTGAACAGCCCAACTTTCTCAGCCTATCTTCATACAGGAGGTGCTTCAGTCCCCTGATCATCCTCCTGGCCCTTCTCTGGACATGTTCCAACAGCTCCATGTCCTTTTTATGTTGAGGACACCAGAACTGTACACAATACTCCAGGTGAGGTCTCACAAGAGCGGAGTAGAGGGGCAGGATCACCTCCTTCGACCTGCTGGTCACGCTCCTCTTGATGCAGCCCAGGATACGGTTGGCCTTCTGGGCTGCGAGCCCACACTGAAGCCGGCTTGTGTTCATTTTCTCATTGACCGACACCCCCAAGTCCTTTTCCACAGGGCTGCTCTGAATCTCTTCTCTGCCCAGTCTGTAGCTGTGCCTGGGATTGATCTGACCCAGGTGTAGGACCTTGCGTTTGTCATGGTTGAACTTCATAAGGCTGGCATCAGCTCACCTCACAAGTGTGTCAAGGTCCCTCTGGATGGCATCCCTTCCCTCCAGCGTATCAACCAAACCACACACCTTGGTGTCATCAGCAAATTTGCTGAGGGTGCACTCAATCCCACTGTCCATGTCACCAACAAAGATGTTAAACAAGACCGGTCCCAACACCGATCCCTGAGGGACACCACTCGTTACTGGTCTCCAGGCAAACACTGAGCCATCGACCACAACTCTTTGCATGCAGCCATCCAGCCAGTTCTTTATCCACCAAGTGGTCCACCTATCAAATTGATGTCTCTCCAATTTAGAGAGAAGGATGTCGTGTGGGACAGTGTCAAACGCTTTGCACAAGTCCAGGTAGATGACATCAACTGCTCTACCCTGTCTATCACTTCCGTAGCCCCATCATAGAAGGCCACCAAGTTGGTCAGGCAGGATTTCCCCTTAGTGAAGCCATGCTGGCTGTCACCAAGCACCTTGTTGTTTTTCACGTGCCTTAGCATGCCTTCCAGGAGAATGTGCTCCAAGATTTTGCCAGGCACAGAGGTGAGACTGACTGCTCTGTAATTCCCTGGGTCATCCATCTTCTGCTTCTTGAAAATGGGGGTTATATTTCCCTTTTTCCATTTGTTGGGAACTTCACCTGACTGCCATGATTTTTCAAATACGATGGCCAGTGGCTTAGCAACTTCATTCACCAGCTCCTTCAGGACCCGCAGATGGATTTCATCGGGTCCCATGGACTTGTGTACATTCAGGTTTTTAAGATGGTCTCTGACCAGATCCTCTCCCACAGTGGGCCCAAGGTCTTCATTCTCATGGTCCCTGCGTCTGCATTCCAGGACTTGGGTAGTGTGGTTAGAGCCTTTGCTAGTGAAGACCGAGGTAAAGAAGTCATTAAGAACCTCAGCCTTCTCCAAATCCTGTGTAGCCAGTTCTCCTGATAGCTTCTGGAGGGGGCCTACATTGTCCCTAGTCTGTCTTTTATTTGCAACGTTCCTATAGAATCCCTTCCTGTTCTCTTTCACATCCCTAGCCAAGTTTAATTCTAACTGGGCCTTAGCTTTCCTAACCTGGTCCCTAGCTTCCTGGACAACATCCCTGTGTTCTTCCCAGGCCGCTTGTCTTTGCTTTCACCTTTTATAAGTCTCTTTTTCCCTTCGAATTTTCCTCAGCAGCTCCTTGTCCATCCAAGGAGGTCTCCTGGCCCTCCTGCTGCACTTCCTTCTAGTTGGGATGCAGCACTCCTGAGCTTGTAGCAGGTGATCCTGGAATATCAACCAACAGTCTTGCCCCACCTCCCCCCCCCCCCCCCCCCCACTGTATCCCATGGAACATTACTAGGCAGGTTCCTGAAGAGGCCGAAGTCTGCTCTTTTACAGTCCAGGGGAGTGAGCTTGCTGCATGCTCTTCTCACTGTCCTGAGGATCTCGAATTTGACCATCTCGTGATCCCTACAAGCAAGGCTGCCCTGGAGCGCATCACATTTGCAACCAGTCCTTCCCTGTTGGTGAGCACGAGGTCAAGCATGGCACCTCTCCTTGTCAGCTCCTCTTTTACTTGCAGGAGGAAGTTGTCTCCATACAATCGAGGAACCTCCTGGACTGCTTGTCCCAGGCCGTACCGTCGCTCCAACAGATGTCAGGGTGGTTGAAGTCTTCCATGAGAACAAGGGCCTTTGAGTGTGATGCTGTTCCTGTCTCTCTGTAGAGCATTTCATCCACAGATTCCTCTTGGTCAGGCGGTCTGTAACAGATCCCCACAGTAATGTCCCCCACAGCTGCTCTCCCTTTAACCCTGACCCACACACTTTCTGTTGACTTCTCACCTGTCCCCAGACAGAGTTCCATACTCTCCAGCCTATCCCTAACATAAAGGGCAACTCCCCCTCCCATCCTGCTGGGCCTGTCCTTTCTAAAGAGCCTGTAACCTTCCATTCCAACATTCCAGTCATAGGAGGCTTACCACCATGTTTCTGTGATGCCTATTATATCATACCCCCGTAGATGTGCACACAACTCTAATTCCTCTTGTTTGTTCCCCATGCTACAGTTGTTTGTATAGAGGCATCTGAGCTGAGCTCCAAATAAAGCCAGCTCATTGTCTGGAGTGGCTGGAATATCTCTTACATTCCTCTGAGTTCTTATTATAGGTGCTGGTAACTGATTAGGTGTGTTGGGATGGAATGATGTCCCCCTCCCCCAACACATCTAGTTTACTGCTGAGTTCATGTTTTCTTTTTTCACAAGTAAGGAGATACGAGGCAAAATAGTGCGGTAAAGGAAGAGGATGTCTGTTATAGTTTCTGTTTGATCATATACCTTGCCACTTTTTAGTGGGTACTGGAAGCTGTGGCACTCCAGTAACTTAATCCATGGATAGTATGGTCTTTAGCTCCTTCTGAGATTTGCACAGCAGCTCCCACAAGTAGGTAATTGTTTTCTCTGCTTTCTTTTCACAATTCTAATATAAAGTTACTATTTATGTATAAGGATTTTATTATGTAGCCTTTATTATGTATCCTTCGGTGATAGTGCAAAGCTGTTTGTGTCAACAGTCTTCCAGAGGTCATCCCAAACAGGGATGAGAGCTATCACACAGGACAATAAATTTTTAGGACTGGTGATACTCTCTTTTCTTCTAAATAACATGTCCTGGACTGCATAAATACTTTCTTAGAACATGTAGTGAAACATTTTAGTGATGAGGCTTGATACATGTCTTCAGAGAAGAACTTAAAGTCTTTCCATTAATTTACACACAATCCAGATTAAACTTTTAGAGCCATGTTTGTACCACTACTGTTATTTATATGAAGACATTAGAACTACTGACTTGAAAAATATTGCAGGCTAGTCCTTGGTCATTATTATGAAAAAATGCAAATCAAACAACCCTAAACTGCTCTAATGTTTACTTATTTGTCAGGAGATTTTATTAAATATACTGCTTAGTGTGACCAGAAATCTGTTTTCTTAAGTGTGAATATTTACACTGTTAACATTTGGAGATCCATCAGCTACTGCTGATTTGGTAAAGTTCAAATGTGAACTTCTAATAATCTATTTGGGACTTTTAAATACTTAATGGTTTCAAAGTCTTGAAGTTACACGATGTAAGAATAAAACAAAAAACAACGAGTTGCTTTGGAACCCCAGTGCAAACACTTGATTCTCCATGTGGTATCACTGGGGGCAGTTGGGCTTTTACTTGTAAATTAGTGCTCCCTTCAGGAATGTTGTTTGTACTGGTATGTGCCAGAAGGTATTCAGCCTCTGGCTTTCCTTACTAAGGAGATGCAAGTGAGGGCCCATGGGACTGAGTCAAAGACCACTAAAGTCTCTGGAACTGCTTCTGAAGGCTGTGCTTTGTCTCTATGACTTCCAGAGGTAATGTCAATGCCCGCTTTTATGTTTGTGAGCCTACGAGCCCTGCAGGCTAAGATAACATCCTATCTCATAATGTTTGTTTGACTGTGATTATGAATCAAAGTAAGATGCTATTTCGTATACTTGAATAGTGATTCTTTTGTTGTACTCTTCTAAAGGAAATATGGTAAAAAAAAAGGAAAAAAAAAAGAAGAAGGAATCATAGCTTGATTTGAGGAAAAGAAGAAAAATGCTAGATATATTATAACCATCAATGTCCATTAAAAGGCCTCCTCTTCTCCCTGATTAAAAAGCAGTTATGACTTCTATTTGCCATGAGAGGCAGAGGTAGTATAGATCATACTGACATCCTCAGTCTTGCTTATGGACCCATGGTATAGATGAAAAGACGCACACTGAAAAACCACTTGAATATATCTAAAGGTAGTCCGATTTCAGAACAGCTTATCCTGTGATAAACACACAGTCCAGCAGATATGATTACAGCATCTTTACGTTGCATTTTCTTGTAAAAGCTGTGGTGGTAAGACAGATTTTTCAGGACTATTGCACTTTTCAAATATGCATTTAATAAAAAGCATGCAACAACTAATATCTGTTGGCGATTGTCGGATGATTTACCTGTTTGTAGCACAGGTCTGATAATATTTATAATTAATCTGACTTCTTGGTGCTGGAAATTACATATTTGTAAAGAAAATTTTAACTAATGAATCAAGTGGATTTTTCTCCTGAGTAGGTTTTCTCTACTTTGTGGCCAAGACTTTTCCACCCTATGTAAAGACAAGTCAATCATTTTGGGTTATAGGAAGAGGAGAATATAAGAAGTGACCTGTAGTCCCTGCATCCCAGTGAAAGAATGGAAAAAAATTAAATAGTCATTAATTTCTATTGATATTTCTCCCATGAGGACCCTCAACAGCAGTGAGAAAAGAGTGGCACTTCATTCTCTTCTGCTTACGCCGTTGTTCTTCCTTAGGCTTGTCAAGGAAAATGTCACTGAAGCTTTTAATCATCCAAATTAGCAACAGAATATACTCACCTATATAATGCCCTCTAGCAGAAATTTTATAATATCAGTGTTGTGGTTTAAGGCCAAGCCGGCAACCCAGAACCATGCAGCCACTCGCTCACTCCCCTCCCTTCCTCCCCCTTCACTCCCAGAGGGGTGGGGAGGAGAATCGAAAGAACGTAACTCCCATGGCTTGAGATGAGAACGGTCCAGTAACTAAGGTATAACACAAACCACCGCTGCTACCAATAATAATAATAAGGGAAATAACAAGGGAAGAGAATACAACCGCTCACCACCCACCAACAGGTACCCAGCCCGACCTGAGCAGTGATCTAGCCCTTCCGGTTAACTGCCCCCCGTTTATATACTGGACATGACATGCTGTGGTATGGAATACCCCTTTGGCTAGTTTGGGTCAGGTGTCCTGTCTCTGCTTCCTCCAAGCTTCCCGTCCTCCCTGGCAGAGCATGAGACTCAGAAAGTCCTTGGTCAGAGTAAGCATTACTTAGCAGCAACTAAAAACATCGGTGTTACCAGCGTTGTTCCAGGCTGAAAGTCAAAACCACAGCACTGCACCAGCTACTAAGACTGAGAAAAATGACTGCTACTGCTGAACCCAGGACAATCAGGTATATATACAATACCATATGTATTTCTGATGCCTATGGAAGTACACTGGTTTTATCCTAAACCTAGTATTAGACTCCATCATAGGTTTTGTTTCAGTACATCTCCAAGGAAGCATATGCTTTGTATTTTAGTATTCACTGTATGTATGGTGATGCCATCTCTATGAATTAACTATTCATCTTGAATAAAATTGAGAAAATTAGGGTGAGAAGTATGATTCCTCCAGCACCTGTATGACTGGAACCTGTCTGGAAATCCTTTCTGCTTCTCTTTTCGTAGGACTGATGTACTCAAGGCATAATAGCAGTTCTCAGTTCTTTTTCATAAGATGTATGCAGTTAAAGCAAGGTTTGATTGTTGTGGGTGCTGAAGTGATTGTGTTTTGTCTATTCTGATATTAGTACAAAAGTTGCTCATTTTTAGCTGAAAACCTGACTGCAGTGAATGGATGTGCTGCTGTAGCAGCTGAACTGAAGAAGGACAGAGGGATATGTATGTGTGTGAATGTAAAATGCTGATCATGGATCAAATCAAAGATCAAGATGCTTAAGGGTTTTCATCAAAAGGAAAACTTTATTTGAGGTAAATGAGGCTTTTAGTTATTTTGAACAAATATTCATAGGATAGCATGTGAATGGTGTGCAAATCACAGTATGCAATCTGCAGAGAGTAAAATTTGATTCTGTGGATCACTGAAAGGTTTCAGATAATGTCCTCAGCATTTCAGAATGCTAAAGCTGAATTGCAGGCAGTAAGCACTTTGTCTCTTTTGGACTACCACTGTTACCTGCAGATGTTGTTACATGAATACTTAGTTAAGTTGGAATGTAGTATTTTGTGTCAAAGCAAGTTTAATCTCAGTGTGATGTGTCTTCTACTTAAATTCTATGTTGCTACCTTACATCAATGCTGAGGTAATCTGTGCTAAGAAATATGTGGCAGTTAAGAAATCAACACAAAGTGATAAAAAGATGTATTAAAACCCTCCAAATGGATTTATTTAATAGGAAGTCTGCCTGGTGATATTATACACCATATTAAATTGATCAGTATGTAGCTTTAAAAGTCAAAAATACAATGGAGGTATTACATGTAGCACTGTATAAACCACTGTGTGTGGAAAATAATGAGTTTGAAGTCATTGCAGGATTACAAAGAGCCAATGATGAAAGTCACACAATTGATGTGGTGTTGTTTCTGTGGGAAAAGCACATTTTCATTTTCTAGCCTTAGCAGCACAGAATTCACCAGGCTTCCCTTTCTTGTCTTATGCCATTGTAATTCTATCAAAGTGACTGTTACATGATCCAAGAGAGAGCATCGCTCCCACACCATTTATTTATACTCCACATACAAATACTGTCCTTGTGCAGCCAGCCACTATAATATGCTTATGACTTAGGTCCTTGATTTTGCATGCAGACTCCAACACCTTGAACTTTGCTGAAGGGTTGCTGGGATCTATTCCAGGATCTCTCCAGATGACTGTCTAGGGGAGCAATTCGGGTATCTTTTCTGTCTGTTGAAAAAGACAGCAGTACGAGAAAGATTTGTCAGCTCATTTTGTCTCCTTTAGATTTGAAAAGACGGAGTGATGTTTGCTTGTAAGTATGTATTTGCTTTTGAAAACTGAACTGCCTTTTTACTTTAGTGCCTTCTGTTTGCTGTTGGTGAGTTTCCTATAACTCAAACATTGCCTGTACGGATCATCCATGAATAGCAATAACTTAATATTGACTGAATGAAAAATTTAAGTGTTACATTATATGGAAACATTTTTAATTCATATGTCTGTCTGTGTTACAGGAAACACCAGTTGTTGAACTGAAGCAATCTTATGTCTTCTGTAATGAGAGGAAAATTCTCTTTTAGTGATAGTAGTTTCATGTGAAGGTGGGAGGATTTATTTAAGGAATTCACTGGTGAACTTTGCAACCAAATGTATGCAAGAGTTTTGCCATGTTGTTTATATAAGCAAGTAAATATGAAGTAAATACCAGTTTGTTTTTTTTTTGTTTGTTTGTTTTTTGTGGTTTTTTTTAAACTAGATAGTAAAAGTCCATTCTGGTTGTGTCATAGGCAATGCTAGTTATCTTCTGCAGCATAGTCGCCAGTCTTTTCCAGTCTCCATCTAAATGAGTTCATCTATTCCTGCCTGTAAAAGATGCTTCTCACCGAGATGATATAAGGAGGAAATTCTTTCCTGTTAGGGTGGTGAGGCACTGGAATCGGTTACCCAGGGAGGTTGTGAGTGCTCCATCCCTGGCGGTGCACAAGGCCAGGTTGGATGAAGCCTTGTGTGGGATGGTTTAGTGTGAGGTGTCCCTGCCCATGGCAGGGGGGTTGGAACTAGATGATCTTGAGGTCCTTTCCAACCCTAACTATTCTATGATTCTATGATTCTATTCTAAGATGAAGCACATTTAGAAATGCTTTTTGTGCACTGAGTGGCCTTCAGTTTAAGGGCATGTCTTTCTTTTCTATTTTACGGTTATATAACATGACACAGCTACTGATTCTCTACTTTAGATATGGAGAGTCTGACAACTGGGTTTTGTGGTTTGTTTGTTTGTTTGTTTTATTATTGTTTGTCTGTAATTCGTTTCCTTCCAACTGTAAACTTTAGAGATAGATTTAAAACTTCCTCAGATTCTTCCTTTATTACTATACCTAGCAAAACATGATTTTTTTTCTTAATTGGTTATTGTGTCGTCTTTAATGAGTCCACATGACCTTCTCAAAAAAAAAAAAAAGTATCTACTAATACCTTCATAGTATCAATGAGGTACTGGGGTATAGAAACATGCACACCTTTTATTACTGTTAAACATGTTCCTTTGAGGTACTTTCTGCTTTACATATATATGTCTTCTTTCTTGGTACTGCTATTTTAGAAGAATTTCTGTCTTTTGGTAGTTTATTTTATTAATATGATGTGTAAGAGGTCTGGCTAAGTGACTTTAATAGTCTGTTGTGGGAGCAGTGTCAGTGTCTCTTGTCTCTGGCTGTATGAGTTGCCCTGGAACTGGTTCAGGTAACCAACTCTGTAATGTTTTGTTACCCATTTAGCTTCTAGCCTTCAGCTTAGCTGGAAAAAGTTCACTGTAAATAGAAGCAAACCTGAATAAAAAAGGCCAAGCAAACCAAAAGAATTTAAAAAAGGTGATCCAAGTATTAGACTAATACTAAATGCTTTAACTTTCTGATTGAAACGTAGGGCTATTAGAAAGCATATCTCATAGAGCAAAAATATCTGTGGAAGGAAAACTAGGAAATGTTTTCCTGTGCATTCTTCTAGACTTGACAACAATTTTTCCCATGAAATGCAATGCAGAATCCCTCTTCTAGTGCCCCTTTCTTAGGAATGAATGACTCTCTCAGCTGGCTATCTTAGCTCATAGTATTTTGTATGTATCAGTTCAGTCTTTATTACAGTACCTTACCAATGTTGGGATGTAGAGGCATAAATAAATCTATCATAGTAACTGAATTAGAAATATTGGTCATCTTATTTGCTATCCAAATGAAAGCCATGACTTCTTTTAATCCTTCTGCCCACCAGAAATTTTACTACCATCTAATGAAGAGTGCATTTCCATCACTGCCAATAGCACCATGAGCAATCATAGAATAAAGTACTATGTAGAGAGCTCTGTTTCTCTACTCGAGCTGTGGAAAGGAATTTTTTTGTAACTCAAAGGATTGAAAGCTTGGCAGCGTGCTTTTATCTTTTATAGCTGAAGTTGGTCTGGGTGATAGGCAAAATATGCTGGATGTGAGTGGAGTATAAGTCATGTAGCAAGTACTGCACTGTCTTGTGTTGGGGTTTACCTTCAGTATTTTTGTTTCTATGACTTATCAGTCAGAAGTTGTCCTGATATAGTAAGCTATATTTTAATATATTTTAATATTTTCTACAAACTCACAGATTGTTGAAATGATTCATTTAACATTAACAAATCACTAAAGCATAATTATGAGAGAAAAAACAAACAAAAAATTTTTTGCATTTCTTGAAACATCTTGTCAGTTACAGAGATTAATTATATATTAGTTTGGCCAGCAACTCTAGTGCACAAGTAAATCCATCTGAATTCATGATCCAGATTAAGTGACTGGTGCTTAACATGACCCTGGCTTCTTTTGCATGAGAATCATGATTTTAGTAGGAATTGCATTTTTTAATTCCTACTTAAAAGAGAATTATTTAGAATTAATCATAGATTTATAGAACACCAAGTTGGAAGGGACCTCGTGTTAACTTCACATTTGTGTTATGTGAACTATATTTTTTAAGTAACCTGTATATGAAGTTGTGGAATTTGTATTATTTTCTTGATATGTGATATATACTCACATTATTGTGATGCAATTGATGTTAATTTTGCATATTGAGTAGTTAAGTGTATGTGTACTATCTTAACAGGGGGACAATACAAGAACTTCACAACAGGATGAGTAAGCTGCTAAAGCGGATGAGTATTATATTAGCTCTTCTACAAATCCTGGTGTGGTCTACACAGTGTAGCTAATATTTATGATTTGATAGTTATTTCTAGGGCATTTTAATTGACTTTATAATGATGTGTGTAAATTGTCTCATGAAAAATATATAAAGTATATTGTATAGTGTTAGGTGCCATATGACTTTAATATTTACTATTTACTATGTGCTAGCATTGTGCTGTTTACTCCTAATCCTCCTCCCCCTCCCCCCCCCCCCCCCCGAGGTATATGTATAACCTGCCATCTATTTTACAAGCAAAAAATAAATACGATAGAATCTCAGATACTAATTAGAAGTAGTACCTAGAAACTAGTACCTGGAGATAACTCTGTGCTGAAAGACTTCGAAGGCTTTTTGTCTTAAAAGCCTAGCATATTAGAAAAACACAAATTGCAGGTTATTTATTACATTACAGTTTTTCAATTTCCTTGTGGTATTTCAGAAGAATGTGTAATTGGCTATAAGACTGCAGAAGCACAGATGTTAGCTTTTTGCCTGATTTTTATAGCCAAAACCAAAATTATGTTTCATAGGTACTCCTGTAATTATTGCTTATTTACTGAAAATAATGAATATATTTTTCTTTCCATTATTTGGTGTGTACTCCCAATACTTTCCCTAGAAGCAGAAAGAACAGTGATTAAGTCCTGAAGTAAGAGCCAGAGCCAGGCTGTGCCAAACTTTGTCGGTGACGAGTTTTAAATATTTTGAAAGTTACAGTTTTCTCCCAGCTGCTTCCCATGCTGTAGGGAATAAGTAACCTGCTCTTGCCAAGAGCCAGCTACATTTTTCTTCCCTTTTTTTTTTTTGTTAGTTTCTTTTTTATTTCTTTTTATTTTTATTTTCTATTGAGAATTAAGACAGTTCTCTCATCTCCCCCAAACCAAGTATGCCAAACATGTCCTCATCACTGAGCACAGACTCATAGTGCTCATATTTCACTCCAGGGAGCTTGGAAGCTTTCTTCCTCTTGCCTTCTGCTGAGTAATAAATGTGAAAAGTCTTTCTTAGAGTAATTGGTAGCAGGCCAAGGGTATTTGGCCGAAACTAGGCATCTGCTTGGAACAAGACAATTCATCCTCAAATGTAGTAGCTATTTTCTTCCTAGGAAGTAGTTTCCATCCTAGGAAACTCCATTTGTGGGTTCTTTTCTTGGAGGAAAAAAGTGGCAGCGCAGGGCTGTGCCTTTAAAACCGATCCAATGCTTTTTTTGTCTGAGCTGAAGAAAAGTAAAAATAATGTTGCCACTGTTTATTGGGTTTCATATTTAGGGAAAATGCAACTGTAGAAAAAGGCATGTTGGTGCTCTGTACCGTTGGAGTATGTGTTTTTACGTGGCATAGAAATTTATATGCACATCTTCATTAAATTAAGTAACAGAAAGTGAATGGGTTTAGCCTTGAAAACTTAAATAGTGTCACTAAATGGAGCCATCCTAAAAGGTACAGCCCCTAAAAATGTGAAGGGCTAAAAAAAAATGTTGAGAAACTAAATTTTAGTTTACAACTTATGCTTCCCTTTATTTTTGGTCTCTACATAGAGAAAATTTTCCAATATGTTACGAAAACCTGTTCTTGGCATTGTGCATGTTTATGCCTTTGGCACAGGTCCAATTAAAAAAGTGTAGTGTGATTATTTTAATATACAATGCAAAATATTCTTGAAGTCTGACCCGCAGTGGTGGAGGAAGCCTCTCCATCATGCCTGTAGGATGTTTTGATGTAAGACATGAGGCAATAAAGAACTGCTGATCTTCTTTTATTTTTAACTTTCCTTTTATTTGTAGGCAGTTAATATTTTTATGCCATCCCTTGCAGCCTCCCTGGCTCTGTGCTCTGCAGCTGTGAGACATAATCTGCCCTACAGATGGTTACAAAACCCTCCCATGTCTCTGGGCAGGGTAGGAACAGAAGAACAGGCATGTCTCTGTTGTCACTGCTGGGTGGGGACTTCTAAAGAACACTTGCTTCCATAATTGTTTTAATTGTATTCCTCTAAGCCCTTTACTGTTTTGGAAAGCACAGATCCTGATGAACTTGCAAATATAACCGTTTGCTTCTTCATATGTGTAATATGTAAGAGAAACTGGATGGGACTTTGAGCAGCCTGGTCTAGTGGAAGGTGTCCCTGCCTGTGGCAGGGGATTGGAATCAGATGATCTTTAAGGTCTCTTCCAATCCAAACCATTCTGTGATTCTGTGAAATATGTTTCCAAAGCCATAATTTTCGAAGGGCAGTATTTGAGGCTGTTTCTTCAAATGGGTGAGAGGGAGATAGTTGAGGCAGTTGTGCTATGACCTTGAATGGCAAAGTGCTGAAGCAGAAGTGTAGGGCTAGTCCCCACAGGCCCCACAAGCATATTTGCAGTATGCTGGATAAGTTTAGATAGAACATTGTATTTTTACCCTTTTAGTGAATTGTTTCAGTGACACAAACTGGAATCAGACAGTAGAAGAGGTGCATTCCACAGAACAGAATAGGCTCCAAATTCTGGTATTTGCTTAACACTAAAATGGATAGTTCCCCCAAGCAATATTATAGTGAAAGGTCTTTCTTTGGGTAAGGTGCTAATGGCATCATGGTAGGACTTGTTTTTCTTCTTCTTTAATTCATAATATTAAGAGATACAGTGGACTCTGCATTAAAATGTTGAAAGCAAGCCTGCATGTTTTTTATAAAAGAAAAAAACACAGTAAATTACAGGCCTGGTGCCAGAATTGCAGGTCAAAATTCTGTAATCTCTGCTCTGAAAGAATTCAGGATAGAAGGCCCTAATGGGTCCTTTAGGCCTTGACATCGCTGAATCTACTGTGTGTAATGAATGCAGTTTATTCTATTTGCATCAGCTGACTGTCCAGCCATTATGTAGTTGGAATGTACAATTTTGTAGGCAAAATCCACCTCATATACTGCGTATGAGTACATGGAACTGCTAAGTAGGTTCCCTTCAGTGACTTCAATTTCAACCTGTAAACCAGAATAAAATTAGTGTTTACAACTAATAAAAGTGATCTGCATATGGAAAAAAACTGGGACATATCTGTGTTCCAATTTGGTGCATGAATGGTTTTTTTAATTGCACAGAAAATGAAAATCATAGAGCAAAATCTGTTTGACAAATCAGGAAATTGTTTAATAAAGATGTTAAAAATGAATAAATGTAAACACGTTTAATATCTTTCATTTACTGAGTTATTTAATATTCTTTCAAAGCAAAATACCTCAATCTGAAAATATGGATGGTCTGCCAAAGGCACCATTACACCAAAACAAATTTCATTCCTGTTAGTATTTGCAGATCAGTCCATCTTACATGCCCTGTAATAGAACCTTGCTAATGGAGTAGAAGAGGAAAAGCAAGAAAGTTTCTGTTCAGGGTTTTCTCATGACATAATGGTGTTTATTCTAGATGCATTTATTTTAATAATTACATATTATGAGCGCTGGGTGTATATTTTTTACCATTCATCCTGTAGCTTATTCAGTCCTCACTATTTTCCTGTTTTTTTTTCAGTGCGAAAATAAAAAATATCCAAACAGGTGTGTTGAACTTTTAATAGAATAATTTCTAGGTGTTTAAAGCAGCTACTGAGCAAGTATAGATTTAGTAATGAAGTTAACGTTTCAGTGTAAAAATGACACCTTTACTTAGAGCAAACAAGAAATTATAACTTCAGTGACAATCTTAATCTGAAAGGGGAAGATAATTCCAATGGAGAATAAACGGTGAATACCTTGAATTATGCTATCAGAAGTAGGTAAGCAGTGTAATTGCTTGGAATAATCAATAGGATAAATTTGGAACCATAATTTAAACATTTATTCTTTGTAATGAATGTATGACTAATGTATGGAGAAAAGTTCTATTGTTTCACTTACACATCACACCTTGAGCAGATCTCTGCTCCTCCTTTTGTGGGTGACATGCCTTCAAATTATCACTAGATGTTCACACTATTAAAGAACCGTTGTTGGCTTGCAAAGAGTGCCATTGTTCAACCTTTCCTTGATTATCTTCTTCTTGTAATATTGCCATTCAGCTACATTTTATTTTAAATTAACTGCATGGTTGAGCTGCACAAAATGTCCCTAAGTAACGTGTCAGCTTTGTAATTTTGAGAAAAGTAAAGCAAAGCACATGAAGATGTTAAGATAGAAACTTAATTGCTTATTTCTGTTTCCTTTGGAACTAAGACTTCATCTTTAAGCCAAATAAAATATATTGGTGAGTGCTCCAAAATACAGTCATAATCCTTTCCAGGCCACTATGAGGGACTTCAGTTGGTCTATCAGAAGGGTTGCTTGTATGGGTTTGAGTTTACATCTGAGTTTTCTGTTTGCACCCTGGCTAAGACTGTTTCCTAAATTATTTCATCCTCTGGGCCTGCTTCCTGCTCGTATGGAGCTTGCACTGTCTGTGCCATGTGGGTCAGGATCCGCTGAATAAAGACAAGCACTGTGTGGTGATCCTGTGCAGTTGCTGGCACTGCCTGTCTAATTCCCCATACTTCAACAGAGCAGTGGAAATGAATGAATGCCAAAGGAAAATACACCAGTGTTTTCAAACATAGGTGCCAAATTTGTGTTTCCGTATCTATGTTGATTAGATACATACACACTCACCATTTAATTTTCAAATTAACTAGCATGGATATTTCTAAGAACTGCAGAAGTATGGTAGGTGATGAACACCTGTGACAGCAAGATGTCTTAAGAGCTTTCATTTCATAAATTAGATTTAGATACACAGGATTTAGTACTTCTTGGCAGAAATTCTAATGTCGCGTGACTTTTGACTGTCTAATTTCTATTAAAAGTCTAGATGATGGATCCATAGAAATAATTTAGTATAGACCAGTATCTTAGGTTCATAAAAGGATACAAACAAAATCACAAAACAATGCCTTGATGTGATTTATATATTACTGGTTGCATGGTAAGCTAATGATCTTTAATCAACACGTTTGTCTTGTAAATCAGAATGACACACCTGGTATTTTGGAAAAGCAAGTTAAATAATTGTAAAAATTGCCTACCTTTTTTATTTTGATAATAACTTAGAATATTTTGTTTAGTCTTTAGTAGTATAAAAAAAAAAGTCCTGTCAATCATGTAGTTCTGTGACATTTAGCTGCATCTGCTAAATTGCGGGTCCACTGCACTGTGAAAGAAAACTCTCATAAACTCCAATACAGTCAGGATTTTAACAAAGATGTCTAAATTGTAGCAAAGCTGTTGGATTCAGTGCAGTGAAAATGAAGCGCATGGTAAATATCTTGCTGAAAAGGGCTGAGAGTAAATGTGCTAGTGGCTTATTGAAGTTTTTGTACCTAATGCCATAATGAAGAATATTTATTCAAATAGGAAGCATCTCTATTGCACACGGATACTTTATTATTCAGCATAATTTTAAATTTAATTTCATTTTCAGTGGCCAGAAATTGTTCTCTGCAAAATGTCTCATTGCTATCTACAAGTCAGAATTTCAGAGTAGATTTGAACTACGTATTTAAGATCACAAAACTTGCCCTGTTGCCTCTCAGTAGTGAGCAGATACTCACTCCCAGACCTACACACAAAGTAATAAAAACAGAGGGAATTGGTTTTCACAGATAATTAGCAACCGTTCTAACATGTTTCACAACTCAAATGGTGTACATTATCACTGTCCAGCTGATGATGAAATAGCTATTTTTAGAGGTAGAGGCTTGGACTTTGTGTTGTGGACATAGCTTGTTCACTCCTAGCCAAAATTGAGGCTGTTTTGACATGTGTTTACACCAAGTGGCTGTGTATTTGTGGCACTGGAAGAGGCTTGCGTTCACTTGTGCAGAGCCTCAAGGAAGAGAGCTTGTGTACATAAAGGAAATATCCTTATTTTTTCTTAACATTTTTTCATATTGGTAAATGGATACAATTTTATTTATTTTTTCCTTTTGAATATTTACCTGGTTTTGATGAGGCCTGAAGATTCAGTACCATTTGTGAATAAGGATTCACTCTGTGGTGTACTAGACATGGAAAAGGCAGTAGAGAGCCATTCAAGTTAGGATAGATAGAATTAAATATTCTCTTGATCATTGAATATAAAGACACACTGTAAGTAATCAACATTCTTTTCATTGTTAGATTATTCTCTCCTGGTACTGACTGTGGCCCAAGTTCATTACAGAGGAGAGTTTGCTTTTGTAGTGATTAATGAGGTAATTGTTTTGTGTGTGTGATGCAGTCTTGTAATAGCAATGCCAGGCGTGGTAAATCTGGTGCTTGTCATTTTCATTACAATTGAAAGTTTATTCTGAAGAAGTGGGTAGTTATTAAAAATGAAGGAAAATGGAGCACTGTATGGGATTGTTATTTGCCACTTTATGTATTTAATGGGATTGATATGCATATTTTATTTTGGGACATAATATATTGTCTTCTGATTGCATTGACTAGAGTTGGAGAGTTAGGATACATTAGTAGAAGATATCGCCATCCTGAGTGAAAACTATTATAGGATCTGGGTAAAGCTAATTTGATGGTACAGACATTTATTTCACTTTTCAAGTGCCTGTGAATACTAATTTTTCACAAAAGTATCTGCATGTTTTTTCACTAGCAAATAATCTGACTCTAGACTATCCTTGCTCTCACTGAGGGTTTAGATACTACATTGCAAGATAATGTTCTCTGTATCCTCTGTTTTGATTGTCATTTCTTCAAAATGAAGTCTACTATAGCCTGTACTGGATTTACCAAAATTTCCGTTTACTACAGAAATTAGCTGGAGAGTGGTAAATAATAAGCAGCAGCATTGCCAGTGTAAACCTGGGAATCCTACGCCATGACCTTGTTTGCCTTTGACGTGCTCTGCTGGGAATGCCCCTTTCTCCAGAGCTGCATTACACATCTTGTTAAAGACAGCCCTGAGTTCACATCGGTGCTACACTTACGAACTTCTTAGTACAAGCCCACAGCCTGAGCATGATGGTAAGCATTGAGCCATCAGTTCTGGTAGAATCAGCTTCCTGAGACAATCTTCATGTGGACCTAGAGGGGTGAGCAAACTCCTTGGACTCCAGACCCAAGTCATCAAGGGGTTGTAATTTAACTTGCCAGTTAATAAACTGGTAAACTTGTAGGAAAAACTTGGACATGTCTGAATGTTAACAGCTTTGTGTTGTCGTGGCAGTACACAGATGTCAAATGTATCTTTCAAAAACTGGGGTGTGAAATTAGTTTTGCTGAGAAAACTAAGCTGACAGTATACCTGGATTCCACAGCACTTCTGACTAGAGCCCCAGTACAGTCACTAGAACTTTATTCAGCTACATTCTCTGTGATTACATGCATTTCAGCCTATCTAGCTGTATCTTTTTTGTCTTTGTGACGTAATTCAGCAACTTCTCTTGCATTTACATCTTTCCAGCATGTACAGAAGTGACTTGCTCAGGCAGCAGCCATGTTCTTCCACCAGAGCTCATGACAGACATTATTACCTGTGGCTGATGGTCGTTGTTCACCTTATTGCCTCCAGTACCTCTGCAGTGAATATTTATTCAACTGCTTCAGCTGAGACTCAATAAGGCTTCATGTAACTGTGGTATATATATGTCACTATTGTATTTTTTTCTTTTAAGTCAATCTCCCAGTGGTTTTCTTAATATTCCAAAGGTGTCTATTTCCTCTGTCCCATCTGAAGCACTGGCATGTGGATATCAGGAGTTTTATTAATGAGGCATGATCCTGTGCAATTTCATGATAGGGAAGAAATCTGCAATTTTATAAATGAATATTGGCTGTTGAGAAGAGTTGAAGATTTTCATACGTTGATATACTAAAGTAATGGGAACCACTGAAAATTGGCATAAGTTGAGCATGACTTGGTATGACAGCCATGACAAGATTAGGAAAAGAGGAAGTTACATTGATTATGGATGAAGACTTGAATTTTCAGGACCAATCCAGAATGCCTGATCACTTTATTCTGGAGTTGAAGAAAGGAGGAGGAAAGGGTTTCTTTACAAATGCCTGCACTCCCAGTTTGTGCTACTTACCTCTTTTTGCACAAATATACAACATGCAATAACATAATTAAAATAAATGCAATTCAGATTGTTTTTTATTAGGCTGATTAATTCATCAGTATCAGCGTAACAGTCAAGATTTACTGTTTTGGGTTCTATCTTCCCATTCATATAGTTCCTTTTAATAATTGAGAAGTCTACCTCCTCAGCAGAGCTAATTTGCTTGTGTCCAGCAGGATGCTACTGTGACTTTGCTGCTTCCATTTCTGTAGTTACTGTGCTGTAAGATCTCCACCTGGTTTTTGATTAGTTTATGTTGGGCATAGAACAGAAAGGGAAGTAGAAGACCTGTAGAAATCAGTACAGGAATTGCCTGTGTCTACCACTTTGCAAGTCATTTTGAATAGGAAATCTTCTATATAATGAAATATTGTCTAGAAGCATCACAGTTTACATTATGAAACTAATGCAAAATAAATGTTTTCTTGAAAGTACTACTAACAAGACTAAACTTCTAGAAAAAAACAGTGGCAATCATGCTCAGCTGACATGTGACATATCTGGCATATTGAAATTTGGTCTGTATCTGTAATATCTTTGTAAATGACTATTTTCTTTAATTAGCAAACACTTAATTAGACAAAGAGTTGTCTAGCACCTCCTGTTCATTAAATCAGAAATCATTCTCTATTTTAATTAGCATGACATTTTCTATAATCAATTTAATGAAATGCCATCTGCAGTTCTAATAATACCGTGTACATCAGGGGCTGATTGACATATGTGTTGACAGCAAGGTATCAACCTTCTCTTATGTTTGTGTTTTTTAAAAAAAGGAAAATATAAGGAAAAGGAGGATGCTTACTAATGCTGCTGTTTGTGCTGCAAAGCAGAATTTTATCTAAATAAATAAAACTTAGTAAGTATTTTCAATGGAAAAAAAACTGCATGTACAATCTTCAGGTTAACACTATTAGTATTTGAGAAGACTGCCGTGAAGTTTCCTTATTCTAGATATTGTGTAGAAGATTTTCAACATTGCTTGCATGGCTCTCCTCTTTCCTTCACTTTTTGGGTGCTGTTTACACTCTCAAGACTGATAGATCGCCTTAATATCTAATGGATTCTATGCAAAAAACTGCCTGAGTATTGCTGCTGCTGTATCCCCAGAAAACTCCTGGGGCCCTGCCCTTAAAAATAAGACCCAGGGCTCATCAGCTGGGCCTTCTTTGGCCAAGCAGAAGGCAGGCTTTGCTAGAGGGATGGGAGGATGAATCTGCTCCTCTTGCTGGATGGGGAAAAGCCCCAGATTTGAGTCCCTGTTCTGTGTTCTCATGAGACCAGGAAAAACAAAGTGAAACTGAAAGAGGTTAGATTTAGATTAGATATTAGGGAGAAGCTCTTTACTGTGAGAATGGCGAGGCACTAGAACAGGTTGACCAGAGAAGCTGTGGCTGCCCCATCCCTGGAAGTGTTCTAGGCCAGGTTGGACGGGGCTTTGAGCAACCTGGTCTAGTGAAAGGTGTCTCTGCCTATGGAAGGAGGGTTGGAACTAGATAATCTTTAAGGTCTCTTCCAACCCAAACCATTCTAAGAATCTGTGACTCTATGAAAGTGGACAAAAGCCCATCAGATGTCTGTAATGCTCATTGTTGGCAAGTCAGGGGAGGTTAGGATGTGAATACTTGAGAGTGTCAGTGCCTAGAACTTCTGGGCTGCTTTAGGAAACTAGTTTAGGCTAAGATCTACAATACTGTGAACATATTAGCAAGCAATTAGCTGTGTATGCTCTGTGTGCCTTCTGTATAAATCAGCTTTTTCTTCAAACTACTCAATATTAGTATTAGTAAATTCTAAAACACTACTGAGCCACATCCTAGCAAGTTGAACTTTGCATGTCTCCTTGAAATTGATGGATCCACACAAGTTTAGCACACAAGTTACCATGAAATAAACCTTATTATAAAAAAATAATTCAAATCTATCAAATATTCTACCAAAGTACTTTTGTTTTGCAAACAGAAATTGCATTAACAGCACTGTGAATTTAGTAGGAATTAGATTTTTTTCCTCCCAGAGGTGTACTATTGATTCTGTTACTCCTTGTCACTATTAGCATCTTCACAGATTATTCAAGTTCATCCTAGTGAACATGGCAATGTAGATTTACAAGCTAGGCAGCTTTCTATAATATGTTCGGATAGCTATAATGACTCTTAAAGGCTAGAGGAAAACCACAGTGTGTATTCAAACATTAACATTCACAGCTTAAAGACTGTGGATAAGCTAGAAGAATACTCCGGAAAATAAATGCACTGGTAGAAACACAACTTTAGCATGGCTAAGATGAAGCTTAAAGAATATTGGATGCTCAGATTCAGGAGCCTCCTAATTCCTGTGTTCTTGGTGAGACTAACCTGCCTCATTAAGTTTTTATAAATTCTCAAAGAGTCCATGCAGGGCAGGGTTCCTGCTTTTACGCTTTATCACCAAACACCATTTGTTCCTGAAGATGCTAGATCTTTTGAAGTCCAGCACTGATGACCCTTAAGACTTATTTGACTGATCATACCTTATATCTCTGTTGGTCTGTGATCTCTTGTAATGTATCCCAGATGTAGAGACCTATAGAAATGAAAAAAGCATTTCAAGTCACCTTTGTTCATTCACATGTAAGACATGACTAGCTTTCTCTTGACTTGTACAGCTTAAATACTCAGTAAATAAGTGTAAACAGTTTAAGGCACACAGGGAGTCTCTTGGAGAGACTCTGTGGTGGATAAAAAAATTATGCGATAGGTAGCCTGGAGCTTTTGTGTCATGTACAGCTCTGAATATGCAGATAGCACCGAAGAAAGAAGAAAACTTCCAAGTACTAAAAAATTGGATCAGTATTGAGGTGAAAATGAAAAGGGCACTGGACTAAAAATTAAGAGACTTAAGTTCCACAATGTGCTATTGATGGGCTGTGTGATCTTTGGCAAATCACTTCAGCTGTTTGTGTATCTTCTTTCTCTAGTGCCTTTTGTATTGTCTTTTCTAATTCTTTGGAGCCGCAAACTGATGATACGTAATAAAGTTTTTAACAGGACAGAATTGTGCATCTGTAAACAAGGAAAAGGTTAGTTTCTGAGGAAATACTTGCCCTACTTAATTGTAATCTTATGAGGTAAGGTGTAATGGCTGTCTTTAAGTAAGTCTTGTTTTTCAAGTTGGTGAAAGACCACTAGTGAAAGAGAGTAAAGAAAACAGCTCCGTGGACTAACATTGAACAGCTGTTGTTTGAAATAATTATGTGATTTACTTGCAAAACAGTTGCCAAATCCTGATACACTTCCCAAAGCATTGCTTACAGATACTATATTTTGAGTAAAGGTAGTAGAGGCTAGCTCTAAAAAATAGTAAGTTTTTAAGTGTTTTGAATGTGGAAGTTCAGTCACTATTTTATTTGAGACTGATGTCAGGGTAACATATACAGATGTTTGGTTGTCTGTCCTCACCTTTCAGTAACAGACAATAAATTTATCAGTCATCCAGTGCTCTGGAGTTTCCAAAGTTTTCAGAAATTTGAGAACTATTTCAAATAGAAAATTTTCAATTAGTTGTTTTAAAATCTGTTTTGTGTACATCATCCAGGGCTGGTGACTTGATAGCACATGTTCTTTACTGAGGTTTCTTCACATTCTCCTTTGCCTAAGACAGAATGCTTTCTACTTTTGTGCGATCCTTAGGTAGACTAGGTGGCTCTTCAGTGCTGCAGTTTGTGCCCAGCCAAGAGGTTTTACGTAATACTACTCTTTGTTTAAAATTTAACAAGAATTTCTTTGAAGTAGGAACTCTACTTCTCTGAATGATTGTGTGAAGAGTCAGGGACTTCTCTGTGGTGAAGACACCAAGCTAATAAACAAAATAAATAAATCAGTTGTGTAAATGGACAGTATTAAGGACTAGGTATTATTTTCTTCTGTGAACTTTTTTACTCTAGGTAACAAGAATTTCAAAACAGATGTATGTTTATGGCTCTTTACTTACTTTTGAGCCACCAGTGAAAAAATCATCATTATGTTGTATGACCATCAACTATCAACCTATTGATTGGAATGAGACTTCCATATTAATTAATATGATTACTTGTGAAGACTGTTCATGCTCAATGCGTACATGGTATTCTGATATAATTTTGTATCTGAGAATCTCCATGTATTTTGCAAACATTCATTTAATTTACACACTTCAGAAGTTAACTACTGAGTCCAATGCAGAGATGAAAGCCCAAGTTCAGTGAGAGGTATAATTACTGGACAGTAAGGCCTTCTTTTTGAAGAGGACTGACTTGGTTTTCTGGTCTAATAATTGAATAAATTTTCTTCTAACTTCAGAACAAAGGCTTTAATTTGTGTCATTCATAGTATTTCATATTCCAAATGCCGTTTCACCCTGTGTGTATGACTTGCAGGAAGAACCCTAGGATTGTGTATTCTACTTGTGGTCCTTTTAGCAATTTTAAGGGACAGTTCTTAATTTGGGTGAAATGTTCTTGGTAGGATTAGTTAGTGAGGCATGATGCTATAAATCCTATTGGCCAAATGTACATGGCATGTAGAAAAGAAGATAACTGAGAAGGAGTTATATTCTAATACTGTTGTTTGGATTTGGGTGGCATATTAGTCTCACCTATGGACCATAAATGCATTGTTCAGATCACTGTTCAAGCAGGAGGAATGAACATGGCTAGTTGTTGACAGAAGTTAAATGTCTCTGAGTTATACATGCTGTTTTTCACATTATGGTTTGCTCATAACTGGGGACAGCTCTTTGGCCAGACAGCCTTATTTTTTCTATAGTATTGCTTAGCTCCCTGGTACAACATCGTTGAGGATTTGTGTTAGGGTACCTAAAAGGATACATGCACAAAACCCTACAAGAAGCTGCAAAAACCTTAATGTTCTGTACTAACCAGTAACCTGAAAACAAAATAATGTTCTACAAAGTGTTACTTCTTTTTATTCAAAGTGAGTATTTGAAATCTTTTTCGTTATAAGAAGTTGCTATTAATTCCACACTTCACTATCTAATTTTCTTCCTAAATGAAAGCTTTGATAATACTGTCCTAAACTCCATCAATCCCACCCCATTTCTCAGCCCTGATCCTAAAATAGCTTAGTAAGCTCTTCAAATGAGGCTTCATTAATTTTACAGAACAAACTAGAGGCTATTCAGTAGTGCTGTAGATCTAGAGTTTCTGGGGAGTCCATTAAAATACAGCTACATTTTTCTGGAAAAGCGAAGCACGTTTTTATGATAGCATAACCTTTTCCTCTAGTCATGTTTACTTCCCACTTCATAAAATTCAGGGATCTGTAATGAATTTTTCAGATATTACTAAGGATTGCTAAAGTTCTTTTCTGTTTCATTTAGACTCTAATTTAGAACTTTACTTATGCCTTTTACATTTTTATAACAAAATAGTTTGATTAAATATCAATCACATGGGTTTAAAATAACAAAAAAGAGTCAGCACTCAATCTGTTCAATCTCATATTAAAAATAGTAGGAAATTGGGAACCAATTTTCTTGATTTTTAAATCAAGACTTACGTAGTTCTTGCCTGTTTCTTGGTGATTTCGCAGGTATTGATGCAAACAGATAGAAAATGTTTTTAATAGGAGCCACAATCAGTTTTGTAATTATTTTTTTTCCTTAGTTCAGGTGGATTCAATATTTTTCTTATAGAAGCTTACAAATGAAGTAAGTGGTAGAAGGAAAAAATTACGACAGTTCATTCCACAGCATTCTAAATGTTCTACAAATGGACCTAGCTTTAACCCTTCTTTGACAATGTTCAGTTTATGTGACAACCAGGTATTCTGTGGCCCAGCACTAATCACACAGGACATGGACTATCTTAAGGTATAGTGCATGTCTTTGTCAGACCAGTTACCAGAGATACGAAACAGTACAGAAGTTTTGTTAAGAGTCACGTCAATATGTGAATATGGTGTCCATCAAAAGCTTTTTTCATTGCACAATGTAACTTTGGTATGTGGCACTTTTCGTAGTGGATATGGGTGGACACTAAAGTGTCAAAATGACAGTGATGTCAATCTGTCAGATTGACAGTGAGAGCAGTTTTACATTCAAGATGTTACTTTGTTCACAGCAGTCCCATTGGATGTGTTTTTGCCACATAAAATGTTTCTATTAAAATCAAATAATATTTTTGAGTGAGTTGAAAATGCTGTAGGGTGTAAACTGCTGTTTTTGAAGCTCATGAGGCAAATCAAGAAAACTAGATGTTGTGACTGCAGTTCTCTCAATTTTGTTTGTGTATTGTAATAAAGATATTCTGATAACTTTAATATGCTGGTTTTCTCTACAGATGTATTAAACACTGAATTTGTTTGCTAACTGTTAATACCTTTGTTGTTGCAGATACAGCAGTGGTGTATAAAAATAGGAATGGACATGTTGTTGAACTGAATGTAGACACAAACACGACGACATTATTATTGGAAAATACAACTTTTGTAAGTAATATATATTTACTGATTTCTTAGTGGAAGTCTGCTGACGGTTTTTTTCTGCAATAGGAGTGGAAGAGCATATTTAAAGGTTAAAGAAAATATATTTATAACCAAGACTAGATTATATATAAACGGAAATTATAATACTTTCCTCTGTCAGTGCACAATTTCTGGCTGAAGTTATTTGTTACTTTATTCAACCTAACTGTAACTAACCAAGAATTTGGAGGGTATGTTGTTGGCCGTAGTCCATCCTTTGCTTAGGCCATTTGAAGGATCATGGCTGGTGTGTGTCCTGGTGAACCTATCTGATGTGTAATATAATAAAAGATTTCATAAAATGGAGGAATGCTACTCAAAGTGTTGAGAGCTTTTCACTATTATAAAAGGGAAAAGTGTTCAAAAACCATGTGAAGATATTCCTTTATGGAATTAAATATGCAAAGAAAAATGTATTTCCTAGTCATGTTAATCTCTGGCTTACTTGTTCCTCTGCTGTAATGACAAGCAAGATGATTGGGGACTATTCCTCTTGACCAGTAAATAATCTATACCTGAGTGATTTGCATAAGTTTCTGACTAGCTGTAATTGCTGTGAAATGCTTTAATGCCTTAGCCTACATTTTCTTTTGCTTTGCTTGGTGCTGTATTCTCAGTGATACTAATATCCTACCCTGTAATTCTTGTTTATCAGGTTTTCGCAGCCGAAACACATGGCTTGTCAATCTTTACTTATAAATTCTCTGTACAGACCACTGGCTGTTATTGTTAATCCCTTTATTTTTAATTTAGTAAAATCTTTTGCACCTGCAGACCCAAAAGGATGACTGATTTTCATCAGCGGTGTTTGGAAAACGCTGATTTTATTCCTGGTCTGTTCCTTGCCTTTGCTGGTACAGATTCCTCCTTTCAAAGCGTAAAAGCCCAGTGATCTTTTCTTCTAAGTCCTCAAACTAGGAAGAGGAGAGTAGAAGTTCAGGAGAAAGAGCATGACGCTGACTTCCTAGGTCAGTGTAAAGATGAAGGAGAAGGGAGGAGAGAATTGTACTGTAATGGTTTGTGTACACGAGGCTCCCTTTCAGTAAGCTGCACCCTTCCATATGCTGGGATGTGCCTCAGGGTACCACTTAATGCCAAAAAGGCTAGCAGGAACAATTAAAAGTAGGTGAAAAGGTGAATTTCTGTAAAGTGCAAACCACAAAGTGTTGAAAAAGCATTTTCCATGTTATCTGTGTGTGTGTGTGTGTGTGTGTGTGTGTGTGTGTGTGTGTGTGTGTGTAAGCACTTGCCTGGTTAAGTAGAGGATAAACTGTATCAAGCGTATATATTGCCTTTAGCATATAACTTGAACGCAAGCAGCTGCTTGGGCATCCCTGGCTGTAAAACTTGACTGTAGTGATAAAATTTGGGTTTCCTCACAGATTTAATTCATACACTTTTGGATGCAAATATTTGGCTCATAATGTCAAGTGCAGTTCCAGCGTGTCAGCTAAACCAGTCTTGCCAAGTAATGATGGATCAGTATGGACAGCCTGCTTCACACTGCGAACATCACCTCTTTTCACAAAGTTGCTCTACTCTGTGCTTTTTATGGAATTGATTTATCCTGAAGTCGTGCAGGCTGAGAGAGTTCTAGACACTCTATATCTACTCTTAATTATAAATATGGGAAACTGATGCAGAAAGGGTTAATGTTCAAGCAACCATCCAACAATTATGTATTGAACAGAGACAAATAAAAACGTGCATTTCTTCCATCAAAGTTTCTTTCTTAGTCAAAACCTAAGAGTGTTAGAGGTAAATAAAGTTAATTCCAGCAATGATTATTCATATGGAAGTAGCATAAGAAGTGGAACACAAAGCAGAAGATTCGGCAAATTTCTTGATGGACGTTTGGCAGAGAGCACTGGCGAATGTTGCTGTGCTGAGTTGTCTGTTGACAAAGTGGCCAGTGATCCTAACAGATCATAACATCACAGAGGCAGACAGGACGGCTGAAATCAAAAGCTGTCCCATTCTTCTAAGCTCCACTGTCCCCAGATTCACACTGCTAAATGTGATCTTCCAAAGTTAGACACCTTGATCATTAATCAACATTTTCCTGGTTTAATGACTCTGCAGAGATAACTTGTATTAATAAAAAATACAGCACAAATCCAACATAGGCAGTGGCAATACAAGTTCTCTCATTCCTCCCTATCAAAGGGTTTTAGTCATGGAAGAGTCATCTTTTGATGGGAGTTTGTCTGCTTTCAATCTGTGTTCTTTCTCCTGGTTGCCTCTCAGCTCAAGCAACCTGCAGAAGTGCCAGGTTTTTCTTAGTAATGTTCATAATTGTCTATTAAAAATTGAACTGCCACGATAAACTAATTGTGAGAAGGCAAGGGGCTAGTAATGGCTCTTTGTCACTGCTGATTGGGCTGTATATGAACCAGCAGCCCAGAAGAGGTTTTCTGTTTTCCTCATCCCTAATCCCCTGAAGCAGTCTTCCATTGTGCATGGATCACTGGCTCTTCTTTCGTGCCTTAGAGACTGCCATTTTTGTGCAAAGGACATTTCTTTTATCTGTCTTTGTGTTTCCTTAGTGTCTAAAAGTCAGATAGACCTACTGAAGAGCTGCTATGCTTACTATGCATGTATATCAGCAAAAAAGCAAACTTTTTTTTTTTTTAACTATTTACATGTATAAAAGATTTAAAAAACGAACAAACCTTTAAAAAAGTCATGCATCTGGAAGGAAGAAAGGCTAGTATTGTATTGTTCTAAGATGCCCATTTCTCCTCCATAGGGAAGTATCTGTCCACAGTTCCTAAATTAAAGGGTTTTTTCAGTTTCATTAGGTTTCATTCAGAAGCAGAAGAAATCACTGCACTTGATTCATGCTTTTCAAATGGAATCCTTTTCTATAATCAATGTATTAATAAAACAATCTGGCCTGTATTTAATTAAACTATCAGCAAAGCAATATTATGGATAACAAATACAGTGATGTAAGTGAAAAGAGTAACTCGTAAAGCACAAAGAATATCTATTAGCATCTTTAGATAGCATAACGTAAAGACGTTTTCTAATACATACTTGTCCTCTTAGTGTATGCATGTACTGCATCCTGTTTAAGCTGTCTAATAAATAGTTAATACTCTGAGCCAGCGGCATATAAATGTTAAACAGCTGGAGGCTGGGCAAGTCTTCTATTAAATGGAGCCAAAAAAAGCCCTGGACATGAATCACTGTGTGGCACCCTGATGTTTGCGATGCTGCCTCGATATGCGGTTACAATACGTTCTCTGTCATCTATCCGAGGTGCCTATCACCATGATCATGACATGCCTACCAGTTTTTCAGCATTTAGCAATACTTTATTACATGTTACAGTTCCAAAGTAACATGATGCCACATTTATGTAAGCAATTTCAGTTGGTTAACTGTAGTTAACAAGCAGTTTATTTATTCCTTTGCCATCAGCTGTTACACAAAGTCGCTAAGAGCAGGTTACCAGCTAACACACAACTCAACCACGAGACCTGGCTAAGCCGGAGAGGAAAGCATGGATGACCACATGGGTTCTTTTGCCTAGGGGAGGTTATCTGTCTGGTCCCTTATCATGCTTCTAGCTCAGCCTCTTTATTCTGTTACAGTTCTTAAACCCAAACCAAAAGGAAGAAAAGGGTGTCGTGAAAGGAAGACTTGGACGACTCAAAGGCTTCTACCTTCGGTTAATATAACAGTGAATATGCAAATACTAGGCACTTGATTGGTTCTGGCACAAATAAGGCATTGTGTAAGCTGTATATTTTTGCAGCTACACCGTGCACCCCCCCCACCATCCTCCTTCTCATGCACTTATCACTTAGTGGCCTTGGCTGTGATTGGTCATAGTATGTTGCTGTTTGCCGGTGTCCTTCATTTCCTCATTATCTGGCGTGAGAGGTTTGCACCATGTTCTACACAGATGTCTTGTTTCAGCTCGTTGATGGGAACGTGACCTTTTGACCTTTTTCGACAAGCCAATCCTCCACAAAGGGAACACAGAGATGAGAGAAAACGTGTAGGGACTGTGTGTTCTCTAATAGTACTTTCCAAATGTTTTGGATCCACTGAAAGAAGTATTTAGAAATTTTGCCTTCAATTTTCCCTCTTAAAAAAAGCTGCAGTAATTACGAAAGTGGTAACACTAATTTGTTAGCCCTCAGTTCCACTACTTTTGTGGTGGATGTATGCAAAAATATTCAGATACCATGCATACACTCACAAACACTCAGTCCAGGATTCTGGGTCAGAAATGAATCTGGTGTGCCTGTGTAGATGATGGGGTATATTTTGACTCATCAAATAAGAGGCTATCGTTTGCAGTGCCTAACGATACAAGTAGAATTTTCAGTTTTGAAACTCTTAATACAGGGTCTTGTATTTACAACAGCTTCCCTGCAGCTGTATGCTTTCGACTCTTCTAAAACCCAGCAATTCTGACTTGCTCTCACCCTTGATCTTGATGCCTTCCCACAACTCGTTTCAATCTTAAGGGGAAACTGCATCCTGGTACGTAGCAAACCGATATTAGTGAGCTGCAAATCTTTTCCCAGGGGCTTGCAAGGAGTATACCCTATGGTATGTTGTAATGTCATATTAATGTGGACCATCTTTAACACAAGGATGGGGAGAGAAGGATTACTTCTTGCTGCTTGCTAATGAGGGGATGGTGTCAGAAGGGTGGAGCAAAGCAGGAGTAGTCTTGGCTCATGAATCATGATTAAGCTGTGGCAGCCCAGCTGTGAAAACCCACTGGAGGCCTTACAGCCAAAAGCAGAGAGTGCAAGTTTTAGTCTGAGCAGAGCTTTTGGCAGGGACTGTTTTGTGGTGTTTCACATAGCACTGTTTATAAATACCCTTTCTTTTTGATAATCGTCTTCCTTTTGATACATTTGTTTGTTTGTTTTGTGTTCCCCACCACCAACCACACCCCTTTCCTCTTTTGATAGGAAACTCAGTGCAGGATCTCAATGCTGTTATAGTTTCTTTGTTGGTAGGACAAGGGGTAATGGGTTAAAACTTAAACAGGGGAAGTTTAGATTGTTTGTAAGGAGGAAGTTCTTTACGGTGAGGGTGGTGAGGCACTGGAATGGGTTGCCCGAGGAAGTTGCGAATGCTTCATCCCTGGCAGTGTTCAAGGCCAGGTTGGACAGAGCCTTGGGTGACATGGTCTAGTGTGTGTCCCTCTGCCCATGGCAGGGGGGTTGGAACTTGATGATCTTAAGGTCCTTTCCAACCCTAGCTATTCTATGATTCTACTCTATGATTCTGTGATTCTATGATTAATGTAGATTTAATTGCAAGAGTAGTTTTCATTCTTATATTTTAAGACCCTTGTGTAAGAGGTTAATGAAAGGGTGAAAAATGGTAAATACATTAAACAAGATTATATAACCACATAAATATTAGTAATTGTTGCAACACTGGACATTTTAACGACCCACACATGTTGTAAATAGGTGGTTATGAACATTGTAAAATTATCTCTGCTCTCTCATGCTCCTCTAAATGTTAAATAACCCCTTCAGCAAAACCTTTTCAATAGAAGAGTTTTTATGAGGCAGAGTTTATTGTTGCAGTGCACCACTGTGCATAGAGATGGGAAAGCCTGACAGATGGAAGGGTTTGCAGTTGTGGTTTGGTGGTGGTCATTGTCTTCTACTCAGATGAAGGAGGTTTCAACATACAAAATGCAGGGGACAGTACTCCGAACTGCCAGGTTAGGGTAGCTTTGTGGGGGATCTCTCTAAATAATAGTCCTGATGAGATCATTCCTTGGTACAGAAAAATAGTTAAGGGTTATATCAAAGATGGGGAATGGGAGGAAGAAAATTCTGTGATTTACAATTTAGAGGTGATTTTCTGCTAGAGAGGCAATGCTGTGAGGCTGCTGTGAACTGCAAAGTTCTGTTCATGTCTTTTTTATGTCCTACATGTGTGTGAAAATATCTTGGGACTATATGAGGAGTTTCAGGTGAGTTTGGGGAATTTGGTTTGTGTTTTTGAGAACCACTCATACAGGGTAGCCCCCATCCATAGGGTAGAGTTCAGCTTAGATCATGTTTTAAGGCACAATAATCTTTTACACTGCATAGGAAACCCAAGTGTTAACAAATACAACACATAGTATTGCAAGGTTTGTGGATCTAGATTAAGTGCTCAGGTGACACAAGAAATACTGCAATAAGAAATGTAACCTTTGAAACCCAAGTTTTTCAACATTCTAATTATTGTGCATTTTCCTAATTACAACCTGACTCTCTTCTCAGAGGTACCCTGCTTTTACTGCTACAAGGCTTCCTCTCCTGCTGGGCTCCACTCTCAGCTGCTCTCTCATATAACCTCCGGGTGGTCCATCTTCTCCTTTCAGTCACAGCAATCCCATTGTTTCCTTGATTGCTGGTGCCACCCCAGGAAACAGCTACATGCCGAATGCTTTCTTAGTTTGCAGCTAGTGTAATTTTGTCCCATCTGATTCCTCTTGTTCATTGCCATTTGGTCAATGCCTGTCTGATAAGTTGAGCTGAATACCTATGAATGCTCATGAACTGATAAGTTGATAAGTTGAGCTAAATACCTACAAATGCTCATGAACTCCCATACATTGATGTTCAGTTATAGCATGAAGTTAAAATTCTGATACAGATGTAGCTATGTGATATGGAGATATGAATAATGTCCTAAGTAGTGGTATTGCCACGAGGTTTTAAAGTAACATTCTAGAGGTTTGCAATATTTTATCCTGGATGAATAAAAAAAAAAAGATAATAATTAAGCCTAGACGTGTGTAAAGTGAGCACTAAGTAATGATTGGGGAAGGATAATAATAGGAGTATGGAAGATGTAAGTTGATGGGAAAAGTAGGAGTACAAGAAACTGAAACGGAGAGCTAAAATTAAAGGAGAAAAATAACAACAATGAAGTAAACTCCACTAAAGTGAAAATTTCCTCTAATTGGTTTTAACTGTGGTGTATTACTTAGCTTAAAACTATCCACCTGAAAGGATGACAAAAGAGTACTGTAAAGTGTTGGACAGATGTTAAAGCTACATTCTTACAGCTCTGTTCTGGATTATGTTATAGGTAACTTCCATCTGCTGTATAGCACATTTTTGAAAGACCATGAATAAGGCATTGATTTAAATGTTATAGTAGTTAAAATCCATAAAAATAGGAAAACTAATCTTTTATAGTAGGTGAAAGAATAGAGCAAAGATGAAGTACATCGGTAACGCAGAACCAGGCTATTAGAAAGCTGAAGAAATAAAAGTGAGGTTATACTGAAGGGCCCTTGCAGAACCTAGCCTAAAACTTCTCTTAAACACAGTCGTAACAGGCATTTCTGTTATGTGAGTAAAACACACATAAAATGCAAACTTAAAAAAAAAGTCATCAATGCAAAATATTGACATTGGAAATGTCAATCAAATGTGGGAATATCGTTCATTGGAAATTTGTTTTCTATTTCAATCATCCATATGGAAAGGGGAAGAAAAGCCATTTGCGTGTGGGTGGTGGTGGTGATGGGATGTCCCTTGTATTTATTTGTTGCAGAATCGTTTTTTCTTTTGCTTTCACTCTTTACTGTCTCAAGCTGTTCTCATCTTTCTTTCCATGCCAAAATATGTTCCAAATTTGGAACTTGGATGAGAGAAGGAAGCTAGAAAGCTGAAGGGTGAAAGACTGTTTAGAGGCACTGTGTTTTTTTGCCTCCATTAGGCTTTTATCATTTCAGTCTCTGGTGAAAGTGGGACTAGCAGTCACTGCTTGTCCATGGGATCATCACATCATGCATCCCTGTCAGTGAACTCATGTCAAATTCAGCAATATTGGAAGAATGGATGACAGATTGCTGAAGTAAGAAGGGAAGATAATGTATGGGTAATTAAAAAGCTTTGCTTTTTAATTTTTTTTTCCTTACACTTACGCAACATTGTGAAATGTCAGTAGTATAGGGATTCCAGCAATTTACCTAGTCGGAGTGTTTTCTGTTTGCCCTAGAGCTAGTGGTTTTTATAAGGCTGTTAAATCTTGATGTGGCTAGCTAGAACTGACAAATATTAGGGAAATTACCTTCCCTTATTTCTTCTCCCTTTCATCAGCTGTGGTTTGGAAAGGGCATAAGGATATATGTGGAATGCACAGTGCAGCACTGTGTTGAATTACCCTCAGTCTTCTAACTAGCTGATGCTGTGCAGTGATGCAGAGGGAAACTAGCCCTTCTTCTGCATCCAGGGACTGTGCCTAATTAGCCAGCTGCATTTCTCCCTGTTTCAGTGCTTTGTTGTCCAGAGCTACATTTCTTAGAGATCAAGCAGAGTGTCATAGTCATAAGGGGCAGCACTTAACGGCTGTCTTCCTAAATGAAGGCTAACTAGCACCTGACAAACCAAGAAGCTTGAAAAGTTACAGATATGCAGACATGATAGCAGAACAACCATCCTCCATATTTTTAATAACAAGATACCCGAGTCTTTTTTCATTTCCAGTGTTTTCAACATGATATTTTCCTAACACTTTCTTTACAACTCAAAAACATGTTCTTAAAAAATATATATATTTTATATTCATAGATAAATATTTATCTATATTTAAAGATAATTTAAAGAAACTAGCATTGCAATCAGCTGGCAATGAATGCATAATTTCTGCTGGTCTGTTTTCTACTTTCTTGTGTCTCGTGTGAAACATTAAAAATTATGAAACAGCTTTACTCACCTTTTAACAAGAATAATGCTATTACAACAACAGAAGTTTTTTTGCCATTATTTGCCAATTTTTTTCCAAATTATTTGCCAATTATTTGCCAATTAATTATTTGCCAAATATTATTTGCCAAATATTATTTGCCAAAATTATTTGCCAAAACATTAACTGTTTTGTTGCCAGGAATGGTTTTGGCAAATCTATTTGGCAAGCTATAATCTTTTGGTCTACAGGAGATTATAGTTTGTTGTCATTGCTTTTACACCATGTGTCTGAGGCACTTTAGGAGGCAAACCAAATTTTGCAGGCGAATGCAAGCTGAATGAGCAAGGTTATATTCAGTAGGATTTAAATGATTTTAAATCCCAAACCCACAAGGCTCTATACTTGGATATAGAATATGTGAGTATCTCTTGCTTGTGTTGCCTCAAGCTGCCAGTTATTTGCAGCTGAGGTACTCAGGTGTTTGCATTAAGTGCATGATTACTTTTGTGGTGGCATAATCAGTGACTGAAGATTCTTACTAAATGCATGAAATAACAAGCACCACACTCCCTGAAAATGAATTTGGAAAGCTGCCTGTGTTATATATTGCTGAAGACTGAGGTAGTGGGGGAATAATTAATAAACTGCTAGAAAGCAGGGAAATTTCACACCTAAAATTGTTTTCAGTGTGTGCCAAGAAAAAGGAACATAAGCACAGATTAACATTAACACAGTCTCTGCTTAAAGGTGGTTAACTCATAAAAGCTAGTTTAGAGCACAGTAGAAATCTGTTCTGAATGCTTTGTAAGTAAAAGAGGAAATTCCTGGTAGTTTTGTTATTGTTGTTCTTGTTGTTTTGGGTTTTTTTCTCTTTTTTACTCAAGGCTGCAGATTCATCTTCTAACTTCTGATATTGTCATGCTCTTGCATCACACTAATGCAGTTTCAGCTCAAAACTGTTTTTTTCCTTTTGTTGTCTTTGGATAGCTTGAACCTAATTATACTACCTAGTAACCTGAGTTACTAGGTTAACTAGTAAATCTAGTTAACCCAAGTGTGATCTGCATATCAAAACACAGCATCTTCTCAGTTTATTTAGCCTTTTTTATTATCATTAGGATAGTTCCTTAGCTGCTCTGATTATATGAATTTGCGACTTCTGATTTGTGTTCCTTAAACCTCTGTTGAATTCATTAGCTTAGTAGTGGGATTAGGCTAAATAGAACAGGATGCTTAAGAAGTAAAAAGAAAAAAGTAAAAAAAAAAAAAAACACCAAAAACGGCAAAGCCTTCCTTTGAATATTGGATAGCTCCTGTTCTATGTAAATATTTATTTATTTTCTTTCATCTTATACCTTTGTGATTCTGTTATTTTTTCTGTCTGACTTCTTATCTGCATTTTTCACTACTCTCTTTTCCTTTAATTCTGCAAATAGATGTCTTGAGATTAATTTGGTTTTTATTCCTTCAGTGTCTTTTAAAGCACGTTCTTACTTTCCACATACATTAGATGAATTAAATTCTTTCTGACATGACATTAATCCTTGATTTAATTACAGTCTTGAAAAGTAGTCTTGGATAGATGTAAAGCAATTATTAATTTTATAGTGCTAACTTAAGTTTCACTTTGCTCTCCACTAAGCATTTTCTTTCTTATAGGGAAGAGTTTTTCTTTAGTGCAGGTTGTCTTGCAAAATGGTTATGCATGTGATGTTTAAAAAAGCAATAGAGACATAGCACACACTTATTCTTTTTCTTGTATGGTATCTTTAAACCTAACCTATTGACGAATCTCCCTTGTAATCATCCCTGAAGTACACACCAACCAAAGTGTCTTCCTTCATCGTCTGTAAATGAATTGCTCATAGTTGTTATCCTCAAGCTTAGTGCTTGCTATCGTGATAAAAACCTCTTCAGCTTCTTAACTGAAATTTAGAGCTGAAGCCAGATTCATCTGTTGTCATTGTACAGATACCAGCAAATTAGACTAAGAATTATTTGAGTCCTTCTTTGGTGAAAACTGCACTGGTGTTTTACACCAGATCTCTGTCTTATGAATGGGAAGCTCTTAAATGAACTATAAGAAAAATTGGGTGAAAAAAATATCCTTTTTATTGCAAACTTACTTTTATTGCTACTTCATTTTAGGTAACGTTCAAAGCATCAAGATACTCTGTTTCACCAGACTTAAGATTTGTTCTTCTTGCATATGACGTTAAACAGGTAAGACAACTATTCGTAATTGAAAAGCCTCTACATCCAAACTCTGAAACTCTTGTTTTGTATATTTCACTTGTGATTCCACATTAGATGATTTATGTACCTGATTTCTCTTCCCCAAACCTTCCAATGCAATTATGGTGAAGTGTGTATTTAAGTGCGTACAGAAATTCAGCAAGATTATTGGTAGACGTAAACTGCCGTAGCTCCTCTGAAGGGTCATGCTGGTTTTTGTAGTAGAGTTTTAATATCCCTTAAACTGGTTATGTGAAAGCCTGTCTTTTGATATCCCTTCTATTTTAGGCAGCTGTACATGTCATTTATGTATTTCACTAGAAAAAAAAAAAAAAAACGATAATCTAGCCTGATTCATGTAATGGAAGTTTTATTGTTGTCTTCAGTAGTCTGAAACCTGATAGTCTGAAAGTCTCTTGGACTATATAATGCACTGTATTCTTTGTTTCTCATAGTATTTAGAGATTTTGTGAGCTATTATATTGTCAGAAAGTGTTTCAATCAATAATACTATACAGTTTTAAAAAATAAATCTTTGAACACAAACAAAAATGAAAGTGTTTTTATAAATTTCCTCTGTGCATATTGGTGTTTGTATAAAAAGTGCTATTTAAATATTAACTGTTCTTCACTACAGAATAGTTCTGGATTGAGAGATTCAGTGGTTATTCAAACAAGTTTTAGTTGTTTTGGTTTGATTTATTTTTTTAATTTTGGAACAGTAAAATTTTACGAATACCTGTTAATATCCATGACCTTATTATCACCTTAACATGACCTTCACAAAGATTGCTGTTGTTTATCACATTATACTACAGTATAGTAGTTTACTTACTGTTTCGTATTGGTAACTGATAACACAATAGCTGTGTGTTGTGGATTTAAATTGTTAGAACAATAAATATTCCTTTCCAAGTCAGTATACAAATTTTTCTGTCCCCCTGGTAACATTGCTGTATTGATCTGTATACCAGCAGCTTTAATAATTGTGTCTGCAAACCGGAAAATGGGCTGAAAGCTTATCTGAAATATTCTAAAGGTGTTGATGTAAAATTATTCATTTACTTGGTACTAAATCCATGTAGGGTCTTCTTTAGTAAGTGTAGTGGATTCTGGATTAAGCCCTTTTACAATATGCGTGTATTAATAAACCAGAAATGAACTGCTGTTGTTCAGTTCACTGTTTTTTTTTTGTTAAGTATTCCAGTTTGATTCCTGTCTGAAAAATTAGTGCTCCTTGCTGTTTTCCTTCTTGATTGCTTCTTAATGTGTGAGAGAGGAATAATCACTCATACTGACTTAATTTTCTCATTTGATCTATTCAAATTTTCATTTTGGATTGGTCTTCATAGTAGTAGCATATATAGCTGATAGAGAAAAATAAGAAAGTATCTGTCACACTTTATTATATGTAAATGTAGTGACATCAGGGAGGAATCCCTGCCCCAGAAAATAGATGGTCCATTGACATGCAAATTGCTCTCAGTGCATGCCGAATATACCCTTTGTGGTAGCACTCCTTTTCCATATTTAATTCTTGGTTTCATTGCAAAAAGAAACTTGTCCTTTCATTTACAATCCAGTTGCTGATAGTTACTTAAGAGGGATGAGGCTTGCAGTATTTATGCTTTGCACTTAGCATTTATGCTTTGCACTTAGCCATTTCCGTTTTTCAAGTATATTAACAAGACGTAATTAAAATGAGACATGAAGAGGTTTACCCAGCAATTTTTGGTGGTAGTATGGGTGGCTTTGCATGAGGCTTGTGATGCTTATGCTTGAATGCTTGTGGCTTTCAAGCCAAAAATATGCTGCAATTGTTGTATCCTCTAGAAGTGGTGGTGATGGTGCTGAAATTGTGTAATAGCTGGATGTTGTCAGTCAGATATAAATAACAATAATAATAATAATAATAATAATAATAATAATAATAATAATAATAATAATGATAATGCCATTGAACTCTGTTACCTCCTGAGAAGAATCTGTTGCTTATGGTGGAAGGGGGAAAAAAACCCAAAACCAAAACGAGTTTAAGTTGATTTTTTTCAGAAGTTACAAAGGTATATTACTGTGAATATATAGTAAAAAGCATTTTTTCCCTCCAAATTTACTGATTCTTGGGATATTTGTTAGGCTGGTGAGGTACTTCTCTTTTCTCAATATCTGTTGGGGAAAAGGTATGCAATGCTTTGGAAAGCCTCATTTTTTCTGTATGACTTGTGCTTCCAAATAACATGAAGGGTTAAGATAGTGTTCATTGTATTATTTACTTTTTTTTTTTCCCTTCTCAGTCAGAGGCAGATTTATTGTGTCTGGATGAGAGAAAATCCACCTGTATTCCTTACTCCTCCCCCCTGCTGTTAACTATAAATTATTAAATTTGTTTCCTAAAAAGTGAAAATTAATATTAAACAGCAAACTTAATTGTAGATTTTCAAAATCAGTTTCAGTAGAATCAGGCCAAATTCTTTCTTCATATCTCATTTGAGTGTAAGTTTTTATGAAACTATGGCAATGCCTATTGCCACGTTACAATGCATGATTGTGTGTTCAACAATACCCAGTTCATGGAACTGCAAATAACTTACTGTAAGCATTTAATTCATCTCACTATCTTCTATGAATTGTCACAGACCCTTGGACCTTAATACCTTTGTTTGCCCCCTTTTTTTTTTTTCTTTGTTACAGTTTAGGTGTATAATTGCACTGTAATACATTTGATGGGATTTCTGCTTTTGCAGACAGTCATGACTTTGAGGTTTTAAAATTATAATAGTTGTTTACATACATTAATCTGTGTTCTTTGTAACATACAGTCATACAGCTGGAACAGATTTATTAATCAGTTTTATACATAAGCGAGTATGTTTCAGCTGAACAGATTGGAGGAAAATAGACAAATGTTTCTTCAAGACATTTTCTCATGAAATTGTAATTAGAAATGAGGTTATTTTGATGTTTGGATTAAAAATAAATGTTGAGTTAAATAGTTGAATATTTATTTTACTGTTGTCAGCATTTTCTTTAATCTATTTTATGCTTGAAATGGCAAACTTTAATTAAATTTGCAGTTCTTTCAGCACAATTAAGAATGTACTTATGCATAACGGGACATAAATCTGCATGAAAATAAGCCATCTTTGAATACAAAAGTAATAATTAAAGGAATATTTAAATCATGCTTAATAGAATGAGCAAAGCCATTTCTTGTGGCATAGCAGCTGTTTTGGTATAGCTCTATAAAACTCATATGGAAGAAAATTCCTTTGCTAAGGAATTCAAAGTGTTGTAAATTGATTTCTGGACAACAGATTCCCTCCATCTGTCTGCCTTTTTATTTTTTGACAGAAGGCTGTGGCAATTTCAGAGGTACTTTCTGTGTGTTCTTTGCTGCGGTACTCCATAGTTCTCCACACTTCCTAAGTGCTTTCATCAGTTCTCCAAGTTTTTTTACTTTGCCAAAACTTTATGGATCAACTGTGTGTAGTTCAGACTTTCTTTCTGTCACTCACCATAATTTGGTTGGCATTACTGAAAAAGCCTCATTTTGCAAGGCAGCAAGATCAGTAAGTAGGAACTAATTTGAGAATGAGCACATATTCTTGCTGCATGTCCTGCCATCCTGATTCTTCTGGGACAGTGTGAACACAGCAGCAGGGAAACCATTGTAAGTATTGTATGAAGAGAGGGATCAGTTTTGCAGTGCTACATCTTTTTGATTTTCCTTTGAAGATTTTCAAGGGTATGAATAAAGAATATGAAACTCTGAGAGGCAGAGCATCTAAGCCAGTTGAGCTTTCCAGAGGAAGGGGTATTTCACTGTTGCTTTTAATAAGGACAGTGTTAAAATGTTCAAAATTTTTCTCACTCTGCTGGTGGTGGCATTCACAACTACCAGAACCTGATTTATACTTTTGATTAGAAAGTGGAAATTAGACACTCTGCTCTTAATGGTAAAGAATGGGACAGTAAATTTGCAATTTGCAGTGCAGTGAGCACTGACAGTCTAAGAAATTCTTTACCATTGGGGAACTTCAGTGTCTATCAGCAAAAGGTTTTATGCCTTGCGAGTTATTCCTGGAGTCCATGTGAAATAAAAATAAGTTTTATTCTGGATATCTGTTGGGCTTTTTCTAAGATATCATAGGCATGTTCTCCCCATACTCTTACTAGAATATAATATACCACAGAAGAAGTATATGTAATCAGTTCATCTCTTTCTTTGCAAGTTCCCTTTTTTCCTCACTTGATTTAATAATCCCTTCCTACAAATTGTCCTTTCCTTCTGCCTGCTTTCAAATCCCTTTTGAATTCCAGCTTTCAGAAATTTTTCTTGCTTTATTCTCTACTATTACAAATTCATCGTTTTCTGCTTTCAATGCAAGATGAATTATGTAGGGGTTTTTAGCTCTTGGTTCAGAAATGTGCTTAAAAAACATGTTAAAGTTTAGCGCTAGTTTAGAAGCATAAGCATTTATACACTGTCTAAAAAGGAAATGTTTTCCTGAATTAGGACTTCAAAATGTAATATTTTTTAGCTACAGCATTTAATGAAACAGTGTATTTAGCTGAAAGCACTGTGAAAATAGCTTTTAATAATTTTGATCGTAAGATCAGGATGAAGAATAATCAAATCCTCTTCAGAAAGTTAGGAGAAAAACAGTTTTAGAGCTAAACATCATCAGTAGAAATTACAAATATTTCAAAAGTGTTTCTACATATTTCTAGTTTAATGTATTGAAGATGAAAGTTCAGCAGAGTGCCTGAAGCAAAGAAACCCCAAGAGAATGAAGTTACAGCTTAGAGCTGATGCCTGTCATCACTTTGCTGCTATATCTATTTTTGGAGGATAATGATAGGGAGTACTGACTATAGTCTACAGCAAATGAGGGTGAACAGCAACAAGTTCATCAAGCTTTTAGAGATTATCTTTGATCCTGCCTTGCTTGAGTGCGCTGAAAAGATCTTCAGGAGTTTGTCTGCAGATTAGAAGAATCCATGAAGGGAAAAACTCAATGAAGTCTTGAATTATTTGTCCTCATTAGGAAATTATCTTTTTACCAATTAGGTGGAAACTAAATGTTCAATTGTCTGCAATTTTCTTAGTGAAATTAATTATTGGATATTTTTAATGCAAAAAAATAAAGGATAAAGAAATTACTTTATGTCCCATTTTAAATCAAGACACTCTTTGGTGTTAAGTTTTGCAGGTCTTTTCACAAGATAGTTTATACAGTGCCTATGAAAATCTGAGTTTGAAGAGCATTATCTGAAGTACCAAGTAATGGTTAGAATCAAATACAACAAAGATGAAGGATATCTTTTAACACACGGAAACAATATTTTCTCAACTAGATTATTCCATACAAAAGAATAACAAAAGACTTCTTAAACCAGCATTGATCTGGACAACATTTTATCTAGTGATGTATATGATGGAAAGATCTGATATAAAATTCATACTATCAAATTTTTCCTCCAGAAGTACATCCTTCTTTACATAAACCTGTTATTCATGTGTATTTCCTTAGGTCCTCAGAGTGGTCTTTCATCTTTAATTTGTTCATTTTGTGATAAGTCCAGAAGCAAATCACGCATGTGCATACTCTGGAACTTATGAGATCATAAATAGAAATATGATCCAGACACGACTTCCTCATTTATCTTTATCTCTTGTTAACAAAAATTACTATTTTTTTATCAGTTTCAGGGCAGTGACAAAAAATATAAGATCCACCCCCAAAATTCAAAGTTATTTCTTTAAAAATATTTTAGTGATATATTTTGTTCCTCTTTTAAGTATAACACAATTAGGTATTCATAAAAGGCAGATATTGAACAATTAATGTAAGTGCACTGCTCAAATTTTCCGCTTTTAAATGCTGCCGTTTGAGTTGAAAGTTTAGCTGGACAGATTAGAATTTGTTAACATAATAACTAGGCTGTAGGTGATCTTGGCATGTTACTCATCTATTACATATATTTGAATTTATTTTATATAGTTCCACAGATATGTGAGGCATTTTAAAGGTATAAAAAGACAAGGTCTTTGCCTGAGGAGAAAATGTTCTTTGTAGTAAAATCTGGCTAAATGAGTTTGGTGATACTATGTGCTATCATGAATTACCCCATAGGAGTGAGTGTTCATATAGAATATAATTATAGAATAGTTAGGGTTGGAAAGGACCTTAAGATCATCAAGTTCCAACCATGGCAGGGGCACCTCACACTAAAACATGTCACCCAAGGCTCTGTCCAACTTGGCCTTGAACACCACCAGGGATGGAGCATTCACAACCTCCCTGGGCAACCCATTCCAGTGCCTTGCCACCCTAACAGGAAAGAATTTCATCCTTATATGTAATCTAAACTTCTCATGTTTAAGTTTTAACCCATTACCCTTGTACTATCACCACAGTCCCTAGTGAAGAGTCCATCCCCAGCATCCCTATAGGCCCCCTTCAGATACTGGAAGGCTGCTGTGAGGTCTCCACGCAGCCTTCCTTCTCCAGGCTGAACAGCCCCAACTTTCTCAGCCTGTCTTCATACAGGAGGTGCTCCAGTCCCCTGATCATCCTCCTGGCCCTTCTCTGGACTTGTTCCAACAGTTCCATGTCCTTTTTATGTTGAGGACACCAGAACTGCACACAATACTCCAGGTGAGGTCTCACAAGAGCAGAGTAGAGGGGCAGGATCACCTCCTTCAACCTGCTGGTCACACTCCTTTTGATGCAGCCCAGGATACGGTTGGCTTTCTGGACTGTGAGCTCACACTGAAGCCGGCTCATGTTCATTTTCTCATCGACCAACACCCCCAAGTCCTTTTCCACAGGGCTGCTCTGAATCTCTTCTCTGCCCAACCTGTAGCTGTGCCTGGGATTGCTCCGACTCACGTGTAGGACCTTGCACTTGGCATGGTTAAACTTCATAAAACTGGCATCAGCCCACCTCACAAGCATGTCAAGGTCCCTCTGGATGGCATCCCTTCCCTCCAGCGTTATCAACTTCACCTGACTGCTACGATGAATACATAGTGTCACACTTCTCTCCAGGGTTTTGTGTAAATGATGTGGCAAAACATGATAATAACCAGACTCTCATACAGAGAAGATGGGGAAAATAGGGAGCGTATTTTATGCTGAGAGTTGTGGACATTGATCTTTGTTTAGTATTTGTCTGATAATCTGCCTTTTCACATTTCATCCATGTTAAATTGTACTCCTGTGCAGACAGCAGACGACCTTACTACTTCCTAGAAGTAGCAGAGTTATACCTGGAATATCTCCATATCTTTTTAATTATTTGTCTTTATATATGCATTATTATATTTACATTATTGGCATATTTATGATAAGATGATGTGGCTGCTCTCTGCCAAGGCATTACTGTGATCACCCACAGAACAGGAGGTGAACTGTCACAATTTCTACCTTTAAAACAATTCTGAACCACAAAGGTAAGGAAACCAGAATACAATTTGGATGCTCCCACTGTGTTTTCAAATCTAATATGAAAGCTGTCATGTTGTATACATGTCCATATGAATCTACTTACCTTTTTGTCAGAAGTGGTTTTTTTTAATTTCTTCTAGAAAGTTCTTGATTTCGTCAGCTGTGTTGATTCATATATGCAGGTTCAGCCTTCTTTAACAGTTCAAAAAAATTGATCCCACTCAAATTTTTGTAGGAAAAAGAATGAGACAAGATGTTCCTGCTTTTCAGATAACTTACTGGCTCTCTGTGTTTCATTTGTACTTGCAGGATTGTTGTTCAATCTCAAGTTTTCTAAGTAAACAAAATAAGTCATTCTAATTTAGGCAGAAGATTGCTCTTTTTCTCATTTAGAATTGACAGAGTTGAAAAAATCACAATTCATGCTTTCCACTTCTTGTTCAAAGACGGCATTGAAAAAAGAACATTGTGCTTTGCTATTGTTCAGTAAAAATGGATTCTAGGGCAGTTAGCTTTCCAAAGAAAATGTTTATTGACAGAAAAGTATTTATTTTCAACATATTGTCACTCTTATCAAGTATGAATACTGTTATTTCAGGAAGACTTTGGTAGTGTCCAGCTGTGTTTAGAAGATCTAGCAGTTTAGAAACTCAGTCTTAATATAACTCTGATTTTCACATGGTCGTATTCCAACATCACACAATAATCCATGGGGACTGGAATCTCTGTGTGCTAATGTTATATAAATAGGCAATATTACACTATTTGTCATCAGCTCTCTTAATCTATGAACAATTTATTTTATGTAGTATAAGTTTTGGCTTCCACTGTGAAACTATCAACCCTATCACATCCCCCCTTATTTCTCTTTTGTGCGTTGATAATACACAGAAATGTCCCAGATATATCCATTGTAAGTGAAAGGTTTGTCCATCACAGCCTGTAGACAAAAAAGCTCTGTGTTTAAAAGGTGGAGGGTTTTTTATATTCCACTTATCTCTTGATACAGTCTGTTGTGTATAGTAATGAGGTTATCAGAAATAGTTTACAAATGAAAGCTAGTTTTACATTTATAGTGTACTGTATGCGTTTCTTAAAAAAATGAGATTCTAGTGATATTTTTATCAAGTATCTGTGTGAATAAGTCTTCCTCAGCAATGCTGAAAGAAAAAAACAACAAAACAACCCAAAACCAAACCTGGAGGCTGTACTAGTTAGCTGTTAGAGGATAGGAAAGCTGGAAAGAGCTTTAATTTGGATTAAGACCTGTCAGAGTTCACCACGAGCAGCTAGAGTCATCTGATACACCCATCTGTTTTAAGAACTTCTTTGTTCCATGCTCCTAAGAAATAATAATTCCCTTCCTTGCTACCTGGAGAATATGTCATAAAAGGATATTTTACGCATCTGAGTTTTGACAGATTTTACTCTGAGCATGAATCACTCACTGTTAGTTCAACTGTTAAACTTATTGATTTCTCAGATACAAGAGCTGACTCATGTAAAATACAGTGAATAAATGACTTCTGAGGAGCAAAGTCACTTCATGGATCTGACTGACCCATTATGTTAAAATATTTTACTGAAAATGCCATGTATGGTTTTTATGATAGAGATATCAGTATGTTCCGCAATGACTTATATGAGATCTAACTTAGACATACTCTTTACATATGTACTGAAAATAAACAAGATTGAATTTCTTAAAGGACAACCATCTTAAGAAATGCCTACAGTCCAGTTCATGTGTTCAATGCACTTAGAAAATCCATTTTAAACAATGGGGTTTTTCTTTGCATTTATTTCATTTTTCATAATATCGTCTATCTGAAATTCAATAATAATGTGTCTTACTGAGAAATGTGATATGCATTATATCTTTCTCATTAAACTTTTAAATAAGATAGCATTAGTATTGATGAATGTAATCCCAAATTGTCACTTAATCTTAAAATAGTCATTGATCGTGCATTCAGGATTTTAGTCTTGCAGCCAAGCGAGTATATGTTGCTAGTGGTCAGAGGGAATTAATATCTTTCTTTGGCTGCAGTGTTATGAATTAGATTTACAAACTAGTGATAACTTAATGAGTTTCTCTTCTTTTCTAAATTTAACATTTGTTAAAAAAATCTTCTCAGATGCATTTGATATATGAAATAGAATGCTTAAGCAGTCTAGAAGACCAAAGCTTTTATCTTTCAAAGTATTTTCTGTTAAAAATAGTTTTTAAAATAGAAGTTAAGAGGCAGAGTTATTCCACAACATTGATTGGAGTCACATTAATAGCAGAGATATTGGAGGAGCGGTTAATGTCTTTCAAAAAGCTAAACCAAATCTCTGTGTAGAGGAGCCCTGCTGGTTTTCAGATTTATCCATGCATATATTTAAATACATATAGGTTGAAATATTTATTCTAAAATAACCTAGAATGTAAATAACAAAATGGAAAAGTAGAAGCATGTAAAAAAAAAAAAATTGTCAGTGTTGTCGTATAGCTTTTGACTGAAGTCTGTCAGTCACGCTATCTTGAAACTAAAACCCCCCAAACATTATATACCTATCTTATTTCATTTGTTAAATGCAATCAAACATAATTAAACTTTGCCCAGAGAGGCTGTGTACTTTCAGGACCCAGCTGGACAAAACCCTAAGCCACCTAGTCTTGATTAGGTGTTGATTCTGCTTTGTGGAGATAGTTGGACTAATTACTTCCTAAGATCCATTCAGCCTGGGTGACTCTGTGCATCAGTATTATCACTTCAGCAGTATTCCCCCCTGAGATAAAGATTCCTGGACTAAAAAAATAAATAAATTTATAATTTGGAACAGTTCCCAAGAAAGAAAGTATCAAATGTCTACAAAAATATCCAGTTTCAGTAAGGGCCAAATAATACATAAATATTCCTTAAACCATTTTCAATAGTTTTATTGATCCTTTCCTTTTATATTCACTTATATTCTTAATCTCCACATGTTTCTATATCTGTGTGTATATGAGAAATCTCATCCTCTGCCTCTCCAGATACATCAATGGATACAATTCTAACTAAAGCAGTTAGATCTGGTTGGAAGAAGTTCTGAAATGTTTGTGCTCTGCAAAATGAGGAAAATCAGATATAGGGAAAAACTAAGCTCTGACTGAATTGTTCACAATTATTTCTTATGCGACTGAAATAGTCAAACAGGCTGGCCAGATCTAGAAGCTAATTATTCTAAATGTGAGAGGGGGGAAAAAAAATATGCTTTTTCAGTTATTCTGTATAATTCTGTCCCTAGCAGCAGCACACATTGAATAATAATTAAATTTTGCTTAAAATAGACAAGCTGGGAAAAAAAATAGTGACTTAAACAAAAAAAAGATCACAGCAGCGGATAAGACTTGCAGCTGCTTTTTCATTCTAAATTGCAAGTTCCTGATCAGAAGAATCTTGATGCAAAAAATGGAAGTGTAACTGTGACATTTTAATAAGGGGGTTTAGTCTTGAAGGAGAAACTTCTTGTATTGTGCATTCAATTATATTGCTTGGGGGGGGTGGCTTTTTTGTTTGTTTCTTTTTGTAAGAAGAAAAAAAAAGTAGATTAAAATCTGCTTTTTTTTTTTAACACCTTTTTGGAACAAATTAGTCACTTCAAAGACAAGTTTAAATGTCAGTGCCTGTGGTAAGGACAATCTGTAACAATGGCAGATTGTCAAGGACATGCGCAGACATGTTTGAAAGCTGCCATATAGAGGATATTTGCTCTTCCTAAATGTCTGCACAAAAATGATCTTGAAGCTGGAGAGTGTTCTGCTGCTCGTCACATTTCAGCGAACCAATGTGAATCATAGAATTTGGAAAGGACCTTAAGATCATCCAACCCCCCTGCCATGGGCAGGGGCACCACTCCCTAAACCATGTCGCCCAAGACTCTGTCCAGCCTGGTCTTGAACACTGCCAGGAATGGTTCATTTACCACTTCTTTGGAAAACCTGTTCCAGTGCCTCACCACCCTCAGTCACAATAATGAACACAGTAAAGAGCAGAAATGCATCAGAATTTAATTTTCTTCCACAGTCTTTCACTGTGCAGGCAATATCATTAACTTTATTTAGGTAGCAGCCTTTATCTTGCAGACACCTAAAGTGCCTATCACTTCTGAACTTGATGAAAATGCCATTAAAGTCAGTGGAACATTTCCCATTAACTTTAAAATGGACTTCTGGATCAGCTTTTGTTTACCCATTGCACAAACGCAATAAAGTCATCGCTGTATTGTGACAGTATCAGCCAGGTGGACAATGAATAAGGCACAGTGTGCCACCAGGATTTTCAGCAGGATCTTGTAGAGGATAGATTTATCAATGTTTTCAGAGTCTCATCTGTGCTGTAAGTCAGCCTTTAGGTCTGCAGGTTGTTTGCACCTTTGTGAACATTAGTCATCTTGCTTTCCATTGTGATCTCTCTCCTTAGGGACTGTACTAACAGCTCACTGTCATCATCTTTATTTTCCGTAGCATTTTGGGTGCAATTCACTTGGCCCTGATGCACTGTTAGTTTGTAGTAGCCAGTGCTACTTTATTTTTGTCTCAAGGTGAGTCAGCAACCCTAACAGTAATGAAAGTTTTGGTACAGCAGTAGAATAAAGATTTTAAAGGACATGGTGTTAAATGTGCTTTTATCTCATCAAAATGTCGTTGAGGTTAAGGGCTGATCATTGGTGCTGCTGTAACCTTTTTTTGGAGGCTTCTTTCAAATAGTAGATTGTGTTAATAATGTACTGTATAGGCTTTACACTTTGTTACGAGGTTTATATTTGTAATATAGTGATGTCTGTGAACCTTGGTCAAAGTTGAAGAGTATTTTCTTCAAAAACCTGAAAGGAGGTTGTACTGAGGTGGGGGTCAGTCTCTTTTCCCAAGTAACAAGTGATAGGACAAGAGGTAATGGCCTTGAGCTGCACCAGGGGAGGTTTAGATTGGATATTAGGAAATATTTCTTCATCAAAAGGGTGAGCAGGCTGCCCAGAGAAGTGGTGGAATCACCATCCCTGGAAGTAGTCAAAAACTGTGTTGATGAGGCTGCTAGTGACATGGTTTAGTAGTGGACTTGGCAGTCCTGGGGTAATGGTTGGACTTGATCTTAAAGGGCTTTCCCAACCTAGTTGATTCTATGATTATGTAATGATTTTTATGAAGATGTGCTATCTTAACTTTGACATTGTACCAGAAAGTCTCTGGCTACCATTATAGCTGAAGAACTTTCTTGAAATAATTTAAATATACTGTAGTTAGACTTAAATTAGCAAACTGAAGTGGTACTTACCGTTTTGGTAGGGGGTGTATGGCCATTTCTTTGTTATTTTTTTCCTTAACCTAACCTTGTATCTTTTAAGTTAAATAAGGCTTTTGTATGAATGTCAGAGAACTTGGATCAGTCTTATTTTTAAGGTGATGATTCTTTTTTCCATGTGCGTCAGTCTCAACCCACGTGTGAGCCCGTAATGCTGTACTTAAGGTTCTGAAGTCTCAATATGAAAAAAGGTGTTTCTCTAATCATAGAAATACTCTGCATAGTAGCTTTCATTTGGAGATCCCCAAGTGACATGAAAGAGTTCATGAGTCATACCTCTTAAGAGTCCTGCAAAGATGTTTTTAAATTGGAATATGTTATATATTTATAGACTTAAATACACTTTAAATGATGCGGGAAAGTTCTATTTTATCAGTATATCTATGTTATTTTTTTTAATGTTAAAAAAAGCTCAGTTGGACACTTACATGATTAACTACTGGTCTACTTCATGGTGCATTTTTCGGCCTAATTGTTCAGTTTGTTAAAAGATTAAGAGCATTTAGAGTTGATGGTTGGTAAGACTTCCACATAGGAAGGTTAAAACCAATTAATCTAATATATAGACACATAAAATAAAAATACAGCAAATAAGTCGAAGTTTGGTTTGCAGCATCCTGAGACATGTAAAAACTAGAACTCTCCAAAAGCTCAGACTATCAAGCTGAAAAAAGAAATTTTTATTAATAATATTTCTCAAGAGTGGAATTTCACTGTGAGTCTCAGCTGCAGTATTCATTACAGCAGCCATCTGCTTTGGCAGTCCCATAATTTCTTTTTTCAGTATCTCAGATGAAGTTAAAATCATCATACAGTATACAGTGGTAGGAAACTAAAAAATCTAAATATGAGCTTGGTATTAAAGTTATTGTAGCTCATCCCAATTTATGTTCTATTTGCATAGTATTCCAAAAATAGAACAACCACATTAGTTGTTCTGAATATTCAGGAAAGGCTGTCTATTTTGGTCTTTGCTTATATTACTGTTCCCGTAATTTTTGCAGCCTTACAGTGAAATAGGATTTTAGAACTTTCTGTTAATGTGACAAGCGAATGAATGGGGAGAAACACAGAACCAGCCAGGGTCACAATTAGGAATAGATTGCACTATTACTGATATCCAATGATATGTCATTCTTAGCTTCTTTTTTCTATATATCTGAATAGTTTTAAACTTCCAGGTGTTTGCATTTATCCTAGTAATTCGGTGTCCTGCCAGGGAGCATTCCCAAATTCCTACTGTGTTTTCTGTGTATGCTTCGATAATCAGAACCTTTTAATACCAAGCTGTTTGAGAAATCTCACCCCTCCTTCTTTTTAACCTTTTCCACTTCTGGCTTTTCTCTTCTTGGCTCTCTTTCATCTGCCTTGTCCATTGTTCACGAGACTTTAACTTTCTGTTTCTTAACCCCATCCCCTTCCAAATACAATTATGCACTCTCATACTCCGTTTTCTTTTTTCACAAAAATGAAAATTTTTGTTTCATTTTTTCACAATGCCTCCATCGTGATGGTTTATTGAAAAAGTCTGAGACTACAAAAAGTTCCCATATATAGAAATGAGTTTAAATAATATGCAGAATAAAAAATGAATACAGTAGGTGACAAATTTTGGCAGCTAAATTTAGTCCTCATTTCCACTTTTTTATATCTGATAAAGTACTCCAAATGGATAAGTATTACTAATAGTGGCTAGCATATCTAGCAGTCTATACATTTACTTATCTTAAATGATGAAATGAAGGTCTATTCATGAGCTATATCTCTTTCAGAAATGTTTGAGACATTTTTTATTTTTATTTTCCTTTTTAACCTTGAGATGTATGGTAGTATATTAAATTAGCATAAAATGTTATGATCACTGAGTGATACATGATCATGTGTTCTTTTACAATTCATCAAGAATAATGAGTGTTAATTGGTTCCCAACAGTGATTAAAGAGCTGTTGAGTAAATTGGTGATGTAGTTTACTTCACAAATGGAATATCAAGTTTCATCTCTACTGTGTTTGCAACTTTATCGCTCTAAACTGAAAATATTTCTTGAAAGTATTGCTGGACATAAATAGGTAGCACTTCATATAGTTATTCAGTCAAACTGTGGAAAAAATATTATGTTAAAAGGGATTGTTTAAAAGCATCACATAACATCTCCAAAAGAGATGTCTATGGATGATCTTTGTGAAACTAGATGTTTAGTTGTCATGTCTTTAATTGTGAAGGATCATGGAAAGTACATACTAGTCTAAGGAAGCCTATTCATATCATCCTGAACAGACTTCATTATGCTTACCTATTTTGTGTTAGATATTACCACCAAAATAAGGGAAAACTATTGGAAATGACACACTAATCCTCTGTATATTTTAAATAGTTTATAAATAATTATTTTGTTGTTGTTGATTGAGGAAAATACATAAAACACACTCTAATAGATTCTGAGAGATCTGTGTTTCTGAACATGTTTCTTACTTATTTACATTATAATTTATTTTCTGTGTTGGCCCTACAAGGTATAAATTGCCATATGCCAAAGGAAAAACAGTTCACTAAGAAGTTTGGGGTTTTTTTTGAAAGTATCATCACATGTTAGAAAGTGTTATCCTTAATATTCTAATTTTTTAGAATAAAATGCTTTGCCAGCTAGTTTTCTGCATACATTAGAACAACACAGTTGTCTTGAATAACATTTCCCTTGCATTGTTTTTGAGCAGCATATTAAATGACAGCACTGTGCTAGAGGCAGTTTGTTCTGATAACAATCATAGAAAAAGTTAAATCAGTCTTTATCCAGAATTACTAGAAAATTATATAAAAGTATCTTAAGAAAGGTGGAAAGAGATGGATTACCCTAAACTCCTTGCACTGATCTGCACTAAATCATAATGGCACAAAGATTTGCAAATCAGTTGGTGTGGCCTTTCACAGCAGGGTGCAGAAGTAATAGTCAAGATCCTGAAAGAAAGGGCTAGTTGTGTCAGTGTGTCTTTCTCCTGACAGTCTCCACCGCATATTTTATGCATTGCATGATTTATTTTTCTTTTTTCTAAGCCATTTTGCTCACCTTTGCTCAAAATGTGAAAAGGTAAATCGTGAAAAAACCAAGGGAGATTGATGTGCTATCTCATAAGAACAGCTGAAAATGCTTGGTTTGTTTTATAAAAGGATGGAATAAAAAAGTGTTGTATATTACTAAAGGACTGTTTTGCCATGAAAACAAATAAATGGATGTAAACTGCAAAGTAGAAGAATAAGTAAAAAATGTTAACCCTCAGAGCAGTAGGGTCAAGGGCCAATCTTCCAATAGCAGAGTAGAGGCAAAAACCTACTCACTTTGGGAGAGAAGTTTTGTCAGTCTGTGCAAGAGATTGTGGGAGTGTGTTGAATATTAAAGCTTTGGGGGTTCATTTGACAGAGGCGAAATCTTTTTAAATCTTATAACACAGCAACTACAGTGCAGTTTACAACCAGCGGTTCCAGCATTTAAAAAAAAAATTAAAAAATGTAGAATTAAAAAAAAATAGGAGAAGCTGATCATCAAATACTTTCATAACCAAAGTGAATGTAATTCAAAGGAAAAAAGAACTGTAATGAAGGTGTAACAATTCTGTATTATAAAGTAGGTGGAACAGGTGATATATGTGATATATTCCATGTCTAATTGCATTTGATCCCTTTGATCTCCAAACTATATAACTCCATGATGGTTTCCTGCTTTCAACTGACTTTCATTCATTTATTTCCAGACCTACACAAAACACTCTTGCCCATCTCTGCACCATTCATCTATAATCTTCTTCACCCAGAACCATTCACCATCAAAGTGAGTTAACAAAGAAAAGTTTGTGAGCAAACTTCTGGAATCCTGGTCTAGTGAATTCCTGCTCTATCCTGATGTTATCACTGACATACAAGAGAACCTTTCACTTAAAGAGAATTTCAGACAAATGAAAATTATCCAGTTCTTTTCAACTTAACCATGTTAATCAAGGGAAAAGATTCGGTAGCTCAAATAAGTCAAAAGTAACAAATCATAGAAGCATAGAATGGTTTGGGTTGGAAAGCACTTTAAAGGTCACCATTCCAACCCCTCTGCCATGGGCAGGGATGCCTTTGACTAGACCAGGTTGGTCAAAGCCTCATCCAACCTGGCCTTGAACACTACCAGGGATGAGGCAGCCACAGCTCCTCTGAGCTATCTCTTCCAGTGCCTCACCACCCTCACAGTAAAGAACTTCCTAATATCTAATCTAAATCTGCTGTCAAATAGCTGTGTGAAGTCTACTAAGGATTTTTTCCTCTGTGTCAAGTTTTGGCAGTGGATGAAAGAGACTATACAAGGGTGAATTGAATCCAGTCAATGTATTGAAAATGCACGGATACCTAAGCAGATTAGATAAGTTTAAAATCAAAGCTTAGTAACAAACTTTACACAGTTGTAATGGATGAGAGTTGATTTCCTGTCATCTCATGACTGAGAGACATAGCAAAGTATGTATATATCTTTTTATGTTTGTCAAAGTGTACTTGGCAGAGTATATATATTTATGTTTATCATGACGGAAAGACGCAGGAAAACATTGGAGTGCAGCTGCTGTATGACCTTCACACTTAGCCACACCAAGGTGCCTGGCCAACCCTCTTGGCATGGACAACAGTGTGATTATGAGAAACTGCAGGGCTCCAGAAATAAACAATTGCAGAGCGGGCATAAAGATGGTTGTTTTTCTAAGAGTATAAAAGCAGGACCCTCTCACAGCCAAATCTGGAGCCTCACCTATGGGTGGATGCACTGCATTGGGGTTTTCCCAATTGCCTGAGACTCCTGGCATTGACTGCAGTGGAGCTTCCCAGCTTGAAGTGTGGGCCTAGATGATGATCCACTGTTGACTGGTGATGTATTTCTTCTTAATTCTTAAAGAAGACATCACTGCATTACTCTCTATGCAGTAATGATTTGATGCATTACTAATTTTCCTCTGTTCTTTATATGTATATTTCTCTAATTTGCTTTATTATACTTATTTACTATACATATATAGATCTATAGCTGATTCATGTTAGTGTGCTTGTTTGCTTTAGTGTGCTCGTTTAATAATCTGCATATTATACAGCTAGCATGTGGTCACTTTGTGGTGTGCTCTGCCTGTTAGCAGAAGAATAGTGAAACACCATAGCCATAAGACACTGAAAGCTGCCACCTAGATCTATATCATATCATCTAAATATTTTCTTATCATCTAGATCTTATCTTGGATAAGAATAGACATTCATTTACGCATATGAATAGAAGTAGGAGGAGTCTCTTCTATTCCAAATATTTCATCACTTATAAAGATTTTCCATAGAGTCTTCCAATTATGAATTTCAAAGTAGTTTATATATATTTGTGTCATGCTTTTGGTATCCATTTTTTGTTCTCTTTGATAACTGTTCTGTTTCTCTGATATCCTCTTTTCTTTTAGTACCCAGTCTCTGCTTTGGAATAAAGTAAGAAAAATCAGTTGCTGGGACAGGGTAGTTGTGCATGCGGGATAGTGTGTGTCATAGTGCTTAAATTTAGGGTGGATGTGACCAGTGAAAACTTACTTGGCAGGCAGTGAATGTTATTGTGACCCCTCTGGATTACTACTAGACTTCAGCTCTCTTTGCTCAAGTTAAGGGTGACCTGTAAAATTTCTGTTTCTCTAACAGTTACTGTTATTCTGCTGAGGCGTATAATTAGCTATGCTTCTGCAACTTGGGCCATGACTTGCTGTGCAAAGGTGTGCTGGGCAGAGACCCTTGACTGAGCACTGGAAGCAGTAGGGATGTCTATTGTCATGGCCAAACTATTTCTTGTTCTGAAAAGGCAAGGATTAACCGCTGGGGTCAGTGTGCAACTTGCACAGGTGGGCTGTCTTAAAGGCTGTCTCCACAAAGGGCTGCAATACATTGTGCACCTGCCTAATTCCCCTGTTCCTCTCTCATGTATTATTAGGCATAATTGCAGGCTTCATTAAGCGTTATTACGAAGTGCTTTAGGTCTTTGGATTGATCAGGCTATGGTGGGATTTTTTTCCATCTTTCCATTTCCTGCTTATTGCTTAACTGTGGTTTCTGTAGTTCCATATATGGTGACTAAAATTTGTAGTGGCATAGTAATTTTAACAGTATAAGAGCTTCTTAATGCACTGATGCACAGAGCTTGTTTTGCCTTTTGTTTACTTGCTTTGGAGTAGCAAATACAGTATTCTAGAGGACAATATTTTGTATTGATTTTACTTACAAAATCAATAAACAAAAGTAACTCAGCACAAGAAGGATTTCTGTTGCAATCTTCATGGAAATCATTGGAAGTGATAATATAACCTTAAAATGAAGTAATCATAGAATCATAGAATAGTTAGGGTTGGAAAGGACCTCAAGATCATCTAGTTCCAACCCCCCTGCCATGGACAGGGTCACCTCACACTAAACCATCCCACACAAGGCTTCATCCAACCTGGCCTTGAGCACTGCCAGGGATGGAGCACTCACAACCTCCCTGAGCAACCGATTCCAGTGTCTCACCACCCTAACAGGAAAGAATTTCCTCCTTATATCCAATCTAAACTTCCCCTGTTTAAGTTTTAACCCGTTACCCCTTGTCCTGCCACTACAGTCCCTGACAAAGAGTCCCTCCCCAGCATCCCCATAGGCCCCCTTCAGATACTGGAAGGCTGCTATGAGGTCCCCACGCAGCCTTCTCTTCTCCAGGCTGAACAGCCCCAACTTCCTCAGCCTGTCTTAATACGGGAGGTGCTCCAGTCCCCTGATCATCCTCATGGCCCTCCTCTGGACTTGTTCCAGCAGTTCCATGTCCTTTTTATGTTGAGGACACCAGAACTGCACACAATACTCCAGGTGAGGTCTCACAAGAGCAGAGTCGAGGGGCAGGATCACCCCCTTTGACCTGCTGGTCACGCTCCTTTTGATGCAGCCCAGGATACGGTTGGCTTTCTGGGCTGCGAGCGCACACTGAAGCCGGCTCGTGTTCATTTTCTCATCGACCAACACCCCCAAGTCCTTCTCTGCAGGGCCGCTCTGAATCTCTTCTCTGCCCAACCTGTAGCTCTGCCTGGGATTGCTCCGACCCAGGTGTAGGACCTTGCACTTGTCGTGGTTGAACTTCATAAGGCTGGCATCAGCCCACCTCACAAGCATGTCAAGGTCCCTCTGGATGGCATCCCTTCCCTGCAGCATATCAACCAAACCACACACCTTGGTGTCATCGGCAAATTTGCTGAGGGGCGCACTCAATCCCACTGTCCATGTCAGCAACGAAGATGTTGAACAAGACCGGTCCCAGCACCGATCCCTGAGGGACACCACTCGTTACCGGTCTCCAGCCAGACATCGGGCCATTGACCACAACTCTTTGTGTGCGGCCGTCCAGCCAGTTCTTTATCCACCGAGTGGTCCATCCATCAAATTGATATCTCTCCAATTTAGAGAGAAGGATGTGGTGTGGGACAGTGTCAAACACTTTGCACAAGCCCAGGTAGATGACATCAACTGCTTTACCCTTATCCATCAATTCTGTAGCCCCATCATAGAAGGCCACCAAATTGGTCAGGCAGGATTTCCACTTGGTGAAGCCATGCTGGCTGTCACCAAGCACCTTGTTGTTTTTCATGTGCCTTAGCATGCCATCCAGGAGAATGTGCTCCAAGATTTTCCCAGGCACAGAGGTGAGATTGACTGGTCTGTAATTCCCTGAGTCATCCATCTTCTGCTTCTTGACAATGGGGGTTATATTTCCCTTTTTCCATTTGTTGGGAACTTCACCTGACTGCCATGATTTTTCAAATACGATGGGCAGTGTCTTAGCAACTTCATTCGCCAGCTCCTTTAGGACCCGCAGATGGATTCCATCAGGTCCCACGGACTTGTGTGCGTTCAGATTTTTAAGATGGTCTCGAACCAGATCCTCTCCTACAGTGGGCCCAAGGTCTTCATTCTCACAGCCCCTGCATCTACCTCCTAAGAACTGGGTGGTGCGGTCAGAGCCTTTGCCAGTGAAGACCGAGGCGAAGAAGTCATTCAGAACCTCAGCCTTCTCCAAATCCTGTGTAGCCAGTTCTCCCGAAAGCTTCCTCAGGGGGCCTGTTTTGTCCCTAGTCTGTTTTTTGTTTGCTACTTACGTGTAGAATCCCTTCCTGTTATCCTTAACATCCCTGGCTAGGTTTAATTCTAACTGGGCCTTAGCCTTCCTAACCTGGTCCCTAGCTTCCCGGACAGCATCCCTGTACTCTACCCAGGCCACCTGTCCTTGCTTCCATTTTTTATAAGCCTCTTTTTTCCTTTGAATTTTCCTCAGCAGCTCCTTATCCATCCAAGGAGGTCTCCTGGCCCTCCTGCTGCACTTCCTTCTAGTTGGGATGCACCACTCCTGAGCTTGTAGGAGGTGATCCTTGAATATCAACCAGCAGTCTTGGGCCCTCCTGCCCTCCAGGGCTATATCCCATGGAACCTTACTAAGCAGGCTCCTAAAGAGGCCAAAGTCTGCTCTTTTGAAGTCCAGGGCAGTGAGCTTGCTACACGCTCTTCTCACTGTCCTGGGGATCTCAAATTCGACCATCTCGTGATCGCTGCATCCAAGGCTGCCCTGGAGTACCACATTCTCAACAAGCCCTTCCCTGTTGGTGAGCACAAGGTCAAGCATGGCACCTCTCCTTGTCGGCTCCTCTATTACTTGCAGAAGGAAGTTGTCTTCCACACAATCGAGGAACCTCCTGGATTGCTTGTGCCGTGCAGTGCCATCGTTCCAACAGATGTTAGTGTTGTTGAAATCCCCCATGAGAACAAGGGCCTGCGAGTGTGAGGCTGTTCCTATCTGTCTATAGAGTGCTTCATCCACAGGTTCTCCTTGATCAGGCGGCCTGTAACAGATCCCCACAGTAATGTCTCCCACGGCTGTTTTCCCTTTAACCCTGACCCACAAACTCTCTTTTGACTGCTCACCTGCCCCCAGACGGAGTTCCATACTCTCCAGCCTATCCCTAACATAAAGGGCAACTCCCCCTCCCAGCCTGCCAGGCCTGTCCTTTCTAAAGAGCCTGTAACCTTCCATTCTAACACTCCAGCCATAGGAGCCATCCCACCATGTTTCTGTGATGCCTATTATATCATACCCCTGTAGATGTGCACACATCTCTAATTCCTCTTGTTTGCTCCCCATGCTACGGGCGTTTGTATAGAGGCATCTGAGACGAGCTCCAATTGAAGCCGGCTCGTTGGCCGGAGCAGCTGGAATATATCTACATTGTTCCGAGCATTTATTATAGGTGCTGGCAACTGACTGTGTGTGTTGGGATGGAATGCTGCTCCCCTCCCCCAACACATCTAGTTTAAAGCCTCCTTGACCAGTCTGGCTAGCCTCCTACCAAAACTGTTCTTCCCCTTCTTTACCAGAGCAGCTCCACCAGCCCCCAGTAGATCTGGCCTACTAACTTCAGTCTTATGTTCAAGACACCCAAACCCCTGACTATGACACCACCCTTTTAACCATCTATTAACCTGGCCAATCCTCCTAGCTTTTTCTTGGTCCTCCCCTGTGTCCTGGAGAATTGACGAAAAGACTATCTGAGCACCGGAGCCCCTAACCACCTCTCACAGAGCTCTGTAGTCTTTCTTTATGGTCCCCAGTCTACTACTACCTATATCCCTAGCACCCACATGGATCACCATATGTATACAATATGTATAAGTAATCAAACAGTGTTGACTATTATGAATGACAAGCTTACAATACGAAATACTTTCTCAGTACTGAAGGTCTGTTTATATTTGTGACTTCCTTACGCTTCTCATGGGCATAGAACATAGAAATTCTCTGGATTGTTTAGAGAAATGTGAGAAAGGCAGAATCTTTCAGTGAAGTCCTAAAATATGATCTTCATTACTCTTCAAGTTGTCTTCAGCCTCACCTACTCATTATACTTCTCAGCTCTTTCTGATTCAGTGGATGCAGGAAAAAACTATTGTACCGAGCTAATTGGCAGTAGGTTTTTCTAGAGCTGCTTTATGGTATTTGGTTTGGGTGAAGCTGCTGTTCCGTAAGTTAAACCAGCTACTCTACATAGTACTCTGGCAAAAAAATAAGATCTAGAGATCTAGATTAGCATAATTGAAGATCGGATTTGGTAAAGAAGACTATGGCTGTAACAGCTGACTGTAAAGCCATCTGGGGGCTCTTTTGGCCAATGTAGAGGACCAGAAAGCAGGAAATCACCTGCAGAATTTTGACTTTTTTTTTTTTCTTTTATCCTCACCCCTCAGTTATTACTCAGGATGTGTTTATTATAACTGCTTACATAATGAAGAGAGCACACTTCTCACTTCTGTATTCCAGATGAAGCAGAAAGATCTTGTTACTTTCAAATGTTCTTCTGTCTCTTAAAGTGTGGAAGGTCAATAAACATATGTTGGAAGAATTTAAGGAGAGCATACTATGATGATCTAGGATCTCCTTTGCGTACCTGTGTAACATGCTCCCTAAATTGTTTCTGTAAGATTAAAATTGCATGTCTCTTGTTTATCATTCTTTTAAAAAGTTAAGTCAGTGAATACATTACATAAATAAGGAATTTGCATTCGCTTGAAGATTATATGGTATATTGAAGTTTTCAGCTTAAGATCTTCTTGATTTTGCATTCAGGCTTCCTGAGAGCTCCTTTTTACTGAAATAGAAATAGTATTATGCAGTTAAAACGAAAGTAGTTCATGTAGGTAGCACCAGTTTATCGTTGACCTGATTTATTTCATTTTTTTCTGAAGTTCAGCGTCACTAATGGTACACAGAGCTAAAATAAAACCCTTTCAAAACTCAAACCTGGGCTTTGAATAAGGTTTGAGGGTGGAAGACTTTTTCAACAGCTCTCTCCACTGCTCCCAAAGGTCAGTTCAGAATAAATCATGGAGTGAATAAATGAGAAACCTACACCCATATTTGGGGGCTAATTTTCATTGTTTTATTGCAAAATAGGATAAGCTGCCAAGACCCTTCCTGTAGTTGGCAACATGATTTAACTTTCTTTTACCTCTAACAAACATACATAGACCCTGATATTTGAAATGTGCTTATCGGTTACATCAGGAGTGTGTTTTTCCCTTCTCATCTTTATGTAAGTTACTAGGCTGATGTATACATAAAGAAAATGCTTTATGCGGGCTCTTATTTTATTCCTGATTGAGGAATAATATATTGTTTTCCTGCACATAGTAATCTCCCCATTCAGAAACCGGCCATTTTGACAAGAAGGAAGGAAGAGGGGAGATACCTGAAGTGTGGGAATATTCCAATGCTGAGCCCACACGTCCAGTTTTACAAAGTGTTTTTCTAACTGGATCAAAAGAGCAGGACCAAGCATGCAGAAACAGGCAAATAGGGGATGAAAACATAAAGAACAATTAAATAATTCAGCATTATACTTTTCACAATATTAGGTACTGTATTGCATACCCTACATATCAAACACAATAGTTGGATCCACAGAGATCTTAACCATGTTTATACTGATTGTATAAAGCTGTCAAAGAGCACAGTCATTCAGGCACACCCTGCTAATGCTTATTCAGTGAGACAAAAATGCAAAATGTAAAAAGAAATGCCAAGATTTGCTAACTAAAAGCCAAGACAAAAAATTATGAATTTCTCTTATGTTCCAATCTTTCACTTAAAATGTTGTCCTGACAGTTTAAATATATATCTAAAGTGAACCCCCTGTAAATAAAGTATAAGTTGGATTTAATATAATGAGTTTTGTTTTTCCTTTTCTCTAAATAAAAAACTAACTAACTTAAAACCTTAAATCTAAGTCTGATCTGGAATATCAACTAATAAGAGTATCCTCTGAAATTTGATCTGTGATCAAGTAGTCAGACTGAGCCTGTGGATTGAAAGCACCTTCCTCTTATATGGAAATTGTTAACATACTAATCCTTATGAAACTGTTTCTTACCATCCCCTTCAGGAGTGAGATTCACATAGAAAGAAGTCTTTAAAACATTTCTTGGTTGTCCTGCATAAACCAAATGGGTCTGACTGAACAAATAAAGCCAACTAACATTGCTTACATAACTGTAGTCAGGTAGTTTAAGTGAAGCACAAACGTTTTTGGACTATAGTGATAGGACAAGGGGTAATGGGTTAAAACTTAAACAGGGGAAGTGTAAATTGGATATAAGGAAGAAATTATTTACTGTTACAGTGGTGAGGCACTGGAATGGGTTGCCCAGGGAAGCTGTGAATGCTCCATCCCTGGCAGTGTTCAAGGCCAGGTTGGACAGAGCCTTGGATGGCATGGTTTAGTGTGAGGTGTCCCTGCCCATGGCAGGGGGGTTGAAAATAGATGATCTTAAGGTCCTTTCCAACTCTAACTATTCTATGATTCTATGAAATGTGATGCTTGTTTGAACAGAAAGCGATTGTGAGGACAGATAAATATTTCAGTAAATTGTTAATTGGTTGGGTTAATTGTTTTTCCTGTGAGCAAATTAAATAATCTTTAGAAACATCCAAACTCAGGTCAACAGATGTGGCAAGGGTATGTATTTCTGTGTGCATTTACATAAAATTTTAGCAAAGAAAAACTGCAAATATCTACATGACTTCAAAAATCTGCTTAGCTTTTTGAGGAAAAAGGTGCTGAAAAATTCTCAAGTTCTTACCCAATCAAGAAGCTATGTCCTTTTTTTTTCTTTCATGTTATCTACCATGCCAGAAAGACTTTTGTTTGCTTTAATTATAACTAAATCACACTATCTCTGCTGGCTGCAGAGCTTTCAGGAACTGTCACTCTCATTTTCCAATTTATAGATGTGCCAAGAAAGTATCTCCGTTTCCCTCTGCTCTCTAAAATTCAGAGCATTATCAGACTTTCACGCAGAGCATACTTTGCTTTTGAACACGGCTGTTCTCCATGGTCGCATGTTCATTTTCCAAATGCACTTCCACATAACTCTGCAAGAAAATTATGTTAATTAGAAGTAAACCTCAGGAAGATTCAGAGTTTATTTCCAAGGTACATTTAGGCCCTCTTCTGCCTATGGAATAGGTAGATTTCAGGTGCCCGAGGTTTATTTGGTTGCTTTTAAAATATTTTTCACTGCTTTTCCCGTTTTACCGTTTGCAAAGCAATAAGAATTTTCAAGTGTCACAAAATGTCCTTTTTTTTTTTTTTTCTCAAGAGAAGGTGGTGTTTTTATTCTGTGTCTTTTCTTTTAATCCAAATCATATATTTAAAGATAATCTTGTAGTCTTCTTGTGCCTGCAACAAAATGATCTGTAATATTGACAAGCAGAGGAGAATTAGCGGTGGTGAAAATTGGAAGAATTAAGCTACACGAAAGTGGAAAGAGGGGCTATTAGAGCTGTGATAATTTTGCAGTTTTGAGGCCTGCATTTATTTCTTGCAAAGACAGTCATACTTCAAAGTGCTCTAGACACATAATACAACTATCAAGGCAGACGGTCAAACTTTTCTTGGTTTGTTGTTCTGGTAACAGAAATGGGTACGTGTTCAAGGTGTTGAGAGGCCTTATTGAGGGTGCTAGTGTGGGAACCTGGGAGCTCTGAGCCCAGTCAACTGTGAGCATGAGACTGAAATGAGGAACTGTGGCAGCTCTCCAGCCTTGTGTTGTACTGATAGACAATGAAGGTGTGGGTTGAAATAATATTCAGAGTGGGCTTCCAGTGGCTTTCATATTTCCTTTGACTACTAAACTGAGACTTGTTAGGGAGGGCCCCACTCAATTATGTGCACATGCCATGTAAGGATGCTGTCAGTTCATACAACCACAGCAAATAATTGTCTTGAGTCCCCTGCTTCTCTTCATCCCCAACCCCAAAGAAACATGTGCAGAAGAGGAGTTCAAAAGAAAGTAGTGCTAAAAAGTGTTTGATAAACATCAAAATTAGAAGAAAAAGAGTAGGTACTAAAAATGTATTGATTTGTTTTTAGAGCAGTGTAAACCAGGATAGGCTAATTACACATTTATGTCTGTGGTACTTACACAGATATCTGTTCAACAGAATACACATGTTGCTATGGCAATCATTTTGTTTGTCAAATGTTAAGTAAACCTAAAAAAACCAACAACACACACACACACACACACACAAAAACAAAAAAAACTTGAAATGTTTTTTGGTGGTGTTTTGCTTGTTTTGGTTTTGGTTTTGGTTTTGTTGTTTGGGGTTTCTTTGTTGTTGTTGTTGTCACTTTGTTTCTGTTTTTTGTTTGTTTCTTTCTTTCCTTGTGTTTTTTTGTTGTTGTTGCTGCTTTGTGGGTTTTTTTTCTGTGACTAATATCTCCACCCCACATACAGCTGCTCTAAAACAGCTAATAGTCTCCAGAATACAGGATTCATGTTCTAAAATGGAAGTACCATCACCACTGTCAGAGGTGATCTCATGCAAAACACTTTCCCCCACCCAGACTGTTTTGCCACATGTTAGGCAGCACTTGCTCGTGCTGCATGGCACTTGCTTGCCTGGTTTCCTAGTGCCCGACATACCCAAGATCCCTTTAAGAGCCCTGTGGGATAATTCACTTTTCCTTATGGCCTCAATGAAAAGGGTGTTCTAGTCTGTCATCATATACAGCCACAGAAAAAGTGTAGTTTTGTGAATTTATGGTTCAGAGATGAAAGTGTAATTTCTTTGGAGAAGCTCCTATTGCCTGGCTCAGCTGTTTTACACAGTAGGGTGGGTGTTCAGGTTGATGTATTGCCTACGTTCCCCTCCAGGAGTGGAGAAACCCTGATAAGATCTATGAGTGCTGCTCACTTGTAGCCGTTACTGACATCATTTCTCTTCAGAGAGCTACTACAGTGGGAAGAGATGAAAACTAATGTTTTGCACTTTGCCTGGTATTTTCTCAGAACCTGTGAATACTAGTGGCATGGATTTTTTTCCCCTCCTATCTGGGGCAACAGTTTGCATGACATAGCTGATAAAAGCTGTTCATAGGAAGTGCAGTCTTTTTGAGAGAAAATGTTACAACTCCATTTTTATGTGTGTTCTCTTAAATTTTCACCTGTGAACAGCATGCTTTTATAATCTGTGACAAGAGTTAAGAGCAAGACACACTTGACTATTTGTAAGAACTTCTGGTAGACATTTAACAATGACAGCACAAGTAACTATATTTGCCTTTTTCAAATTCATGCATTTGCTTACTATTCTTTGTTTCTTCTGCATCACAGCTGTTTTAAGTTGTGTGATTGTGGTAGGATTTTAAGAAGAAAGAAGTAGGAAGCTGCAGCATAAATCCCTTATATTGATTTTGCCCTTAATGGGTCATATCTAGAATCCTCCTTAATTTGATGACTACCTGGAAAACGCTTCATTACTTTTGCTCCCTTAAAAATAATAGCAGCCATGTCCACAATTACTTGATTACAGTGCCATTTTTGACACTTCTGTCTCCATGACTGTGCCCATAATGTCACAACTGACTAAATTCTTTGGGAGGTGAAAGCTTTGTCTCACACACAGGAAGGATCCTGCCAAGAAGTAGATTAATTCCAAAAAAAGAAGTTCATGTGTCTTACTTTAGGCATAGCAGACACCTGCCTCTTCTCCTGAAGATTCCAGTCCTTATTCCAGACTGCCAGAGCTGTGCAGAGAGCAGCTGTTACTTGGATCTTGCATCTCTGTGAGATACCACCTTTGCTGGGTTTCCTGCAAGACCTGAGAGTGCAGTCTGAAGCCAAAAGGGATGATGCTCACTCATAGCCAGGAATAGCTGCTGAGGAAAGTGAGGGTTAAGTGCAAAGACAGATATTGCTCTTAAACTGCAGGAAGACTAAAGAGGAGGCAGATAGAAAGGCAGGAAGGCTCAAAAAGGAATAGAAGTAGAAAATCTTCTATGTTTGGCTTCCACAGCTCCAGTTTGTGTTTTAACTTCACTTCATGGAGATGAATAGTGATTGAGGTGAGCAGAAACACAGACTAGGAACAGAACTGCCAGCTTTGACAAAAATTATGTATGCTTTGCATGACTGCTAGAGTTTTATGGGCAAGAATTCATATTCAAATATCTTGAAGTTTAGGCTTATTATAAGGATTCCTTTAATATGTAATTTTAAGAGGAGGATATCTTGGGATAAGAAAGGTTGCACTGAAGGAGACTCAATTGATGTGTTGGTAAGAAAAATGGTTAAATGCATTTACATTATAGGTATGAGAAGCGAAGAAAATTGTATGGACCGAAAAAGATAGGAATTATCTCTGTTTTTCTGCATCTTCCCTCAGGAAGATGAATTTGGAAAAGTGTGTTCTGTGTTGTCCTCTAAAGAGGAAATGCAGATAATTTGATTGGAAACCTCGTAGGATTTATATATGGTGAGAATTAGCAAACTCTCAACCCTGTAATTTCCAATCACGTTAGCATTTTCTGCAAGTCAAAGAGAAAACAGAAGAGGTGAGACCTTTGCTTTACCTGGGCTTAGCTAGTTTTCAGCCTGTACCTACTGAAATCTCAATCTTATTCAAGCAAAATGCCATCTATTTCAGCAAGGTGATCATTTAACTTCTAACACTTTGAATATAAAGGCTGGTCTAATGTGTGTCTTGAATTTGTGGAGGGCAAAAAAACCCCAAAAGCACCCCAAGCGTCAAGCCTTCTTGAGTTCATTTTACCAAGGAGATCATGCTGGATGGAACTGCAGTTGAGGCTGTTACCTAGCTTTCATGGTCACAGACGAGTACAGCTTTTTTCTGTTACCAGCCTAGACCCGGCGTGTTTGCATTTGAGAGGGAAGCAGCTGTTGACTGGCTACTGCTCAGGGCAGTAGAAGAGCCTTTTTATGGTGGCTTATTTCTCAGAGTTCTGATTCAGTCTGCAGTAAGATTAACAAGATTCCTTCAGCGCCAAAGCAAAGGCAATTCAAGAATTTTATGACATTAAGCAGGCAGTTGAGGTTCCAAGACACTCTAGCTAGTCATATCACACTTGCAAATCCAATGGAAAGCAAAAATAGTTGCTAGCAGATCACCTGCAGCTTCTGGGCTTGCCAGGATGAAATTAGTACAGAGCAACTTTTGTATTACTCACATCAGCAGTGTTGACTAGGTGAACTGCAGACAGGTCAAATCTTTGTGTCTACAGCAGTTCAAAGATGGTTGCCCTTCATCTTTGTCTGTCCTCTTCCCCTTCATTCTGAGAAATCCTGCCAGGAAGACTACAATATGTTGACAGTCAGGGTTTGAATTAAATGTATTTATCTGATCCGTTAATAATTCAGTTTACTTTATAAATATCATTTTAGTTTGGGAGACTGAAACTTTTGTAAACAGCAACTGAAATCCTCTTTTATAGGACAGGGAATAAGAACAACAGTAAAAAAAAATTAAAAATCATAGGTTTAGTGTTCCTTAATGTTAGTATGGTAGTATGTGTTTTACTGAAAGTTGGTAGCTCTGGGTTTGGTGCATGTTTTGCGAAACACATTTTTCATAAGGTTTATTGAAAACAAAATAAATCAGAAGCACATTGTCATTATGAGAACTGTCCTTTCCTCCCCTCAAAGCACTCTCTCTGCTTCTAAACTCTAAAAGAACACAGTGGCTGTACTTCAAAGAGAAATACTGTCTCCCTTTGGCCAGACCAACTGCTACCTTCAGACGCGAGAAATATTGCAGTGACTTTCAAGTTTCATAACTTCAGATGCTGAACTGGAATTGCTTCTGACTAATTCTCAATTTAAATATAACTTCATTTTCCTATTTTTTTCTTTTTTTCTTATTTTTTTTCTTTTTTGAGCAAAGACTTCAGACTAATTTCTAAAGCATGGTTCCATGCAAGTGAGGCATTTATGTCTTTTTATACCATGATATATATAGAAGGGAAATGGGCTGATGACACATGACCTACTTTTAATCTGAACATGCAACAGCAATAAGACTGTGACAGTATGTGTTTACTCTGAGTAGTGGAGCAGACAGCAGATATAACAGACTGACAGAGACCATATATGGGTCTTTCTCCTTCCTGTTACATTTAAACCAACAGCATTATTGCATTCATTTGGTTGGTTGTTATTCTTAGGTCATCTTGTTTTGCTTTGTTCTTGTTTTGCTGTAACATTGCAGGTTTGTTTGGTACTTAACATAACTGGCAGAATTTCATATATCATACAGGAAGCTTTATTAGATGTGCTACTAGCAATGAAATTGAATGCACATTATGTGCACAAATAAATGGAGGCTGAAAGAAGAAAGATGCCTGTGTGAAAGGATGGGTGCAGCGTGTTTCAGCTGTTTATGCGTGACTATAGCTTGCACTTAGCAAAGCTTTTATTTCTTTCACCACTCTTCGCAATAATGATTATCAACTCCAATACAGCAATGCAGGAAAGCTTTTTACATTTGTCTTCTGAACTAACTCATGGACATTTCCAAGCTGTTAATAGGTAGCATTCGTTCTTACGCATACCATCGGCAAGCGTGGTGGGTGCATTGCAAGACAAAACACTATTCCATCTAGCTCAACTCTTGCTCACAGAGTACCTTTATTAAGAGTAGGCTGAATGTAGACTACAGCACAACAAGCTACGTATATTATACACATTAGCATACTAATCTTTTCAAGTTTGTAACTTGTTTAAAGGCTCCCAATTGGATGAAACTGGTATGTACTGGGAGATGGGCTTCAAGGTGACACAAAGAAAATCTGTTCTGCGTTTCAGTGCGCTAGTTGTCAGTGGTCTGTATTTCTTTAATGGTCATCTAATCAGGTTTTCTTCTTTGGCATAAAAAATTGCTATTCATCTGCTATTTCTTCTTTGAATTGGTACCTGGATAATCTGCTGTTGATGGTGGACTTTGGCTTTCAGGGAAAAATATGATATAAATGTCTTTGACTTGAGCAGAGATTATTCTTCTCAGTACCTTGTCCAGTTCCACACTGTGATGATGTCGTTGAAATCTGGGATTGTTTTGGTGCTTGACTTCCTAGCTTCTAAACTTTTAAGAAATAATGTGATTAAGAGCTGGCTTTTCATTCCACTGTCTTCATTGACTTGATTCAGTGGTCTTTAAACCCATTATTTCTACTCATTTAATGGGGATCATTCTAAGACTAAAATTTCTTGAGGGGAAGCTTGATAGACAAGTGAGAATCTGAAGAAAGTCAAATAGGAATAACTAACAAACCTGTTAATATAGCAAGTTAGAAAATGTTGTTAATACTCCAGTCTGCTACAAAAATGCTTTGGAGCCAGCTTGCAGGTTATAAATTACTGTATGAGATGAAAGTAATTTTATTTTAAGTGATGCTGGCACTGCTTATAATCTGTCTTCTTCCACTGCAGTAGCAAATTTTGGAGAGCTGTTGGATTCCTAAATTCCACCCAAGTGATACCATACATGGTCTTCTACTGCATGGAAGGCCTGGCAAGAGCAGAATATGGGAGTGTTGCCAACCAGAGGATTTGAGAATCCATATTTCCTATGCAGTGTAGAATTGTGTCATACAACAATGAGATATTGTAAAGGCTGAGCATAGAAGATTTTATGTACTAGAGTAACATGGCTAGTTGTAGGGAAAAAAAAAATCTATTAAATGGTTTTCGTCAGAAGTTTGTTCTCATTGGACCCATTGTTTTCATTTCCAGGGTACTGGAAGCTTTTTACAGAACAAAGAATCTTAAACGAAATCTTAATTTGAAAGCCAGAACCTCAGTGTATTATCTGCTAATAAGTGCAGGTCATCAAAGTTAAAATTTTAGATATTTTTGGAGAACTGAAAGCTAAAATCCTGGTACTTCTGCAGACAATTCTTTTAAGTTAACTATGCAACAGATACAGTGTATACAGATCAATATGTAAGAACTTTAAAACATGATAAGGTTTTATAATGAAAGGCTTGTGTTAGCATGATTCATCAGGTTCCTTGAGGGATCTGTCCTGAGTCCCAAAAGCAGGTGTTGACAAAATGGAATAAATAAATACAATTAATCAAGATGTCTAGGTGTTACTCTTCATTTTGATTAACAGTGCTCGGTGGCATAAATAAATTTTGATGATGATTTACTTTAAAATTATGTAGTTTATAACTGAAAATAATCAAAATATCTAAGGTGGGTAAAGTGTAAATTGCTATAAATCTTACTGCACTGAACTTCACTCATGGTATTGTTAAATATGAACAAGTAGTTCAGATAAATTGGCTTTCACGAGGTCCTTGTTGCAGAGCTGCTCTGAAGTAAAAGGTCAAGGTATATCTGCCATGCTTGTGTCTTCAGCCCTTCTGAGAAGTCTGAAAGCTCAGCCTTCCCTTCTTTTCCTTAAATTCTCCAGACTGTCATTTCCATGGGATTTGAGGGTTTTAATGAAGGAAAATATTTTGCCGGTTCTAAAAAGGCAAACCGAAAAGCTTTCCCTTTTTCTCCCTAAAAATGTGTAAGGAAAGAAATCACACTGATCAATGGAAATGAGCAGGACAAGAGGAAGACATTTCAGTAGAGATGTGGAAAGGATCTTAATCCACAGTTCAGTTGTATAAATTAGGAGAAATGCCTCTCTGTTGTCTCACTGTTTTCCCTGAAGAAGGAAAATCTTCACCAGGGGTGATTCAGAGCAGAAGCTTAGCTTAGAATGGTAGGATAGTAAAGTTAGACTTTGTGATACCTCCAGGTATTGATTAAAAATGAAAAATAAAAAATTGTAATTATAAATGCTTAAAGAGATCATTCCATTTTTGTCAGGCTCTTTACTTGAGAAAATTGAGTGTTGATTATTAAGAGATTAATGTGAGATTAACAGAATGCAAATGTCAGATGCGGGTTTTTTACTTGTAAACTGCTTGGGGTGTTTTTTTGTTTTGTTGTGGTTTTGGGTGTTTGGGGTTTTTTTCCTTTTTTTTTTTTTTTTTTTTTTTCTTCCTGTGGCTTTTAAGATCAAGTTGAACAGCATGATGTAACTCCTAAGGGACTGTAGAATATTTTCAGGCTTCACTCGGTTTGAATATTCAAGCAGATTTCAAATGCTTGAAGGACTTTATATGACAGGAATTGTCTGGGATCTTTTAAGAATTTTACCTGCATGCATATCTCATCCTGCATTAGACCGTTTGCAGCATTTTGGCTGTAAATGCCTCACTGTAGTAATTAAAGCTGAATATGAATCTGCTAACTTGGACTATTCTGTAAATTCCTCAGGGGAGGTCGGTTATCTTTTTCATGCAGTGACTTAGTAGTTCTGTACAACTCCATGAACACTCAAAACAATACACCTGAGAAATAATTATAGTTCTTATTTTCTTGGCAATGGCTTGTAATCATATGGCAGTTGTCTTTTCTTCCTGTCATTTTTTTTTTTCAGTATTGCTGTGATACCGTGTTCTGTTGTTTCTTTTCATCCTTCCATCCCTTTTTTTTTTCCTTATCTAGTGTTATTAAAGACAGCTGCAATATTTATGAAATGTTTTATAGTCACTTCACCTGTTTCATTTTTTCCTGATGAAAATCAAAAGCTTATCAAAGTGGTCAACATTTCAGTTTTTTTAGACTGGTTTCTTAAAATAATAATGTTTCTGGGAGTTGACAGTTATTTTTCCTTCTTTTCTCCTATCTCTCATCAAAACTTTAGCATTTCTTACCCAGCTTTTATGAGATAAAATTAAGAAGTGTTCAAGTGTCATGGTACATACGTTCTTCAAGTTTTCCTCTACTTGTCTTCTCATTTTTAGCAAGGAATCCAAATGATATGTGATAGAAAATCTTCACATAAAGAAATTGTGGGGAAAAATATTTTTGAGAGGTTAAATCAAAATTTAAAAGTGATGAGTCTCTTCTAATTCTGGGGAATCACAAACTGACACCTTTTCTATATTTGACTTTCTTTGCTTTCCTAATCCTCAAGAGTTTGCAGGATTCATGTGATTCCCATTGTCTGTGCTTGGCCATCCTCTCCAACCTCTCCACTTTCTCACACTGTTTCCAGGATGCACTTCAGGTTTTTTATGGAATTAGCAAGCCACCATTACTAAGTATAATGGGTTCACAAATACTGTCATCACACATGATGAGAGGCCATTATATGATTACAGGTTTTACATGCAGTGCAGTTGCCAATTCAACCTTTTGTGTTCTTGCCTCTTTCACACAGGGTTTCTCTTCAAGCACTGTTTTATAACAGTTGCTCCCAGCTTTCTCACCATCTGTTGCCAAATCTTTTTTTTTACGTTTTTTTTTCGTATGTAATATCTATTCTTTCTTTTACTTTAGCTTCTTACCTGTGTTTTGTTCACCTGCCACCTTGATAAACATATTTGACTCATACTTGTGTATTTCTTAGGAAGCTGTCTGTGCTGAAGGCAGATGTTATTTAATGATGCAGAATTGATTAATCGTAAGACAATGGACGTGGGGTTTATTTATCCAGTCTATTTAACATTGTATCTCTGGTGTGAATTGCAGCATAGACAAGATACAGAAGATATGCAATCCCACAGTAGGCAGAAGAGGTTAATTTTTTAATTATTTCTTTAGTTAACCTAAACTTTGTCTGACTTAGCATGAATCAGCCTTAGAAACCTGCAGACCTGCCTTGCCCTTGAAGTCCAGAGGGTAAAAAAAGACAGCATTTCTGTTAAGACGAATTTGACCTAACAACCTTGACAATATCCTATTAAGCCAGGGAGCTAATTTCTTTATTTTTCCTAGGTTATGGGTGGTTGTAACTGGCTGTTTGCAGTTTCCTAAATGCCTGCCTTTTTTTTCATGCATTCATGTTATAGTTCATTGAACTAACCCTACAAGTGCATCATCTTCTGTGCCACTGTAGTGTTCTTCAACTGTTCATGTGTATGTTAAACAGTCAGTGTTGGCTGTGGTGTGTGTTAGAAGTTATGTCCCGTAGTAAAGACTGTGACCTGTTTGACTGATGTGAATAGTTCATATTATTAATAGTAAATACTTCCACAAACTAATGATAAAGTTGCATTAATTTGTAATGTTCTATTAAGATACACATTACATTATAAAATACATACTAATTCTATTAAGATACACATTACATTATAAAATACATACTAAGTCCAAGAGCAAGGACTTTTGGGTTAAAATTTTAGAGGCATTGAGGACATATCATAAAACAAATATGTTCTGCTACAGTAGTAATTATACCTTGGTTATAGGAATAATTTAGTATAATAAAGCCATGTACCTTGGTTTTCTTGAATGCAGGTTAGAATGCACCTGGACAAATTGCAGTGATAAGAGAGAATTAAAAATGAAACTCTGGGTGAATTTTAATGGTAATTTTGTACAAGTTCTGTTCTCATTATTCTCTATGAGCTTTATATACTACGGCATTTCTGCCTTTTTTTTTTTCAGTGTTTCTGTATGTTTATGCATTTTTAATGTCTTCTGGTTTAAATGTTTCAAATAATCTGTTTCATTGTCACCTGTAATGTATGGGAAAAGAATATGTGCTTCATCAAATTAGAAGTAGAGTTCAACCAAATTTAAATTATTTTGAGAGTCTACAAGCTATAACCATCATGTACAAAGACAGAATTTCTAATTTGTAGGAGGTATTAACTTTGAAGTTGACATTTCCTTTCTCTAGCAATGATTGCAACTACATATTCTGCATAAATGGCATATTACATAAAGTGAAAGTTTAATTTTAAGGGGAAACTTAATTGAATATTTCTGTTTGATTAATAATCAAGGAGCAGGAACATCATATTTTATTTTAGACAAGCTATGTAAAGGATGTTGAAATACTACTGCCAGTGAATTAAACATGGTGCAATGTGAAGACTTGCTTTCTGTCACTGTGTTTCTCATGACAGTGCATAGCTGTGACCTTGCTATATTGATTTCTGCTGTATGTGGTACTAAAGGCATAGTCCAGGTCACACAAGATACATGTTGCAAGGGTTTTACTACAGATTCTCTCAGTTGGTTGTGGAGATGCTATCTTCAGTTTAGTCAATGTAACACTATTGCCTAAAGGAGTAATACAACAGCTTTATTTAACTAAGTGAAAGCGTACTGAAATTGTGAAAAGGCTCAATGTAGTCCTTTCCTCAAGCTACCTGAAGAATAAAAGACCCAGAAATTTCAAAATCAAGGGGCCTAATTCAGATCTAATAAAAAATAATGTGAATCCAAAATAATGACAGAGAGCTCAGTAAAATCACTCCACGAGGAAGCACCAATAAGAAACAAGCTGATTGTGATTTTTTTTTTTCTTTTTTTAATATCTCAGATTTTCAGCTCTCTTTGTTTAAAATCAAAGGCACTTAAGGCTTTTTTTTTTTTTTTCCTGTCGGTCATTACAGATTAGTGAAATCCGACCATGTTCTTTCAGCCACAGTGACATCTCCAATGCCAGACACACATCCTTTTCTCTGGGCAGACAGTTTTTGGCATGTAGTTCCCAGATGATTATTGCATCACTCAGCAAGCTGTTCCTGAGCACACACAACTAGTGCATGTACAGGACATTTTTACCAGCAAAGATATTTTACGTAATATTTGATGTGTGGGAATTAAAGCAAAAAATGCTACTGAAAATTCAAATGGATGTTAATGGACAAAATATGCTTAGTAGTTACTTCACTGAGCAAGAAACTTAAACATCCTTCTAACAAAACTGTGCTCTCTAACTTGTAACTGGGAGTAATCGGTGTCAGGCTTTGTGTTGTATAAGATGTGGATCTCCAAAAAGTGATGTGTTTTACGATGTTGTTGTAAGGTATTATTTCAATAATTAAAATTTTTATGAGTAACCAAAAGCACTTTTAAGAAGTGCTTCAGTTTTCCTTAGAAGTTTCTGTCCAAAAGATTACCTTAGTACTTTGGGCTAACGTCTCACAGAGTTACAGATGTAGATGTGGTGAGATGGGATCATAATCTTATCCCCAACATAGTCCTATGTGATTTTCTTTTCTTTTCTTTTTTTTTTTTTTTTTTGACTCATTAGGTACAAAAAAATGAGTGGGGTCCAATTTCTAGCACTAAAAGATATGAGGCACAGTAGAAAATTGTTTTTGATTTTTTTGAATATTATTCAGCTTCACAGGCTGGTGCTTGTAAATGGATACCAGTTGTCTTACAAAGTTTAATATTTCTGGAAATAGCCATATTTAATAGAGCATTAGCACTGCTTGATATTTTGATAAATGAAACTGCCCTCATGATGATGCTTTTCAATCTTCACCTTAGGAAACTTGTACTTGCTAGCATATTTGCACTATACCTTCTTGCTGTAAAAATTGAAATAGAAGCCTCATAATTCATCTGAAATGTATGTCAGGACTCCCAGTGCATAAGAATAGCCTGATGGTGCTGCATGTGAAGGAGGAGAAGCTTCTGAACTTTTCAGTAGGGGATTGAATGTATATTATAGCAAATAGATCATTTTAAATTAGTGTTCTGTACATGTAGTGTAGAGTGTATTTTTATTTATGCATAAATTGCCTCCCAACACAATTCAAAAGCTCAATCTTAGGCTTAGCAATGAACATTTCGAAAAAAGTAAATTAGTATCTTCACAGAGAAGAAATATATTTTATTATAGAATCACCTACTGTTGCCACTATAATTATGGCTTTGTCAGTATTTCTGTGAAAACTCTATCTTTAAGGGGTTTAGGAAAAAAACCTTTTTCATAATTAGATGTAGCACAGCCTGCAGCATAGTAGGCAGTGTCTCAGCCTGAGGTATGTCCTGCGCTTAGTGCTCTGAAGAGACAAGTTTGACCTTTCTCCTGTGGAAAGTCACACAGGAGTTGTCAGGAGATTCCCAGAGATGCTGGCTTTTCTTTTCAAGTAGCATTTTTATTATCTTAAGCAGGAACCATCATGTCTTAAATACTTTTAACAGAAATCTTTTCTTGCCAACAGTATCAGTCACTGGAATCCAGGTCATGCCTGTTCCTTCAGGGCTGGCAGTGGCAGAGCAGAGGAAGAACTGGCCTCCTCGCATGGTGTCCAGCCACACTGATGGGTGTTTCATATGACAGTGACCCTAAAGCAGGGTCTGCTTGCTACAGGGCATGGCTGCTCATACGTACATCTCATACATACAGAGCTTTCTAGCTGGAGTTTGTATCTTGCATGTGTTAATGCAAATTCTCAGCTATTTCCATGTCCAACAATTCTAATTTCGATAGTGGCCTTGACATCTGTGTGAAACAATACTGAAAAGGAGCCCTTGAAAATGCTGCCTGTGTACTATTAGACTATTACATTAATAAGGAAAAGTAGAGTTTTGCATGAAAACCATTCTGTGAGCTGAATATGAGCTGGCAGTGTGCCCAGATGGCCAAGAAGGCCAAAAGTGTCATGGCTAGTACCAGAAACAGTCTGGCCAGCAGGAACAGGGCAGTGATTGTCCCCCTGTACTCAGCACTGGTGAGGCTGCACCTCAAATACTGCATTCAGTTTAGGGCCCCTCACTACAAAAAAGAAACAGCATTGGGGTTGTTTAATCCGTAGAAAAGGATGCTGAGGGAAAACTTCATTGCTCTATCTAACTACATGAAAGGAGGCTGTAGAGGGATGGGGGTTGGTCTCTTCTCCCAAGTTACAGTGTGATAGTCCAAGAGGAAATGGCCTCAAGTTTCTCCAGGGAAGGTTTAGATTAGATATTAGAAAAAAATTCCTTGCTGGAAGGGTTATTAAGCACTGGAACAGGCTGCCCAGGGAAGGGGTGGAGTCACCATTCCTGGAGGTGTTTCAAAGACATGTAGGTGTGGCACTTAGGGTCATGGTTTAGTGGTGGATTTGGAAGTGCAGGGTTAATGGCTGTACTTGATCTTAAAGATCTTTTCCAACCTAGAGGATTCTATTATTTCTTTGCCTTCCTTACAATAAACTAAATACGGCATATCTGCAATTGGCTATGTATTGCTGTTTTAGCTTACAAATCTACAAGCTGTTGCTATATCCACTGGCACAGGAAAGATACATTATTCAGTCTAAATATTTTCTTCAACAAAAGTGCATATATATTACAACAGTAGTAGTTGATCCTGTAAATTACAAAATTTAATTTAATTCATATTTCAAAGTTATCTATTGGTCCAACAGATTATATAAGTTTGTGAGAAAATTTGAAAGTATTAAGTGGATGGTATTTGACCACATAGACTTTCTGCTTTAAAACAATTACTTTAATTTGCATCTCTTCTTCAGCTGGCGATCTTTGTAGTCTGTAACCACCTTGTGGTTCCTAAGAAGCATTTGTGAAACTAAAAGGTTGAGAACTGGAATAAAAGTGAGGTTTAAAAATGGGATGGAAAACCAGACCCACTCCAAGTAAGATTACCGTGGAATTATTGACAAACACATAGTTAGTGTCAATGCCCTGTTGTCTCACAATATTATTGTAATGTGAACAAAATTTAAAGCAGGGAAATAATAATTAGAAATTTAAGAAAAAAAAACATTGATCCTTACTACTTAAATTTGCTTGCCTGATTGCAGATTATAGTAAGCCAAGAGTGTTTGTCAGGATAAACATAGGTGCAGATTAAAAATTTTATTGACTGTAGGATTTGTAAAAAACAAAAGCCATTCAGGGAATTCTGAATAATCAACTAATCAAAATGTTATTTTACTTGGGTTTATAATTGCAAAACCTGCTCCTGTTGCTGGGATTTGGACTCACTGAAGGGCCTAAACTAAATGAGAAAATCATATAAAGCTATCCTTCATCCTTAATAGAGAGTTTTCATTTGTGTGGTCTTATAAGCAGGTAGATTCATGTCTGTTTCCTGCCACTCATTTGGAGTGAAGGTCTAGGAAATTCTAACACAGAATGGAAATTTTTCATCCTCACCCACACTGCTGTATCCTGGTTAATTTTCTCACAATTTCTACATTGGCCAAATATTGTGTGGGATCATCTTGGTGATAAGATGCCAAGTTAAAGATACCAGGACATTTTATCTTGTTTCCTGGGAAATCAAGCTCTGATTACTGTGAGCAAAATAGGGTACCTGAATCTGAAAGGTGTTACCTGCAGGCTTGTGCAGAAGGGAGGCTGAGTAAGCTCAGAAGTTTCTAGAAATTGTTTTCCACTCTCAGCAGGCCTGTGTTTCAGTGCAGAAGAAACCTACCTTCTCTAGAAACTGCTAAAGAAAGAAAAGGGAGGAAGGAGTTAGGAGGAAGGAAAAATAAGAGGGAAAAGGTGCAGCAAGCATCATCTTTCTGTAGGCAGTGACTAAGAGAAAAGAGAAAGACAAAACTGAGAGAAAGAAAGAAAAAAGGAAACTAAACATGAGAAACCAAGATAAGTACAAACAGTGGAACTATGAAAGGGTAAGGCATAGACGTAAAAAGGATAAGGCACAGAAAAAGTTCAGAGACTCTAAATAATGTAATCAATGAACTTAATTTCGAAGTCATGTAATTTAGTAGAATTTACAATGAGGCAATCAGACTGCAGCACCTTGGAGCTATCATCATGATGTGCATTTTGTTCTAACTGCAATATTAATGTGGGTGCGTAAGGTAACAGAGAAGACTGCCTGCAATTTCTCCTTATGGTTACCTAATGACTTCAAAACAGTGATTTTAACATAACAGAATGGCCATAGCTACATTATTGTTTGATGAGTTTAATCTCCAAATAAGATAGGCATTTCAGGCAAGATGCATGACCCACTCAGTCCCTCCACAGCTGGCTGCATGCCCTGTGGTGCTGTGGTGGTGCAGAGGGCCTGCAGGTCCTCTCCAGGCGACTTCATCCACAAAGCCAATGCAAAGCCTGGGGTAACTAGTTGGTGGGGTGGTTGCAGAACTGCAACACTGCAGTGTCTGGAAGAGTCTCTCAGAAAAAGTAAGCTTAAAAAATAAGATTATTGTTTGTTTATTTTAAATTTAGTTTTCTTTTTAATTGTACATTTGTTTTCACAAAATCCAAGAAAGGCTTTGTGTTAGTGTATGGCAAAGCAGCAGGGAGGAAAAGGAAGATGCAGAGTTGCTTTCAGAGCAGACATGCTCCATCATGTTCCAGGGTCAGATGGCTGGGTCACGGAGAAGTGCCTCTTCTTTTGTGAGCTTTGGTTCAAGGGGTGAAGAAAGAGGAATTAAAGTTCTTCCACTTCTCCGTCAGGGATCATTACATGTCAGACATTCCAATAAAACAGTTCGTTCTTTCTGGAGAGCTAAATGTGAAGTTATAAAGACATTCACAAGTACAATTTTCGTCCTTAATTGATAATGGCATTTGAGTGTTACCAAAAAGAGTGTTAATGAGTGATTAAAAATTAGCACAATTTCGTTTTTTAAAGCCCACTCGCTGTTCACAATTTGCAGCATGCATTTAGATATTAGTAAAACAATCAAATAATGAGGAAAGGATCTTAACTAGGAGGAAGGGAAATCCTAAAGAGGACTATTCAAAACAGAGATGTGAACTCATTTGCTTTATTTTAGTGATTGCCTAAACAAAACAGTATTTACTGGTGCTGTATCTCTGGCTATAGAAAGATGGGCTGACTGTAGATTATGACAGTGAGTGACTTGATAGTTTCCTTAAGAGGATTTTCAAAACATACAGAAATTATGGATGTGATGTGTCAATCACTGCCATTAGCACGAGGTTGGCAAGCTCAAGTTATGTGATTATAATGGTCACTTTTGGCCTTAGAAAAAAGAAAAGTATAATGCTGTTCTCTGTAATTAATTTCTGGTACAGAAACTCTAATTTCTGAGCTCTGTTTAGTACTCTGAAATTCCAGAAACTGGATATCTTTTCCAGTTCTGTTTATGGCCTGTGAAAAAGGGTGTTTTCTTAGAAGTACCTCTTGAGATCGCAAATAATCAGTTTGTACAGTTTATCTTTACTTCTAATCCTTAAATTACACTCTCACTCTAACTAAAATCACTTAAAGTGGCTTTCCTGAGTACAGGAGGACACAGCTCTGTAAAATGGCATTGCAATTTGTAAAGAAAGCACTTGGGAGAGAAAATGTATACTGAAATTGGCCAGTACTACTTCTACGTTCTGTATATCTTGAGGACTCTATTTATTCTGTGGTAATAAGCAGAATTAGTAGCTGATTAAGATACTGTTAAATGTGAGTAAGGCTGCCATAGCCTGAACTTGTAATAGAATAAATGAAAGACAGAAGTGTAGGCTGAAAATGTAATATTAAAACTTCCAGGGCCAGTACTTCAATGTTTAATAGCTTGTTCTTTCTTTTGTTGTAGATTAAAATCCCCAGCTAAATAACTGTCCATTTCATACTAATTTTCATGAGGCAAGGCATTTTTAGTAATCCTGTCCTAATTAAAACTACAAGTTTTTGAGTAACGCTGCCCAATGCTTTCCTAATTTTGAAATCAGTTCACATCACTGGAATCATTGCCATGAACTTGCTGGTATTGGCAATTATGTATACGCTATTGGTAAACATTTCAACAGAGAAGTAGTATTTTAGGGCAGCTCACAGATGACACAGGAGGCAGACTTTTTTCAAAACAACCTTAACTCAGGTTCATTTTGATCCCAAGTCTGCCACTGAGAAGAATTGAACAGGTGTGCTGGGTTCAGCAGTAGCAGTCATTTTTTTCCTTCTTAGTCGCTGGTGCAGTGCTGTGGTTTTGACTTTCGGCCTGGGAACAACACTGATAACACCGATGCTTTTAGTTGTTCCTACATAATGTTTACTCCAGCCAAGGACTCTCTGAGTATCAGGCTCTGCCAGGGAGGAGGGGAAGCTGGGAGGAAGCAGAGATCGGACACCTGACCCAAACCAGCCAAAGGGGTATTCCATACCACAGCACATCATGCATAGGATGTAAAACTGGGGGCAGTTACCCAGAAGGGCGAGATCACTGCTCAGGTCGGACTGGGTATCGGTTGGTGGGTGGTGAGCGATTGTATTCTCTTCCCTTGTTATTTCTCTTATCATTATTATTATTGGTGGTAGCAGTAGTAGTTTTGTGTTATGCCTTAGTTACTGGACTGTTCTTGTCTCATCCTGTGGGAGTTACATTCTTTCAATTCTCCTCCCCACCCCTCTGGGAGCAGGGGGAATAAGAAGAAGGGGATTGAGCGAGCGGCTGCATGGTTCTGAGTTACCAGCTGGGCTTAAACCACGACATGTTATGTGCAGCTGTGGGCATGTGTAAAAGAATATATCTGGCACAACATAGGATGTATCAGGAACGTGCTACTGTTTTTCCCTGTTCCTGCTGCAGGGGAGAGTCAGGCCATACCCGAGATTCTCTTCTTCCAGGAATTCTTTATTGCATTTAAGATATTTCATTTCACAGGAAAGGCAAACACGCATCTTGGACATGGTTACCACAGTAATCCTTGAAAACTCAGAATGGCATTTGCATTTTTTTGCATAGTCCTTTCATCTTCTGCAAAATGGGGTGTATGCTATGTAACTGTGAGTACCTATGGTAATTTCACATCTTTCTCTTTGATTTCCTAAGATCGTAAGAGTATATGCAGACTGTTTTATATAATGGTTGACTTAGTGAGTATGGTGTCATCAAAGATAAACCTTTAATTTCAATTCTCTGAAGCTACTAATGTTTCACTCTTTGCAGATGGAACATTAAATATATATACATACTCAGTTTTCCTTTTTTTGTTTCTTCTTTTATAACTGTTTGTATCATTATTTTCAGATGTGCCCAAAATGAAATTGAAGCTTTTAAAAATAAATTATTGCAGTAAATGTCATCTAACCAGTTTGTAGCTGATTGTGTCTGATGAAGGACTGCAGAATATGTGATGACATGAGTGTATGCATATGCATATGTAGGGAGCTCTGCTCTGTCCACATTGTCCTGTCCTTGAGAAGAGAATTCATAAACAGTGTTCCTTCTTGCCTCTGTGGAAAAAAGGATGAGTTCTTTACTCCAACCCAGACAAATCTCAGGATCATTTTGTTAGGCTCTGAGCCATGGGCTGGTAGTAGTGTGCAGACTTAATAGTGATTCAGGTAATCCCAAGGAACCAGTGCTGCTGCTCGTGCTTTGAGAAGTCTTTTGCTTCTGTGCCACATCCTGTCAGCTGTCTTCCCTCTCTGCCTCAGCAAGTTTCCTAGATTTGTTCTCAGAAATAGCAGAACTGGTTTTCTTGAAGCCAGTAATAAGGAAAAGCAAATACAGTGTTTGCTGGAAGCCCCCTGTACTGAAAAAAAGGTCAATGAAAATACTGATGTTCAAAGTCTGCCAGTCCTAAGCATGTAAAGCAGTGTTTCAAGAGGTACCAATAAACTGTACCTATGGGCAAATATTATATAAAACAAGTTCTAGACCTCTGTAAAATATGTTTGAAAATGAAGTTCTTCCTCACAGTCATAGAATAAGTTTTCAACATACCTGCTTTACTTAATTTTTTAAGTTTGAAAGGTCTTTTAATTTGAAATCAGATGCAGATTGTTTCTTGTGTCGGCATAAAGTTTACAAAACAAAAAAAAAAAAAAAACAACAAAAAACAAAACAAATGTGGGCAAACCCATTGACCTTATCCTGTTCTTAGAGTGCTTTCTCCACTTCCCTTTCAGCTCTTTGTATAAAATCTCACACATTGAGATTTCCACAACTCTGGAAAGTTATCAATCAACTTTACTGTGTAATTGTAGGAGATGTTTCTGTAAATGTCAGGTATTATCAGAGCACAGCACATTTAGAAGAACTCGGACTGAATAACCCCAAGGTTATATGCATTTAAATCTGACTTCATTATACAAGACAGAATATCTCTTTCTGAAAAGGTCTGTGATTTTTTTTTCCTTATAAGTTGCTATGCTTTAAAATCAGTAGAAAAAAAGCACTTAAAAGCAGAGCCATGAGGGCCAGAGCTGCACAAAGCATTGATATTGTATGTGTTTATGTAATAGTGAGATGCAATACTGTGTTATTCATTATGCCAAAAACTACCTCTTCAAGAAAAGACTAATTTCTTCCCTGGTAAGACTGACAAAACAAGAATTAGTTATTTATCGATATAAAATCTTCCGATTTAGTATTGTGTGTCACCTGGCTTGAAAGTAAATTTGTACAGAAAGGTGTCCCTCTGAGTCCAATTTAGAATTACTTGGATCTTTGAAATGTCCCTGAAGTGGCTGAGGAAGCTCTCCTGAGGTTGGCTTTGAAACGAGGGAGAGCAAAAGTCAAAACAGGCCAGAGGAGGCATATCTGAGCCGCATCTCTGCTGCCCAGACTGATCAGTGCATGAGCAGCTCCTACCGGCGGTCTCCAGCTGAGGACCCCACTGTATGCTCTGTCTTTTCCTGCAGCTGGCTGTGAACCACAGTGGGAATCCTTGGAAGTTTTTTTTCCTTGGGGTGCGTAAGCAGTGGTCTCTGGGGTGAGCAGGTCTCTGGTGCAGCACGTCTTCAGATCTCGGTGGGCACAGAGAGTGTCTGCTAGAGGCAGGGAGAAAACACCCCTTCCTGGACACCAAGATGCTTGTGGCAGCTGGCAAGTATGGCACCATGGTTGCTGCCTTTTGAGCAGCATTTGAAAGGGCAGCAGTGATTGCTGGGGCATGGCATGTGTAGGTGCGGTAGGACTGAGCGTCTTCAATAGAGGAGAGCAGAAGTTCAGCTGTTAGGGGTATCAGCTGTATTTTGTGTGTGATAGCAGAGCAATTTAGCACCTGTTTCAAAACAGTGATTTTCTTTATTATTTTTTTTCCCTCCATATGGGTAATTTATTGTAAAATGGACACCTCTAGTAGTAGTCAATAACTGAGTTTCTTCCAGTGATTCTTCTTCCCCCATGGCTTCAATATTGGGCTGCAGCTTACATTTTGCCTATGATCCGCTTTGCAAACCTGAGTGCTGTTTTACATCTGGCTCTTAAATGATAGTGAAAAAGACATGCTGTATTCACACAGGATTCCAGCTATTAATGAAATTCCAGAAATTAATGACATTTGATCACATGATGCAGTTAAACTTTTAACTTCTGTCAGAATTGTGATGCACAGGTGCTTAGCTGAGCCACAGCACATGCAGCACAATTGCTATAAGCTGCCAGGTCTGTAATTGCAGAGCAATGTTATGGTTTTGTCCTCATTCTTTTATTTGCAGTTTATTTGAGCAGTGGCTAGAAATCAAGTCTGTTTCCTATTTTCAAATATCACCTTCTTTATTTGCTTTTTCATGGGCCTTGCTGGAAGCTTGCAGAAAATGTGTAACCCAAAGAAAGAATCAAATGCCCTATGCTGAACTTTGTGCAGAAATAGAATCGTGGAAGCAAGTAGACAAAATCAAATGCAATAGCTAGGGGTGTGAAAGGTATGTATTAATTGCACTGCAGATTGTGGGTAGAGGATGCTTGGGAGATCACTCTACCTCCCCACCTGGCACCATGGCCATCTCTCCACAGTGCATGTTCAAGTACAAGAGAGGAGGAAGAGAAGGAACAAGGAAGTTGTTCACTTTGGTTTTATGTCAGTGTGTAGTTATGGCATGGCCAGGACATACAGTACCTAGCATCTGTGAAGTCTCCTGGGATGACTGAGTGATAGTAGAGTCATTCATGATAATGAAAGGCAAAATAATGAAAAAGTCAATCTGTATCACAGAGAGAGAAGGAACTGCAAATAAGTGAAGGCTAAAGTGTTGTCTCTTTTTCTTCAGAGTTCACAAGCTAGGTTAGCCGTGACCTGATAGTTAACACATTTAATGTCAGCAACAAATGGGTAAGAACTTAGCATAAGATAGTGAAATAAAAGGTTAGACTTGTGTCTTGGTCCTGATAAATACTGCTGTCGGGAAGTAGCTGAGGTAACTGTGATTATTTTTTATCTGTGAAGACATATGGAAGATAGACAAGATCCATAAAACTGAAAAAGAAAAACGATTGTCTTCCCCCAAAAGAAAGCAAACAGGAGGTTCTGGGGAAATTTGGCGGAGAGACAGATTGATTTTTAGGCAGGAGTTATAGTTAAATTGCTTGAAAGTACCTAGAAATTAACAAGGCAGTAGGTAACTTGCAACATCCATCTGTAAAGTTCAAATTGTAACAAATCATAATATCATCAAATGGTTTGGGTTGGAAGGGACCTTCAAAGATCATCTAGTTTAACCCCTGTGCCATGGGCAGGGATCAGTCAAATTTCTCTCTGTAATTCTACAAAAAACCTGGTGAGTTGAAAAGGAGCAGCCATGGCATTGCCATCAGGGAGCTGAGGCAATGTGGTCTAAATGGAACCACTGTAAGTAAAAGTACTTGGAGTACTTGGAGTGAATGCTGGCAAAAAATGGTTCACTGTCAAAGAAGGTGGATTTATGGTTCATAAGACTCTGGCCAGAGACCAGTGATATTCCAGTGATTTTCCTTAATGAACAAGGAGTAAATTTTTTTACATCTGCAGATTATAGCAAACTGGGTTACTGGCAGCAAGGTTAGAATTGAAAGCTATATGAAAAAATTGGAGAAGTGCTTTGAATATGTGGAATATGATTCAGTAGCTAAAAAGGCAAACTCTTGCACTTAGTTGGGAATAACTGTAGTAAACCAATACTGTATTTGTTTACTAGATTATATATATATATATATATACAAGTGTATGATAAACAGTAGTATTGTAGAAAACAATGTGGGGATATGGGGCAGGTCACAAATTGAACATACAAAAATGATGTCTTAATATTTGGGGGGGGGGATATCACACTTCAGTTTGAGCATGGAATTTTGAAAATGATAATTTCAGTTAAGAAAGTATTATATTTCCTTAGCCTCAATAAAAGAAGGCTGGAGATGTAAGTCTTCAGATATGTAAATGGTTCCTGTAAATAGTGAGATGGTAAACATTTTTTCTTTTATATGCTTTTGTGGTAGGAGAAGTAATAGAATTAACTTGTAGCTAAGGAGGTTTAGATTGAAATGAAGAGAAACCTTTCTAATTGTAAAGAGAGTTAAAAACTGCAATGAATTCCTTAGAAGGCTTGTAGAGTTTCCACTTTTTTTGTAACCTGGTTAAACCAGTATCTTCTGTATGCTTTAGGGGCAGCTCATTCTCTCTTGAGGTGAGATATGGCTGCATCTCAGATTTTTCTATCATTTCTGTATTAAGTATTCATATTGTGGATACTTGATCTCATACTGCTTAGTATTACAGTCCCCTACTCACTCTGTTTCAGTGCAGAAGATAATCCAATAACAGAGAAAGTCTATCTGCGCACATCTTTGAGACTTAGCAAATTCATTTTACCTATTGATTGCAAAACCTATTTAAGTATGATCAGAATATTGATCAGTTCTCCTGCATTAGCAGATAGGGCTGTGAGATTCCAGTTTCTTTACCTGACTGAGCTCCCTTCTTACAATAGCTGTTAGAAATATCTGTTAGAAAAACAGATATTAAGTCATCTGATACAACATGAAGGAAAAACCACATCATGATTGGGAAAATTAAGTCAATAGGAGGAATTAAAAAATTGCCAAAAGAAGTAACTCAGAAGATCATGAAGTAAGCGCTATTTTCATTCATCCATAAATGGAAAACTGAGTTTAGAGCTGAAATTCAGTAACAGTTCTAAAATTTATTGGTGCCTATCCTACTGAAAATAATGTGCTGTCGTTTAAGCCCTGCCAGTAACTGAGAACCATGCAGCCACTCACTCACTCCCCCTCTTCCTTCCCACTCGCAGAGGGATTAGAACTGAAAGCATGTAAATACTGTGGGTTGGGAAAAAAGCAGTCCAATAACTGAAGTATAATACAAAATTACTACTGCTACCACCAATAATAATGATAATGATAAGGGAAATAATGGGATGAGAGAATATAAAACTCAAAGGGGAAGAAAAAAAACCCAACAACAATAAACACAAATGATGCACAATACAATTGCTCGCTGCCCACCGATCAATACGTGCTGTGGTGTGGAATACCCCTTTGGGTAGTTTGGGTCAGGTGTCCTGTCTCCTGGCTTCCCGTGCCCCTCCTCCCTGGCAGAGCATGAGTCTCAAAAGTCCTTGATCAGAGTAAACATTACTTAGCAACAACTAAAAACATCGGTGTTATCAGCACTGTTCTCAGACTAAAGTCAAAAACACAGCTCTGCACCAGCTACTACAAAGGAGAAAAATAACTGCTGCTGCTGAACCCAGGACATAAAGTACGTTGCTATGTTGATAGAACATTTGTATTTGTGAATTGTGATGTTAGTGTTAGGTGGCTCTTATTTTTTATTACGAGCAAATATTTAGTTAAAGTAAAATGAAGTTGCATGTGGAAAGTCCACCAAAGAATGTCAAGTTCCACACTTCCCCTTCCCCCCCCCCCCCCCCCCCCCGAAAAACCCGAAAAAGGTACTTTTGAACTCTTCGTTAGGGACTATAGTGACAGGACAAGGGGGAATGGGTTTAAGCTTAAACAGGAAGTTTAGGTGAGATGAAAGGAAGAAGTTCTTTACTGTGAAGGTGGCGAGGCACTGGAATTGGTTGCCCAAGGGTGTTTGGAATACTCCATCCCTGGCAGTGTTCAAGGCCAGGTTGGGCAGAGCCTTGGGTGACATGTTTTAGTGTGAGGTGTCCCTGCCCACGGCAGGGGGGTTGGAACTTGGTGATCTTAAGGTCCTTTCCAACCCTAACTATTCTATGATTCTATGGTTAGTTTTTTGGTGTGTTTTTTTTTTTTTTTTTTTTTTTAGTCAGCACGCAGCACTTTAATACTTAAGTAATTTCATGCTAATTTAGTTAGACAAGGAATCCTCTGTCAGTGTTATAAAGTTAATAACAGCTTGTAACTTACTGCTGAAATCCTGTGGACATAGCTCTCTATGCTTAAACCATTTCTTATAATGTATTTATGGATTATAATGCAACACTTTGCTGTGTGGTGAAAATCTTTGAGAAGATGTTAAAAAATTAAATGTGTTATTAGTGTGGAATAAAATTGATAGCCTTGCTAGATACAGTCTTGATGTACACAGCATTGCAATGTCTTTGTCTCATCTTTGTATTTCAGAGTTTCAGTCACCAGAAAGGTAATTATTTGTGAAGCTCTGTGGTCAGATTAGGTGCAGTGGCCACAATGGGAAGACTAGAGAATTCTATTGTTACATTTTACAACTAATGGTGGTCTAATAGGGATTCATTCAAGTAGGAGTTATGCCAAAAATGCAAATGGAACTTTAAGAGGGTCTGCCTGGGGATACTGGAAGATGCAGGTTCTTCTAGATAAGAATAGCAATGGGCTCCTGGGTGTGGGTTCAGTTAGATCAGCTCTACCAGAATAATGCATATTTAAAGAAAGCAGTCGACTGTAGGAAGCCCCATCAGTTAATAACTGGAATGGAAGATAAGAGAGTTAAAATTTCTTCTATCAAAGCAGTTCATTAGCTGCCTGACTAGCTTTGATAGGAAAGTGTCTGCTAGAGAAAGAACTTGGTATCATTTAGTTGCCTATAACTTAGCTGTCTGATATCACTGACCCAATTTGAACAAATAAAAAAGAGAAAAAAAGAAGACATATCTAATAAGGAATAAAGTTCTTAATAGAACCTCACAAATTCCTAAACACCTAAATGAATATGCAATTAATCATATAGCTTGCACCCATATATAAACTAGCAGTAGGCCAGAGAGATCTGTAGGTATCTATAGGTAGATCTCTCAGTAATGCTGAGAGAACAATGAACTTTTTAACAAATATTGATTGTTAGGGTCACATTTAATCTCATTCCCAAAGCATCCACATGTAATCCATAGATGTCTGTGCTCATTTAATATTAGCTGGAACGGGAATGGTGCATAGTAAGGTCACTCTGTAGACTTTTACTAAACATTTATTTGTTTAATGGCAAACTGAGATCTACACATGAAATAGGTGCCTGAAATGGCTCTTTATGTTCATGAGGATAGCTGTGCTCTGTACCACTGAAGACCATGTAATTTTGTTACTGAATTCAGTCACAGAAGTTCCAGACTTTAAGAGTGCCAAAAAGGTTACACTGCTCAGTCTCAGGCCATAGAAATGGATGGAGAATATATCTGCACACTATGAGAGGGTGGAATCGTATCCTTCCTTATCACCATATCCAAAGCTTGGCTGCTTGTATTAGTCTGCACACATGGTTATTATCTTTGAGAGAAGTCTGAATCATCATATATATTTGTGATTTGTTTTCTTTTTAATCTCACCTTCCATATTGAATGTATAGATCTTAGAAGGAAAATAGAATTAAAGGGAGTTAAGTAAAAGTCATGCCAACTGCTGCAACATTAACAGAGATTCTTTACTGACTTTGCTAAATTGATGATAAATTTCTTTAAAGGAGGAGATGCTTTGGGGTAACTTGATGGTCAAGTTACAAACCAAACAAATTGTTCTCCCTCTTGAGTATGTGGCCTATGTATCACATAACTCTTATGACAAATAAAACACTTAAAAAAAAAAAACAAAAAAAAACAAAAACAACCCAACAAAAAACCGAAATCAAATATTATAAAAGAGGATATAGATGTTCAAAATGGATGCAGCTCAATATAATCCAGAGAGTTAGAAAAGAGTACAGCAACTTCAAATTTGGCCAGTGGATTATACTGAAATAGCCACTGCTTACTTTGAAATCTTAAGAGGTTTAATTTGATTAAAGTCCCATTATTATTTTTAAAAGGACAGAAATGTGAATTTTACTAGGTAGTTCTTCATATTAAAGGTTCTTAAACATTTTTATAACCCCCGCTACTGAAATTAAAAAAAGGATTGATCTGTTTTTACTCATTATGTAACCACTTTAGGTTTAATCATTTAATTCTGCCCATTGAATTACAAGGAAGATGAATAAATGTCAAATAAGCAGTTATATTACAGACTTTGCTTCACTTGGGTATGTGAGAGGAATATAAGCACTTTACACGAAGTTTTTGATATAAAATCACCTTGGTTTCTTTGGTTTGATTATGTTTCTTTACTGTGAGAGGGTGAGGCACTGGAGTGAGCTGCCCAAGGAAGCTGTGGATACCCCACCCCTGGCAGTGTTCAAGGCCAAGTTGGACAGTGCCTTGAACAACCTGATCCAGTTGGAGGTGTCCCTGCTCACAGCAGGCGCATGGAACTAGGTGATCTTAAGGTCCTTTTCTGACCCAAACCATTCTATGATTCTGTGATCTTATGGTGGCTTTAGCATGTGTAGAATGGGTAAAGGTAGCAATTTCCAAGGGCTTACATGTCAGATTTACAGAGGTATTTAAATGCCTAAAATGTGGATAAGCACCAAAGATGATTTTTAAGAATCATGATAGAAGTATGCATCTCACTGATTTATTGACATTTCATTGACTTCATCTGACACCTAAATGCAGGATTGAAAATGATGTGAAATATGGCCATGAGAGAACTGTTATTAATGTCCCTACAAAAGTGCTCCGACATAGAATAATCGGTTGAAGTTATAACCTCTCCCCCTGGGTTGCTGTTGTTCCATCTCCATGGACAAATAACTCTTTAGGATTTCATTGCGCAAATAACTGAAAATCTCCAGTTATCAATTCTTTTGTAGATATCTATCTCTCTCTCTCTCTCTCTCTCTCTCTGTCTCTGTCTCTCTCTCTCTCTCTATATATATATATATACTGCTGTCAATTAAATAGTAGTACAAACATCAGTTTACTGCCTATTTGTTTCTGGATACAAATTGCACTTTAATGAACAAAGCAAAGTTTACAGAGATCAATACAAATGTTTCATTTTCAATCAATACAATATTCTTGTCAGAGATACAAGTTTCCTGTAACCATCTCTATTTAGGTACATTCATGTCACAGGTGGGAATGCTTAAGAGGATCCAATAGCAAACTATTTTAATCAATACCTAGATTTGAAAGGCCCAGAGTGTGGATAGGCTTCCCTAACATAGGATTTCTTCTGTCAAGGATATTTTCCTTTCTGCTTTTGTCAGTTGATCTGTCAAAATCTGAATTTAGATTATTTGCTTCAAAATATAATCTGAAACATTTATGTTGGGTTTAACAAATGTATTTGAATTCAGTTGTCATAGAGTGGCTGTTGAGCTTGTTAATCTTTACTGTAGCAACCGCCATCAGAACTTCTTTCTTGAACAATATTCCTTTTTTTGGGGTTAGCAGAGGGTTTCTGTACAATTTAACATTTCTATTTATACAAGTTTCATCCAAAGGTCACAGTTCCTATGTATTGCAGGAAGTTCACAGGCAGAGCTTTTAAAAAAAAAATAGTTTTGGTCACTAGAGCAGTCTCACAAATGAAAAAAAACCAAAATATTCCTCTGAAGATCATATTCATTGTCATGTTCAGCTCAAAAAATACAATGTAAGTGCATTTGAAATCAAGCATGTTTTCCAGAAAATCATTGCAAAAAGAATGTTCCATGTAATGAAGATCTGGTTTGTTAAATCACTAGCTTTCTCACAAACTTTTTTTTTTTTTTTTTAATCAGAGTAGAAGCTCAGAAAACACACAGTTGACCTGTTTTGAAAATCGACCTGTAGCCCATGCAATGGTGAAATGGTGATAAAAAAGTAAATCTGGCTGAGTCTTGTTTACTCTATGTGCAAGAAAACATGTAGTATTGATACTTGCTTAGCTGATGTCTGATATGAAAGATTTTGAGCACGCTTACTGTAGCTTTTGCTCAGAGATTATTAGAAAAATGCATTTAATCACTGGCGCAGCTTTATACCTAAGGATAGCCACCTGAGGTTGCATCTCATAGTGACATGTGTCCTGCAACATCTTGAAGCTGGGAACTATTCACTCTTCACAAGCATAGCAACCACCACAAAATACAGTCAGTTCGTAAGCATGATGCACTGCCTTGTAAATCTTGGTTGCACAGATTATCAGAACAGGGGTTTAATGAAATGCTTGGAAGTGATGTTTCTGGATGGAAATAGGGACACTAGTGGGTTGGCAGATGGGGAAATCTATAAACATGATCCACAAAATTACGAAATGTTGAAAGACAGGGAGGAAAAGTCTACATCACATCACAACAAAATTAATTCTCAGGGGAACCATATTAATATAAGCAATAACATCTGTACTATCAGTTAAGCAGAAATATCTGTGACCTGTACTTTTGGTATGTTTTGTACCAGCCAACATAGATGAATAAAATATAGAGAGTTTTTCTGTTCTGTTTGAATTCATTCTTGAAGTTGCCTTTCAATGTTTTAACAAGGCAGTAGGTGAAGATGATGAATGACATACTTGCAGTGCCCTTTTAAATGTCTTGGCAAAAGCAGTGTCAAACAGGAAGCAAACTGTACTGCACTGTATCAAATATATTAACACAAGATGAGCCAAAGCCGTGTTGCATGGAGGTAATGGAAAGAAGATGTGTGGCAGTAATGAAGAAATTTTGCCAGTAGCCGTTGCTAGGTACACCATTCATGGTGATCTCATCTGAGAGTACTTGATAAATAAAGCTGTTTTGGTATTCCTTAACAAGAGGCAGTATCTGGTGCAATTTAGCAAGTGGTCTAATGAGTTCTGTGACTGTAGTCAGAGCAGAAAATAGTTTTCTGAGAAATATTTAACATCAAGAACAAACGAAGTAGTTACTGTTTTTAAAATAGAACAAAAAATGTAGTAAGAACATTCTATGAATGAAAAGGATGCAAATAGATTTTTTTAAAACAAAAAGAAACCCACCACCACTTTACCAGTCACTTCCCCGAAGAACAAAAAACCTAACGAAATAAGGCATTGAAGTATCAAGCTTATCATTGGAATCTGGAATTTGCTACTTCATTGAAGCAAGGACAAGTAACTTTCATGGAAAGCCTGTCTCTAGTAATACAGAATTGCTTAGGCTGAAGGAGAAGGGTCAGCCTGACCCAGGTCATTGCTGAGGACAGAGCTTCTTTTCACTAAAAACACCATTGCAACAACATAATTGAATCCATGGTGCAAGTGGATATAAATGGGGATTGCTGGCACTGCTTTGGCCTTTAAGAAGTAATACATAATCCTGTAATTGAAAACTTTTTCCCAGAGCAATGCCCAAAGACAAAATAAGTCTGTGTGGTTTTCAAACATTTTAACTATCCTGTCTCAGAATTCTCTTCTTGTAGGTCATTGTATGGCAGGGGTATCTTGCATCTACATTATACAGGAGGAACTCATCCCATCTTTCTCAGAAGAAGCATTGGCTGCATTCCTGGCTCCTTGATCAAAGAAAAATTGACTGACTGTCTCTTCTCTGAGTAGGCCAACAGGTCAGTCAGGAAAGCAGATAAATCTACTGGTATTTGCATCTCTCAACAGTGTTGAAAGGAGGAGTGTTGAATATGTGAATTCCTACAAAATGGGAGTTAGCAGTTACTTTGGTACAGAGAGAATGAGAGATCTTTTAAATTACATACACAGTCAGAGTTGAAATACCTTGAAGTAGATGGCAAAGACTAGACCTTTATGTAACTGTCCCAGAGAAATGTTTTAAGCACATCTTTGCAAAGCTCTCTTTGCACATGATGCTTTAAACCAAGCTTCAGTCTCATGCTCTGAGGAACACTGATAGTGTGACAGACCTAGCAGATCAAATGGTTGGGTCCACTTTTTAGTGAAGTATTAAGATGTGTCCCTTTATTATCCAATTTTTGTCTTCTTTTTAAGTAAGGACAAGTCTTTTTGGGTATTTGAGCATGAAAGGTTGTTAGCCTGGGGCCTTAGGCAATAAATTGATGTTTCAGTGAAGGCAGTCAACCACCTGCACAAATTTAACCTTTTTAATTCTATTTATTGTCTGAAAATATAGCACCAGATTAGATGTTTCCTGGAGAGCCGAGTTTGGTGTGAGATATTCACTTTGTTATAGCTTCTTTGAGATCACTGTGAAGTAGTTCCCTGTGCTAAATGAATAGCTCTCTTATCATGACCTTTTAATCGCTTCATCATGAAGAGGTCTTTTATTTGCTACAAGAGTCTACTTCATGTTGCCCCTGTCAAAGGAACTGTAATATCATAAAACGGCCACAACAGAAACTAATACAGAAATATGATACAATAAGAGAAAATTAGTGAAGGTCAGCCTAGTTGACTACAAGCAGCATCATGGCCTGCTAATGGGAAGTGCTGGAGTGGATAACTAGCTGTGAGCTCAATTGTTGGAAACTGCATGTAGAGGTGATATTTTGCTTGGTTTTGTAACAAGGTAGTGGAACAGAAGGGAACAATATAAGCCAGCTAGCAGGACCAGCAGCGCTAAAAAAATCACAGAGATAAGGGAGATGAATCGGACATGATCAAAAAGGAAATTTAAAACTAAATAATAAATTTAGCCATAATGGTACTTCAGGAACTGACCCCTATGGACAAGATATACTTTTCATGCTGTCTTGACACAGGTGTAATTTATTGAACACACTGGAGTTCACACACTGGTACAGAACTGATGTAAGAAGAGGAGAAATCTAAATTGCAGCATTTGTATCATTCGAAGAGTTTAAGGACGTTATCTAGAGAATGGTTTGGAGGGATAGAGTCCTGGCTATGTTGACTGCCTTAGTCGTAAAGGTTTGGTTGCAGTACAAGAGTGTTTAACCACATAGATTTCAAAAGTATTTGGGAAACCCGTTCATAGCTCAACTTACAGACAGATAAATACACAAAGTCAAGACAGACAGACAGTCGTTTTCTTATTAAAAAAAAAAAAAAATCCCACCACAGAGTAGCATACAAGAAGTCCCCTGGACAGTCTAGCACTCAGAAATACCATTAAAGATGTCTTGATACCACTGTGGGAGAATCCCAGAGAAGATGACCTACACATAAGAACCCACTACATTCTTGCTTTTCCGTGTGGCATATCCACACTGAGCAATTAATGGTGATGGTAAGCAAGATAGAGAAAGGCCTTTATGGAGTAAGGGGTGGATGCTGTCCTGGGTTCAGCAGTAGCAGTTGTTTTTCTCCTTCTTAGTAGCTGATGCAGCGCTGTGTTTTGACTTTCAGCCTGGGAACAGAGCTGATAACACAGATGTTTCAGTCTGACCAAGGACTTTCTGAGCCTCATGCTCTGCCAGGGAGGAGGGAAAGCTGTGAGGAAGCAGAGACAGGACACCTGACCCAAACTAACCAAAGAGGTATTCCATACCACAGCACATCGTGCCCAGGATGTAATGGAGAGTTACCCGGAAGGGCTAGGGCACTGCGGGGTTGGGCGAGTTATTGGTCGGCTGATGTTGAGGTGTTGTATTCTCTTCCCTTGTTATTTCCTGTATCATTATTTGATTGGTGGTAGCAGTAGTGATTTGTGTTATACCTTAGTTACTAAACTGATCTTATCTCAACCCATGGGAGTTGCATTCTTTTCGATTCTCCTCTCCTTCCCTCCGGGAGTAGAAGGAGGGAAAGAAGGAGGGGGGGAGTGAGTGGATGAGCTGTGTGGCTCAGTTTAAACCACGACAGAAGTTCGTGTATTTGAGTGCTTTGATTGTATGTCAAATTCCTGAGAAAAAGAAGGCAGCTCTAAATGCCACTCTGTCCTGCATAAATTTCCTTCATCAGTCCCGAGAGCCACCATGCCCACACAGTGCAGATCTGCTTACTGCTTTCCCTCCTTACTGCCTATTCTCTTATTAACCCAATTCTCTTCATATTCAGCCCTGTAAGGGAGTCTGTTCTGGTTTACTATGAACTTCTTCTGTCTTTTTATTATTTCTCTTTTTTCCTATCCCGATATTTTTAGCCCTAACTTTTTGTCTTCCTCTTCCAATCTGGCATGCTTGCTTGTTTACCCATCTGCTTTCCCCAGCCCAGTTTATTTCCCATTTTCCCTTTGCATTTTTTCAGATCCACAGCCATTTATCTCATTGCTTGTCCTTTCTCCAGCTCCACAAGGTCTTTTCATCTCCTCATGTCATTTGTAAGCAAAAAGAAGAGGACCATCCAGTATCTGCTTTCTCACTGCTGCCTGAGTAAGTCAGATTGCCTGGAGAAGAAAAGACATAATGAGACTTAGTTTTTACTTCAAAATCAGCCCATTGTATAGCTTGATTTTCTTTTGTATCATCATGATTTGGGGGGAATCTTCAGTTCAATTTTGTGCTCAGAACCTGGACATTTCATTTTATATAGAATGTGACTTTAGAAAATACACTTTCTCAACATCTTTTTTTATCCATTTCTTTACACATAATTTTTCACTTGAATCACCTTATGTACATTTTTGTAAATATCACCACATGTTGAAGTGTGTCTCTTCAAAACAAGGCGTTATCTTTTCTGCATTAGCCTATTTTATCTTTAGCAATCCATTTGAATAAACACAATATGAGAGGAACATATTACCTTGGAAGAGCTGAGAAGAAAACCAAGTCTTGGCTCGATTCTTTCTTCTACAGTATCCCAAAGAGCAAACTAAATTAAACTATCACTAAAAACTAAGGAGACTTGATGAAGCTCTGCCTTCAAGAATCTGTGATTTAAAATATATTTTGGTTTCAATTAACAGTTTTAATGTGTGTGAATGTACTCAATACAAGTTTCCCATAAAGGACGACTGTTGTGCCGGATTTGGGTTCTACTGGAAGGATCCTGTAAAGAGATCAGACTGTTTAGATGATCAGGCAGTATTACTTAAATACATATTTTTCAAAGACAGATTTAGTATCCTCAGCTGCAGTGATGAGCTGCAAGAACTCTCAGCAGCCTCGTATTTTTATGGAGATAAAGTTCTGGCTGTGTTAGAATTGATATCTTCTGTTTCCCCTTAATGCTAGTCCAGATCAAGGTACACATGAACGTTGTGAAGCTGCTGCCGACCAGTTCAGGAAAAACCAAGTTTCTACAAATCCAGAAATAATCATCAAGTCTAAATTTAAATCATGCTGAATATGAGTGTGAGCATACACTTAAGAATGATATGCATGTGCATGTGTATCAATATAAAATATGTACATGTTAGGCTTGAGGCTTGAGATTTACCAGTTTTGCTGTCATGTAGCGATGATTTCAGTGAAGTCATACCTGGTTTTCAATGCTGAAAGTGAATAAGCGAGAAAAAAATCATACAAGATTTTGTTGTAAGTCATCTCATACAAGACTCAAGAAACATATTTTATGTTATAGTGTAACTAATAGAATTTCAAATGACAGTGATATATGAGGCTTTCAGAAGTAGCAATGCAGAACATTCTTTTTTGAATAATTCACTCATCTGAAGTTGTTACATATTCAAAAATGATTGAGTTGCATATCCAAATATAGGGTGGTCTATCTCAGCTGTTGATGTCGAAGAAAAAGAAGTTTCAGCAGTTATTCTGAACAGTGGTTTGTATCGCATTACTGTTTGTTAGATGAACTGAGTTTAACTGACTGTGAATTAATTAACAGTCTGCAGTGGATGCCTTTTTCTTGAGATAATTAATCTTATTGAGAAATTATATGTGGAACAGTTGAAGCTTTAGAAGATTTTCTAGAGGTGCTTTTGTGTTTAGGCTTCCATGACAGCTTTTTCTCTTATAGATAAATTGCATGTCTAGAAATATCTTGCCTTTATATTTATTTTGATTTGGCAGCATATCGTTGTTACAGCTGGCAATATTTCATACCTCAAAGTATTAATGCTAACCGTAAATTATTATCAATGATATGCAGTGGTTCCTATCAGTCATGACAAGTAATTCATGTTGATTGAAACAAATAAATATGGTGCTTTGCAAAGTTATAACCTTGTCATTTAACTTCAGTGCTCAAATGCATCCAGCTGTCTTAGATTAACTCTTTGCAATTAGATACAGAGCTTTCAGAAATGAGATATTCCACCTATGAAGGCCAAATATTGCAAAAAATTATACAGAGATTTAGACATCAATATTGGCAAAGTTTGCCTCTAGTTTTTTTGTTTCACAATTAGGTAGAAGCAATAGGATTCAAAGATGTATGGGAATTTGTCATCTCATTATTATAGACACTTTGGTTGGTCATTTCTCTGAGTTTACCCTGAAATCCATTGAAGAACACATTGGGAATCTCAGCGTATGATATTATTTAAAATGAGAAGCCCCATAAGCTTTGTTTCAGATGTAGGAGGTCAGACAGTACTTTATTTAAGCACAATGATCATAGCAGTCCTTCCTAGCTGAAGGAGCTATGAATTAATGTATCATTAGCTTCAGTTTTAAATTAAGGTAAGCTGAAAAGTTTTACTGGATTGTGGTGCAAATCTGCAATTCATGAAGGAGTTAAATTCTGTGACTCTCTCTACTCCATATATAATCCATATTAAAGTAGTCATTAACTCATGTTAAATTCTTGCTGAGTCTGGGACCAGGAAAATAACAGCCAAAAACTACATCTCCCACGAACAAAAAGTACATTACTAGAGCATGGTGTGAGCCATTTTTAGTGTATACCTCTAATTGAGTTGAACTTTGGTACCAATACACAGTCTGAGGTTTCACTGTATTTGTTGCCATGGCATGAAACCAACTGAAATCCAATCTTTAACCAATATTATTTTCATAAATATGCAGAGTCAGTCCATATTATGTGTGTTTTATTCAAACTCTTAATTTGTAGTGTTAGTGTTATGTAGTGGATTTATATGTCTGTGGTTCAGAAGTTAATGCTGCAGAGGTCTTTCTTTACTGTTAAAACACTGAAGCAGTGAATTACCTGAAACCCAAACATGGCTGAGCCATATTTAGTTGTTTAATCCCCTTTAGAAGTAGTTCCTGTGCTGAAGAACACAGAGTCTAGACAGGCAAGTGAGGAACATTTGAAGTGAATGATAATAGAGTTTTAAAGAAAGATGGATTTAACCTGATAATGTTATTGATAACATTGACACTAATAATTTATTTAGCACATAAATTGCAAAATAGATGGAAGATTCATCCAGCAGCTGTAGTCATGGTACAGCCTTTGGCAGTAGTCATGCTCCTGCTAATTTTATCTTATTAACGCCATCACAGGTTTTACTAACAATGGTGTCATAATTCTCACAATCTAAAGGGAAGAAAAGAATATATAATTTTTATTGTTTTGTGAAAGTTCTGGCTTAGCACATCAGATACTGATCTTCTTTGCACTGCAGCCCTAGCAAAGTCACATGTAAATCTCATGAAAAGGAAATAAGGAATAGAATGTTATGTGAATGTTGATCCTCATTTTTTGGAGAGCAAGAAGTTGCTGCTTGGAATTCTGATGGCATAAGGCAACACCCTCCATCTGTAATTCATTTGCTTTCAGCAGACTAGTACAAAGGACAGAATTTGGCCACAAATAATTTGGTGTTCTCCAAATGTGTAGCAGAATAGAGAGTTTGTATATGACATTAATGACACACTCAAAGTCTTTTCCCATTTCATTACTGAAAATTAGAATTTGTGTAATTCAGTATAACTTGTATAGGCTGTGATTTTGTATAGAGAGTGAACTTGAATGTATAGTAACTCAGCTTAGTAAAAATATGTAATGCAGTTATTTATTTTAGCTGCCTCATTTCATGCTAGCTAAAAATTAAGTAACAAAAGTTAGATCTCTGCCATACAGCAGAATGTTATAGAGCCATCCAGCCTCCTTTCAGCCTTGACTTTTATGTTGTTACACTTTGTGTAGATACTAATTGCTGTTTGAAAATGCTGTGGCTGGATCAATGCAGTGCTTGAGGAGCTGTGCCAAAGCCCTGTGTATGAGCAATGTGGGTTCATGAACAACTAGCTCAGTATTGCACTACATTGCGCTCCCAGTTAACTGGGGTTTGATCATGTGCGTTAGATGGCTTGTGTGCATCTGTGGGATAGATTTACCCAAAGCCTGCAACACAATCTCATTTTGTCTCCTGATCACTTGCTTTTGATGTGACTGTGTTGCAAGCATAGTGCATTAATTTCAGTAATCCTTCAAAAAGTCTCAGTAACCATTCTGTGCATCTGTATTTCATTCCGTGTCATCATATGAGAGTATTTTCTTGCATAAACGGTTGGTTATCTTTTAAATCGGCCTTGTAATCGTTTTACTATGGCAAAGTCTTTTGCTTTGGTTTTGAGCATAAGCAGATTTTTCAGTAATTCTTAATTCTGCTTAATTCAATTGTAGAAAAGAGGATGAAGGCTAAATACTCATGTTGCTGTTCTTCTGACTGTGTACAACAGCCAGTAGCTCCTGTGTCTGGCACTCACCAAACAAGTTTAAAAACACGCTGAATCATTTCACTAATGTATTATGAGTGATCTTAAAAGTGAGAAGGGCCATGGGTAAATGAAAAAGTGAGTGCCCTTGGCAAGATGTCTTCCTGTTTATTTCCACGATTCAGTGTAACCTCTCCCTTGATTTCTTTGTTCACATGTGTTTTGTGATAAAAAGTGTAACACAGGTTATTAAATAGGAAGGATCAATTTAGTTTTAGGTAGGCCTTTTTTTCAGCTGGGCTCAGGAATGTTTGCTTCTCAGTAAAACTGCTGTTACAGACGTGATGGCCTGAAGAGAAAAGGAAGACAAGATTTGTGGGAAGAGGTAATATCTTTTATTAGACCAGTTGATGTAGCTGGAAAAAATAGAAATGCTTTCAAGCACGCAAAACCTTTTCCGTGTCAGGTTCTCTAAGCTTTCAACTGTATAGTAACTGACTCATGCCTATGAAGCAATAAAAGCAGCTTCTTTCTCTTTTTATAAATAATACTGTCTGACAATCATCCATTTTTTGGACAAGCATCCAGTATTGCAGCAGTTAAAACTTTCCACAGTTAAGTTTGATTATCATAGAATCACAGAATGGTTTGTGTTGGAAAGGACCCTATGATAGATAACCTTGTTCCAAACCCCCCCTTGCTTTGTCTGCTGTGTCACTTGCTTTAATTCTACTTAAATGCATTGATATGTAGAAGAAGAATATAATATTTTTTCATTCAGACTAGTAGTCTCTTAAAATACTAGATTTTGATTTCCATGTGATCAGAAGTGTAAATTAACACATAAAAGATCTGATATCTCACTGATGAAGTGTAACAATCTGTATGGTCATGAACTTTATATGAGAAACTGCCTCTCTGTCCAAGTCAGTGTATGTGTTCTCAGATGAGTGGGATGGGCATGATGGCATAAATGGCAATTTTAGTTATTTTATGGTAGGGGAATGGTAGGATATGGAAGAGGAAAATGGATGACCCAGGGAACTATAGAGCAGTCAGTCTCACTTCTGTGCCTGGCAAAATCTTGGAGCACATTCTCCTGGAAGGCATGCTAAGACACATGAAAAACAACGAGGTGGTTGTTGGCAGCCAGCCACTAAGCTTCACTAAGGGGAAATCCTGCCTGACCAATTTGGTGGCATTCTATGATGGGGCTACAAAACTGACAGACAGGGTAGAGTATTTGATGTCATCTACCTGGACTTGTGCAAAGAGTTTGATACTGTCCCACACAACATCCCTCTCTCTAAATTGGAGAGACATCAATTTGATAGGTGGAGCACTCGGTGGATAAAGAACTGGCTGGATGGCAGCATGCAAAGAGTTGTGGTCAATGGCTCAATATGCAGCTGGAAACCAGTAACGAGTGGTGTCCCTCAGGGATCGGTGTTTGGACCAGTCTTGTTTGACATCTTTGTTGGTGACACAGACAGTGAGATTAAATGTACCCCCAGCAAGTTTGCCAATGACTCCAAGCTGTGTGGTTCGGTTAATATGCTAGAGGGAAGGAATGCCATCCAGAGGGACCTTGACACGCTTGTGAGGTGGGCTGATGCCAACCTTATGAAATTTAACCATGGCAAGTGCAAGGTCCTACACCTGGGTTGGAGCAATCCCAGGCACAGCTACAGGGTGAGCAGAGAAGGGATTCAGAGCAGCCCTGTGGAGAAGGACTTGGGGGTGTTGCAGGTTGACAAGAAACTGAACATGAGCCAGCTTCAGTGTGAGCTCACAGTCCAGAAAGCCAACCGTATCCTGGGCTGCATCAAAAGGAGCATGAGCAGCAGGTTGAAGGAGGTGATCCTGCCCCTCGACTCTGCTCTTGTGAGACCTCACTTGGAGTATTGTGTGCAGTTCTGGTGTCCTCAACATAAAAAGGACATGGAACTGCTGGAACAAGTCCAGAGGAGGGCCATGAGGATGATCAGGGGACTGGAGCACCTCCTGTATGAAGACAGGCTGAGAAAGTTGGGGCTGTTCAGCCTGGAGAAGAGAAGGCTGCATGGAGACCTCATAGCAGTCTTCCAGTATCTGAAGGGGGCTTATAAGGATGCTGCAGAGGGACTCTTCACTAGGGACTGTAGTGGCAGGACAAGGAGTAACAGGTTAAAACTTAAACAGGGGAAGTTTAGATTGGATATAAGGAAGAAGTTATTTCCTGTGAGGTTGATGAGTCACTGGAATGTGTTGCCCAGTAAGCTGTGAATTCTCCATCCCTCGTGGTGCTCAAGGCCAGGTTGGACAGAGCCTTGGGTGGGATGGTTTAGTGCGAGGTGTCCCTGCCCATGGCAGTGGGGTTGGAACTAGATGATCTTAAGGTCCTTTCCAACCCTAACTGTTCTATGATTATATGATTCTGTGGTACACTACTGCTTTTTTTAATTATTCTTAGTGGGAAGGGCATATATTTTAAATAGTCTCTTTTATTTGCTAGGTACAATACAAATAAATAGATAACTGCCTTAGGGATATTGCATGTGAGATATATACTCCATTTTGCTGATAACTTCGGAATAACTGAAAATATTACTGTAAATGCTAAAATTTTCTGTGTATTTCATATACTATCACTTTTTATTGTTCTTGCTCAGACTGAGTTTTGTTATGCCCTATGAGAAGTCTTTATTGAACCTGAAAGTATAATTTACAGAGTTACATCAGCACTGAGAACTGCAAAGATGAGTTCATAGTATTTGTGTCAGCACGGGTAAAAATGAAAATATAGGACAGTCAGTTTGCTACTTTCCAAAAAGCTTTGCCAGCCAGGAGGCATCATTATTGCTCTAAGTAAGTAAGATGTAAAAGAATATAATTGGTTAATAATATAGGAATTTGATAAAGGATGCCTGAGTATTTTGTGATTATATCTCTGTGAGGTTCTAATGCCATCATATGCCTTCTACTTCCCTGGAGCTGAGGGCCTTCATCCTGTAAAAAAAACCCAACCTGCTAGTGAGGTTTTCTTGGCTGCTTTTTAGCACAAACATTATGCTGCTGAGGGATGATTTCCAAATTACCCAGGACAGACAAGTATTTCCTGGAGTATATTAAAGAATTAGTGGAGTGTATTTGGCTAAATATGTAGGGCACATTGCTTTTCTGCATTTTGCTGGCCTATGCTTCAAGTTCCATGATAGTATTTCATTTTAAGAAACCTTAGAAAGACGAAGACATTCCTTGAAAGGTAGAAAATAAAGAACATATAAAACCCAAACCGCTATGTCATCAAAAAGTTCAGGTCATGATTGATAAGTGTGTAGTTTTTTTATTGTTGACTCTTAGCTGAATAATAGATTGTTATTTCAGTAAGTTTTGACTGGAACAATTTGTCTGGAAATAGTTGTTTCACCTTTTTCTTTTAGGTTCTTTGTAATATAGTGTTTGGTGTTTTTTTCATATGCAAATGCAGCTAACTTTTACAATGTTGAGCAGCATCACATGAAAGCTAGTCTTCAGTTTATAAACTGATAAAAGCCTGAATTCAGAGAAATATATTTCAAAACATTTCAGAATAGTAATGATACCACTTTGGATTTGAATGGCAAAGACAGTGATTGTAATGTTGGTCTCCTCTGGTTGTGAAGCTCTTTCAAAGGCATTAAGACTTCTAACACAAAGATACTAATACTTCTACATAAATATTTCAATAGCAGTTTTACTGCAAAGCAAGAAGAGAGTTTCCGTGTAAAATATGAATTATTATAATTGTTACAGCATAATTTGTATTAAAACAACAAAAAATATTTATTATTTTAGCATTTCTTGTTGAAATATATTCTATTTTTTAAAAAGTATTTCTTTTCTAAATACTTACCAGTCCTGTACATGTTATCTGTAATATCCTTTTCCCTTTTTGTTGAAGGGCAAGACCCATTCCTCTTTGCTGTAACTGGCTATATGAGACTGGCCCTTTAACAGCTTCTGGCAGGCGCCCTTCTGGATAACCTCTGGCAGTGTACACCCTGTGCAGGAATCACCATCATTTAACTGTTTATGTTCCTTTGCTTTGCTATCTCTTACCTCTCTAGCGATATAAAACTTAAAGGAGGAGCTTTGAAGCCAGTGGTTTGTCTCATTGTCTTACCAGCAGTACTTGAGTAACTGTCTTGATACGCTCTCAATCACATTATTTACCAAGTTATTTTTTTCCCCAGAAACCCCACTGATCTTTAAACATTATGGTGTGTAAGCAAGTAGTCTACTTCTGCTGTGTATATGATTAGATGTGTATGTGTATATTGTATAGAGACATGATAGTAGATATGTTTATGGTAGTTATTTAGGGAAAACAGATCAAATTACTTAGAATGTTTTTTCTTGATGTCTTTGTACCTCCTACAGCAATCCTAATACTATTATAATTTGTTTCTATTTCTGTCACAGTAATTCTCGGACCTTACATGGCCAAACATTTTATCATAACCTGTAACATAAAAACCCCTTCAGTTTGGTGCATTCTTATTAATACGTCTGTGATTCTTCTCATTGAAGCAATACTTGATGTTAATCATCAGAGATGTTGGAAGTGATTCTTGTCTTAAAGGGAAATTTCATAAAAGGGACATTCAACAGTTGCACGAAGTACAGTCACTAATCTTACAGACATTTGTAGGCTTCTTGCAGCATCACCCAGTAAGGATTTAGGACATGCTAAATACTTCGTGTGTGTTGGCCAGAAACTAATAATGGAAACAGAGTCAGTGTAAGGATGCTTTAGATGGTTCTGTTACTGAATGATGTCCAGACATAATAATAACCTCTGAAACCACTCTTATGTGTGATAGCGGCAAATTCCAATGGCTCTGTTCATGCGTGATTCTCCTTTGTCTCTTCTCTTTGGAAGAGATAATGAAATATTCCTGGTGCAGATAACATAAACTGAAATGTTCTGAACACATATATATCAGATGGGTTTAAGCTTTACAGCTGTATCTGTTTTTCATCTAACTGGAACTAGCCTGACAGTGCCTAGACATACGTCCTTCATGTGCCAGGCACAGTTACTGTAACTCGATAGACATGAAGCTAAAGCAACTCTAGTGTGTGTCACCCTGTGTTTCTTTCTCTCAGTAGTTTACATTTAAAAACAAAAAAAAAAAGGCTTCTGTTAGTTCAGTCATAATTAATTACCAATATCTTTTATATTCCAAGACCACAACTTAATTTAAATTCATAATAAAGCTAATTAATATTATGGAATTATGCTATTTTCATAATGTGAGACATAGTGATAAAGAAACAAGCTAGGTTAAAACCAATCATCCAAGCCTGGAAGACAGCAAAATGTCTGTTATTCACTATCTGTATATAGACTGACACTTGACTGTAAAGAAAATGTGTAATAGTTTGATTTTATTTCATCTTTTCGGTGTGGTGGTGCATCGTGTTATACACTGTACCATGCTGTTCCCCACCATGGATCTTCTGGGTCTGCGTACTTCAGGCCTTGTTATTTTGCACTTAAATGGCAATTCTGTTGAGTTCAGTTGACTTAAACAAAATTTTCAACAAATAAAAATGGCAGCATAAGACTGTGCATTAGATTTACTTTTCTTTCCCATCCATGAATCATGGAGTTTCTGAAACCAAAAATCATTTGTGACTTCTGATGAATTAGGTTTACTGACAAATAGGTCTTTTTTTTACCAGAGCTGTTGCATACAAAAAATCTCAGGTAAATAAAAAAAAAACCAAACAACAAAACAACAACTTTCCCTGAAATTCAAAGAAAGTCAGTCAAAATCACACTGAAAGATGATTACGGAAAACTACACCCAACAGAGCCCAAGGAAGCACTCAGTTTGTTCTGTTCTGTGAGCCATAGCCCAGAAGGGCGTTCAGGCTGTACGTAGCATGCAGTCAGAAAAATGCCATATGGCCTTGTATCTGCAAGTAAAGTAAAATAACTGTGATGCCTGTACAATCATTTTGACCATAACTTGATGAAGAAAGACAGGGAAAAGTGATTTATTTTCCTAATGTACATTATTGGAGTTTTCTTTTGGTTTTGCTTTGCTTTTTAAAATCCTTTTCTTAAACAGGAGCACAGATTTTTCTGACGGGAACATTTTCTGTGCAGTTGTTGTACAGGTTAAGTATCTGGTTAACTTAATAGATGAGTATGTGTGTCTCATGCAGCATTCAAACCCTGATTCAAGTCTATTGGTTATAATTCAGTAAAATCAGTAGTAACGATACTGGTGATCACGGAGATTGAAAGGATGACTATTGTAGTGGTAGTCTGTATTTAATCCAGTATTTGTTTTTCTAATTCTTACGCTTTCTTTTTTTGTCACAGGTTTTTCATTATTCTTATACAGCATCATATGTGATTTATAACATACACACAAGGTAGGTCATGTTGTTTTTTCAATATGTTATTCTTGGTGGTTCTATACGTAAGGTGATGCCAGAGTGTTCAAGTAAAAATGTGTACATTTTTTCAAGGGAAGTTTGGGAGTTAAACCCTCCAGAAGTAGAGGATTCAGTTTTGCAGTATGCAGCCTGGGGCATCCAAGGACAGCAACTGGTAAGCACAGACATTAAAAATGCTTTGGCTTAATACTGTATTTGCTGCAGACAGATTGAAGTAATAAATAAATGAAAAGCCTTAAAATAAGTCTTGCTATATATTTCTGCATGATGCTAGTATGATCCTGTTGCACCCTTTTGGGGATCTATCTATTTATTTTTATTAAAAATATGTAATCATGGTTTTCTGGTCTAATCCCAATAAGCAAATTGTACAATTGTTAAAGGAATAGCATCATCTAAATATGCACTCAAGAAATTTTCATAATAGCTGTCTTGATGACTACTACTGTGAGAGAAGGAAAGTTGAAGGTGAAGGAATTTTTCAAACATAAGATCAGTGAAAACTGTAGGTAAAAGAAAAAGCTTGACATCCAAAAGTGGATGTCATGGATTCAATGAAAAGTGGTGTTTTGATTTCAGTATGAAAATTATTGCCGAGGCCAGTTGTGCTACATTGAACTCATAGTAATAAAACCAGAAATGCTATGCTTCATGTATTGTTTTGTACCAAAGGTTTTGCCATTTGTTATGAGCATAAATCATCCATAAATCATCCAAGTATCATGACTAGTCTCAGTATGAGAATAAAAAAATTGTGGGTTTAGAACAACTGTGGTTTTAAACTGTTTGCTTTGTAGTTAAAGGCAAGAGACCTTAGAAAAGCTTCAACTATCTGAATAAGGCAGGTAATCCTTGTTACATTGTTCTAATAAGCTTATTAATGCTCACAGGCATGATCCAGAAGCCTCTTTGTACATCTGACTTGTTCATGCAGAGAACATGTTTACAGAACATACCCTGTTGTTTATATCATTCATCAAGATAGTGCGAATGTAAAAATGTTTCTGGTTAGAAGATACTGCATTAAGCAAGTGAAGGCAGGAGGGAAAAATTAATTGGAATATGCTTGTTGTATTTTAATAATTAACTATATTATTTATTAATAATGAGAACATGGTGACAGAATTGATGGCAGCAAATACAGGTTATTTACCAGGCATTATTATGGAAGCTGGCAACCTATGTAGGCTGTAGCAGAAAGGTGATGCATTTGCAAAATTAAACAGAATTTAAAAATAATTTAAATAAAATTTCAGTTCAAAAGATTTCTGTGCTCTGCCTCTTATTAGTAATCTAAAGTACAGCTAGAATTACATGCAAGTGCATTTTTTTGTTTTCCTGAGATATATCTTAAGAACAGCGACAGACTTACCAATCATAACCTTCAGAAAAATAATAAATCAGAATAATGCTATCTTTATCAGTCTTGCCTAGATTATCATTCTGGAACTGTGCATGAATACCTTCAGGTATGGGCACAGGTGGACTCCTATTAAGTCTCAGAACTCGAAAAAAATAGGTAGTTGTTTTAGTTACAACCTGACTCATCCAAAATATTTGCATAATTAATACCTCAGTGAAGATAACATTACTCATCTTTGTTAATGTTCCTAGTAAAGTTAATGCCATCCTTTAAAAATATCTGCTCTACTGTTTTATGGTGCCATATGGTCTGCAGAATTAGGAAATAATAACTTTGATTAAAGCACAAAATCTTCTGTACACTCTAAATGATACCAAATATTGCCGTATAGATGTACACCTGCAATGGCAGTATACTGAACATCACTTCCATAAGAATTGCCAATAAGAAGGATGTCCTTCTGAAGCTGTTTATGTGGTAAAAGGAGGTTTCTAAAGTGACAGAAGTGCCTTGCCACATTACCTCCCACTTCAGCAGCAAGCCAAAACTGTAGAAGCATGAATGAGTAAAACTATTGTGAATAATGGTTGTTGCCACTGTCCAAAGGAACAGCTGCCTCTAGCAGAAACAAGACAGTAGAGATCATTCCAGCAGAATAGGTTCAGTAGAGAAAAGATGTCTTTTCCATCAATAAAGGAAATACTAGTTACTTACTACAAGCAAAAAAACGCAGTGGAACAATTGCTCCAAACAAGGTGGTCGTAGTCTATTCATTACAATTTAAGAATAAGTGGAGAGCAAATTGTATACAAAGATTTCATCTAGAAAGACCCATGGCACATACCCTGTGGCCATCACATTAAAAAATTATATGTAGATCTCTGAAATGAGGAGGAATAACACCCTTCCAGGTGCAGTGGAGAGGAAAATAGCAATGCTACAGCCATGACTGGTCAGCAAAAATAGCAGAACATGTAAACTGCAAGGCACAGGTATGTCTGACTGAGCCAAAGATCCTGACTTTACATTGCAACTGTTTGGAAGGCCCTGGATTAAATCCAAGTGATAGGGGATAACACGCACTTGCATCAACTATTTTCAATAAATGAGGTATAGTGTAAAATGTTTCCAATCCATAGTTCTGCAGAAGACCTAGTAACAATGTAGCCTACACAGGAATCTTGAGTTCTTCAAATGAAGGATAATTGTCAAGGGTTCCAAATAGATAATATAAGAAGATGAAAAGAAAAAAACCCAGAAATAAAGTGTTTGATCACGAAAATATGTATCAAGCTGGGAACTTCTTATTGCACAGAGGGAATATGGGTGCAGTGAAATCAAGCATACAGTAATTCTTTACATCCTTGTGAAAATCATGCATCAGTGTAAGTTATCTACTGTTATGAATAATTTCTAGGGCTGTTTACTGGGATAGAAAGCCACATGTGGCTAGTGAAGAGCAACAGAATTAGGTTTATGTCAGACACCACGTGACTGGGCCATAATATCATTGTTTTGAAGCTACCATACTAGTTGCAAGTTATTTCAGTTTCTTGCTATTTACCTAGAGTAGAGGATTTTGTAAAGATTAAGCGAAAAGCTCAGAGAAACATCTGCTGTGTGAGTCATGGCATTTTGGTGGTGAAATAGAAAATATTTGCCGTTGGGGGAAGAAACTTTTATCTAATGAATTAATGTATTTTAAGGTCACAAAGCTGTTATTTTTGAGAACTGTTTTCAAGGTCACACTCTTCTAAATTGCTGTCTTTTCACTGTGTTAGGACTGTGTCAGATCTAAAATACAATTTCTGTGTGACTTGGTATGTTAGGGAACTGTTTATGTATTTCCTAAATATTTCTCATATTTGATTTACATTTTAAAAGAGATTATTTATCTTTTTACTGCACTTCTATAGAATCCCTTACCACAGCGTTAAGTTTTTCCAGTGAAAACAAACCAGCAGAGCTAATTGCTTTTATCATATTTTTTCTGCCTCCAGTTTACTTGATTAGAGACCTCGTTGCATGTTTCAGAGTTATCACATACCTTGTAGGAAGGCTTTACTGAGGAGGAGAATGCCTTGTAGGGTTTCAAAGGACCTTTGGTGTTGAAACGCCCAATTTTTATTCAGTGCTTTCTCTTCTTTGGCCTTCTCCACTAGTAGCAAAGGTTTTCATGGTTTTGTCCTGGATCTAGCTTGTATCTGATAGGACAGATCCCCTTTTCTGTTTGGTAGATCCATGGAGATGTATCACTGTAGAAGCCTGAATACGAAAACTGACCTCTGTTGTATGCAGAGTTTTCTATGAAAGCTGTAGTGTTGCTTCCCAGTGGCTCTTGTGATACAGATAGTTCTGATTAGTTATTGGACGGATTACTTCAGGTAGCTCCCAGTGAAGTGTGGTTAGAAGTTGTTCAGTTTGAGACAGATATTTCTTAAAAGTTTTGCATGAAGTTTCTTATGCCTGGGTGGTAAAACGTTTATTTTGTGTGAAATTCTTTTATTTTCACTTTATTCTGTGAACATACATCCATGCAAGTCAATTTACCTTTGTGTTTACAATAAAATGAAATTTTATGTTATTTATTTCATTGAGCTCATTTTTATTTTGATATATTAAGTGTTTTGGAAGGGAATTTGAATCATATATTTGGAGGATCAGCATAAATAAGGATCCATTGACCTACGTATGAATGTCTATGCATAAGTAAATGCATATTTTAAGAAACCAGAAATCAAGAAAATAGTAAAAAAAAGATAATTTTGTCTAAGTTTGATGACTCTCCGTGTCAAAATTTGATACCATCTAGAAATGTAACATTATCAAATGGTAATGCTGAAGATGAGCTTTTACTATGCTTTAATGTCATTCAGGTCATCATTGTGTAGATTTACCCCTTATCCTGTATACACAAGGAACAGTTTGTTGTGTGTAGCTGAATCCTGGATTCAGGATGCTTGCAACAAAGTTTAGAAAATATTTTAAATATTACAAAACAAGAAATTGCCCTATTATTTCCACAAAATGAAACATAAAAAGCCACAGATAATAATGGCTTTACAAAAGCCCTTAAGCTTTTTTGAAAAGAATGGGGGGAAGGGGAGGGAATCCAGTGAAAATGACCTCACCTGGTATTAAAACTACCTAAAAGCAAGCATACAAACAGAAACCCCAGAAAAAAAGCAGAGAGATACTTGCTTTAATTGTTATTAATAAATGTGCCATGTAAGATCTTCCTACCCCTCTGCTAAGTGATCAGTTACCTTTATCCTGGTTGTCTTGTTTTGAGGTTAATTTTGCCTTCACCCCAACATCAACACCTATTGCCCCACAGAAATGCATACATCAATCAGACTGTTGAATTGCCTTTTTTTTTTTTTCTCTAAGGCTTTCAAGTACTGTTTTGGATAATAGAAATACTGCAGCAGAAGAGTTCTTTGATGTTATTTGCCAAGTACCCAGATAAGCGCTCGACTTAATAAATGAGAAATTAGTAGGACTGTGCTCGACACATACCTTGCTCAACAGATGCTTTAACAGCCATTAGCAGCTGAAAGCTTCTGTCAAGGTTCAAAATACCACTACTATAAAAATTGGTAACTTAGCTTTCTATAAAATATCTGCCATGTGTTTTCATTTTGCATAATTAATGGTGTGGGTACTTGGCACCCTCTCCTGGCAAAATCACTTCCATTTCCAAATGAAGAAAAAAGGGATCTCTCAGGGTTCATGAGCCAAGTCAAAGCTTAATTAATGCTAATGAAGTAAGTCTTAAATAAATAGATTTAATCTGCTGTTTTTATTTTGAAAGTCTTTTGCTCTTTTCAATCACTGAGTAACTTAAAATCACATATGGAAATGTCAAGGCTTCATTTGAGCTTTCCTTCTAATCATGATGCTAATGTGGCAAATGGCAGAAAACAGAGGAAATTGGCTGCTTGAATTTATACTGAAAACCAGAAATAAACAAGAACGTTTTAATGTGACGTTAATCTCAGGTATAATTTCTTATTTTAAATGTATGAGGGGTTCCTTACAGATTCTGTAATTCAGAGCATATTTGGAGATCCTTTGCCTTCATGAGAATGTTTCTGTGAAGAAAGGGAAAACTCTATGGTCAAGCATAGCCCACCTAGTTAAGTCTTTAAGGGCTTTAACCACAGTTCGAGCAAATGCTGAAGTCACATCTTTCTGAACAGAATCAGAAATGAAGGAGGCTACTAAAGCTTTTTTATTTTCACTTCCAAAATGTTTTATTACATTTCTAGATTCCAGCTAGGAAACTCACTGTGTCAGAGGCTAAGGATTTGAATGAAAAAGTTAAAAAAAAAAAAAAAGTCTTTACAATAGAGACTTTTGATCGGGAAGTTAGATTATGGATTGTTTTGGAAGACTGAGCATTCTGTTTTTTTGGGGTTTTTATTGTTGGTTTGTTTGGGTTTTTTTTGTGTTAGGTGAAATGTGTTAGATGGTCAGTCCAGTTATAAATTGCATCAAAGCTTAGCATTCTTGCAAAGGCTTTCTGCTGCTTTATTTTTGATACAAGAACTGCTTTTTGTCAGGGTCATGGTGAGCATTGGCAATATATTTTTCTTCGCGTAAGAATTAGAGTTACCTAAAGTCTTAGATAAAACTGTACTCCTCCTAAGCTGCTACTACATTGTGGATTTTCTCTTCGATGTCTCAAACTAGGGTTGCAAATTGTACACATTTTTTGCCTTTCCCTCTAAATAATTAAATTCAAACTGTTCTTCAAAGAAAAAAAAATATAGCCAGTATATAGCCAGAAAATACAGGTGATTTTGGAAAACAGAGAAAAATAAATTTTACATATCAAGGTTGGATATATTCAATAACAGTTTTGTGAGCCTTAAAGAGCAGAAAACTATGTAAGTAGAAGCAAGGCTAAGTTGAGTACAGAAGAATCACAGAATCATAGAATAGGTAGGGTTGGGAAGGACCTTAAGATCATCTAGTTCCAACCCCCCTGCCATGGGCAGGGACACCACACACTAAACGACGTCACCCAAAGAGAAGCTGCTTCATCATTTGCTTAGTGAAATGCAGTGAATGTTTCCTGGCATCTAAGGTAACTTAAAAGTATTAACTATTGAGGATTAGCTACTACTAGCCCTTTGTGAAAAGAGGTACTTGGCTGTACCTAAAAGATGTGAAGAAATAATGAGAAAATCATATGTTTTATAGTAGCATTATTTCTCCACTGCTGTTTTTCATGAGGAACAATAAAAGGCCCCGCAGCTTTATAGTGAATAATTTGAGAGGGCAGATAAAAGGTGTTCCCTTTCCCGTTTCCCTGATTCTTATTCTATTATCACTGCTCTAGCGTGCAGCTAGTGTTTGAATCAGTATGCCAGCCGTGTACACAGGTAGTGTGTTTTTCTGTCCAGTCTCATATCAATAACTATTTTGTAAGCAAATATATAAAAAATTTGATATATCATTGTGCTAGAGAGCACTGGTTTTTCTCATAGATATTGGTGTGTATGTCCATGAAGTCCCATGAAGACACATGCAAGCAATCGTAGACACAAACTTGATAGGAGCAATCAGCAGGACTTTTCTGTGCAGCAGCATGCAGAGAAAGATGAAAATAGCAACACATGCCTTAGACTATCATGTTGTTCAGCATGTGTATGTGTAACAAAGCATATCTGAATATTCACACTTCCGTCTGTTAGCTAATATTAACTGCAAGTCCAATGGCTCATAAAATAGGACTGCTGTGCTTCTTGCGTGAAAATTGTGTAGCTTTATACAATGCAGAAACAAGAAAATTATACTTAAGAAGTCTAAAATTCTGTGGAAATAGCCACCCATGCAAACTAAATACATGGTTAATGAGAAGAGAGGTCAAAATCTGATTGAACTTTTTGCTAAAACAGAGTTGGGAAAGATTAGGTAAGAAGTTTTATATGGACTGTATTTTCATTTAAATCCGAAAGCGTTGCAGACTTACCTGTATCCATGGATCATATAATCACTTGGTGATTTCATATTTAAAAAATAAATAAATGAATATTGATGTACCAGAGGATGGGGTGGAAAATTTACTGTATTCATCTTTTGGTAATATACTGTAAATGTGAGTTTTATCTGTAAGATAAGAAAACCAGATATATAATCTATTACCTCCGTACCACCTAGGGGTTTTTAAAGGGGAAAGTTCCATGCGGTAAGGTACCAACATGTCAAAAGAGAAGAGTAGATAGAACTGATGTTTCTAATGGATTTGTGGTTCAGTTTCTAAGGCAGAGGCTGTTTTAGCCAATGGTAAATACAAATTTTATTTACTTTTTGTAAAATTTTTGCAGGAGACTTGCAGAAGACTTCTTAGTCCCTGTGATGGTACCAGAGTTCAGCTAAGAGCAAGCTAAAAGGATAAACCAACCTCGTAGGAAAAAAATCCTGAATTCTTGCTGTGTGGCAAGGTTTCTCTGGCTCTTCTATTGATAGGTTATGTTGCTGCATATTAACATTTATTTTCTCATTTGATACATACTGTCCATCAAAAAAAAAAGAGACAGATTTATGTCAGTGGAAGTGACAGTGACTCCCCTCTTAGCAGGGTTGAACCTCCCTTTTCCTTTGTGATATGTGTCCTTGAAAGTTAGTTCAGTTGTTCTAGTGGTCAAGATAGGACGTCCTGGCCCAGATTAGATCAATGTTGTCTTTCCATGTGTCAACCAGGTTTTTAGCCATTGCGTATGGTAACGATCAAGTTAGATGGTCCTTGTTGTTATTTAAATGGAGTGTGGAGGGAGGGGAAACAAACACCACAAAAACTGTATATACTTCATGGATGGTGACGTCATGACTCCCTGTGATAAGGAGTAAAAAAAGCCCAGATTATGACCACACATCTTTGGGTGTGTTCAATGCTTTTCTATGCTCTTTCTCTCTATTTTAGCCAAGTCCTACTTGAAAGAGAGATATTAAATTCCATTATCACCAACCCATAAATGCCCTTGCATGTGTTTTTTTCCCTGCAATGGGGTTACAGCTTTGCCACTGTGTTTATGCTGTAGGTTCACAGCAGATTAAACTCCTGATGCACTGTGTTAAAGTGACTCAGGCTTTCATGTTGACTCAACCTAAGCCAGACAGTGAAATGCCGAGGACTGCTTGTGGATGTCTAATTGTGGGACTGTATATTCACTGGCAGCTCCAGGGCCAGGACAGTCCTGGAAAACAAGGATTAAAAAGTCAGGTATACTGTTGGTTTGCAAGAGAAAATGAAGCATGGCTTGGCAGGGAGGAAAGAAGGCTGAAGGACCCAGCAATCAGCCAACACTTAAAACTCTTACTTCCGTGGAAACAAACTGGTATTAGGAAGATCTGTTTTAAGCTGATTGAAGCAGCATTAATGAGGAAGACAGAAACCTGTACAGATCAAAATATTTATCACTTTAGTGGGGGTCTAGGGTGTGATGAAATAGTACTACACTCATACTATTCATGTGCTCATGTAAACATGTTATGTGTATGAACAGAGCTTGATCAGTAGTTACTAATAGGTATTGGTCATATAGATAGTATTGCCAAATTGCACATTTTTACTTCACCGTTTATGGCAGGCGCCCATGCATTTATGGAAATAGAAGACAGGAGTTTTGTGTGGGAAGAAAGTAAACAGTTATTTTCAAATGTTGCTTCACTGACTCTGAACATTCCCAAGCAGAAACGCTGTTTCAAAAATTAGTTAGAATTTTCGCATTCTTATTTGTGTCATTCCTAATGAGATATTTTAAGACAAACTGGCTTTCTTGAATGGAATGCCGTATCTGTGTGAAGTAGTAAGTGGCTGTGGAGTCTGTCCAGGCAGATGTCATCCGCTAAAATGCTGGCCCATCATAAAGACAGCAGAACACTGTGCACAGTGGTGAGGCAAAGGCCCATGCCATAGGATGAGATGGGCTGTGTCAGGAATAGTAGCTGAAAGGACAAAGCTTTGTGTTAAACCCTGCTTGGCTTTCTTGTGTACAAGGTGCTCAGAGACATCCTGATCTGCTTCAGCAGATCATTGTACATTGAATAATGTACAATGATCTCAGGGATCATCTACCACTGTAAGAATAGTAGAAAATGTAAATTTGACTTCATATCACAGCATTTTTAATTCTGCCTTTTTTATCCTTTGGTCCTTGCTGTTAGGATGGTACTTTCTTACATTTTGTCAATGAAGACAGAGAAAATTCCTCCTCCGGCACCCAGCCCAGGTAGTTATCTTAAATATTTTCCCAACTCCCAACATAGTCTTTTTTCTTCCAGAATAACTATGTTGAAAAAATACAATTTTAGCTTCTGTTATGGATTGATCAGCTTGGACACAATTGAATGCTTGATATGAGTGTGAGATGAGTCTTTGAAATACCAGAGATCGTTTTAAAAGATTCTATGATAAGGGTAGATTATGATTTTATTAAGTCTGTAGGAGCAACCGAAGCATGTAAGAGTGACATTTCTGTCCACGGTCTTCCATGCTGGTTCATTAGTCAGAAGCTATCAGTAAACGCGAGGAACAAGGAGTGAGAGTTCCTGAGCATACGCTATTTATGGATAAGTCTCATACACATCACTTACTTAGGCGAAGACCAAAGGACTGAGCAGTCCAATCCTTCAAAGACATTTTGTACAGTGCTGCAGCCAGTATAGTTCTTCAGACAGCTCCACAGAGAAGAAGCAGTAGATCCAGATGATCAGCTTAACAGTCTTACTGTAATCTTCTGTGCAATCACAAAGATTTATAAAGTAGCTTTTTGCATGGGTCATAGTTCAGATATCAAATGTGATTGTGTTTACACAGCATACAGCACAGCATTTGCACTGATGAGTAAAAGGATTAAACAGGGTGTGAATGTAGTGAATGTCATGATCCAATATCATTGGAAAGGCAACATAATTAATGTGTGTCTAAATAAAAGAGGACAATGCTTCCTCACTTTTATTGGAAATCAAGGACGTAAACATCAGAGTTATCATGGAGTTGCTGATACTCTGTTTGTTCATGCCCTGGTTTATTTCCTGACATTAGTAACTAATCTTACAGATGCATTATGACTGCATCCTCGCTATTGTTTACAGTAGATTTATAAACTATCTAAATAGCAATTAAATATAATAGCCTTGTAGATTGTTTGCAGTTGTTCAGAAGCGATTGTGCTAACACATTTCTGTGATGCCGTGACATTAATCTAGACAGCAGAAAAGTGGTGCTTCAGTTGTTCATTCTATGTCTGGCAGCTTGACTGCAAAAATAAAATTAACATATTGTAACTGAGATAAAAAAAGGCGGCAATATGACCTTGGGATATATGCATTTTGAGGTCTCCATGTTTCACACCGATCAACAGCTACTTCCTCTCCACCTTATTTACAACATAATCAAAAGGTTTGAAAGCTTCCTCTGAGAAAATGCTTGTCTAGTTCAATCACAGTCTTTAGAAAATTGGTACCTTTAAGAGTGAATATAGTTATTATTGCTTACAATTATAATAATTTTGTTATTATCTATTATTTGTTTCTTGACTCATTTGCAATGTGTCTGATGATTTTGAAACATAGATCATATAAGGGTAGATTTTCGTCTACCATCATGCTTTGCTTTGGTAGCTGATGGTACCAGCTGTGCCCAATAGCTGCATGATTTAGTGGTGTGTGGAACTATGGGGTAAGAGCTGGAGCAAGTCAAAGCTGAACAGCCCTGAAAATTTTATGGCAGTATAGACTGACCTGCAAAGAAAAAAATCTGCAGAGAGGAGATCAGAGCCATTCTGCACTACTGGAGACTTGCAAAGCAGCTGTATTGCAAGCTGTATCAGACATTTTAGTCTGCAGTCCCTGTCCGTGGGAGCTCACAATATAAATACAGATATAATATAAAGGGATATAAACCTGCTTTGCAATACAGTTCCATAAAACTTTCCTTGAAATAGTCATGCTGTAAGGTACGTGATCTGGATAGAAAATTTGTAAGATTTGGGGGGGGAGGATGGGAAGGACTTTGAAAAAACTCTGCCTAATCGTAACTGAGAAAGTCAGTAGTGAATACTCTAACCATCCAAAATTCACACTTATAAAGGGTTTATAAGACTTTCCTGTATTATATAAAACTTTCCTGGTTTATATTACGAAATTTAGTAATTCTGTTTGGTTATGGAGATTGCTGCAGGACCTGTAAGAAAGACATCAGCAAAATAATCAGTCACACCAATGAGATGCATTATAACTGTTTGGGTAATAGTTTGTCATTTGCATTTTACTTGCCTCTCAATGTGTGAGTGTGCCACTTCATTACCATGGAACATCTTCCACAGCTTAGTACTGCAGGCAAGAATGGCAGATACTGACCCTTTATCTTGCTACTTTTCCAACATGTGCAGAGTGTTGTCTAGAAACCTGGATGCCCCATGTGATTTTGTATACAACGGATCTCACTTTCACATGTATGGAACAGTAAATTGACACCTAACTTGGAAACACCAGCGTATAGAGCATTGTCACAGGAAGATTGGTGGTGTACACATCATCCTTACCATGCGTGCAGCCTGTGAACAGTTTGAGTGATGGTTGTGCCAGCACTTTTCTTGGTAGAGTTATGTTGAAGGTGGGTGTTGAGCCTCAAGCTGTAGGTAGAAACGCCAATTCATCACAGAATACAGGAAAAGCCACCTCTTTTCTGCAGTCAGATAGAGACCTGAAGGATTTCTGTGGCTCACTGCAGCATCTGCCCTCTGGCTCTTGGCCATAGAGGAGCTCTGATATGGACCAGAAAGTTTGGATTGCCATCATGGGACTTATAACTGGGTATAATAAACAGCTGTTCCTATATAATGCCATATGCCCAGTTCTTTTGGATTGCATTAGAAAGTGCTTTCTTCCCAAAAGGAGCATTTTTTTTTTCTATAGGAGCAAAAGAAGAAAATAGCAGTTATACTCTTGTTGCATTGATGCTCACAGCACATAATCTTAAGTACACCTTGTTCTTCAGTGGGAAGCTGCTTCAACTAAGTAAGATTTTGGCAACGGAAAAGGGCAGAAAGGGGTACTCATCTTCTGTAGCAGTGGGTATAATCATGGTCTGGCAATCTCAGTGTAAGTCTGTAAGTCCCAGGGGTATAGTAAGTAACATCACAGATGGCAAGAAAATATTTGTTCAATTTGGACTGTAATAAGAGGCCATATTATTACACTGTGACTATGAATAACATAATCGGTAGCTCTATTAGGAAAAATGTGTCTTTTTGGAGCTTTGGATGACACTGAACAGTGGTGCAGGAGATGCCAACCAGCTATTTATTTGTAATGGTAATGCATTGACAAATACTGTGGCTGATTTGCAATATTTTTTAAATTGGTGAAAACTAACTGTAAGTTTCTGAAGCAGAGCTATTTGTGTGTTTTCTCAGATCTGTGAACCAGAGAGTGGTAACAAATATGCTAAGTAGGTAAATGAAAAACTTCTTATCTTGACAACAAATGTTGAAAAACCACAACCAAATAGTTGCCATGTGGATGCAGGGGCTTGAATTTAATTTCTTCCTGTAATCCAAAATTAGTTCCGATATTATTTACAAATCAAAAGATGTATGCATTTTCCATAATTTTGGTGAAAGCAGCAGTAGGAATTAAAAAGACTTTCTTTTCCCCTAAAAAAAAATCACTTTAAAATAATTTTAAACTTATTTAAGATACTGCTTATTTATGTGTTTATTTGAGATCACTTGTTTGCATTGAACTTTGCATATGGAGCAGCATGTTGGTCAAAAAACAAAGAATATTGACTCTTCAGGTATATAAAGTATATATGTATGCATATGTATTATCATGCAATATAAGAATTGTCAATCAAGTTTTGATCAATCTTTTTAATTTCAGGCTAATTTTGCCTTGTAACATTTAAGTGTGAGGGCTCTGTGCCACTATTCTTCCAACTCTGGGTTCTAAATGCTAGTTAACTGCTGGTTAAACTGGCTATATGAAAGCTATTAAAACGGTACTTACATATTGCACTCCTTTAGCTGTTGTCAAGGTAGCATAACAAGTTATTTTCATTCTTAGGGACATGGTTTAGTGGTGGACTTTGCAGTGTTGGGTTAACAGTTGGACTCAATGATCTTAAGGGTCTCCTCCAACCTAAGTGATTTTGTGCTTCTATGATTCCCCCACTGCTGTGTGTTTGTTCCACCACATACCCCAACATGGGAGAAATGCAGCTGCTGCATTTGTCATGGGGTCTTCTTTGTCTTCCCAATATGACATTAAACTGCAAAATAGTGCGGTGCCAACTTAGTATTGCACCTGAAACTGGAGAAGTCATGGTTTGATCTCTGAAGACCAAAGTACAGCATCTGCTGAGCCACTAAGACAACATTCTTTATTTGACTTTGTTCTGTCTAATAAATAGCTGATATTATTTGTATTAATAGTTGTTAGCGAGAAAACATGTTTCATCTGGAAATTTTAGTGACTGATCTAACTAAGGGCAGTTGAATTTGGCCCTGGTTAATGTATGGCAAGGCAGGAGACAGAACAAATGGTAAGAGGCAAGCCCAGATGGAAAAACATCTTGAAGCTTTTGAAGAATTAATTATGCAGCTAATTAGCTGGCAGTCTCACAAGAAGAAGGGATGGAATTTTGCCATATGCTTAGGAAGTGAAGAAGTCTGATAGCTCTTATGCTAAGATGTAGCTTTCAGCCATGATGATGGTGGAGTTAGCAGGTTAGCCAGACCGTCTGTGTGAGGCACAAGACGACACTTATTTCTGCATGAGTGAAAATATTTAACCCCTCTGCATAGCGCAAAAAGTGTGGTTGAGTGGTCTGTTAAGTAGAATGTTGGGTTCTGAAGGCACCTATGCTAGTCCAAAGAGCAATGAACTGTATGTCCTTGTCAAGGTCACACAGTAATATAGCCAGAAGTGGGCTGCCTGAAGATGCTTTAGGTTGATATCTTTAGCACTGTCATTAGCAACTGCCAGGTTTCTGCAGCAGAAGCATTTCCTGAATGCCTGAAGGTCTCCTGGGCATAATCAGAAATTGCTTAGTCTCATCATAGTTCATATTGTCTATGTGAAAGTTAAGGAAGACTGTTGTGTTCCCTGGAGTATTATGTGGGAGTGCTGAAGTTATTCCAAGTTGGAATAGTTATTAATATGATTGTTGGTCAGGGAATCTGTGGAAGAATCTTATGTTTTCCTCAGTTCAGACATAGGACACTTACCTGTACAGGAAGAGACCAGTGCTTGTTGTACAGATATTTATATTTTTTTAACCAAAGGCACATAGATGTAGATGCCTTCTTTCCTTTCCAGCTATACCTGCTCAGTAGCTTCAGAATTTGGCTAGCACCTTCCTTGAAATAGTTCTTTGTCCTGATGAATCCCTGTAATAACAAATCATCCCATTAGTTACACTCTACCATTTCTTTCCTTCAAGACAAAATGCTGGATTCATAGGATCAGATGAATCACACAATGGTTTGAGTTGGAAGGAACCTTAAAGATCATCTAGTTCCAGCCCACCTGCTGTGGGCAGGGACACATGCCACTGCACCAGGTTGCTTAAAGCCCCCCTTTAGGTACTGGAAGGACGGGGTATTAAGTTTTTATTTTGAAAAGTTAATTTCAAGAGCTGTTAAACCTTGCATAAGGGTAAATTGTGGCTGCATTTGGCATTACATATTTCTAGTGTTATTGATGGCAAAATGTGTTTGTGCTGATGGTGTCAATCAGGAAATCAAACAAATCTGCCATGCTCAAACTCTGGAGGAGAAATCAGAAAGATTTTTTCATTAAGTTAGGAAAATAAGTACTGGATATATTAACCATATACCTTCAGCTTGCACAAAGCATGACGTGAGTGAGTAATGTTGTTTCTAGACCCAAGGTGGTGCCTTCTCGTATTGGGGAAAGCAGTGGCAATACATTATACCTACTTGGTTAGTGTTTGTATAATCTATTTTAAGAAGTCATTGCATGGCAAGCTACCTTATCGTATTCATATAAATATGTTTGTTCTTGAGTAAGTTAAAGAAAGGAGTAATGCCAGATTGTTAAGTGTACCTCATTAATGTCATGTTTGAGAGAAATTTCCCTCTCACTTTGATAGGTTTTGTCTGCAAGTGAGACTGATAATTGCTTCCAGGAAAGGATATAGGTTTTGTCAGCAAGGGAGGCATCTCTGTTTCTCTTCCACCTGAAGAGAACTGTGCTTTCAGATAGAAGTACAAGTCTGAACTCTGATGTCTGGATGAATTTCTGGAACACATGCAAATATCTGATAGTGACTCACCCAACTACCTGGGCTGTCTGCTGGCAGCCTCTGCTAGAGCCCCCTGCTTTGATAGAGAGCTCAAAGCCCTGCTTTGGACACAGTCACTGCTTCTGTGCAGGGGTAGGTGGTCGCATGGTGACCCCCACACAGCTCCAGACAAACTACTGCTGCTGCCTAGCTGGTGAGGAAAAAAACTTGTCCTGTTGCTTGATAGTCTACCCTGCAATCAGAGGAGTGATTGAGTGTGGGTATGCCCATGCAGAAGGCTTCAGTGGAGTACCTAAAGGGAAAAAGTGGAGTATTTTTCTGTAATTTAACAGCTTCTCTCTGCCTGTAATGTTGGAAATTATTAAAGACACACAGGAGGGCTCTCCAGCTATTGGCACTGGGTTTGCCGTTCAGCTGCGGGATTAGATGTCTCTGTTTTCACAGCTGTCTGCCATCTGGAACTAACTGCTCAGGCTGGGTGCTCGGCTTAAGACCTCAGCCTGAAATAAAATCATGTAATTGTGGAACAAGTTGCAAACAATAAATAAGTGTTTTGGAATAAATTAATTTAGGAGAAGGTTTATGAAAAAAATAGTTGAAAGGCTGACAGATGTGGAAAAAGGAAAAGGATTAGTACTGTAGGTAGAACATTAAACCAAGAAGAGCCTCAAATTCTTCACAGTTCTTTGAAATAAATGTGATTATTATCAAGAATTAATCTGTCACTAGTTTAAATTTTGTTGCATATTTATTTCATTAATTAGAAAAATACTTTAAAAATAATTAAAGAAATGCTGTGTAATTTTCTTCAGTTGGTTTAAGGCTTGATGTGATTTGCTGTGCAAAATCTCTAAGAAAACAGAAAGTCAAAAATCTTTTAAGGCCATAGATTTTTATATTCATCCCCATTTGCAATTATTAAGTAAGGGTCGTAGCTAAAGCATAATTTTAAATAATTGGGAAATGTGGTAAAAGATGGTAAAGAGAAGAGGTTAAAAAAAAAAGTGTAATAATAATTTTAATATAAGATAGCATAGCCTGGTTCCATTTTGTGTCTTTTTCAATTTCTTATCATCATGCCTGAAAGCTGTGAAAGTATTTTGGGCACAAAGACACTGATGTATTCATGAGAATACCAGTCTGGTACCCAGTTAGCAACTCCTCTTTTAACAGTTTTGTAAGATTCAGTAGCTACAGTCAACATTTCTGTAATGATGTAGTAATTAGACACAAGCGTATACTAATAAAAGACCTTTTACTTGCTCCCAAATACCTGAGTAGGGACAGACTGTCCAGGGAAGTTTTTTGTTTATGTGACATTGCCCAAAACAAAATATGAAAAGCAGTGAAGTATGTTGAAGTCACCACCCTGGGAACCTTTGGACACGTTTAGTTTTACTTACAGGAGTCATGATTTTATGCACAGGTATTTGCAAGATTCTGCTCCAAGAATAACTTTTGTTGTTGTTTTGCTCAATAATTCTTATTCCAGTGTTGTGATTTGCTATCTGCTTTGCAGTATTTGAGAGTTTTTGAGAGTATTTGAGGGTCTCAGTTGCAGGAAAAGTAGTAGCCTGAGTTCTCTCCCAGACGCTTTCTTGTTTACTCAGTTTTAAAGACTAAATTGTGGCTCCTAAATTCAGCTTCTATGTATTATATAATTATAGAATCATAGAATAGTTAGGGTTGGAAATGACCTTAAGATCATCAAGTTCCAACCTCACTGCCATGGGCAGGGACACCTCACAATAAACCATGTCACCCAAGGTTCTGTCCAACTTGGACTTTAACACTGCCAAGGATTAAGCATGCACAGCTTCCTTGGGCAACCCATTCCAGTACCTCACCACCCTAACAGTAAAGAACTTCTTCCTTATATCCGATCTAAACTTCCCCTGTTTAAGTTTTAGAGTGTTACCCCTTGTCCTGCCACTACAGTCCCTAGTGAAGAGTCCCTCTGCAGCATCCTTGTAGGCCCCCTTCAGATACTGGAAGGCTGCTGTGAGGTCTCCATGCAGCCTTCTCTTCTCCAGGCTGAACAGCCCCAACTTTCTCAGCCTGTCTTCATACAGGAGGTGCTCCAGTCCCCTGATCATCCTCGTGGCCCTCCTCTGCACTTGTTCCAACAGTTCCATGTCCTTTTTATGTTGAGGACACCAGAACTGCACACAATACTCCAGGTGAGGTCTCACAGGAGCAGAGGGGCAGGATCACCTCCTTCGACCTGCTGGTCACACTCCTTTTGATGCAGCCCAAGATATGGTTGGCTTTCTGGGCTGCGAGCGCACACTGAAGCTGGCTCATGTTCAGTTTCTCATCAACCAACATTCCCAAGTCCTTCTCCACAGGGCTGCTCTGAATCTCTTCTTTGCCCAGCCTGAAGCTGTGCCTGGGATTGCTCCAACCCAGGTGTAGGACTTTGCACTACACTACAGTATGCTGTACTGCAGCTAAGCAGCAACACAGCTGCCACCTAAAATATAAAAATTTCCACCTAGTCTTTGTGTTTTTGAAAGAAAAGCTTGGGAATGTATTTTAGTGCAGCATAAAGTTGAACTATTAGGAGGTTTCTACAGATAGTGGGTGGCTGTGCTTAAACTGAGCAAGAAGGCTAAAAAAGTATGACCTAAAGAAAAGGAACTTAGGTAACTTTTCAGGGAGGGGAGATCTTGACAATTTAAGGAATTTGCTTCTGGGGCGTGGTGAAGGATTTTTTGCATGTTTAGCTGAGGAATAGTTCCATTTCTACTCTGAATTGGAGGACTTGTGATAATCCACAGGAAATAAAACCAGTATGAGTTTTCCTCCTACAGTCACTTCACATTTGATGCCACTTTTTGCAGCAGGTGAAGTATGGAGTGGTGGTGTGGCCACAGCAGGCAAACAGGAGCCAAGGAATAAGCAGGAGAAAAAGCCAATTTCACTGCTTGATGGTAAAACCATAGTTGTGCACAAGCTTCCTCTAGTCATAGTTATTTCAGAGGGGCGGGAAGCCCACAAACTTAGTTGCTGATCACTGTTGTATGTGCAAACGCTAGACAAAACCAAGCAATATTTTGAATAAAATTAATTTCAAACTGTGATCTATTAAAATTTCAGTGTTTTTAGAGTTATATATGAGGTACACTTGTACCATATAAATGTTATACTTGGAAGAAAAAATTACAATGAGTATGCCTTTTAGAAATATCTTTCTTGACTGCGATGGCAGTGATGTCAGATGGGAGGCTGGTTTTTGTGGCTATACAAAGTACCTGTGCTTAATTTACGTCAATGCCTGGATTTGCAGGAGAGTGAAGCAAAGCAGGCCACTACTAGCAGGCTTCACAATATAGTTGTCACTCCTATTAAAACTCTGCTGCCTGTTTTGCTGTGGAAATAAATATTTTAGCCCCCACACCTTTGTTTCCCTTAGATAACTACAGATGAGCACTTTGGCACAATCAGGAATGGGAGGGAATGCAGTCCTGACTGCAGGGGGTAGGCAGAATCATTGTAGGAAGTGTGTATGAAGCCATTCCTAACAATAGATGCAGCAGTTTGCAGGCTTCATGTGGAAAATGGCACCTCTTGAAATATAACAAATATTCAAAATTACAAATTACATTAAATGACTAACCATAATGGTGAGTCTTTCTAAGACGTTTTTAGAGGCTCAAGCATGGCGATATTGATCTTTCAAAATGCTGCAGGCCATGCAGAGAAATATTTGACAGTGTGCCAGCCCTAAATCATCAGTGTGCATTTACATGCTGTTTAGTTATGTGGAGGAACATGAGTAGTTGTATTTCATAAACATTTTGCAAAGGAACATAATTTTAAATGATTAACATTATTCAAGCAATGAGTTTGAGACATTTATGTGTTTGGGGCTTGCTAGGGAGGCAGCTACTGGGTGGCTTTGAAGTTTATCAAGAACTTTAAAATGTCCCAGTCTGTATGTTCAAGAAAAAGTTGTTCTTTGGGGTAGATTCCAAAGTTGAAAGAACATGTGTCACGAGTGATGAGGAGGAAAGAGAAACTTTGGGTGACAGAGTAGACTAAGAAGATTGTGGGAATGTTCAGAGGGGCCTGAGAACTGTTTGAGGATGACGACAAAGCTGCTTTGTGAAATAAATGGGGAATAAAGCTTAGAAAGCCAGCAATCGGTGGCACAACAGTGAGTATTCCTTCAGAGATACTCATCTGAAATGTGTCAAATGGAATTAACAATGCTGCTAACTAGTAATAACAGAGTTAAAGACCTTTTCATGGTTCAGTCATAAAACAAGTATTTCTTAATCCTGTACTTTGGTTGGCAGTGATGGCTTTAAATGAAACTATTTCCAAACATTGCAGAGATGAGTCATTAAGGGTATCTTCACCGTTAAAAAAAAAAACGCAAATGGCCTGAAAAGTTGGGAGGGAAGTGAAAGTGATACTTCTGATCTTCAAAAATTAGTTACCTTGAGCTCATTTAATTAAAGAAGCTTAACAAAATAGAATCATTTGATCAAGGAGGATTTTTTGGTAATCTGAAAGCAGTGGTTTATATCATAGAATCATAGAATAGTTAGGGTTGGAAAGGACCTTAAGATAATCCGGTTCCAACACCCCTGCCATGAGCAGGGGACACCTCCAACTAAACCATGTCACCCAAGACTCCATCCAACCTGGCCTTATAAGAAAAGATTGTCATCTGTAAGAAGTTGCTCCTTGCTAAGCAGCAGGCAATAGAGTGGTTCTTACCTGTAAATTAGTCTGTTAGAAATATTTTTAGTTCACTTAAGTAGCAGTTACTTGGCTAAATTGTTTTTTCTTGATTCACCAATTAACCATGCCTTTTTTTTTATTAATTGTATTTATTTATTTTACCTTAGGAAAAAATGCACATTTTTCCTGTGCAAATATATATTACAAGAAGTGTTTGTTGATATTTTTTAAAAGCTTGATACGTCCAGCATTCTCTAAGCCTTGTTTTCTTCTGGTGTTAATGCTGGAGAATACATCAGCTTCCCATAAATTCTCAGTGTATCAAATATTATTGATAAAACTGTAAATGCAAGTACTGGTCAGTACTTGTTGGGTTATTCAGACTGGATGAACTATTTTTATTTCGGTTTTGAGCTCACTGCTGAATCTTGAATTTCTGACCATAAAGAATTTTGTTCCAAGTCACCCCTGATTTCCAGTTATGGCTAAAATCATTGTATTGCTCATGGTATGAAAAAGAAATTTCAGTTTTATTGAATTCTGGAGCAGAAATTGTGAAGTGTCTACTGTTAAAAATTGAGAAATGCATTAGTTTGGTGACTCATTGGGAAATCTCAGTAATTTAGAAACAAAGAGATCAGAAGCAATAGTGGTAATAATTGCTCTCTGGTTAGTATTTTCTCTTGTTTATCATAGAAGTGTGAGAATGATAAATGACTAGGATTTTTAAAAGTCTTGGTTGGAAATATATTTATTGCACGTTAGCAGTCCCAGGGACTCCATGCATCAGTGTACATTGAGTAATAATGTAACAAAAAATTCTGTTGTGTGTTGTTCTCTAGTGCTATTAGCTGAATTTTCTTAGTGTGAATCAAGATGGTGCGTAATAGTGACACTAATTTGATTCCATTGTTAAACTGTGCAAGCACACGTGGCCATTGTTAACAAAAAAGTAAAGAAAAAACCTACAACTCTGAAATGATTGTAGCTGAAATACAAGGCATTGACAACTCAGGAAAATGAGGAATGTAGGAGTAGGGGCAAAAACGACAAAGTCCTGTTACAGGAAATGTGAGTAGCTGTGGCTCTCCTTTTTTATACCCATCTGTAGCTTTTGGCTTGTTAGTACCTCAAATGTTTGTTTCTTATTAACCAGGGCTGGGAAAGATAGGGACAATGAAGAAGTCAGGGACAAGCATGTACCTAAATTATGCTGCAGTGAAGTGCTTGAATGTCTCCTGGCTGATGAAGGCAGACATTCAGCCTGTTATGACATACAGCTGAGTATGTAAGAATTTCCATGTCATAAACCTTCCTCATCATCACTGCATTTGTCTCCTGCCCTTTTTACCAGCCCCTCAGTCCCATAGTTTGTTAGGGGTTTTTTTGCCTTTATCTTTCTTTTATTGACTTTGTCATAGAGCCTGAAGCTCAGTCTCTGGAAATAAGAGAACCTGGAGTCCTTTGCAACAAAGCAAGCAAGAAAAAAAAAGCAGACAAGGCTGAGAAGTTGCAGTGAAGGAGGAGAGGGTTGTCTGTCTAGTCTGTTATTTACAGGAAAGGAGTCTAGACTTGAAAATGAAAGGAATTTGTATAGCACACTTGAGGTAAAATGATTGTGTGTCAGAGCCAGAAATAGTGAGCAAGCTGAGAAGAGTTAACAGGAGTCTGCTGTTTATTTTTGCTTTTCCAGTATATTCTCACATCATGATATAAAATCATAGAATAGTTAGAATGCTAGAATCATAGAACCGTTAGGGATGGGAAGGACTTTAAGATCATCTACTTCCAAGCCCCCTGCCATGGGCAGGGATGCCTCTCCCTAGACCATGTCGCCCGCAGCTCTGTTCAATCTGGCCTTGAACACTGCCAGGGATGGAACATTTACTGTATCTTTGGGCAACCTGTTCCAGTGCCTCACCACCCACAAAGCTGTAACTTACATTTATGATGTATGTACTGTGCTGTATGTACTTGCAGAAGTGTGTCTGATTTCACTGCTAGAAAAATAGATTATTTTATTAGATAGAACGGAATTAACGGAAAATTTATTTATCTATCCAACTGTTATAAAACTTGTCTCCTGTATGATTCTGAGGAATGTAATAATATTTCTTGCAGTATATAGAAACATTTCAACAGGTAATGCAATCTCAAAGAATTTGCCTTGGCATAAGTATTAAAAGTTTGCTCTGGTTTGTCCAAATTGATAATAAAAGTAAATACGAAGCCAGTGTTGGTGAAAACTTATACTGAATTATTCAGTAGAGTGTTCTGAGCCTGAGGAAATTATTCATTGCTGAACATTCATTTATATCTGCCAAAATGTTCTTTTTTCTCTCCATCCCTGTTACCACATCCAGATTTATATTTTTGAAAATAACATCTACTATCAGCCTGATGTAAAGAGTAGCTCATTGCGCCTGACATCTTCAGGAAAAGAAGGAATTATTTTTAATGGAATTGCAGACTGGTTATACGAAGGTAAGCCGGACAAATATATGTGTTTATTAAAACGGATGATTCTTATACAGACCAAACAGCACAAATCTATTAATTTCAGAAAATGCTGTCTAAGGTTGTTTTTGCTTCTTTGCCTTCTCATTTTCTTGCAAGATTGTTTTTGCATGTGTTCATATTTTCTATTGACTGTTGTTTTGCATGTAACAGTATTTTCTCAGAAAGAGGAATTTCAACCCAAATATATCAAATGGATTATGAACACTAGGTAGTATGTAAAAATGCTGCAGTAGTGAAATCTTGATGTGGGAATTTACTACCAACTTCAGTGGGGCTGGCATTTCAAATAAAACTAAACATCCTGTGTGTTTTGCTTGTCTAGAATAACTCCATTCATACCTTTGAAGCTGTTTGGGGTTTACAACACAAGTGATGAGGGAAAGGAGTTTGTTTCCTGTCTGAACAGCAGTGCTGATCTATTTACAGTTAAAACATTCTAATAGGAGAAGTCACAGAATTGTAGCATAGAAGCAGAACTGGGTTTAGGTGGATACACAGCAAAAAGTGACCAAAGATGATGCTGCCTGGTGCCTCACTTCTTTATCACTTTCTTTTCTCCAGCCTCAGTGGTGGTTAGTGTGCTGTGTGTTAGCATGACTCACGAGAAACTCCAGCCCCTCAAGCCAGTCAGTAACATCATGCTTGACTTTTAAGAACATGCTTCAATCCAATCTGAGTATTTTGACAAGGTCTAAAAGTGTCATATTGTTACCTAAATAGTGGCTGCTACTTTTGCTTACATCAGCCTGGCCTAGGCTCTTGGCAAACTTGCTGTTGCTTGCAAGCAGTGCCAAAATGGAGTGGACAACTCAATCTGTGATATCGTTTGGCTTCAGGAGCTATCTTAAGCGTAGTACCACAGAATGTTTCTCTTTGCTTTTAAAATAATAATAAGTGGAAAAAAAAAAAAAAAAAGAAGGGGAAGTAGATTACCCAGCTTGGTACAGGAGCTTAAAATTAATACACATTTCAGTTATTTTCTATGGGACTCATTAATTTTATAGGTAGATAGCTCAGTGTTAAATATTCCATTACTTGAAGTATGTAACTTCTCATATGTAGAGTTTTGCAGGGCAGATTGGTTTTTAGGAATGGTGTTACATCACAAAGTAAGGAACTTAAGTGTGGCCCTTGGAAATGGTCTATTCATACCACTTGGGCATTTCACTAGTTAGTAATAGATAGCACACATCATGAATTCATAAGATCTCTGATCAAGTAAACTCTGAAATTAGAATGATAGTTTACATCCCTTTGCCATATAAATGCCTGTGTGTGATAGTTACCCACTTCCAAGGTTTCTAATAATGTTTTGTACTGCTTTAATGTAGCAACATATTTCAAAACTTAAGGACAAAGGATGTCTTTGGAATAGAATATTTTTATATTCATTCCGTATTCCTCAAATCTCATATGACTGCAAGCAAATTGAAGAATGTAAGCATATATAGCTCACTGAAGTTGATACCGTATATGCAGTTTTTGCTAAAATAAAGTGAAATTAATAAGAGTCACAGTCACAGATGAAACAAAGCAATTCTGGCTTCATTTCTGCAAGCGTTTTGAGGACACCTGTTCGGAAGAGGGCAGTTTGTGTTTCAAGAGAAGACTGGGGTACAGCTGGGTGCAGCGTAGAGCTGCAGTTAACAGCATATAATGAATTATAATAATGATTATTATACAGCCCTACTGCACAGAACAAAATGTAATACAAGATTCTTTAAAAGTCTTCTAAAGATTCATAGGGATATCATAGGATAATTCAAGCTGGAAGGGACCACAAAAGGTTACCTAATGCAACTGGTATATTACTGGTATTTACTAGGCATTTTATTTGAGCTGTTTGGGAGAGATGGAATAGTGCATCTAAGAATTATAAAGTTAGAAGTTTAGAACATACTTTAATGGAAGAAATTTGGGAGGGTTAGTATGATTTGGACCTCTGTTCGTGAGAGCTACATTTAAGAACTAAAGAGAATCAAAACTAATCTCTTTTATTTGAAACATGCCAGAATGCTTTTTTAATTTATATGTCAGCTTACCTATTTATCTCAGTATCTGAAAGAGTATTATGTGGATTTTTTGTATCTTTATTTGTTTTAAAGATCAACAAAACTGTTGATAAAACAAATGATTGTTCCTTTAAGCTATAAATATCTCACAATGATCAGAAAAAGAGAATAGAGTAACTTGAAAAGAACAAGTGCCACTAGCACAGTAATGACAACAGTGCTTGTCTGAGGGTATACTCCTGCTTCCCTGTGTGTGCCCATCATTCCTACAGACACATTTTGTTAATGGATATTTGAGGACTGAAAGGCTTTAAAGCTTCACAGAACTTTAACTGACAACAAAACACAGATGTCTTCATATATGCTGTTGGTGATTTTTTTTCACTGTAAACGCATGTATCCATAAGTCTCATACCTGGCTGATTTTCAAAAAGGTCATGAACCTGCTTCTCCTTTTTTTGAAAAGGAAGCCAGGTAAATTCGTCCAAATACCTTACACCTCCTCATCAGTTACCACCCCAGTTTGTTCTTGTTTCCTGTCTCTACAGCTATACACATACCCTTGTCTTGAGAAGGAAAAGCAAAAGGTGTCTATTCTGGAACTAGAAAGTTTCAGAAATCGTGTGGGAGGTGATACATATCTCCAGTCTTTTCTCCTAGTGCATATCCTAAAGCCTTCCTCTCCAAGTTATTTAATCCCGAGCCCAAAGAGCTGTTGCATTTCCTGCCTTATGGAGGACTCTTTGGGTTGCCAAGGATGCAGGCAAGCAGTGGGCTGTTCTCCACAATACACATAATTGAAATAAGGATAAAAGGGAATTCTGTCTTTACACATTGGAGGACCACAGTCCATGTCTGCAGGCATGAATCAATGTACCTCTTCTTTCCCATTAACCATTGTTTATCTTAGAGCAGTCATCTGCTGTCAGTAGTGTTTTTAGGGTTAGGGTTAGGGTTAGGGTTAGCTGAGAAGCTGAGAAGGCTGAATATTGTCCAGATGAAGTTAAGAGATTTTCCATTGAACTGGAAACTGTTTCTTCTTTTGACCTCATTGATTTAGTTTTATCATTTGCATAAATTTGTTATTAGCATTTTACCTTACAAAGCATTTGGGAATCATGTTTTATTTGTGTGAATAACCTCGTTTGAATGCAAACAGTAATATTTTCAAGCAAACAGAACTGCGATTTTTTTGCTCTCCGATGTTCACCATTCATTCTCTGCTGTTGTCTTGTGTAAAAGGTTTTACTTAGCCAGCCAGGGAGAGAAGCATGGCCCAGAATATATGACTTTGAATATAGGTCCCAGCTTCATTGCACCTAATCTGAGATAATACAAACTATTAAGACGCTTCAGAACTTTTAGAATCTGATTAGCATCTTGGAGCGTCTTCATTGACACTTTAAGTAGTTTTATAGGTAGGGTCTTTATTATATATATAGTCAGGCCTTTCTTCCCATTAATATATATTGTCAATTAGTTCTGCAGCCTGATTCTTCAAATTTAAATAGAAAATACTCAGCAAACGAGTCAACATATCAAATACATAATGGAAAAAATTCCAAGTCTTTTCACAAGTGGAAGGCAGAAGACCTATGCAAGGTGAATTTGGAATTGGTCTGGAGCTGTTTTACTGGGGTTCCAGTTTAGGTGTTCCTTCTATGGTTGTTTCTAGTTTGGTTTTTTTGAATACAAAATACAATGACAATAAATATAATAAGACATTGCATGACATTTGGGGGGATTATTTTAATTTGGAAATCAAGTGAAATTTGACTAAAAAGAAAAAGTTTTATTTGGATTTTCAAAAAAGTTACGTTGCTGAAAAAGTGACTTTTCTAAGAATTAAAATTGAGTATTAAACTGAGACAAAAAAGGCAAAATATTATACTCCAGGAATGATTACAAAGATTTATCACTGTGTGAGGATCCTCATGTTACCAGGTGCCACAGCTCAGAGAAATAAGGTATGCTAAACATTTATATTAAAAAAAAAAAATCCTAAAAAGACCTTCCTATTAAAATGGTGCAAATAATTTATAAATTAATTAAAGACATCTAATGGAATGTAATAGAACTAAGCATATGGCAGTTAAAATCATATTTCACATTTAAATGATTCATTGATGTCAATGGAAGTATTCATTTGAGGAAAATGGTTAAAGTTTGCCTTTTGAATACACCTTGTTATCCAAACATTCAACCCAGGATAATATGGAATTAATGAAATTACAACAGATACATTTGAAGTAGGCACAGAAGGAACAAATCAGTGCCAACTGAATGAGATGGAAACTATGTGGTAGTTATTTTTATAGACCCTAAGGAAATCTGGTTTTGCAGAAGAACTTCTTCATTCTCACATTGCCCACTGGTGGTCTCCAGACGGTGAAAGACTGGCATTTCTGACCATAAATGACTCATTGGTACCGAACATGGTTATTCCCCAATTTACTGGTGGTCTGTATCCAAAAGGAAAGCAGTATCCGTATCCTAAGGTAAGATGAATACGAGTGCAGTACCCACCTCCTCTTCGTTGTTCAGTGATAGTATTCAATCAGATGGAAGGAGTTTTTCTAGACAGCAACAGAGGCTAATTTCATTTATGTTGCTTTTCAGGTAATACCTTTTTTTTTCTTTTTTGCCGACTGTAACACCTTTTACTGGAAATAAACTGGGTGAGGGAACAGCAGACAAAGTAACTCATAGTAATTTCATCATTGATACAGCTTGGTAAAATCAATTCACCACTTCTGAGAGAAGGGTAATATGTTTGAAGGACTGCACAAAAAATAAGATACTGTCACAACTGCACTGCAGTCATACATGCAGCATGTTCCATTTCACTACTGTAATCCAGATACGGAATTCCAGATCTCAGGAAATGATGCTGTTATTAATAAATGTGACAGACTGCCCTTGAGTAAGATAAGCCACAGTAAAGTCTTTTCCTGGTTGTCATCATAATCAGGAAGAGGAGGGAGGGGAAGGTGGAAATATTAGGACTGTCACCGAGTTTCAGAAGATCTAGAGGAGGAGGTTTAGATTCAAGTTGGAAAGTTAAAGAACAGCTCAGGCAGGGATAATGTTTGAAATTACTCATTTTCTGGGGATTTCCCGGTTAGGTGACTCTCTAGCTGTCGTCTTTTGTGCTGAGCTCCAGCACTGGTATTATCTTCCAGCTTATCCGTTTATCTATCCCTTGTGTGCAATTTCAAAGTGTCTGAGTTCCTTTCTGATCGGATATGTAGGTCCATGTATGTGACATTTCGACTGAAGTTCATTTAGAGCTTTAGAAAGTATTGATGTTACCCTATTCCTGGTACTGTTTGTTTAGTGATGACCCTTTATTTTTGATAGTGGACAGTTAGACTGCACCAAATACTATTAAATAATATTATGTGTGATATAATGTATTTTGCTATGAAATAATACTCTAAAATAATGAAGTAACAATATTTTCAGAGGTGGGTTATGTACTTGCTTTGGCAAAAGGCTTGAGTGACAGAGCAAAGAAAAAAATAAGGAATACTTTTAAAAGTCAGCTGTGTAAAAAAGAAATGGGTAATTCCACTTCATTAACAATTCAGCGTAAAAGTGATACATAATAGTACTTCAGTAATCTCATTAATGAAAAAAACATTATCTTTTTTTAATGTCTCAATTTAATGCCGATTTAGCTACTGTTAAACATCATTAATTGGTAATGAAGCTTGTGGTATAGCAAAAGAGATGGAAAAAAGTTATCATAGAATGAAACCTTTGGAGAAAATTATATTTATGATTTAAAAATTAAAGGAAACCCACAGGCAATTATGAATACTGGAACGTGTATCTGTGTACATGCCTAATGCACACTGTATTAAAAAATATGAAAAGGGAAGTTTAAATTTTGTTAAATATATAGAGAACAAAGTAATATTTTGATGTAAAGAGTTCTAACACTACTGAACAAATGTGAGAATTACACAAAATTTGTGCTATTTAAATCGTCATGAGGAGGCCCTGAGTAGTAGAGGAGTTGAGGCTGTTCGCTGTTGAAGGAGAGATGTGGATGTGAGAGTTTTCTGCTCAGATAGAAAAACCACCTTCAGCTGCCCACGTCCACTGCAGGCTTACGGAGTGCTTGGTGTTCACCCCACTGACCCCAGTGCTTCCCCAGCTTTAGAGACCTTGTATTGAATTGCATTGAGCTACAGGTATTTGTAGCCACAGATATTTGTAGCAGAGACAGTATGTTGGGGCAGTATAGCCCTGCATGGAGACCAGCCCAGGCTGGCAGGTTTTTACCTTGCCTTCCCAATATTAAACAGGAGTCAAACCCACAGGGAGACTTGCTTTTCATGCCCTATATCCCAAATACAATGTATAGCATTGGATGACTCCTGTGACTTATGTGAGAAAGCAGCTTAGATGTGATATGCTTTAGACAGGGATGTGGGACTTGTAGCATCTCCTTGCAGCCCTGCAGAGCCTTACTTTCTATGGCCAGTTCTTTCTTTTCATCTTAGGAACATGACATAGTAACAAACCAAGTTACAGGAGGAAGGACAAGTCCTCCCTCCCTGTAGATCCTCAGGATTTATCAGACTCTTCCTAGTAGATATATATCAAACTGCCATTTTATTCCCCTTTAGAAACAAGAAGCATTTTGTCTCTCTTAGAGCTGGCCTGCCAAAGCAGCTGTGTCCTAAACAGAGCCAAAAATACAGATTTCTAGCTCAGCAAATGAGGGAAGGAAGACCAGGAGAAAATGGTAAAGGAAGAGAAGGAAGAAGAGGAATGCTATCCCAGATATAGGTAGTGCAGCTTTTAGAAGAAGGAACATTAGTGTCTGGAAAAGACTTTGCTGGAGGATGTATTTAACTGCTGGTTTAGGAACCGACTTTTTGCAGCTGACTTTACTGAAATAGGCCAAGCCACTCCTAGCATTGGTCACTTGCTCTGCACAGGAAGGTCATGGAAAGTAAAAGGCAGTGAGATAATTATTCTATTAATGCTTCATATTTGTATTTATGCAATTCATATGTCTATGAAATTAATTTTTAAACTTTAAGATTTTAAAATTTTAGTAACTTCTCATTATTATAAAGATACTGAATGAGTGAATCTATTTAGCCATCACTGATTCAGTGCTTCTAAAGTTCCTATTATTTTTTCTTTTTTCAAAGGCAGGTCAAACAAACCCAACAGTAAAGCTGTTTGTAGTTAATCTGTATGGACCAGCACATACACTGGAACTGATGCCACCTGACAGCTTTAAATCAAGGTATATAATTCCATTGTTTAACCTGATTTTACCTGATTTAACCTGATTTAATCTGACTGTATTTTAGGCTAATTGCCTTTTTACATCAGCACAACACTTATCTTTGACTGGAATGCACTTGATCTCTGTCCCTGTGGCTGAACATGATTATAATAAAATAAAATACAGCTCTACTGGATTCATGCTACTCTTAAAAATCACAGGGATCTAGGATCTGCTGGTAGCTGATGTCCTGAGAAGCCCCAATTTACTTGAAATGTATGAAATTAGGAATTGTAAGCTACAGTCAAGGGGCTGAACACTGTTCTGCTTCTGAGGTTATTGCAGTCACTCACAGACTTCCCTTGCTGTGGGCCAGCTTGGTTCTTTCAGTTTCTGTAATTAGATTGCAGAACACAGAAGTGTCTTACTAATGCACAGAACACATAATCAGGGTGTTCCCTCATTTAGAGAGAAATGTTTTGAACTTTTCAAATCCCATAGGTTACAGAAAATGTAATTTCTCATCATGGCAGACAGATGCAGTGAGGTGACAGGTGAGAGGCAATGCCACCAGATCACATAAGACACCACACACTAAGAAGGACAGTGCTGTGTTTTTCAGGAGAAACTGCTTCAGAACTGCTGAGCTAATTTAACAGTCCCTTTGACCTGGAAGCTGAAGTAATAAGGTCTGGCTGCAACTGGTGACTTTCCTGCTAAAGTTACTACCTTAGGATAAGCTCCCAATTACCTGTCCTTGCCTGAGGTGCCGTGAAACTTTTGTTTAAGAGCAAAGAAATTTTCATCCTTTCCCACTGTGTATTGCAGTGATCTTGATTAAATTCCTATTGTAGTTTCAGTGCATATACTAATGATCTTCTAGTCCTAAAGTGTTACAAAATAAAGGTAATAGTAGTAATAACAACAGTTACTACAGTGCAGATGTAGCTGCAGTCTAAGGGCCAGGGAAGTGCCACTTCATTCAGGGCATTTTCAGATGGAGAATGGCGTGAAAAAGGATTGGCATGCATAAAGATGAAAAACAAAAACAAGCCACCTTTGGTTTTGCAGTTCCTACAAACCCCAAAAGATTTTATGGTCATTGTTCCCAAAGCAGTCAGGATGTTAACAGTGAGCACTGATTCACAATCATGGCATCCAATTTCAAGCTGGTGTTGCTCTTCTCTGCACAAATTGAGGTACCCTAATTTAGTGCAGGAATAATTTAATAGTGAATTTTGCCCTGCAATTATTTGTGTCAAGTGTAATGCTCACTGACTGTGTTAGTGAAAGGAATTATTCTTAATGAGTTCCACTTTTTTGAACTATTTTCTTTCTGTTGCTTGACCACTACTGAAAGCCATAATAAACTCTCCTGCTTGCTAACCCTTCATTAATTTAAGTAGCAGTATAAGATCTGAAAGAGATTCCTTGCCATCATGATTAGCATCTCACTCTCTTAAACATAATTAAAATTGTCATTTGAATGTCAGAAGGTACAAAGTCATTAAAGGAGAAAAATGTAAATCCCTAAGGAAAAATAAACCTTGAAAATGTTTTTCAGATGTTATGGTTTCACTAGATTTTTCAGATTGATTCCATCTAGATTTTTCAGATTCATTCTTCCTCCCCAGCAGACTGAAAACAAAAGTAAAACCAAATTATGAATACTGCATCTTGAAGCTGTAGGGTAGCAGTAGCACAGTTTCTGGAATTTCTTTTGTGAGCCTTAACAGGTATCTTTGCCAGATATTTCAGTCCTTGATAAAGACATTGTCGCTGTTTAATTGAAATAATTGTCACGTTTAAAATTCTGTATTGGTAACGTATCAGAAAACTGAGTGAAACCATTTGTACCTAGGAAAAAAGTTAATTTCATCTTAATTTTAGCTGTTAAGTTATAATGTCTGTGCTGCAAAATCTAGTAAAATCATATAGTTTTGAGCCAAGTATACTGTAAATCTTGCATTCTGACTCTGGATTTCAGCAGCAGTCAGTCATCACACTGGTCATCAATCCATATATCAATATATATACAGGTATGAAGAATGAGTTTTTAGCAGGCCTTTCCAGAGTGGAAATCTGTGGAGTTTGTGGTGGTTGGGAATTTTTGCTTTCAAGTATTAACTTTTTTAATAAAAGTAGTTGCTTTTAGTGGTCAATTTTTTCTCAGTACCTTTCTAATACGTATGTTATGAAGTCATTTAGTAAATAGGTCATGGGAGTCTTTCAGAATTAAGTGGACTGGGGCACTATGAGATATAGTTATATGGATCCTTCAGGGCAGAAACATTCAGAAATACAAATTGTGCAAGTCATAACCAGCTGCTGTTATGGGAGAGATTAACTCCTACACAGAGAAACCACACAAATAGGTAGGGAAGGGGGCTTCTGTTACCTTTAGCCATGGAAAGTAGCATTCAGATTCTGCACTCTCCCCAGCTTTTCTCTGATTTTTAGGGCATCTGGGAACTTTTTGTAAGATTGAGTAAATTGCATGTTCTGCCTTCATTTACTTCTAGCAGTGACTCTGTAAAAGTACTTGGTAGTATTTCCCAAGTCTTGTTCAGGTTATTCTAATATAAAGATAGCAATAACATATATAAATTTACTCCTGAAAGTTTCAATATGTGGAAAAATTTGCCTTCTACTATTGTTAATGCCGCAGAAAGGTTGACAGTCTTCATTTGAGCATGTGGTTGTTTTCTGTGCAACTATTTTAATTTCGAAATAATTTCCAAAAACTTGATGTTTCTATTCTATGTGTACAATTACATTCTGTTTCCTTCAGTGGCAAACATGATTTTGTACTGCAGGATTTTCTTCTCATTAGTCACAGAAAGAAAATATACATGTAAGATAAAATGAGTGTTCATTCGTTCACTGCTAGCTGCTGAAGTTCCAGTTGGAAAGCTAATGCTTCCTGCTGCAAACCTTAAAAAGCAATATGGTGTACAAGTGGTCAGCTCAAACCGCTGTACCTTAGGACACCTGAAGACTTCTTGTAACTGGTGATATTTAGATATAAGGTATTAATACCATATTAAGAAATTCCATAGGCTGATTTTTCAAACCCCATGCTTGAATTTAGACCTGTCAGAAAAAATATAATTTATTTGCAAAGTGGAAATCTCTAACACAGAGAAGAAGTGAAATAACACATGAAAGAAGTTGCAGTTGAGTTATTAGAGCTGTGTTCCATACATGATGAAAAGATTTTTTCTTCTAGAACAATGTATCAGCCCTTGAAAGTCTCAGTGTGAGGGTCATCCGCTGTTTGCTTTCTCCATTCTCTGCCATAGTGAGCAGGCTGCATTGGCTCTGCACTATTCCCAGATGCTGCTGACCAGGTAGTTCTAAAACGCACTATAAGAAAATAAGTTAGCGCTTTTTCTTACTTTTTCCAATAGTATTTAAGTGTCTGAAAAAATGCTAGATGTCCACATTCTCATTTCATATATGTCTGCTTTTAAAGAAACAAATACACAGTAAGACCCTTGTGACGTCGTATGAATATTTGGATTTTAACTAATCTTTCGTAATGGATCTGGAAGCACTTAGGAAATTGAGTTTGCATAAATTCAGATAATGTTCTTGCAAGCCTCACCAATTTTTTTATTATCCAAATCATCAGAATCATTTGTATATGTATGTACTTCTAGTTTGAGATCACCTCTTGAATCTAGAAAGTTTAGTTTTATACCTCTGGCAGCCGATTTATCTGAGCCTTGCTTTGGAATATAAAGCTTATTTGATTCTAACTGGAAATGAAGGGAGGGGAGTGCAATTTGGTATTAAGAAAACTAGGATTTACTTTCACCTTTCCTTATGCTATGTCTGCTTTCTTCTTCCAAGCTTCTGCCCCTTCCCTCTTCTGTAACTTGGCAATACTAATAGCTATCTCACAAGGTTAATGTAAAGGATTAATTCATTGTCATACCTTATAGCAAATGACAGTAATCTATTCAGCCTACAGGATGAAAATATATTCACATACTTTATTGAAGCGTTCACACACAATGCCAAGGAATTTATTGATTACTCCCTGCCATGTTCAGTGGAAAGAAATGCAAGTTCTGCACCTTGGCCAGGACAAACTTCTGATCAGCTGGGGCTGGGACCTAGCAGCCTGCCCAACCATCCTGCCAAGGCAGCTGTGCTTGGGGCTGAATTGGGGACAAAAAGTGCACTCTTTTTGTCACCTAGGCTGGACTACTCTAGGAGGAGTGTGGCCAACAGACTAAAGGAGGTAGCTTTGTCATCAACCATAAAGGCAGAGCATCACCCATACCAATCTGGTTCAAGGGGAAATAGTTCATCAGTTGGCTACTAAGGTGCTCGTGGCAAGGTCCTATGGCTGCAAGGAAATGGGGAGCAGAGCTTGTTAGCCTGACTGTGATGCTTCCCACCAACTCCCCTCTAATGGGGAGGGGAGCTAGAAAATCTCCTTCCAGCCAAATACCTGTGGCTTAGTAAAAAGAAGAAAACTGCAGTTCATCCATCAATGTATGCATAGATAAAGTTGTGTAGTATACCAAAATACTAACAAACAATGGCTACCTTGCAGGTCATAGAATCAACTAGAATCATTAAATCAACTAGGTTGGAAAAGACCTTCAAGATCACTAAGTCCAACTGTCATGCCTCAATTTGTGGTTTTTTTCCATGCACATTTCTGAGAATAACATTTTCTGTTAGCATCTGTAAATTCTCATACACTTTTCAATACGTAACAATATAAATAATTTTAAAACATAGTAAATATTCTAGAGCATTATGCATGGGCCAAGTTTCTATTGTTTAGATAACAACCTGCCAGTAAACTAGTAGAGCATGATAGGTTGGCTTTCTTTAGGTGAACCCTGTTGTATTTATTATCAAAATCCAAATCTATTAAAACTATCAACCAAAGTAAGGTTCCTTTTTCCATTGACATAAATGTTAAATGTCTTTCAGCTATTCTTATGAGCAGATTTCTTTCATAATCAGCTCATTGATTCAAAGTTAGAGCAGATTTCTTCATTATAGTGAAGGGTATGAAGTTGCAAAGTTTGACTTTTTGAGCAGGTTCCTAATATTGTGAGTAATTTTCCTATGATATTATTCTATTTCAAATCTCAGTATTTAATGTTCAAATTCAGTTATGATTGTAACTATGCTTCCAGTGTAATGCAATGCAAATCCCTTTCCTTTATTCAGTTTACTGTCTCTGCTGACTCTGCTAAGCACTTACAGTAACAGCCAGCAAGGTACTCATATATATCTTTCTAGTCACAAACATCCCAAAACTTACAAGTGAAACAGGACATGCTGGACATTCTTGAATGATGATAAATGTATTAGCAAACTGTTAAACTACCTCCATAGAACTGTCTATCAATTGAGATAATAAAAATAAAGGAAAACATTCTGTAAGAAATAAAGGTTTTAAAAATTTTGCCTTCAAGCTTGGTGGAGGATGATAGCACCTTTGATATTTAATATGTTTTCATCAGCAGTGAAAAATGAATCCAGATTTCATCAAGTTACAAGTCTTTGGAAAAAAACTAAATTTCCATATACTCAGGAAAGACTGCTTTCTTAATACCTACAGTTGGATTTTTTTTCTCACTGAATACCCTCCATCTGACTCAGGCCCTAAATCTGATCTTTCTTGGTGCACAGCACCTCCTCAGCATACGTGAGATGTTCCAGCTCCTACTGTTCAGCTGACTGGCATTTTCCTGGCTCACTGACCTAGGGGAAAGCTTTACCTTCTTTATACTCATTACCTTATCTAACTGCCTTAGGCCAATTTGAAGCCAAGCAGCAGATTTATGTGGAATAAATGTGGAATCAGAATTAGCTCTCGACAAGGAGCTTGAAGCTCTTGGTTTTATGCATTGCCCAGTTCAATCCAGCTTAGAATAAAATGAGTCATGTACAAGCTCCTTTAATATTGACTGATCGTGGGGTGCTGTGGAAGGAGGCTGCCTTTTCTGTATTTTCTGCCTGTGAGTAAAGAGGAAAGCTCTCTTTGGAATTTAGAAAGAAAACAATCCTAGGGCAGAATGTGAGGGAGGAGACTCTAAGAAGTCTGAGATGAAAACTTCGCTAGAACATGAAATGTGGACTGGATAAAAACCAAAATGGCAGGTCTGTGAGTCAGGGATTGAATGACATTTTCTTGACAATCAGGGATTTGAATGGGGATCCTGAGAGCAGGTGAGATGGTGGAGATAGAGGAAGTGGGTATCAAAAAACAAATTTTATGTTTCTCATGATCATCTTATAGTGGCCCTGCTGTGAGAAAGGGGATCAATAAGAAAATCCTTGGAACTGGCCAAACAAAGTATAGGAAAGAAATCTAGGAGTGAGGTGAGGAGATGAAGCTTGAATAAAACAAGCCATATCAAGAGAGAAAAGTCTGGTTGTTAGGCCAGTTGAATGCTAAAACTTGATTCAGTCTATGCCATGCAGCCCCTGTGTGATACAGTGAGTTTAATACTACACATGCAATCACTAATTATGTTTGTTACTTTTTGGACGTGCAATAAATTAATCCACAGTCTCATTTAAGAAATGTTCCCCCAAAAAATGAAAGTTGTTCTCTGAACATGCAAAGTGCTTGAAAGCCCCTAATTAAATGGGTAGTATCTAAAATAATATCTTGCTTTAGTCCTGTCCAGAAAGCAGTCATAATCTTTCCTCTTTAAAGTGATGTTGTGAGGAAACTTGTGTGAACAGTTGTAGAGGGTCTAGTAATACCAGTGCGTTTATGGTTTTGGTTCTGGAGGGAAAGAGAAAGCACTTATTTTCACTACTGTTACAATACATTAATGGCAAAAATGCCTGATATTTTGGAGAAAAAAAACCTGGTAGCAGCTTCCTCAGAATTAAAACAGATTTTGCCCTGCAGTTTTATTCAACTATCAGCCAATCTAATAAAACATACACTTTTCTTCTACAAACTTTGACTTGGTCATATCTGTTGACCTGCAACAGTATTACTACCCTGTATGTGTCTATGCACGCTGTATATTTGAAACACTATATAAACTGCAAAATTGTGATTTACAAAGGAATATTACCTGGAGACAGTATTTAATCTCAGAAGGGTATGCAGTTCTGCATATACATATATATTTATATATACACATTATACTGCACTCTTGATAAACAAGTAATAATGTAGTATAATGCAAACATATTTTTATGCATAGTTGATGGAAGGGGGAAAAAGCAGAGAATTTTTAAATTATCTTTTGCTTTCATTTCAGTAATCAAGGAGTTTGTATCAGTGATGGGAAAGGATGTAATGGTTTGATTTGGACTATTAATTACTGTATCAGCTGGATTCTGAATGGTTAAATATTCTGTTTTCATCCCTGTCGTGGTTTAAACCCAGCCACACAGCTTGTCCAATCACTCCCCCCTTTCTTTCCCTCCCTCTACTCCCAGAGGGACGGAGAGGAGAATCGAGTTGAGATAAGAACAGTTTAGTAACTAAGGTATAACACAAATCACTACTGCTACCACCAATAGTAATAATGATAAAGGAAATAACAAGGGGAGAGAATACAATGCCGCAGCACCAGCCAACCGATAACTTGCCCCACCCTGACCGAGCACCGACCGATACCTAGTCCAACACTCCAGTCTCTTAGCCCTTCCGGGTAACTCTCCGTTACATCCTGGGCATGACGTGCTGTGGTATGGAATGCCTCTTTGGCTAGTTTGGGTCAGGTGTCCTGTCTCTGCTCCCTCCCCGCTTCCCCTCCTCCCTGGCAGAGCATGAGGCTCTCAGAAAGTCCTTGGTCAGACCAAACATTTGAGCAGCAACTAAAAACATCGGTGTTACCAGCACTGTTCCTGGGCCAAAAATCAAAAACACAGTGTTGCGTCAGCCACCGAGGAGGAAAAAAAACGACTGCTACTGCTGAACCCAGGACAATCCCTCGCTGAAGACTTTTTCAAATTGTAGAATTTGTTTTGGGGATAAATTAGGCTTTGTTGTCAGTGGGTGTTTCTTACCTTGGTGTTCAAGTACTGGTAGAGGAAGGCAGTCCTCATTTATATACATTTTGAATATTTCTTTTTGGCTGTCTTTGGGTTTCTGTATGCACAGTTGCTGTGATTTTGAATGACTTTATGAACTGCAGAGGGAGAAGTTTTCAGCTCTTGTTTCTTGAGTTCCTGTGTGGGGAACCAGTTAACTGAGATTTGATGTTGCACTCTGGTTTGTTTGTTGGATCATTGCTTTGTTGATTGTGTCACCTGGTCTTGTGTTAGATCTTTTGTTACTTTTGGCATACATTTTTGCTCCTCATTAAGTTAAAAGGCTTTTTAAACTGTAAACCATGACTATTAGACTCAGCATATACCTGAAGTCACCATTTCTAGTCATCATTCTGATATACACATGTGAAAATTTCTGTCTCACTAAAAGTCAAACATGAAACATACTGGGTTGTTCAGCTGTGTTCTTCAAACATAGGATTAGACTGAGGCTGGGTGAAGCTGTAGTGAATTTCTGCATCTCCTATGTGCAGCATCAGAGTTGTATGCAACTTTGGTTTTGGCACTGCTTAGCATCTTTTATCTAGTAAGAAGACTTTTGAATGTATAATGAGATGTGTTGTCAAAGAATAATGAGATCTCCATCAGCATTAAATTAAAAGCCGAATTATATGCAAGCTAAGACCCTTATTTTAAAGGGGGGGTGAGTTTCCAAACAGGTTCACTCCACTGTTGCACGTAACTCAGCTGGACTGTGAAAGCTGCAAGCTGCCATGAATAGAGAAGTGAAGCAAATAGCCTGACAGGGATGACAAGCTGCAACAGGTCTTCCTCTATAGCATCGCCACTCTGACAGCCTAGTAGGATTCCAGGAAGAGAAAGGCAGATACTCCATACCGTGAGTCTGTGCCTAGGAAGCGTCCCTTGCTCAGCCAGGGTTAAGAGACAATTTGGCTGATACTATGAGCTATTTGTTAAAATAGAAGATGGCACACACTGATGCTGAGTGTGACTTCCCTTTTATGCAGAAGTCCCATTATAAAATGCGTGTTATTTTATAACAAGTGACATTTTAAAGTGGTCTTGTCTGCGCTCTGACATTACAGACTTACAGACCTGGGGTTTTTTGTTTGGTGGTAGGGCTGTATTTTTTTTGCAAAAATATGTGTCTTCTGAAGGGATTTAGTATAGGAAAACTACTGGCTTTGTTGGAATTTAGTTTTTGCTTTTAAGCTGGCAGGCAAATACATGATTCATGTGTATTTGCAAATGTATGCTTCACAAGTATTATGTTTCAGAGTTGGTAAAGTTTATATATCCCAAATGACTGAGAAGGAGGAACTAACAGAGGACAAATTTCCCAGGGGAACAACGCACTAGAACTGATCCTTCCCACTTGTAGGAACAGAAATGCTGGGCATTTAGTGTTATTTTCTCCATCCCTCAATAATGATAATGTCATGTGGTACAAAGCCAACATTTGATGAAATGGACATTCCTGAGTGATTTTTTTTTTTTTTTTTCCAAAAAGTTTAATCTGAAATAGGAATGATTTGAACATTGTGTTTTCAAATGTTTACTTAGGGAATATTACATTACCATGGTGAAATGGGTAAGCAATACTAAGGCTGTGGTGAGATGGTTAAACAGACCTCAGAATCACGCCATCCTTACTGTTTGTGAAACCACAACTGGGGCTTGCAGCAAGGTAAGTTGGATTTTTCCTATGCTTTCTATGCTCTTTTTTAAGGTTTCTCCCTGCGTTTTGTCTTCACATTCAGAAAAAGATTTTCGGAAATCAGTTTGCAAATGCAATAGTTGCAAGCTGAATATAATTAGTCAACAGGGAGGAAATGGATGTAAGAAAATTCCAAATCTGGTGAAATTATTTCATGTAATAAGCAACTTTGAGTGACCTCTCCAGAATTACTGAGCTTTGTCCATTCATTAACTTCAGTGGAAGCTGCAGTTGCTGAACATCATGTACTTTGGACACTGCTAGTTCAGTGACAAGTTTGTCAGATATTTTCAGCTGCCTAGTTTTTCCTCTCTCCCCCTACAGACTTTCATTTCAGATCTTTCTGTCTCTCACAGCCTAAATATGTTTAAGGGAAAGGTGTACAATTCCAGTAATTCCTGCAAATTTCATAGCAGAATTAAATACCTTTAGGAAAAAAAAGTTATTGAAAAAAAAAGTGAAAGGCAACAGGGATATTATATTCTGAATGTAAGCCAAGCTGAAATACATTTTTCCATTTGAATTCAGCCACATCCCATCCCTTGACCCAGACTTTGACTTCTGACACTTTTGCATTACATCTCTCCATTTTCACAGTCCATCTTGACTGCAGTTGGCCACTTTCCCATTCTGAGTCACGGGCTCTTCCCAGAATGAGCTAAAAGTATAAATATTTTCTATACATGCTAATATCAGTACCAGCAAATGCTCCAAAGTAGAGGGTATAATTTGGCAGTAGAAATGGTTATGAGTGATTAATGTAGGTCTAAGTTTGGCCTCTGAGTCAAAAGGTTCCCATCAGTGTCTGCTACTGAAGTCAGTCATGTTAAAGTATTAGGGATTATTTCTGAGCTTGTCTGCTTCTTTTGGTACATAGTGCAAGTTGCTTTTCCTGATGCAGAAACTGCATGTAAGTCCCCAAACCATAGGTTAAGATTGTGAACATGGAGATTTGTTGATTTGCTTGCTTTTTATCTGGTTCCTCTAAGCTCTGTGCCCTTTTATTAAGAAAGTCAGTTGTGAACCACTGTGAGCAGTCACTTCTGGAAGGAAACCGTTATATGCTTCAAGGTCCTGTAATCCAGGGCATAATATAAGGGAGCGAGAATAAGAAGTCCTGCTCCAGAAAAATTAAAGTGCACTGAAGGATCTTTTTAGGTGTGTGAGGAAGGATAGTGATAGAGTATCACTGTAGTGGGTGCAGCTCAGACCCAGCTCATGCTTGTAACCCTGATGGTTCCTACATTGCATCCAATATAACAAGATGATGTTCTTGAATTCAGTAATGGATGGGAAAAGGGGCTTTGTTGTGAGAATTTAATGTTGCATCACACCATTTGAATTCAACTGTGGACCTTTTATTTTTTCCCCTGGCGTTTTTGTTCTCAGTTCCAAAAAGTACTGTATAAAACCAACTGCTCTAGTAGCTACAGGTTTTTAATTTTTCAGGCTGTATGTGTACAGATGCTTCTATAGCTAATAAGTTTTGATTACTTTAGTGTGACTGTGACAATTTACAGCAGTTGATGTATTTTTTTCCAGCAATGCATGCACAGTATCTGGTTGGGGTTTTTTGTTGGGTTTTTTTTTTTCACATGGCATGATGTAAAATATAAGTGACCAATAAAAAGCAATCATTTGAGTTTATTTTTTTTTCTCTTCACTTATGCCACAGTACAGCCCATTAAAGCAAGGGATGGTGATTTGAGAAGGTCTCACAATTTGAGCTTGATGTTGGCTGTGTGCGTGGTGTTGATGAAGGACCTAAAATTTCCATTTGTCAGATGATGCCTAGAGGTAGAAAACTAATAGAACTGCCTGTGTAAAGCTTCTTGATAGCTAATCAGAAAGGACTGAAAAAGGCATTCTTAGGTCCCCGTGGTGTTCTACCCAAAGCTCTGAATAAAGCAGCTGACTTTGTAATTAAATTATCGTTTATTTCAATGTAAGTGTCAATGAAGAGATGTGAAGATTGTAACACAGTAGATGAAAACCCCATGAAATAGCTAGAGACCTTTATTATTAAGAATGTGTGAAGGAAATACTTTGTATCTATATTTGTTCCATAAAAGCAATTTTTAATTTTTTTTTATTTTTTTTTTTTTTTTAGAAATATGAAATTCAGTCAGACCTCTGGCTTCCTAAACAGGTATAGTATAAATGCTATTTCTGTATGTATGAGTAAGTGATTTGCTTTATTTAATTACATTTAAATAATTTTTATTTAACCACATTACTTATTATATTTATTACATAAATTTCTGTTTCATTATATGTTATTTTATAAGCTATTAAAATCCATCCCTTTTAAAATTTAATAATTTCTAGGATACTAAATTAATTTAACAGCTGAGGAGTATAGCACTGTCTGTCTAAGCATTCAAACAGCAGCTTGTTTCTCTGGTAGTGGGAATCCCACCACTTAGCATCACACGGAAGACATTTTGCTATCTAGCTGACTGTGTCAGCTGTGGAAAGAGATATGTACTTCCAGAGAGCAATTCAGCCCTTTCAACTGAGACACCTGTCTGAGTTTCACAGGCAATATTCCCTTCAGTTTCCAATCTCTCTGCATTCAGTTAAGTAAGCGCTTAGATGACTTCTGATTAGCTACCTACCTAACTCTTGGATGGTTAAAGATAGATCAGACAAATCCCATTTCAAGCATTTCCTATATACTGTGCTGATTTTTTTCTCATTAAAAAATAATCTCACCAAATTAAGCCCCAAGGAGTTCGAAGATTAGAGGTCATAACTTCTGTAATTGTAATGCCTAAGAGTAATATTTCTAAATCCATACCCAAAACAATATGTTGATCTAATATGTCAGCAAATTATTCCATTTCCATAGTTTCAGAAGAGCTGTCCAATAAATGAGTGAAACACATTCTATTGAAAATATGTTTCAGGCTTCATTTTGCAATGTGCAAATGAGAAATATTTTTTTTCTTAGATATGCTTTTATAGCAAGCCATTTTCCTTTAATAATTCAAATAAGAAATCATTTTTAAAAGACTTTTTTAGACATCCTTCTGTATAAAGTTAGACATGGAGAGATAGTCTCACACCAAGCTACAATTTGTGGTAAGACCATGTTTCAGAATATCACTTCAATATGATTATTTTTGCCATACAACTTTATCAAAATCAGTGAGCGTTAAGCATGTACTTAATAATGTTTTCCTGAGTCCAGGCCATGGAAACATTTATCCTCAGCACTAGTAGGACTTCCCTCTGTCATTAATTGTATGTCTGTAAACAAACGTATCCTGTAAAGTCCTGCTGTGTTAGGGATGAGACTTCTAGACCTTTCACTGGGAGGGTGAGTTTTGCAAGGGCTGCAGTCCCTGCTTCCAGACAAGATTATGCAATGGTAACTACTGGCATAAACTCTACTTAGCTTTAGTCACCACGTTTTTGTTAATCTTTGCAGAATATGTTGAAAAGGTAAGGATTTTTCTCCAATTTTCGTATGAACACAGCAACTACCAGAACCAAGAAGACAAAAAAGCTAAGCTGATGTTTTATTAAGAATTTTAATGAAAGTGTGACATACTAACGCAATCTTACATTTATAGAATGAAGAACCAGTTTTCTCCAAGGACAGCAGTAAGTTCTTCATGACTGTCCCAGTGAAGCAGGGAGGCCGGGGTGAATTTCACCACATCGCCATGTTTATTGTTCAGGTAAGATTTTGGTTCAGGCTATTTTTAATATCCTACTCATCCTCTAGGACTTCTATTTAGGATGCATGAACCAAGCAAAGGCTTGCACTTCAGTAGATTCTGAACACTTGTGTCATGGTCATTTTTCCTGTCCAGGTTGTCTCTTGGTGCAGAGGGACATATTTGTAACATCTTACAGAACAAGTGGTGTTCCTTCTCTTTTCTTAGACCTGTGCTGTGGTGGCATGCAAGGCCTGTAAGTGAAAGGTACTTCCAAAGTACTCTCTGTGGAATATTTCATGTTTTCTTTGCACCTCTGTAGTCAAGCTGATATGTTTCCTTGTAGAACTCTTCTGTCAGTAATGTTTTATAACCACAGAAATTCAAGTGACCTGCAAAATCACTCATTTTAACCTCTTATATACACTACATCTGCATACATATAATTTTAAATGTCAATTCAGAATATTCAAAATCTAGTCTTACACACAACAGTAAAGGGAGGCAATACCCAAAACTTAAAATTTTGCGAAACTTAGGACTGCTTATTATCCTTTGCAACATTTTCCAGTGGCTTCCATTTCCCAGGGTCATTACTTTTTCCAAAGAAGAATCAGTAAGAAGATAAATTTCCACTATGACTTTGAAGGTCACCAGTATGAAGTAGTGATGAACTAATAAAGGAAATTATGCCCTGGAACGGAACACTCCAAGGCATCTATTTAAATCAGCAGAGCATTAATCCAGGTACTTTAGCAGAGCCGTATGATGAGGAGGGATTATTAAGGTACCCAAAACATCAAAATAGCAGACCTGGCACCAGGCAATTCTATTATCTCCCTTTATGACAGTGTTCTGGTATGAACATTATTAAGTCTGAAATATATTCACAGTGATCTTCAGACAGAACAAGAGCAAAAGATCTTTAATGAAAATTTAACCTGAAGAAGCAAGAACAATATACTCATTCACTGGAGTAAATATATCAAGAAAGAATCAGAAAAAATAAGGATCAAAGACATGTCAAAGTTTATCTATCTTTTAATGAAAACAGTAACTCAAATGACAAGCTGGTAAATGTATATTAATATAATAACCACAGAAAAATTCACCCTGGAGAAAAAAAACATTTATTCAATCAAGTCTTATTTTGGATTCTTTCCTAATATGAATAAGTATCTTTACAACACATTAAATGATAGTGATGTAAATCTGAAAATTAACTTGCAGCATTCACAAGGATGTTAGAGATACACTCGAATTTGCCTTAAACCTATAAATTCTTTACTAAAGAGCCCAGAAAACTTGATCCTAATTCAGGAAAATATTTAAGCCAAAGATTAAGCTCACTCAGTAAGATAGATAGTTAAATGTATACCTACTTTTAAGTACATATTTTAATCCCTCCAGAGTAATGTTTAAAGTCAAGTTTATGATTTAGAGTTTAGTTTTCTATCCAATTTATGCCAGATTAGAGCCCTGAGTACTGTACAGCTGCAAAAAGCAAAAATATTTCCATTTTAACCACCATCGCCATGAATAAACAAATCTGAATGGTATCACCAGTGACAAATTTGACTTTAAGTCTGAGAAGAAGAGAAAATGTGGTATCCAGTGGATCAACCATTATTCATTAATAAGCAACATTCTGTGTGGTAATGTGGCTTATACAGAGCAATAAAGGACAGGAGATATGTTTATATGATGTGTTTTATACACTGCATTAATCTGATTGTCCATTATTTCTAAAGCAAACATGGAGGCATAAAAATTATATTAACCATAGCACATAAAGTCTTTTGTCCCATCAGATGTTTGTTATACCTTGTGAGAGCCACAGCGGCATAACAGGTGTCCTGCAGAATTCAAAGCAGTCAGCAGGTCACTGGTACCCAAATGGTCACAGATTCTCATGATGGAGCTCAAATAACAATGGAATTTGGTATTCAGATTCTCATTACTTCTCTGTACTACTCAGTATAGTTATTAGCTCATTAAGAGAAATCAGCCTCCATGTGCTGAATATGAAGGTAGAGCAACAAGTAAATTTTAAGGGCCTGCTTTAGATTAATCACTGAGGATTATTTGTTAGTCTTAGAACAAGTGCTGACAAATGATGGTCTTTGTTCGGCTGCATTTCTTTGACTTGACTTTAGAAAAGCATGTGTCAATGGTAAGAAGCAGGTTAGCAGAACCATCTAATTAAATTTTGCAAGGGGAGGTTACTGCTTAAAAGTCTGTTGCCTATTCTGTGTTATTTACTGTCTGAATGGAGAGAGCTAGATGTGTGTTTTATTGTTCTCAAATGCTTTTAATAAATTCTGAAATATTTAAAAGAAACTAATCTCAAAATGGGATTGGCTCATATTATGTATCTAGAAATTTCTTACATGGGGTTTTCAACTCTAGAAAGTCTCTGTTTTCCAACCACAAAATAAGAATTATACAGTCACTTTAATGGATCAAGGCAAGAACTTCCTCCAAGCTTTATAAATTATATATTATAGCTGTAACCTTCAAAAATAACCATGTTTATTAAAGCTTGGCTGGTCTTTTTATTTCTGTTTCTTGTTAGATTCTGTGATCTCAATACTTAAATATCTCTTTCAATAGTTGCAGCTTCTCTCTCTCTCTGGGTAACAAATACTTCTAATAAATCACTCATTTGTATTTTAAGCATTCTTGGAGACAGCATTAAGTATCAGAATCTCATGAAAAAGGGAATACTCATCAGTAACACATGTACTGCACTTAGCACAATGTCCTGATTTCAGCTGGTACTTGCAAGACTTGTCATAGAGACTTGTTTCTTCCTGATGTGTCTCATCAATGTCCTTGAGCATTTTCTGCTCTCTAGTGACTGCTGCTCTTGATGTAGAGCTCAGAGTTTACAGCATACAGTTCAGAAATACGGGGATTAAAAAAAAACCTTTTTGCCTTTATGACTTTCCATGGGCCACATAACCGCTGAGGCCGCAGTGATTAGGTGTGCTCTGGTGCTTTGGATTTACAGGGCATGAGGTCAGAAAGCACCATTGCATCCCCATTGGACCTAATTTGTAAGTCCTGCTGCTCAGTTTCGCCCCCTAAAGCAGAACCCTAAGCCAAAGTATCACCTTCTTCCTTTAGAAAGTTTGTCTTGAATTTGAAAACTACAAGTTCTTATATGTAGGCCAAGCATCATAACCCTTGTGTACAGAAAGAACAGTTTAAGTATGTTCACACTGTATTATAGTGAGGGTTGAACTTTTAATCTTCAATAGCCTAAGCCACAATTTTACTTTTGCACTTGGAAGCAATCTCAAATGAGCTTCTCACTCTTCAGTATACATTGTTTTTAATGTGTGTCTGATGAGGAGTCTACTGCATCTTACAGCCAAAGAGTAGGGTTTTGCCTGGAGGTAGATATCTATTACGTCCTGATGTTTCCTAATTCAGTTCCTGGTCCACTGGTTGAGGACAAAACTGCCATCATGTTCTTTGAGAGAGGTTTTGAATTTCACCTTGTAGCAGTTATTTTCCTAGGCTCACACTGGGATAGAATTAATTTATGAGAAGGAGCAAAGGGTGCTCCCCAACTTGTAAGCATTTGGTTCAGCTGCTAAAATTTGAAGCTACTCTTAGACTCTCCTTATAGACCCTGGATAAAGAGAGGCTTCTCCAGAATGCATGGTGGAGCATGGGGTTCAACTAGAGAACTGAATGGTACATTTCTCCTAGAGGTTAGCCTGCCTCCTTGTATGACTGTGGCGCTCATGACCTGTCTTGTCACAGCATCTTTGCAGTGTTCTGGGCTCAGTAGAAGCATGATAAATGTGAAAACCTGGTGATCTCACTCTGGTACAGAGTTTTGGTTACAGGAGTGTGAGTCAGATTCCCTGCTATACCACTGTGAAGGAAAAGAAACACTAAGAGAAACAAAATATGTGCAATGACAATGTCCTTGCCTTGAAGTATGTGACTTCTACTTTTTGCTGGCATATGACAAAAAAATTGCGATGAAAACTGGGATGTTTTTAATTACTTTGAAAAGTTTATATATGGAAGGGAAAGGATACAGACCTATCAAAATATCTGATTTGTACTTTAAAGATGTTATGTTGCATATTAAAGTTTAAAAAGATGTAATTAGTAGCGATATGTGCAGACAATCCCACTAGGCAAAGAAAAATGGAACAAGTAAGGTGGAAATTAATGTTTTCCATCTCTATCCAGGCTAAAAGTGAACAAATCAGTGTGAGACACCTGACATCAGGAAACTGGGAAGTTATAAAAATCCTGGCGTATGATGAAAATACTCAAAAGATGTAAGCACTATTCTCTTTGTTTATGAAAATATCTGTTAATAAAGCGGAATCCACTTAACTGGAAATAGCATATATGAAATTAACCAACAATGTTTTTTTCATTTTTGAGCATTGCTATAAACGTCACATTCTTGAGTACATAAACTGCAGTTGTAAGACAATTTGTCTGCCAGTTTTTATGCAGAGGGAAAAGGAGCGTACCGTGACATCAGTTGACTCACTGAATTTTTTTTATAATAAAAGAAGTCAACACACAATGCAGCAATAATAACATTTTGGTGACAAAGTCATAGTACTTGATAAAACCCAACATCTTCAGGGTTTATGCTTACTTGGTTAATGTATGAGGATTCTGGACAGTGGGGATCTGATTCAACTTCATAAATTAATTATATAGAGAGGTTATCTAAACTCCTGATTCTTACCCAATTTACTCAGAGATGAGTCTTTCCAAAACCCATCTTAGTGTTATACCGGGAATGAAATTCAGCACATGCTTGGTCAGTACAGAACTGGCAAAACATCTGAAGCCTCCATGTGACTTCAGTGGATCGTGGTTAATCTTCATATATATATGCACATGACAAAAAATGAATAGCAGTGTCTACTTCTGATTTTCTTTAAAATAAATAATATTTCAGCAAGGACCTTTTTGAGGTTGCAGGAATGCCTGTCATCTCCACTGGCACTGGAGAAATCGCCTTTCTGACAAGTCATAGAATCATAGTATCACAGCATCATAGAATAGTTAGGGTTGGAAAGGACCTAAAGATCATCTAGTTCCAGCCCCCCTGCCATGGGCAGGAACACCTCACACTAAACCATGTCACCCAAGGCTCTGTCCAACCTGGCCTTGAACAGCGCCAGGGATGGAGGGTTCACAACTTCCCTGGGTAACCCATTCTTGTGCCTCAACACCCTACTAGTAAAGAGTTTCTTCCTTATATCCGATCTAAACTTCCCCTGTTTTTTAAACTGTTACCCCTTGTCCTATCACTACAGTCCCTAATGAAGAGTCCATCCCCAGCATCCCTATAGCCCCCTTCAGATACTGGAAGGCTGCTATGAGGTCTCCATGCAGCCTTCTCTTCTCCAGGCTGAACAGCCCCAACTTTCTCAGCCTGTCTTCATACGGGAGGTGCTCCAGTCCCCTGATCATCCTCGTGGGCTTCCTCTGGACTTGTTCCAGCAGTTCCATGTCCTTTTTATGTTGAGGACACCAGAACTGCACACAATACTCCAAGTGAGGTCTCATGAGAGCAGAGTAGAGGGGCAGGATCACCTCCTTCGACCTGCTGGTCACGATCCTTTTGATGCAGCCCAGGATATGGTTGGCTTTCTGGGCTGCGAGTGCACACTGAAGCTGGCTCATGTTCATTTTCTTATTGACCAACACCCCCAAGTCCTTCTCCACAGGGCTGCTCTGAATCTCTTCTCTGCCTAACATGTAGCTGTGCCTGGGATTGTTCCAACCCAGGTGTAGGACCTTGCACTTGTCATGGTTAAACTTCATCAGGTTAGCATCAGCCCACCTTACAAGTGTGTCAAGGTCCCTCTGAATAGTATTCCTTCCCTCCAGCGTATTAACCGAACCACACAGCTTGGTGTCATCAGCAAACTCACTGCAGGCACACTCAATCCCACTGTCCATGTCACTGACAAAGATGTTGAGCAAAACCCAACACCGGTCCCAACACCGATCCCTGAGGGTTACCACTCGTTACTGGTCTCCAGCTGGACATTGAGCCATTGACTCCAACTCTTTGCATGCAGCCATCCAGCCAGTTCTTTATCCACTGAGTGGTCCATCCATCAAATTGATGTCTCTCCAATTTAGAGACAAGGATGTCGTGTGGGACAGTGTCAAACGCTTTGCACAAGTCCAGGTAGATGATGTCAACAGCTCTACCCCTGTCCATCAGTTCTGTAGCCCTGTCATAGAAGGCCACCAAATTGATCCTTCCATGGTTTTTGCCATAGAGAATTTCTTGATACTTCTGTGGTGGCAGACTGCATGTGGGTTATATCAGCCACTTGAGAGAACTTCCTTGCCCTCATTCTGTCTCTCAAGCAGAAGCATTGCTGGTATTTCAGCTCGCACACACCACGTATTTGTCCTGATTTTCTTGCAGCAGCTCTAGTAAGCCTTTTTCTACCCACAAAACCTTGTTTGAAAACCAGCCTAGGGTGTTAGCTTCGATCCCTAAGTGGAAGAAGAAGTTGTTCTACAGTTCAGAATTACTTTTGGGTATCATAAAACTATAATTTCATTATGACCTTTTTCTACTCCTTGGATTTATATTGCAAACTTCTACAGTGAAAGAAAAACTTTCTCTTCTGTGTTTATAATATACAGAAAGGGGTCCTGGCAGATACTGGAGCTCCTAGGCATTACAGGAATTAAACAGAAACCATGAAATAATGTGTTCTTCATTTTTTTAATGAGAAATTACGTATCATCTGAAATAACTATTCTTTATACTTGGTCTAAGTTCAATCTTGGATCTTAGGTTATATATAAGTATTTGATTTTCATGTATATTGGGGAATTTTTAAAAAATGTTATTTATAATGTCTCCCACTTCTCTAAACACCACCCAGATCAGACAGTTTACCAAACTGAGTTTAACTTTGTTCATCTTTTGGGCACAGTTATTTCTTAAGCACAGAAGAATCCCCAAGAGGAAGACAGCTACATAGGTAAGGAGTACATGGGGCTGTGTTAACAGTGTCTACATCCCAAGCTGTAAGTGCTATGATGATGTTCTGTGAGCTTAATTGCTGCTTTGAGGTTTGGGTAATCATTTATATCATGTAAAAGTTAGTACACTTGCACTGTAACAAGGAAAGACTAACAGTTTTTCAAAACTAAGAATGCTGATGATATTTTACATTTTTTTAAAGAAAGAGAAGATATTTTAACACAAAATGCTTTTGCCATTTATGTATTCATTAGGCTTTTATAAGCATCTAAAAAGTTAAACTTAATTATAAGCATGTAATATGACTTTTTAGAAGTAGTGAAAACCTTCTAAATATAAATAACGTTTAAGGGATTTAATCATATAATTTAAAGTGTGTGGGCAAAGCACCTCATCCTTACACAAAGTTAATGAGGCTTTTCGTTGTGTCCTACTAACACTGTTACCCCGCAGCGGTGCCAGTTATTGGAACCCCAGTCCTGCTTTGGGCAGATTTTGCATCCTGTCCGCATCACCCAGTGTACAGAACAGTAGTCTTCTGAGTCATCTGAAAACATGATGGCACAAAATAGGAGAGTGATATTTTGACAAGTTAAGAGATTAAAACAAATTTTATCACTTTGAGGAGCTAATTCTTAGTTTATTGCATATTATTCCAGCAGAAAATGTTTCTGATCAATTTTCTCTCCCCAGTGTATCGACAGTGGGATCACTGAATCGTCAGTGTCTCTCATGTAACTTCTTGAAAGACCAGTGCACATACTTCAGTGCAAAGTTTAGCCCCATGAATAGGCATTTTTTACTGCACTGTAAAGGTAAGTCAAGTGTACAATGTGTAATAGTACTGTGTTTGCTTCTGAATTAATGTATTCCCTTGAGAAGTGCATTAGGCGGGAGTCTAACATTTAGCTCAGTAGTGGATTACTCAAAAGTTCTGTACAGAGCTTATTGCAAGACTGAAAGTAAAGATGTTCTGTGTAAAAGGTAAATAACAAGTGATATCAGAAAGCTGCTCCAGTCCTAACCCTCAGTCCTGGAAAACAACACTGACTTTTAAATTTACCTAAATAAAAATCCTTCACCAAAAAATGTGGAATTTCTAGTGGCGGTGCTGTGGTTCATAACAGCTTCATTATATTATGTATTGGGATTTATCTTGTGCAACTCTACATGGTTAAAAAATGAGGGCTTGTTTTCTGTAACAGTGTCTTTATGTGTGTATGCACATATATGTACAGTATAACTATACACACTTACCCACATATGTATGTGTATGTTTACCAAAAACCAGGTATGGTTTAATCCACATAGGCAGATCCTCTTTATCAGTGTGATTGAAATAAATAACATTAAATAGCTGTTTATTGTTAGCTGCATTCCAGCACCAGTTGGGTTCAGAGTTTCTATACAAACAGGAAACTAGAATTATCCCACAATAAGAAATTTATAACATACACTCAGCAAATAAACACTGATAAATAAGATCATAAAAACAGGTACAGAAAAACATCAGACAGTCAATAAAGTGTATGGCTAGACATGTTGACCTTGATTGAAACTTGCAGTATTTTGCAGACAACATTCTTCCAGTATCTTTGCTCAACTAGCATCAGGTTGAAAAGAGTAGAACGTAATTCTTCTGAAATACGTGTGAATAGCCCATTCTATTTGCATGCATTTTTTCTTTTGCAACTGTACTTTTTTTTGGTTGGTTTGATTGGGGTTTTTTTTATTTTTTTCCCCACAAAAATAAAATACCTGCTGGCTTGAGAATTAAATCTGTTCAAACAAACTATGAATATATATTGGGTAAAATAGTTTCTTTGGGGTTGTGTGTGTGTGTGTGTGTGTGTGGAAATGCACCATAAATACATAGCTAAATAGAAAAAAAATACACATCAACTGTATGGCTTATACATGTTTATATATATTCTGTGGCAGAAGTTATGGAGTTAATCCTGAATTCCTTATCTAAGTAAAGACTGCAATACTAATGAGCTCCTCATGGTTTAAGCAGAGTTTTCCCTTGTGCTTGACATAGTCTTTTTGGGGAAAGTCTCAGATTCCTGCAAGAGGGAGGATTGGTAAATTGGGAACAGCTTTTTACCCTGAATCAGCAATATTCTATGGCCCCAAGACATAGCTTCTTGTTATTATTTTAGCAAAGTATATTCAGCCTGTAATTTTTAATCTCTTTCTTTGATATAAAAATGTAGATGCCAGTAGGAGGTTGCACATGAAATTTCTCACAAGCTCATGACTTTCAGTGACTTTGCAGATGGCATTTCCCTGTTTGAGCTGATAAGACTGTAGATCATCCTCCCAGGATTAAACCTACACTCCACTGTGATGAAACCAGTAGACTGCCCTAAGCTGCAGGTGTTGGGCAGAGATGATAAAACAATGTCATTAAATTTTTCGTACCTCTAACATTAATATATAGTTGTCAATTTGGGGTCATTCAGAGGCCTTCTCTTGTGTTTTGTCAGAGCTTGACAATTACAATAGCATTGTGGCCCACATGTACTGCCACAGCTCTGCAAAGTGCCTGTGGTGGGTTGGGTATTTGGCAGCATCAAAGTTGATGGCAACATCACCATAGAGCAGGTATTAAAATTCTTCTGCGGGGAGCTGCTTGTAAGAGTACAGGGTAAACTGCTCTGAGGAGACAAATGACACCATATCTATGTACATACATACTTGTTTGCTCACAACAAAGAGCCTTACTGAATTGTTACAAAAACAGTTTGCCCATAAATATTGTTTGAGTACTCAGGACTGGTTTGATCTATTCAACTTTCAATTCTTTCACCTCCTGTTAACCCATGAGCACCCTTATTAGCTTTTTTCCATCTTAGTTACCCTCAGCTAAGAGATCTGTCTCAGTAGGCCGTCTGTATCCATCTCCAGAGGTGACTCTGAGTGAGGAGTTACTTCTAGCCTAGTAGATGAAGGACTGGCTCTATAGCTTCACAGTTGTGGCAAGCACAACCTTTACATTTATTTTCCATGCTGCTTGTGGATTTTTCCATTAACAGATGTTAATTTCTCCGCTCAAATAAGATATTTCACAAAGGCAGTGATTTTTTTTTCCAATTTTATACAGCAGGAAATAAGTTGTGGATTTAGTGTTAGTTATAGGAGGTCAATGGGAAATCCAAGTGCTGTGTGTAGTTATGATGTGCTGTAATGCAATACCTGTAACACAAGTCTGTCTTTTCTGATCATCTTTTTAATCAACTGTAATCTCCTTTTTTCAAAATCTGTCATCATCCTTCTATCTTTTAGTAAAACAAATAGAGCTAGCCTGGAAAACACCATTGCTTTCCCCTCAACAAATGGTCTTTCATAATCAAAATTCAAAGCAAAATGACAAATTCAGAAGTAGTAAAAAGAGCTGGAAAAAAACTCAAACCAAAACAAAAAGACAGCTGGTTAAATTATCTTCTTGAAGAGCTAAGGCAGAAAGCTTTGATTTGTCAGCAATCTACCTGTAAGATTTTTGTCAATAATCTCCCTTGAGGCAGAGAATGGAATTGATAAAAATCTTCACTGGAGGCTGTCAGAGACTTTGAACGGCCTTGTGCTATTTATTTCAGGTATTTAAGTTTCCCTAGGCTCATGCCATAATTAATTGAGAGAGACAACCCCTCAGGATGACTCAAAACACATAAATTAAGCTCTGCCTCTGAGCTGCTCTCAAAGGAATCTTTTTTTTTCTCCAAAAAGAGGAGTCTTAACTCCTAATTTCAGAGGGTCTATGCCTTCATCTGCCATGGGATCCTCAGGGACTTCAGCTTTTCTGCATCATCTTTCCTAGCTCAGTAGTGACTGCATGTAATTTAAACTTTTGTCTCACCAAGATAAAACCAAGTTTCCCATCCACAAATTCCTTGTTGGGTGTTGGAAAGCAGCATTTTCTTTTGCAAGTTTACACTGGGGGGATCCTCAGAGCAGGGATAGAAAACTCACCATACAACTGAGTATAATGGATGTTTGGTCACCCCGGTTTCACACACTGTGTTACGCATTTGCACAGTACCTGTTGAGATGGAGAATTATTCCTGGTGCTTTTAATTTCTTAGTTGTACGGCGAAAATGTAGTATCTGACATTACCATGTAAGGTTAGATAACATTACACCTAGATTTAACCATGATGCTGTTAGTTTTGCAGAGCTGGCGTACCAAAGGAGCTTCTTAAACAGATAATTTTTCAACACTTTTGTAGGTTTTCCATAGAAAATATATGTGAATATTATCATTAACGCACTTCCCAGTCAAGCTAAAGTTACTGTTTCTGAATGTCAAACTGTTATATTTTAGACAGTGCCATTAAGTGCCTCTGTAATTTTTAACTTCTTCTCTTACAACTAAAACATGGAGATTAGAAAGAAAAAATCTCCTTCTGGATGCAGGAGTCTAGACTGCTTGCTGAACAGGCAAGTCTAGGCACCTCTGTTTCACTCTTTCTTAGTACAACAGTCAAATCTGTGTCCTTCCCAAGAGACACCAGTGGAGTTACTGCTGTGTTTGAAGGGTAGCATGTGTATGGGTCTTCCAGGATCCAGTCATATGCGGTAACCAGTGTTCTCATTCTTCGTTACTGAAATGCCGAGTACTAGCTACCTCACACTTCCTCTTCTCTCCTTAAAACAGGGCCAGGTGTTCCAGTGGTTAGCGTGCACAGTACAAGTAATAATGCAAGTGAGTATTCCTTACGGAATAGGTATATTCTATTATTGTCCTTGATTGTTTTACGAAGTGTTGGTGGGGAAAGGCAGTTACAAGTAAATGAAAACTAATATATAGCTCACTTATATAAAGTCATATTAATTAATAATAATCCACATCTGCAAATGAGAAGGAAAGATAAGTTAATCAAATGATTAAAACTTTCCTAGGCTTTTGAATATGTTTTATGCTAAGTGCATCTCATTCATCTTCTATTTACACTTGAGTTAATTATATGGCAGGTTGGTCTGCATCCTTTTCATTTTCTATGTAAATTATGCTGCCATTACGATAGACCTTCTCTATTTTTAGAGATGATTATAAAGTTACAGTCCAATTATCTTGAACTAAGGTATTGTCCTTGGATGATTGATCATAAAATCTGACCTACGTGCAATGGACTTAGTCCTTCTAATATTTCTCAGAGCAACTCCACTCATATTTTCCATCATTGAAAAATCCAGGAATAAAGGCTTTTCAGGAGTATTTTTCAAATTTTACTCACTGTGTTCTGTATACTGACACTAAATCTGTTGCTGTTGTCTGGCTTCTTCAGGTGCTTTGTAATGGAAGACTGTCTTTCAGCAGCAGAATTTTCCTCACTTAGGTGTTTCTCTGGTGCAGTAGCAGTAACAACTCTGCTACATGCAGCTCCATTGTGATGCCACATAGCATGAAGGTGTGGGTTAGAGGAAAGGGAACATCTTTTCATTCAAAACCACCGAACTAATCCTTACATATCCTCATTTCATTCATTAGATTATCCCCAGGAGTTTTTCCAGAATCCAGTAGTCCTGAGCTGTACTTGTCTGCATCCAATTTTTCATGGGCCAGCCACTATTCACCATAACATTGGACCTATCTTGCATGTTGAAGTAGCATCCTGATCAATAATACCCTATGAAGTGTTAATTAATGTCTGTACTTCGGCTTCTTTTTTTCTTCTTTTAATGTCTCTGTTAGTATTTGCAAAGCTCAGGGCCAGAGCACACCAAGGCAAGGGAGTTTTATCAGACTCAAAGGATAGCTTCTGCTCAAAGTAAATTCATTGACTTCTGTAGAGCCACTCAATTCTGTGAAGGTGGACTTGTGCTCTTCATTTTTGTATCTAATATGCTGTTGATAGTGAATTATTGTAAAAGAGATTCACATACAAGCTCTTAGAGGAAAACCAAGCAAGTCAGGATAGAGGGATGTTGTTTGTTGTAACAACAAAACCACATAATAGGAGAGCTCATTTACTATTAATGTTTCCATGCAAGATTAGATTATCCTCTTCAATTCATAAAAAAATGATTAAGGATTACTTCAATTATTTGATCGTCAGACTGTAATTATACCATTTTGGTTGACTGCCCAGAACAAACATTCTCCTTACATTATCCATTTTATCCCTAAGTAGAGGGTTTATTGTTTAATAAAAGAATATAAATTTTGGAAGCAACATTGGTAATTTGAGAAAAAAAGAAAAAAAACCCAACTAATTAATCATTCCTTCATGTGCAAAAGGATTGCTTCGAATCTGCCTGCAGCTTCAAACCAAAGTGAAGTCTTGCTCTTGGATGAAGTGCAGAAGACACAGAAGAACATAAAGCACCTAATTGTGCTGGCTAAATACTGACATGAATATGTAGCTTGAAAAGGATGCCTGCTTGAGGCTTAAGATATTGCCCAGCAGACTAGTCTTTTGCTGTAACAGCTGCTGTTAGTAACTGTCAGGGATACTAGTGTTCGTTTTGTTCATCAGCAATTTCATTGTTAGTGATAGATGAAAACAAAGCCAACTGAAGCCAGAAAATGGAACAGATGTATATGTTTTGAATTAAGCTGATTACTGGGTTCTTGAATTGCAAAGTAGTTGCATTATAAAAAGTATTTACAGAAGGAATTCACTTACAAGATTTATCATTGCATCTTTTCTCATTTTCTTTCTTTCCCTTTTTTTTTTTTTTTAATTTTAATTTATCTCTGATGTGATGATTCTCCACACCTTCCAACTTGCTTTTTCTTCCTGCTTTCTGCAGAGTTCTACATTTTGGAAAATAATGCTGTATTGAAAGAAGCTGTTTTAAAAAAAAAGAATTCCAGGACTGAAATTAAAATGCTTCACATTGAGGATTACGGTAAATTTAGCAAAATGTTATTTTACCAAACAAAAAACTTTCTTACAATGTTACTGTTTTTTATCTGTGTAACTACCAGCCTTTAATGTTTTGCTCTTTTCTTAAAAGAACTCCCTTTACAGTTGTCACTGCCAAAAGATTTCACAGATCGAAACCAGTACGCCCTTCTATTAATCATGTAAGTATCTGTGTAGAATCACTTAAAATAATAAAGTAGTTCATAGAAAATATTTAACTCTGAAATTAGAGTTTATTTTTTGTTTGGTTTTTTTACCTTCTTTAGGAAAATTACCTCATGGATTTGAGTTGATAAATCAAAAGGCTTGTTCTCATGAAGATTTTGTTATAAGTGCTGTCTGGTAGAGATGCCTGGGATTTTTTGAGCTTGTCAAACCTACCTCTGTTTCATTGTACTTTTATGTACATGAGGCAGTGGTCCTGCTGATAGCGTAGCCGTGGGTAGTTCTGCAGTCTTTCCTGGACCCATACTGATCCATACCCACAGAAGATCTCATTCAGAGCGTACACTCCTTTTTATCCTTGATAGAAATGGGTAGAGCTTCTAAGAAGGGTTCAGTTAAGATGCGTGAAGCAAAACTGCTTTTAGGAACACTGGAAAGGAGAAAAAATATTTCTGAGTGTCAATGACTGAAGGCATCATAGGCATGATCCAAAGTCTGTTGACATTTGTAGAAAACTACGGGAGTAAAGAGGTATTCCCTGGCTTTCTTTTAAAAAGAAATATGTGTGTATGTCTTCCAGAGACAGTCAGCCTTTAAGTTGCCCATCTACAGAAAGTATAGCAGAGGAAGAGAGCGGAGTCATGAGCACGCCTGCAGCCTACCTAGGAAATCCAGTTAGGGCCAGCTCAGGGCATCATTTGTTACTACCATTTGTCCACCTTAGTTCAGCATGGGTCTGCCATAGGTGTAGAGGGCTTTCATGTTCATGAAGATCTTATTCCAGTCCAATTTAGAAGCAATTGATGTGAATTTCATTAACACAGGTATAGGGGTGTACTACTAAATTCATGAAAATACCATGTCAGCTGAGCTGTATCACCTGGAGTAGACCTCCCGTTACTGACAGCAGAGATCCTTATTGTATGTGAGGTCAAATTTACAAGTTTGATCTGCTGAGTGACCCCAAATTCCTCTACTTATCTCAAGTCTTAGATAATAAGACAGAGAAGCATAAAATTGCTTATTTCTAAGCCCATTTTGTGTTTAAAACTCAGGTTTTTCAGTTGTATTTATTTGCAGTCATGGAAACTCTCTGCTTTAAGGGGCTCATGAAAATGATTTTCTTGTGGAGAAACAGGACACGTGGATTATTTTTTCTTTGCAGTACTGGCTAGCTTGATTTTGGAAGCATGATTACATTTTAAGCAGCTCTTTTGAGTGTGTCTTAAGGCAAACTGAGTCTGTGAATAGACACCAGCAGCATTACAGGGAGTTGCAAATGCTTGTGCTTACCGTTTTTTTTCCAAAAGCAGGGAAACACTAATGTGTTATCAGTGTAACACTTCCTTTCTTAAAAATCCCAGTAAATATGTAATCTGCCGTATACAGTTATGGTAGAATACAGGTTATACACTCATGTAGAACCTAGAGAAGACAAGAGGGAAGAATCAGAAACCTGGAGAAGGCCAAGGCCAGAAATGACAGGAAAAGAAAAAAATTATAATTATTATGAAATGTTTTTACATATCAAGAGTTGAAATACTGAGAACAGTACTGAGGCAAGGTTTGAATTTGAACTTAACAAAGTTGTCAGTACCCAGTGAGCAAATAATATGGCCAAGTCATAATGTATGGATGTGTTTCATAATCATCTTAATTTTTTATGATTTTTAAGGAAATTCATCAAATTCTGAATACAGGTTGTGGTATCTACATTTATAAATACTAAATTCTTAACATTAGGTTTAGCAGGAGTTATTTGTAGAAAACTCTATACACTCATGAAAATATGGAGCTGAAAATTTAAAATCCATCCTGGCTCTTGTAACGTTGCATGTTTTGTGTCCCACTCTTCCTTAGGAGAGAATGAAGTTATATTTCTTCAGCAGCTTTTTACAGAATTTAAACTAAGGTTCCTAGCAGTCCTTTTTTTAGTTAAAGGTGTCCCCAGATGGGATATAAAACTTAAAACTGTCACTGAAGTTATGGGAGGTTCCCTTGTGGGATGATTTTTGAGCCTAATAAATTCTGTCTAGCTCTTGAGAAAAAAAAAAAAAAGGAAATCTGTGTGCATGCAGAGCATAATTTCTTGACCACACATCTCCAAACTGACATCTTAAGGTTCATTTAATTATCAGAAGTACTACTTTAAAAAAAAATTAAAAAATCAGCTCTGAGAAGAACATGTAGCTTTTACAGGAAACGCTGATTAATTTTATATATGGTGTCATTTCCCAGATATCTGACTTTCCTGAGTCCCAGAGCGGTACTGTTGGGACTGATTGAGGAACACCCTGTTTCTACTGCTAGAAATGTTAGACAAGAACTGTATTAGTGGCTGATAACAAGCACTGCCTTTCATATTGTTCAGTTACAGCTACTTCCTTGTTTACATTCTCAGACATGATACAATATCATTGTATTCCAGTTATTGAAAGTTTGAAAAAGAATGCTCACCAGTGCCCTTGGTAAGAATGTTGGTTTTAATCGTATATCCATTTTGGAAAAGAGATGCTATATAACAACATACTGATCCAGGCAACATACACTTAGATGTATATAAAGAGAAAACATATATCTGGAAAAGTGGGGTATTAGCAGATCTCCAAAGTGGCTTTTGCTTTCCATCTCAGTAGCAGTGCAATTTAATGAGGGCTTAAGGAAAATAGAAGGGAGGCAGGAAGGAAGGAAGGAATACAGGCAGGAAGTCAGGCAGGAAGGCAGGGAGGAAATCACTTATTGTGTCTCTGTAGTGCAAATGAAATACCTAGTTAAGTGCGTATATGCTTCTAAGTGCATATAGGCTTTGTCCCCTAAGATGGAGAATAAATATGGCATATAAGATCTAAGAGGCTCTGTTAGACTGCGGTCATTGCTTCAGAATCACACCAAACCTCTGGTGAAGCTTCATCTTCCATTTGTCTTAAATTTTGACAGATTCTGGCTTGCCTGTGTGGTCTCATCTCTAGGTTTTTGTGGTGGTGGCTGGTTTCACTGGCTCAGAATGAAGCGGGGTTTTGATAATTGAGGCTCATAATTTTCCTGTAAATTTTCATCAGCATCAACTGCTTCTGTGTGTTGTTAACTTGCTATTTGGATCCATAGCGTTACAATTATGATAGAATTTGGAAATAGACAAAGGGGAGAATGCCATTTCAAAGGTGTATGACTGTAATAAGGCTCCTGTATTCATGTAAGGATGCCTGCAGATAAACTTCCATGGCCCCCAGGTGTCTGAGTGTTAAGGCTGAATCCTGGAAGGGAGCCTGTACAAGTGGCTTCTGGTCCTGGTGTGAAACCTGGGTGTGAACTCAGTACAGCTCCCAGGTAGACACAAGCGTAAGGCTCAGGCCCTGGATATCCTCTAATCTTCATCATAATGAAAGGCCAGGTTGGATGGAGTCCTGGGTGACATGATTTAGTGCGTGGTGTCCCTGCCCATGGCAGCGAGGTTGGAAGTAGGTATCTTACGGTCCTTTCCAGCCCTAACTATTCTATGATTCTATAAAGATTTTGTGAAGATTTATCCATTAGCAGTTGCAAAGCATGCTGTAATGCTCAAATAGAAGATCATTGTATTGCTATGTTAAAATTTACATCTATCTGTATGGATGGACTATTTAATGGACAGGTTTTATGTAGAAACCAGTTATGTCAGCTAGCACTGTTTTTCATTCCAGAATTGTGATGCATAATCCATAAAATGCTATACAGATTATATGACTCTCCTTTCTTCCATTTATTCTCCTAAATCACTAATACATTTCACACTCAGTTTCCTTCTGTTATAATACATACAGTGTAACTATAGATTAGAGTGCTGTACAGTAATTGCCTGAAAGAGTGATTATCATCTCTTTTCTATATAATTAAGACCAAAGCCTAAATTTCAGATCCTTGATTTTCTCATTATGGTTCACCTTACTCATTAAAAAAGCTGGATGATACACTCCTTGGTAACACACAGGAAATGATTAAGTAAAGACTGGCATTTAATCTGGGTAATAAAATGAGAGGTGATAATCATTCTTTATATTTTCTTGAACATAATTAACCTCATTACTTCAAAATCTGTAGATAATGTATCTTAAATGTCATCATTTATTATTTAACACCATTTAAAATTGTCCAATATGTAAGTGGATATTGTAAAACTAAGTCAGCGGAGAGATTGTTCTGTTCTTTGAGGGGAAACAAAACAACAGGTATCCTCCAAAGGAACAGTGAGTTGTCTCCAAGAGGTTTCTGTTTGTTTGTTTTCTTGTTTTCTTATAGTTTGGTAATAAAGAGGAATCACTTCACCTGTTACTGAAATGATGAAAGTTTTAGGCCTTGCACAGGCAATCACACCTGTTTATGCCTCCAATTAATGCACTCTTAGGACTGATAGCAAGATAAGACAGCAGGGTTGAAAGTGAAGAATATTTTTACATCTTCGGGAATAACTCATTAAAGGACTAGAAGAAATGTAGAGGGGCATAAAGCAAGTATTGGAAAATATTTGATATCTGAAGTCGAATCAGACCTCACTTTGCCTATTTTAATAGCTATTTTGCATGTCTTTCGTTTGTTGTACTCATTACAACAATGTACATATTACTCATTTTACCTGGCACCTGTTTCAAGTGAAGGTGAAGTCTAAAAATATGTGGTGGATTCCACAACTTCAACAGTAGTATGTTTGCAGGGGTAAAAATCCTGAAGGCTGTTTTGTTTGACCCATTCTTCATCTGTAAAACAGCTGCAAAGTTTACTTTTTTACATATCTCTAAGTCCTGTGAATGATTCACTAATTGTCTTGCAAGCCATCCACTTAATGTCTGTATTCATCCTGCCTTTGACAAGCCTGGCAGTATTTCACTCCTCTATTGTGTTTCTGTTACATCAAAGTATTTGATAGAGAGGCTTTTCTTTTTACTCTAGAGTTTCTTCCCCATTCTTTGAACTTTGTAATATTTCTCAGAGCATAGAGAAAATTCATTTAGTTTAGGCTAAACAAGGGATAGACTAGAGGCTCACTTCAGCTGTTTTATTTGCAGTAGCGGTCCTGATGCTATGGGCAGTGATGGATCAGCTCACTCCCTTTCTCTTCAGCCTTGTCCCCACAAAAGGCTTGAGGAGTCGTTGAGCTAAGATACATCCTCTCTCAGCCTCCTCTACTCCCACTTCTCCCACAGCAGTTACTGTGTGAATAAAATGCTCATTTAATCTTCCTTAGAAAAACATAAGGAGATTCAAAATTTCACCTCTTTTTCTTATGACATGGGACAGCATTACATCTCTTCTTCCCAAAAATGCATTTGTAAAGTTTTCAGTCTCAAAGGTTTCAGAACGATATTTAAAGAATAACAGATTTTATTTTTTGTATAAGGCTGTCTACGTCAGTCCTATCACATGATTCTACCCTAGTAACGGAATAATTTCTTGCTAGTGATATGTTTTGTTTGGCCATATCTGCAGGGAGGAGTTGTAAACACACTATCTGGTTTTAGTAGTTGCAGTCTGCTCTATCTAAACAGGGTAAATAACAAATATTTGGGAATTTTTGTCCTCTATGTTTGGTGCTATTCAGGTTCCCTGATTTTTGACCAGTAATGATGAGTATGCTTGAAAGTTGATGCTTGTGAAAGGAATGCTCATGAAATCCAAAACCAAAATGTATTTTTCTGTTACGTCAGTTTTGCAAAACAATCCTTCCTACTCAATTGCACCATAAGCAAAATATGACTTTTATCAGTAGCATTTCTTGCATAGATTTTATCTTGAGTTGTAGTCTTTCTTAAATATTTGCTATCAAGGTAACTTTCCCTTATGCTGCATGAAATCCACTATTTTGAAGAAATAGAGATGTATTGGAAATTAAACAGTGATGATAGCAATTACTTGCCATATCTTTCAAAATTATTTCCCCCCCTACCCTGCTTGATCAGTCCTATAACTTCTGAAATTCTTGTTTAAAATCTTAGTTTTTCAGTGGTACAAAACTTAGAACAAATTTTGCTGCAGTCATGATAGCAGAGTAGCAAAGGAGTATTGCTCAGAGTAGAGCAGCCATGGCCTCTCTGGTAACATTATATTATTTCCTGTATGCTGTAACTCAAGTCATGAACAGAGACTTCAGTTTAAGCTTTTGAAAGATCAGGTTCTTCCCTTTTCAGCAATATATGAACCATGAGCTGCCTCTTTTTCCAGATGGTCTGAGATGTATTTGTATGCCATACAAGAGGCATACAAATTATGCACAAAGGTCAATGATATTGGTATATTATTGATGGCTTCTGTCTGTTGAAATGGTACCTCAGTGGTGAACTTCAGCAGTATGTCTGCCATAGTGGACTCCAAGCGTAGTCACTGTTAAAGACACTAGGCACAAGGCAGCTCTGAACCTTGAAAATCAGGATCAAAACTAAAAAAAGGAAAGTTTAAGTGCTGTCACAAAAAAAAAAAAAAAAAAAATCAGGAAAAATTAGGCAGTCTTTATCTGAATCATTCTGCTCTTCTTTGACTCTGGAGAAGATGCTCCTTAAGGAGCTTTCGAGGGATGTTGAAGAGCCTGAAAAGCCTGTAAGCTTCCAGGCTTACTGGTAGGGGTCAAAAAATAATTCTGTGAAGAGAGTACTGTGGAACAGTAGCTAATTATAATTAGGCTGTAAGCAGTGATGAGCGTAAAGCAAAAACTGACCTTTGAGGTAGCTGTAATCTGAGGACAAACTTCACAAATCAGGCTCTGCATCTATTTTTGCACTGTAGTAACAAACTTGCTTTGTTACAGAGCCCTCAGGATGATGTTCAGACTTGCATAACGGATTAATACCTTGCAGAAGCCCTATTTAAAAGGTTAAAAATGGGGCTAAAATGGTGAATATAATATATGCTGTCTGTCTGTGAAGGACAGAAGCATACCTCAGATAATCAGTATCATTTTATAGTAGCAACTGAAGAGTAAAGACACCTTTTGATGGTAATGGAAATTTTGGGAAATTACTTTAAATGCCTGTCACAGACTACTTATATGGACATTCTTGAAATAAATTAGCCACTGGAAAATTGCTTCCAAAAGCAATATGTCAAACAGCCCATCATGCAGCAGTGAAAAATATATAGTGTTTGAAGTGTGAGCCTAAAAGTAACCCAGCTATGCCCTCTGAGGAGGAGCTTGAGAAAATGTTGCAATCAGTTCTCACCCACTGGGGATCTTGCTGAGATTCTGTCTATTTTTCCTTTCTAATAAGAGAAATTATCTGGGAGCAATGTCTTTCATTTAAAACCTCTTTTGTTTTTAAGCATTTTCTGATATAGAGAAATGCTTGCAAATGTAATGGTTCTTCCCTTATTCACAAATGTCTAGATATATAACATATATAGCCACATGCACAAGTATATATTTATATATATATACATAACCTAGATATGTAACATGCATAAAACAAATGTGAACACTCTTAAGTCTTTTGTTCTTGTATTAGGTGGGAGGAAAGCAGGCTGACACATATTTTGACTTATGTGGGGTGCATTACACTATTGGAAAGATATCTAGCTAAATAAGGATATTTCTGACATATTATCTGATTGTGGAAATATGGAAGAACTTAAAAAATAATTACTGCTGGTCTGAGGCTGTAAGAAGTAGTGGTAAAAGCTCTGTGAAAACATCTATGTCAATGTAGATGCTTCTGAAAACCTCGCTCTGTACAATAAGCAGAAATTGAAAGAATTAATCTGTCCTGCTCTTACTGTGGATAATAATAATGTGCTTCTGAATTGTGTGTTTTCTGCAGGGCAGACTTGACAGTCAGTATTTCCAAATTCATTGCTCTGCATTGTTAGCAGTTAGCGTAATCAGAACTGAATTGGTTAAACAAACAAAAAAATTGCCTTTCCTTTCTTTTTTAGAAAGCAAAGTATTAACTTGATGCACAAGATAATGGTAAATCAAGCGTAACATGTTGTGCCTGAATCTATAACCAAGTAATCCTGATTTCAGTGCATGATATAGCAACTATGTAGGTAGTTCTGACTGAATCAGAGAACTTATGTATTCATCATACACTTGTTAATGGAGCGGTTACCTTGAATATGGTCTATATGATCCACAGCCAAAACCAGATACTAAATCAGCACGTTATTGTACATATAAGACTATACATATTGTAGGAGTTTTTGTATCTCTTTCCTCCCCCCCCCCCCCCCCCCGGTTTGTATAAGCCTCTTTGGCAAAATAATAATTTCTGTCTTCATCTTTCTTTCACCTTAGACAGGATATTCCCACAGACACTGTCCAATCTAATTTCCATACAGCCAGCACAGACACTTTTACATTTTAATTTGCATTCAACTGGCAGATGCAGCCTGCATAGAAGTATTTTGCATTTTGTACAACTTCATGGTAGCCTGCTCTCTTATTCTGTGTTTATCTTGAGGGAAAAATAATGACAAGCTTCCCTTTTAAAACTGACACTTTATTTTCTTTGCAAAGAAAGTAGTATATTTGGCTTCAATGGAAAATCATATTGTTCCTCTAGAAACTGCATTCTCCCATTTTATTCCACCTTTTCTGCTGTAAACCACTTTTTTTTTAAGTCATAAAGTAAATTTACCACTCCTGCCTGCATCCATTTCTTGCTGTGAATTTGAATGGAGAAAATATAATTTTTTGCAGTGTGTTCTATAGTCTTCTTTGTACTCCATTTCAAAATATCCATTCAATAATGCAATTATTTTTGTTTTCTAAGATGACATCTGTCTTAATAGCATTATGCATCCTATAAAATTATAATCAGGGTATTGAATGAATTTTCCTTTTTTTCCTGTTTAGTGTGACTTAACAAATTCTACATGAGCTTCTTAGAACTGAGAAGTTAGTTTGGAGGGATTTTTTTTTTTTCCACTTTATTAACCCACAAGCAGCACTATGTGTTTTGGTTTTCTATTTCTTTCTAGAAAGTATATTCAGGTATTGGCGATACTACAACACAGTGGTTATAAAGATAGAGAAATTGTTTTGCTTACTACTGCTGCAGGGATACCATCACTAGCTAATGTGATGGTATCAATGGAGGTGATAATAATTCAACAGGATTGCATAACCGACTGAACTCTGCCATCTAGGTTAAATAAAATATCAGAGAACAGCAAAGTGCATCACATTGTCAATAGTCCTCGTTTGTGTCTGGTGTGTTGGTATTTGCAGTGATGAAGCTCCAGGCAGCCAGTTGGTTACAGATAAGTTTCACATTGACTGGGACTCAGTGCTTGTCAACTCTGATAATGTCATCGTAGCTCGATTTGATGGCAGAGGGAGTGGATTTCAAGGCCTTAAGATTCTACAGGAGGTCCACCGGTGCTTAGGATCAGTGGAAGTGAAGGACCAAATAGCAGCTGTAGAGTACGTATGTGCAAACTTTTCTTCTCTTTTACCCTGCTTCCACCTTGATGAATGAGCATATTTAACTGAAACTGCCCAGAATGTTTTCTCTGCATAGCGAATACTGATAATGTTTATTTTTAATGCAATTGCAAATTTTGAAACAATAATCTTTTAATTACAAACAGCAAATAAAAGATCAAAAAGGTGCTTGATTTTGGTGTTGCTGGTTCTCTTTTGATAAGGCTGACTTTCCCTGCGCAATCTTAACTATTGCCTTTGAGCTAATTTGTATTTGTCTATATTTCTCAGGAAAATGTCTTGCAGTGCACATGTTGAAATTTAACTGTATTTGTGTTGCAGTATTTTAGGCCTGTACAATACGATACTGCTCTCATTTCCACAGAGTTCTGGAATGATCATACAAAGCAAATGGAGTTATAATGGTGTAAAGAAGGGCAAAATTTGGGCAAATGGACTGTAATTTCTCATTGCATTATCATTCTCAGACCAATATAAATCCATTAGCTGCAGAAAAGAGTCATTTCTGTCTGTGGAGTAATCACACATGGCTTTGACAACACTCTTTACTCAGGGTGCACATGTCAAAATGGCTAATATCAAGGTCTGGATGGACTTTTTCTAGGGATTCTCAAGGAAATACAGATTTTAAGACAGATTTTTTTTTTTCTTCTTTCGAAAGGGCCATTGCACAAGTAGGCAACTTTCTCTGACATGACATAGCTGGGCAGAAGAGCTCCTAGTGTTCATGTCTGTCAGGAATGGGCTGTGTTGAGCATGGCAATGCCAGGTAACCCTTGCGAAAGGGCCATTGGAAGCAGACCATGCTTTGTGCTCTGAGAGCTGAGCTCTCCACTCATACTAGGATGTTTTAGGCTAAGTTTCATCTGGCTTCCTTTTGGATGCAATGCATGGGAAAAGTGGAGGGTGGCCTTGGTTGAGACTCCAGCTGGTATTGTCTCCTCAAAAGCAGCTGGATTTTGCTCTCAGATTATTCTCTTTTCTGTATAAAATTCACCATTGCCAATTAATTGCCTTGAGACAATTCATTATTTGGAATTTTATCTAAATTCAGGAAGTTTCATTCATCTTACTTTCCTTTAGCTGTCAAAAAAATAGGCACCTGGTCAAAGCCAATCATTTAAGTTCTAGTTGGTGGGAAATCCTGGCATTTCTGGGGTGTGATTCTCCCCAGACTGAGAGATATTTCCAGGATGGGTGGGAAGAGAGTGTCCCTCTTCTCTCCTTGAACTGAAAAGCAGGTCTTAATAGGCAATTTAGATGAGATGTTCAAATTCAGATATCCAGATTAGGTGAGTTGAGCTCAACAGCAACCATTTGCCATATAGAGAAGGAATTAGAAAGCAAATCACTTTAATACTTTTATGGATGTACTTTGTCCTTCTACCTGATCTACATGTATGACAGTTCCCTACTGTACAAATAATTTTCTTTATGTACTAGACTCAAGTAGAATTCATCACTTTACCAATGTAAAAACCCCTTTTTTTAAATTTCAGGTGGCTATTGAAACAGCCCTTTGTTGATCCTAAGAGACTGAGTGTATTTGGAAAGGTAATGTGCAAAAATAGCAGGATGTATCATCATGATTCACTAAGAAAATGCTATCAATTAATAAATATATTTACCTATTTTCCTAAGACGATTTCAGTTATTAAAAGAGGAAAAAACCTTCCGTAATTTACTGTATGTTCTGTATATTATTTTTTTCTCAGACTGGGTATTTGAGATCAATCAGATCAGTTTTATGGTACCACAGTATTTGTGTTTCAAAAAGAAAGTATTTGTTAAAAAACATCTGTGTTCCTTAGAAGATGGAGACCGAGGAATGAGAAGTGAAAATGTGAGAAAGCAAAGAGCAAAAACTGGGACATTTGATAAGCTTTAAATTCAGTGAAATTTGCCCTTTCCAAGTTAACCTCTCAGGGTTGTTTCCTACTGTCAAAGAAAAAATCATAAAATTTAAAATTCAGTTTTAAAGTCAGAAAAGAAAACGAATTTATTTAAAAGCTTCCTAGGGTTAATTATTTCCTCCACTCCGCTTATTTAAGAGTCAATTAAAAATTTTCTTTAAAACTCATTTCCTTTTTACTATGTACAATGTGATAGGAAAATTCTTTTTTTCATTCTATGCATTAAATTTGGCTTACTAATGGGAATGGAATATGCACTTTGCTTGAAAATAAGGTAACTTTGGAATTGCTTAATGCTGATCTCATAAAGTTGGACGCATGCACACTGTCAGGGAGCTCTTTAAGAGGTTTTAGACATACACAAAAATAAAATTCTTGTCACAGTCAGAAATGTAAACTAGGCACAAGAGCACCAAGACTGACCTGAAGGGCAATTTGCCAATGCCACCTTGCTCATCTCGGGGGGGGGGGGGGGGGGGGTGGGGGGGGGTGGTACAAGCCCAAGTGATGCACCGAGAGCCTTTTTGAACTGTTAAACAGCAAACTGTGTTTCCATGTAGTTTGCATTTTTATTCATGGAAGTAGAAAGAGAGCTTTAAAATAAGTTGCAACTTCACAGCCAAGCAGCTTCTTGAAAATAATGACAATTGGGTTGTAACCACAGAAATCCAGATGATGGGTGAGGCACCTTGCATCAGGACATAGGAAGTATTTTCTTCATTGTCATTGCTAAGTGCTTCTAAAAATGTGATCTCACTGTGTAGTGTTTTTGACCTGGAAAGTCTGGCTGGAAGCAAGGGCACAAGCACAAAGGGAAGAAATTCCCAGGAGAAGTAAACTAAGCTCTTAATGAATACATGGCATAAATAATAAATAACCTGGCAATAGCTGTCCTAGGATTAAAATTGTACTGTGGAGCTACTGGGAAAGACACAAAGAGACTATTAAACAAAAGCGAAAGTAGAGAACCCAGAGGCAAAGGAAAGCTGCTATTCTCCTAAACTCTTTGAATTATATAAGTTACCAGTGTCAACTCAGAAAGCCTTTCTTAGGTGAAATCTACTGCACATTGACAGTTCTGGGCAGCTCTTGGCCTTCTGTGCTGGAATTTCTATGGGAAAGGAATAACTCAGTTCCTTGCCCTCCCTTGAAAATCCAGCTCTTATTCTGTATTTCTTTTAGAGTTTTGTTTTGGGGTTGGGTTTTTTTCTGATTTTGAAATCTTTTACTAACTATAGGCTAGTATGCCATGATGGAATTCTAGAGCTTAAACTGAAATATACTCATTATTAATTGCATAGTTTAAAGATTATGACCAGGTATAATGAGATCTTTATTCACTCTTAATTGTAGGTTTACATTTCCTTTGAAAGCAATTCTTGCAGATATAAATACATACTGTAAAACGATCCCATCAGGTTAGAGCAGTGGCCTTTATTGTTGCTCAAAGGAAATGAAACAAAAATCTCAAGATAATTTCCATTATTAGGGATACGGTGGCTACATTACATCAATGATCCTGAAATCCAGTGAACGGCTCTTCAAGTGTGGAGCTGTGGTTGCACCAGTTACAGATATGAAGTTGTATGGTGAGTATTCCCTGCTCTACACCTGCATGATAGTCTATTCAAAATATCTTTTATTTATGGAGGTAGTACTCATTTTAACTAAGGGCATCAACTAGATTTCACCTATCTCATTCTCTTTGAATGAAAGGGCAGAGCTAGCACTGCTGTAGTTTACCAAAACACGCAACAGTTACAGGATTATTAACACCACTGATTTTTGCAAAGGAGTTGTGTTTCCCATTTCCCACTGAAATTCAGTCAGGTACCCCATTTCCTAAGAATTCTTTAGGTAGATCAGCCTAAATCAAGACTTCCTTATATTAAGAATGAGTCTTTGAAGGTTAGTGGTGAATTCCTTACAATATCAATCATGTCATTCACTCGCAGGATATTTTATTCTGTATATGAAGTTTTGGTCACAGGCTATGGACTGTGGACTATGATACACAGGAAATTAGACCAGGTTACTTTAATGGTCTGTTAGTCTTTGGGTTTTGTTGTTTGTTTTTGTTTCTTTGGGGGCTTGGGGGGGTTTCTGGTTTTTGGGGCTTGGGGTTTCTGTTTTGAGGGGGTTGGGTATTTTTTGTTGTTTGTTTTTTGTTTGGGTTTTTTTAACTATTTAAATATGGTGTTAAGTGAAGTGATACATTTAAATAGCATGTTCTAGTTTTAAATCAACATCTCTTTGTTGACTTCATGGCTTAAAGAGCTTCTGACTCTAGGTTAGAACTGATTTTTAAAATAGAAGCGATTTTGATGAATTCACAAGTTTTTGTTTTTACTTCCACAGCATCAGCTTTTTCAGAAAGATACCTTGGTATTCCATCAAAAGAGGAAAATACCTATCAGGTAACTTAGCATAAACAAGTAACTTGAATATTACTGATATTACTCTTAAAATGCAATTCAGTTACACACTGTGTGTTTGTTTACTAGGCATCCAGTGTATTACACAATCTTCATGGTTTAAAAGAAGCAAATTTGCTAATAGTTCATGGGACAGCTGATGGTAAGTATTTACAGATGCAATTACATTTGGACTCAGAGGTTCTAATAGGCAGGCATTCAAAGGCTGATTAGGCACACACTTAACAACTACATTTTAAAGTTTCATTATCTCTCCAGTAGGATTTTTTATTTCAGTTGTCACTTCTAACTCTAAACTGATGACACTTTTCTTTGCTGAGTCTTTCTACCTTTTAGGTGCTGTATGTTCTAATTTGTTTAAAACTTGGGAACCACCATACCACTAGTGAAAGGTATTATATGAATTACTAATAGAACAATGTACATTTTTAATGGTATTTGAAATTCATAGAGATTCTGCAGTTGAAGAAGGAATTATCAGGATGCTTGGTAAAGTACAGCACCAAATGGGAAGTTAAACTTTTCATCCAATAAATCAATAGCGCCAAAGCATCTGAAGCTGATGCAAAAGGAACTTTTTAATAGCACTTTTATCAGCAGTTTAAGGCAGAAAATGAGTAAAACAAAGTTCTAGCACTTTAAACAGAATCATGACGTGTCACTAGAGATAATTTGTAATTACAGATTGAAATTTGTAGGATATTTTTCTGAACTTTCTTAACTGATGTAGGTCTAAAGAGCAAGCTTTGGTGCAGGCAGAAAGGGAGGGACAGAGAAGATACACTAGGTGACTAAACAGGCATGAGGGTCTCAGACTTTGATGATCGTAAAAGGCAGCAGCAGTTTCTACTCCTCTGAACTCAGCAATAGATGAAATTGGGAGTCTGATAGTTGTCTAAGCAATACAGTGTGTTCAGGACAAGGACTCTGCTTGCTGCCCTTGCTTAATATCACACCTAGTGACAACACCCACCCCACTTGCAGCCTGAGCTCTGCAGCATTAGGACATGGTAATAAAGTTGTCTGGTTTTACCTCACAAAGATTAAGGTTTTGCTATGTTGCAGGCAGAAAGTCCATTGCCCAAAGAATGGTGGGCTTTAACAATACTGAGCAAGTAGTAGAAAATCCAATGTGCTTACCTTTAACACAGTTATAAACTGTTATGATGTTCAAACAGAATGGTTTTACACACCTCTAAACTCTCGCAGTATGTGTAAGTCAAGGGTAGAAAATGCCTGGAAGGCATGACTTCCCTTGGGGTTTCCAACTCCTTCTCCAAAACCTCCACTGTTACACCCTGCGTTGCTGTAACTGGTGTGGCTGTCCAGTTCTGACCAGAAAGATAGTCAGCTTCAGATCTGGTAATTACAGAGGTTGGAAACATTTTCAGTCAAAGCTGTTTAACAGAAATAACTGTTTCATATTAGCCTTTTTCTAATACTATCCAAATCTTGTTATCTTGCAGCTAAAGTCCACTTCCAGCATTCAGCAGAACTAATTAAACATCTAATAAAAGCTGGACTTAATTACACTATGCAGGTATGTGCAGCTGTGACATCCCATAAACACAGGTCAGCATTTAGCCTCATATTGCTTTTTCTTCCCTGGGAAGGAGCATCTCTACCACAATACAAGAGTATAACGTCAGTTTACAGTTAAAACTCCACTTAATACCATTTTCTTTACTGTTAGTATGGCCATCAAGAGCTGTAACTTCTTGTCATTCTCCTGCCTCTTTTCCCTCTCTCTCGTCTTTTTCGCATCTGTTTATCCTACAATGCTGTAGAAAGTGCTTTAGAGTCCATATGGAATTCTTGTAATATGGATATCACTACTTTAGTCCTTTTTTGCTTAAAAAAGTATTGGGTCATATGAAACTAATTTCCCCTTAGTTTCAACATTAAAAGGCAGCTAGAAGGGAAGAGTGCTGAACTCTATATCTATGCAGAGGATGAGGGTGCTGTAAGAGACAGGCTGGGGAGAGGGCAGGGTGTGCTGCTGATGTACAGACATGCATGAGACCCACCACAGTGTACATGCATGTTACTGGCCAAGGGCTCTGATTGCATTAAGCCTTCTTGAATATTAGATTATGTGTGTTTGGGTCACTCCTTCAAATATCTCAGATGTTACCCATTGCAAACCTTGACCTTACTGAACCTTAGTGAACTGTAGTTTCCACTGAAGTGTGTGAGTTTACATTAGGGGGCACATGGCAACAAGGTGATTAGCATCACTTATAAAGGGAAAAGGACTTTATGTGTAAAATCTGAGTGGGGTAGGATCTGTTCCAGCTATCCCTGTGAGTTCAGCTGAGGTGATGTGAAGGCCTGTGGAGGGAGGAAGAAGCAGGAAAGACAGGGCTCTCAAAAGATCCCTGTTGAACCTTTCTCATGCAATGTATTCTGAGTTTGAGGAAGCAATTGAAACTTTTTGCCTAAGGCCACTGCAATTCTCTGGTCCTAAACCTTGTGGCCTGGATTTCTTCATTCAGCCTGCAAATTTTTGTTCAGCCTGACTTGGGAGAAATTTCTAGTGGAATTTGATTTAAGATATTAAAATGCCCATATCCACTCTGGAGAGAGAGATGATGGGCTTTAGATAAGATAGGTAAATAGTTAAAAATATGTATAAAAAGGTTTTTCACTGAACATTTAGAAGCTCAGTTATTGAGAGGTTACTAAAAGCATGAGGTAATTAATCCTTATTGACGTTAATGGGTTTTGGATGCCTCAACACTATTGAAAATGCCAACTAAGTAAACTGTTGTAAGCACAGTGACTAAGAATATAAATTTTTTCTCTTCTGCAGATCCCACTGCAATGGTTGTTTTATGTAAGTTCAAATTCCAAGAGAATGAGTTTTACTTAGAGTTTTATTAGCTTTCCTTGATGCCATAAAACTAATGTTATCATCCTGGTGTCATCTAAAGCATTTTGAAGATCCCAGAAAGAAAACAGAAAGAAAATTAGAGCCCTAAATATTTGAAAAGCCTTTAAAAAATTATTTACTTTTTTCCTTTCTCCTCTGCTAGATCTACCCGGATGAAGGTCATAATGTTGCTTCTGAGAAAAGCAAATATCACCTTTACAGCACAATCCTTGGGTTTTTTAGTGCTTGTTTGAAGGAGGAGACACCAATTTTACCACAGGAACCTGAAGAGGATGAATAAGGAAGCCTGTTTGTGTAGTACTGAAGGGGACTTACTTTTCAGCTCAATAAAACCTTAAATAAAAGTGACTGTAAGATTGCAGATTCTGGAAAAGCTCAAGGGCAGCTAAAGGATATCACAGTGGAACAGCACATTTACAGACAATGAGCTAATAAACTGGAATTCAACTAAAAAGTCCAAACATATTACCAAGGGACGAAACCTTTACCTTTGTGGAAGGTCAACAGTTGGTTACAGTTTCCTGGAAGAACTTAGTTTTGCATAAGTGTAGGGTTAGTGCATGTTTGTTATGTTAAGCCTCACTGTTGGTTCTGTAAGTGGTTGCTCGTTTTTTAATTTAAATGTACATCTTTATTCATCTTTGCATAATGCACAACCTATCATAAGTATTATGGCCACTAATATTTTAAAAGGTGAGCTGCAATCTAACACTCTACTGTAACGTTAAAATAAGTGCAATTTTTTTGCTGTCTATTACACATAAGAAACCACAGAGATAATAAAGGGCACGATATTTTCTCTAGTTTCTGCTCAAAGGGGATATATTGTCCAATGCATCATATAACATTGATACTGAAAATTATTTTTTCCCCCAATTTCAGGATTTACTAGTATTACTGTACCTTCTAGTAGCCAATGAGGGACTTTCTGGTAGTGTACTCTTGGTCTTTATGTATATACCCAGGACTCGCTAAGCAGAAAATCTTTTTGAGCTTGAAAAATTTTTTTCAAGACATAAATAACAGCTGTATTTAAAACAGTATCTGCAATGAAAATATTTCCCCAGGCCAAAATGTATCTATTGTTTCCTTAAAATATGTTTGAGTTGTGTTTTGGTATTGTTTATAGTAGTTAATAGTTTTCTGGTTGCACTCTAATTTTAGAATATGCTACTTTGTCAGATGGAAATTAGATACATAAATATTAAATTATAGTTTCAGATAAAGAAAATTTATTAACAGTGTACAAAGTCACCAAGTAATAACTTCACTCCTCAAATGACGACATATTTTGTATAGTGCATTTTCCTTTTCTTCCTTCTAGTCTCAGATGTAATTCTAATGTTCATCAAGGTGGCCATGTAGCTGGAACACACCCTGTAGTTTTTATTCCAGAGCTGCTCAATAAGTCACTTGCAGCAGGATTTAGCTTCAACAGTATCACAAAGAAATGAAATGTTTTTCATTCAAGGCAACAGAAGCTCCTGACAAGATAAATTTTATTATTTATTCAGAGGTGAATTACAGCAATAGAAATTGAAACTATGAAATAAACAAGACAGCCAGTTTGGGTTTGCAGAGTGTTAACTCTGATCAGTGAAATCAAGTACAGTGTTGACTTAATTTAAGGTATCTTCCTGAAGGTATGTGAAATATGCTGTGCCACTTATGTGAGAATAGCTGTAGGTTTTCTTCTTTCTGGATATATTCTAAATACTTTCCTACCTAGTTAAGGTTTCATTTCTTGCAAGATTAAAAAGAAAGTAATTTTTTGAAGGTAACTATACTATTTAAGATGTAAAGTTCTCCATATTTTATGAAAAATGGGAATTGGTTTTAATATAATCAAAAATTACCTGAAGCTTTTTATTCATTAGTTTCTTTTGGAATATTTTATTTCACAGCATTTTTTATGATGCAAATAATTAATTTGTCTGAAAGGTGTGGTTTTATGGAACACTCGAAAGTCTCTGTCTCTTAATGTTTAGTATTTATTTTATTAGCAATGTTTAACTATTTTTTCAATTATTTTAATACAATTTTAATGTGCAATGATATCTTGTTTGGGTCCCAGTGTCACCACAAAGTATGGCTTTGCTTTGCGGTGTTTATACTACATATAGAGTATATATACGGAGGCTGTTAGATGCACTACAATAACACCATACAAAACAACAAAAATGTAAGAGAAGAATTCAAGGAAGGTTTTGAAAATCCTGTTTTATGTAGAGGAGCAACATTTTAAAGTCTTCTAGTGACTGGGACTTCTAGATTGTGATTTTAAAACCACAAGCTGTGTGCACACACTGACATGAAAAGGCTAATTCTTCTCAATATGCACTGGCTGTTTCTTTGCAAGATAGCGACTATGTCCTTATATTTATTACTTTTCATACATATATAGCTTTAAGTTACCTGCAAAAGAAAACAAACAACTCTTGTGTCTCGCCAATAGGATTATGCATGTGCTCAGGAAGTACGTTATCCCAGAACTGTGGAACCCACAACCTGTCTCCTCCTTTCCCCACATCTCTCTGTTTCAAGCCCCTGTTCCCTACTCTTTCTACCACAGCATCCCACCTCCATCTACAATTTTGATCAATTTATCTGAATATGAAGGTAGCATGAGGACATGGTTTCTATAAGAATGCTTTTTGCCGGGACCAGTATGTTTAAAAAGTGTTAGCTGAAATGTGGGTTATCTGTGTGGAAATGTGATATGCTTTTAATGTTTTTAATATTTCTCACACTGTGCTACAAATACAGGTATTTTTATATAAATGTGTATACAAAGGTGAGCATCAGACCCAGATTAAGTTGTTTCACTGAAATTTTTATATATTCATTCAATTCAGATATTACAGATGCAATCACTGATTCTGGTTAGACTAAAGCATTTGGTTCAAGGTGTATCTCTACTCTTCTAACATGTTCAGATATTTCTTCCATTTACAGCACAACTTAATATTATCTGTCATTCTACATGCATAACTAATGGCAATCACTCAATTAGTCTGTGATCTGTAATATTGATCAAGAATTAGTACACACTGCACAGAAATGGCATGAAAAGTGTAGGGGTTTTTTAGCTTATCCATTGTTAAGCAGTGTTAAGCACAGCATTATAAGTCTGAAAAATTAGTGTTTGATTCCGCTGTCATTAAAATATTTAATTTACTAGACTAGACCTATTAATTTATGGAAACCTAGGGCATCAGCATATCTGTTTACTGCTTGCTAGAGCTTATCTCTACTTTCTTGATTCCCTCTCTTCTTTTTCTGCTATAAGGACTTGAAAAATCCATGAAACCTGTAAGTCATATTGAAACTATGTTACAAAATATGGAGTAACAGCCTGTCAGTTGGAAGTTTTTTTCCAGATTGTTCAGTACAAAGAAAGGCTGATTATTTTTAAATTCATTTTTCAATCTTCTTGCAGTGAAGACAGAATTATTTATGACCTGGTTTGATCAGCGTCTGCTAAGATTTACTATAACCAACTGTTCATTGTTCCTATGTTTCTGGCATATGTAGATCTACCCGTGTCTGAAAATGAAGATGGTAGCCTCTGTTCTCTCAGCTCTGACACTTACTTTGAGTATGGAGTCAGTTAAATTCATTTAGTTGAGAAATTATGCTTTTAAGACAGAAGAGCTTGTATTTGATCTGAAGCCAAAGATTTTCCATGGAAACCTGGGAGTATTGTTCCTTTTAATAAAATGCAGAGGATACAAGGTGTAAGCTAGTATCCCTCTTTGCAGGTTTATCAGATGTTACTGAAGAAATTGCAGTAAGAGGAAGACTTGCCCAAAGAGGCTGAACACCAGTTTCTTTTGCACAGCCTGAAAACACATAGGCAAGGTGCGGTGGTCCTAGCATTTTATATTTACTACAAGTAATTCCTGCTGTCAATTCAGTTGCCTCTGGGGAAGGAAGAAGCTCACCAGTATTGATTACCAGCACATCTTCTGCAAAACATCTTTCAGTACCGTTAAGGTCCCTTTTTCCTTTGAATGATTTTAAGAGTGCTTCAGAGAATGGAGAGCTCATGGGATGTGGCTGAGGAGGGTCACGACTTCTGAGGTGCTTGGAGCCTTGAAAGAATTTAATTAAACTTCTGTCTATCTATGTGTTGCATTTCATATGTGAAAGTCAAGAAGGAGCCTGGCTTCAAGGGGGTAGGTGGATGACAAATGTTGGTAATTCAGTCATCAGGGACATAATGCAATATGCTTCCCACAAACAGTGTGCCAAAGTGTGCAGTGGTAAGTAAAATAAATTACTGTTTTCCAGTGCTTGTTAGATCAAGTTGATCAGGTATTTGGATAGAATTAAGGAAATCACACCATCTGAGTGTATGGAGTCCAAAGTTTCCATTAAACTTGGAACCAGAGTTCTTGCTTGCATAATTAGTTCAGAAATCCAGTATCCTACCTTCACATAAGTCTAACTCAACAACAACAAAATTGATTTAATAATGGCTATATTCCATGAGGGCATGAGTGATATGTACAACTCTTTTTCATTAAAATATCCCATAAAGTGCTAACAGCCCCTTTCTTGACCAAAGGAAAAAATAGGGGTGGGGAAAGACTCTGCAGAGGGAATATAATTGGTAGAATGATATTCAGGAAATATTTCGCTAAGGAAAATTATTAGAAAAATACTTTATAAAAAATGTTTACGTTAAAATGTATCATAAGTGAGCTCAGAGTACAACTGTCAGGGGTGCTTCTAAGAGGATTTAGATGTTTACATACAGCTGGTGTTAAGGGAGCAGGTTCCTATACAGGCAGATGGTCTTATCCTCCACCCAGTGCAGTGTATTCGCAGCTCTCTGTGAAGGAGAATTGTAGTCTGTGAGCTTAGTCTGTCAAGGCCCCTTCTGGATCAGTCAGGGATGGAACACTGGGATAAGATGCAATTGATAGGCAAAGACATGAAATGGTTACATCAGAAAAAAACCAAAAATTTACTTTAAAAATGTCTTATCAGTATGGTCATCTGGTTGTTCTCCAGTTATTCCGAGGTGAAGGTGGGGAGCTTGGGCAGGGCACTCGGCAATCAACTCAAACACACTCCAGCTTAGAGACCAGCTGGCAGAAATTAACAGCTCCCGCAGTGCCTGCAAATGTTCTAACATCACTGTGGAGAAAAGGAAAGGGAATGTATGCCTGGACACAGTATTTTGTCTTTGTTACTGTTAAGGAAGAGTTGCATTAATAAAATGGGTAGATAATTCAAAAATCTTAATAAAGAGCAGAAGCCTGAAAGAGCACACTGGTTGGTTCCAGCAGCAGCATCTCCCAGCCTTTTCCTGGTATATGTTTAACAAAATGATGTGTAGGATCCATTCTTGAGAAGGTTTTCAGTGTCATTAGGACAGGTAAGAAATAAGAGTCTTGTGAGGAGATGTTTTATTGCAATATGTTGCTCTATTCAAAGCTTTTGCTCTTTAATAAAGTGTTGTAGTAGCATGTACCATGAAACTTGGTAACCTTAGAGACAAATACAGCTAAAGCTTGATTCAGTAAACTTTGAACTGAAGCAGGAGAGCCAGGACATTCAGTTATTTTCACAAAAGAATGATGAATTGCATTGTTTCTTACGGATTTGTAGTCCTGTATTTAAGTTTCATTTATATTGTACATGTCAGTCATTGTGGGAATATAATTCCACATTTGAAGTAAGCAATTACAGTGAAATATTTTGTTTTGCAAAACTGCACATTGTTACAATTTAAAGCTATTTCCATTTGCAAGTTAACTGTTCTTCCTTTTGGGTCACACTAGATGCTACATTTATTGGGCTGCTTGGTAGATTTTTATTTTTTATATAAATGGAAATTGTACTAAGGTTGGATGGGGGGCTTAGCTCTTCTTGTAAGAATTGCCTCTGGAAATACAGTGTACCTGAGTACCAGGGAAATACTTGAAGGAAGTTTTACAGAACATCATATCAAAAATATACATTACGCTAGCAAGCAGAGAGCCACAAATGAAGGAACAGATACGGTCATTTCACAGTGTAGTCAGAATTAAGTAAGTCAAAAGAAATAGCAGTGTGGAAAAATAGCTTGGAAAGAACTTTCAGGCTTAAAAGGAGGTCTGTGAGAGAGTGCATCAATTTTTTTTTTTTTTTTAGCTTCAATTTGTCCTGCATTTTGAGTTCAAGAACTTGTTTCTGAGATGAGGGTGGCAGCAAGATTATGACCAGATTTTTGTAATAAGAGCCTGAATTGACCATCAGCACATTTTTTCACAAAAAAAAAAAAAAAGCTTTTTCTTTTTACTGAAAAAAGAAAACGAGCTTAGCAATAACAAATTGGAAGAGCAGGAGATTGAGATAACTCCATCAAGTGGCACAGTGGGAAAACAGAGCAAGGTGCTATTTACCCTGAGTGAAGAAATTGAAATGAGGTTCACAAACAGCATTAGGATGCAAATGTTTTACTATGATGTAATGAGAATAGGATGAGGAGGTTTAATTCCTTTGGTATGCAAATGAGCGTTTATTAATTACAGCAGAGACCAAACTTTTGAGGCTGAGTGCTAAGTGTATATGGTTCTACGTAGATGCACAAGAAGACTATGTCAGTCTTCTCACAATGGTTGGTTTGCTTTCCTATGCCACTAGAGAAGAGTTAAAGAGCACCTGTGGGGACTGGGAGCAGCCCGAATGCCATCTTGGGAAAGGGAGCTTCATGGTTGAAAGGAGAGCATCAGCCACAGAAAGCTGTGTAAAGTAGGACAGGATGTTCATTACCCGGTATAGGAACAAATAGGGCTGATTGGAAGGAGGAAGCTTACAAATTTCCAGCAAAGAAGATTTTGAATCTTCCTTTTATTCCAAACATGGTAAAACTGAAGGAGGGAATAAATGAACAAACTCAGGAAACCTTCAGAGTCTGATTTTAATAAGATTTTAAATACCAAAAAATTAAGCTAAAATGAAAATGCTCCTGGAAAAAAAAAAAAAAAAAAACGGGGGCGGAGGGAGGATGTGTTATTTCTACCCCCAACTTTCCCAACACTTGTTTTAAAACAGGAAGAGAACAGCAGCCTGCTATCCAGCTGGTTTATGACAAATCCAACCTGCTATGCTTTGGCAGATTATCAAAGAAATGCTTTGGTGAGGAAAGGAGCACAGTCCTCAAATGAAAGATGTCATGGATGGACTAAGCAATAGTGAATTCTCAATAAGGAGCCTTCATGTGGAATATCTGAAAAGTTTAAAACGTCAAAAACCCTACTTGGAGGGTAGTAAAAGAACTACAGCTGAACTGAGCTATCCCTAAAGAGAAAGCTTCCCCCTGCTCTCTTTAAAAAACAAAGCAAACCTTGGATTGGGGTATTTGACAACTAGATCCCTGTTCAAACATAAGGACATAAATTGTGAGTCAGGATTGCTCATGGAAGATGTTTGCAGGTCACTACTATTCTACAGTTAACTGTTAATATTATTATGCTCACCAAAAGCAGGTAATGGGTAGAGGCAGCTGGTATTTTTGCTCTTGCTATCTAACAGGGATGCATTGCAGCCTTGGGTGCCAGCTCCTGTATGTTACTGTTCAAACCACAACTGATGACATATGAAGTGCTGGAGACCATGCTTCAGAGTTGTGATGTAGTTCTTAGATGGCCTTTTTTTAATTTGTATAACCATTATGCAAATGGATTCTGGATCTGGTGGTAGGAGGGGATATGACAGGGAAGGTCCATGCCATGGTCTTCTGTGGAGACCAGCAGATCGCTTAAATACTGGCTGAAGGCCCTCCTTTCTTCTCTAGAAAACCTGCTACCAGGCTCACAAGGATAGGCAATAGGCAGCTCAAAAATTTATATAAGCCGGTTTTGAAGTATGGTGATGTCAAGGCAGAGAAATGTGTGGAGCATCTTTTACACATCATACTTAAGACAGCAGAACTGTCTGAGCCAAACATGTTTTGAAATAACAGCTTCCGTGCTTACATGGCATATGGCACTTTGACATTGCTGTGGGTGAGTCTCATAGTGTATTTCAGAAATATTTCAGGTTTATAAATGATAACTTTTCTGTTAAGGATTGGTTTCTTATCATATTCGAAGTCTGTGTACATACTGTTATGGCTAGGCTCTCCATCTTCCCAAAGAAACCCTACTGCTGCTGTGCTCAAAATACTATGTGCGAGGAGGAAACACCCTGTACAGAGAGACACGAATTTAGTATTAGCATACCAGTAATACTTCCTCCTGATCACAACACATATTTAAGCATTTGGGACTGTAGCATCCTCACCTGGGTACAACCAGAGCTGAAGGAAATCTTGCCTGTAGGGACAATGTCTCAGGGGTAAAAGGGGGTGCAATGATGGGGCTGGGTCAGATGATGCTGCCAGGAGCAGGGAGCCAAGGAGAGAACGTGCTCTTCCCTCTTCTTCCTTGGGGTCCTACAGCACCCCCTCAAGTGTCCCACAGCCTCTACCCATTCCCCACCTGCTCCAAACACAAACTTTCTGCTTCCTGAGTCTTGTATGTAATGCCTGCCTCTTGTGCTGCGTTGTGGGGTCTTCACCTGGGCCAGAGCCTCTGCTGGGACATTCAAAGGCTCAGCAAAGCCCCAGGCTGTGTAACACCCAGGGTTTATGCCATGTGCAAGCCTGCCATGAGCTTTTGAGATGTCTTTGCTATACATAGGATGAATCTCTGTTGCTCTCTCTACTTCTGTAGGCAGACCCTTGAGCTATGCCTGCAGATTAGTCACTATAAGTAGTGCCTTCCTGTCCAGACACTTATCTTCCCTGACACAGCTCATTGTATTTTTCCTGAATTGAATTTGTAAACCTTCTGGGGTGGTTTGCACACAAACACAAGGTGTTGCTGCATCTCACTTTGCATTGGGCCAAGTCTGCTGCTGAGGAGCATATTAATAATTAGTGTAAATCTGCAGTTGGCCTTCTGTGGGTGTTGATGTCTATAGTGTTTGTGCAAAGCTTGAAAATACTCTGCACATGTTCTAGTTATCTCCTGTTGGACATGATACAAACCCCACAGCTCTTACTCATATATTTTTAGTGCCTTCAGAGAAAGCAAATTGTGAATTTTTTTTGGGAAGACTGTAATATTGCAAATCCCCCATGCGATAGGCAGTTGACCTGCAAACAGGTTATTGCATATGCCCTGCATGAGGTCTTTCCAGCTGAAGTGGTAAAAAGTACTGTCCTCAGATCCTGCTGGTAAGGACCTGTCTTTGTCGTCTGCTTGATGCTGCAGAGGATGAACCGCTCCTCATGTGCTTTGCCTCTGCGGAAGTAGTGTATTAAGGGCATCTGCCATTATCTAGACCCTTCAGTCCAAAAAAGATGGAAAATAAAAAGCAAACCCAACCTCTTCGGGTAACTCAATTTAGGATTAAGGTTTTGATGAAAAAATAATGAAGTCAACCTGAGCATGTTAAAAATTTATTCAGTGATAAGTATACACTTTTTATCAAAACAATATTTGTTATAGTTTAATTCATCTGCAGAGCAAAGTTTGGCTGCCAGTTAGCATTTTTCATCATATCAGTCTTGGCTCCTCTGTAACTGTCACGGTGTGAGTACGGCACCCTGGGAAGGTAAGAGATCATATCTCAGAAATACTAATGTGCAAACTACATTGTAGAATATGGCCACTTTTCTGAGTCCTAGCTGAAGCTTTTAATTTCTACAGGTAAATACTGGTGTGATCGCCATGGAAGACTTCAGTTCTTCATCAACTCATGCTTTGGGTTTTGCCCTGTGGCAGACTTAGGGGTGGTGGAAATATATGAGTATGCATTAACTGAAAACCAAGGGACTCTAACACGCACTTACTATGTGTCATGCTGTGCAGTATTATCCCTCCAGTACTGGTTCCAGCTTCCAGTAGTAAAAATATTTCTTGAACCAACTTTGAATCCAAGCAAGCCACATCATTTAACTGCACTTCATCCAGCTACTGCAATAGGAGTCTGGATCTACAAGCTTTTGGTTTGTAGAGAAAGAAAACCAACTTAATGCCTGCTGAGATGTCTTAGTGTATTTTCACATAAATGTACAAAGTCATAGAATCATAGAATAGGGTTGGAAAGGACCTCAAGATCATCTAGTTCCAACCCCCCTGCCATAGGCAGGGACACCTCACACTAAAACATCCCACACAAGGCTTCATCCAACCTGGCCTTGCACACTGCCAGGGATGGAGCACCCACAACCTCCCTGGGCAACCAATTCCAGTGTCTCACCACCCTAACAGGAAAGAATTTCCTCCTTAAATCCAATCTAAACTTCCCCTGTTTACTAATAAAAGATATCTGCTTAATCTGAATATTAGTTTGAGAAGGGATGCTGAAAAGAATCAAATCGGGTTTCCTATTCTTTTTCACTTCTTCATGCTGGTACAGGCTGTTTATTATGGATGCTGCACTGCATTTGTGTTTTGAACCAATTGACCTGCCACCTTCTCTAACTGAAGATTGTACAAATGTTGCCGTGCATAACCACCAAATGTCACTGCAGCTCAGCACACTCAACCAAGTTAGCTGATTTATGCTTTATTATAGTATTAAATTGTTTATTTATACATTGATTATTAGAGCAAGATCAATTTAATGCTGTAATAAACTTGGTATTGAGCATGTTTAAGACATGTCAAAGTATAAAAATATGCATATGGCTGGACATTTCTGAATTGCAGGAATGTGAATTGGACAGAGAGCCAGAACTGAAAGCTGTTTGCAACATTTAATGACCATATTAACATCCCTAATAGTAAATGGCCAGGTAATTAAGGTGGAAAACAAATCCCACCAAAAGTGGTGTAGGCAATTACCATAATGTCATGAAAGGAAAAGAATGCATCCAACTCAACAAGGGGGAATCTCAGGTTGTCCAAGTAAATTGATTATTCATGCTCTTAATGTCTCATTTAAGTATCTTTAGCTGTAGTGTCTAACATATGAACTGGTATGCAGGACGGTTTTAAGAGATGCAAAGAATTATAAACTCCACTGGGTAATGCAGAAATATATCTAGAGGTGATACATGTACCATGGGTACAGACTAGATTAACATGGATGGGGGGGGGGGCGGGGAGGAATGAAGTTTTGTATGATTACTGCTCTGTGGGAAATCTGTGTGGGACCCAGGTTACTAGAGGATCTAATCCCTAACTAAGGGTGCAGATTGTTGTGTGCAGAGAGGAAGATTATACTTGATGTAATCATACATTTATAAGGACTGTCAGTTTGCAGTACAAAAGGTTGGATGATCTTGTAGCAAAGTTGATTGATAAGAACCCAGATACATGGAGATATAGTTCTGCTACTGTGTTGTGATATCTTGAGATAAAAATATGGAGAAACTCCCATGTCACAGTATCTGCTGTGTATGCATGTGCCTCTTCTGTATCTTGGTTTTCCAGGTAATTCTGTGCATAAAATATCCCTGTGATGCAGATGCACAGGATATAACGTGTTCAGGTACCAGCGACAGGATGATAAGACAGAGGAAGTGCCTCCTCTCATGCAAAAAGGGTTAAAAAAAAAAAAAAAAACAAAAAAAAAACACCACCCCCCAAAAAAAAAAAAAAACAAACCACAAAGCTTCTCTGACAACATCAGCGCTTCTCTTCTTTCGGAGTATGGGACACATCTGTGTTCAGTTCCATGCACCTCTAATCACTCTTTGCGAAGGAAGGCTAAGTGGTAAGACCTGCCTTTTATTTGCTTCCAAGGGACCAAACCCCAGAATAAACAGTTTTACTAGAGGTTTCTTTTAGGCTTCCAGCCATTATATTTCTGCTTGAAAAGGAGAATCTGTGCTTACACTAAGTAGAGCTGAAATGCTGGTACTGAAAATGGATTTGTGGACTGAAGGTAAGTGATGTAACTGATTTTGGGTGGGCTACAATGCTTTAACTCTCAGAAAGAAGGATTCCAAATCTGGTGTTCATACCTGGATGAAATAGTCAAGTGGCCAGACCTAATATACAAATAATATACAGCTATGCCACCTGTTTTCAGATTCTGTAGATCAGCTTTCAAATGGCAAGCTGTGGAAAAGCTGCAGGAAAAGCAGCAAGTCAGCTGAAATCAAAGGTACTGTTCAGTGCTGTAGGCATTTGAAACTGCAGCATGGGTGCCCAAGACATCTTGATTTCTTGATTTAAAGTGGGCCCTGAGCCAGGGGACCGGAAGCAGCATAAACCTCAACTAATTAGGTGGGGAGCAAGTCTGCAAACCAAGAGGCTTTTCTTACAATTTTGTATAATTTCTACCAAAAACAAAAAAAAAAAAAAAAGAAAAAAAATGTTCCCCGCAGAATCAGAGGGACTTTGTTTCTACATCACTTAAAACTTGCAGGGTAGAGGCTTGTTTCTGTAGTAACATTGGGACCGCAGGGCTAGCTTACATCCTGCCCTTGGCCCTTTCTGTACCAAGAAAAATGCTACTTCAGCCCATGGGAAACAGCCACACGGTAGGGACCAAAGTTCCAACTGTTTCCTGCACTCTTCGCAGATGTTCTGTTTATCCAAACCACCCTGGTGCCTCTCCTCCTTGAATTCCTCTGTGAAAATGTGTTACTTGTCTTTTTCTTCATCACATGTGCTTTTGCTTTGGAGCTCTGGAACAAGATTCTCTCTTGCTAAATAGTTGAAAAAATACTTAGGAGTTGTTTGTCCCACCCACCTCCTTGGAACTCCCCCTTCTCAGGTAGTTTTTTTTCTGTATTTTAATTATTCTGTTATTTGACATTTGTGTTTTTCCTTCACATGCATCCTACTCCTTTTCAGGAATACAGAAGCTGAACTCTTATGTTTATGGATGAAAGCATTTTCAGAACTGGCTAACACAGCTTCTAACTCTCTCCAGGTGAATGCAGAGACACTTTATTACTCAAAATGCCTACAACATGAAACTAAAATTCTGCTGGAGATCATAAACAGTAAACACCCTACTTTTATGACAAAGTACAGTTCCCAAAGGAAAATATATTGAGAGAATTGGCCTCCTCTGTTCCTTTTCCCTCCCGGCACATGCATGCTCCTTTTGCCATTCAGAATCAAGATGGCTCTGGCATAAGCTCCTTATCCTGTTACAATGCAAGAAATATAACACAAAGGCTTTTGATGGATAGTTCAGGAAAGAGATAATCTTGCAACTTGTTTCTATAGCAATTAGTTAAATTTTTTTTTCTCAATATTATTGTGCTTAAAAAAGCAAAAGATTAACCTGCCTAACTGTCTTGACATCTTACAGTCAGATTTCTGCATGTTAATAATAGCCAGGTTACCTTTCCAAGCCTGTCATTCAACATGACAAATTTAAAGCAGCTAATGATAGGAATATGGAAATTGTCCTCTCGCTCCCCCTCTGTTAACCTTAGTTAGTGCTGTGCTTGTGCTTTGTGCTAGGAGGGTCAGCCTTGCTGCACCCCACCACTCTCCCTCCAGCCGAGAGCTCTGTCATGGTGTTTTAGCAATCATAAACTGTAGTATGCTTGAGGTATGTGGCTTCATAAGAAGTATTGTATCCTCCTCAGTGATTCTCAAAGGGTTGCATGCAAAGCCTGATGAAGTCAGCAGGTATCTTTCAGTTGCTTCAATGGGTTTAGATCAGACCTGTCCTGCTCTCTTGCCCTAATCTCTCTAACCTTGCCTGGTGTAGATTGTACAGGGACAACACAGAAGGAGCTACATTGGTTCTATTACAAAATACTGAGCAAGTACTACAGTGTTCTTTTGTTTCCTTTGAGAGGATAAAGTCAGCTTTTATTTTCTAAGGTACTTTTCTCTGCATCTGAATGTGCTAGAGGAGACCAGAGGTTCAGGATTTGTGAGCAGCACTTGAATGAAGCCAGTGCAAACTTTGTGTATTGATGGATACAGCCTTGTTCTCTCGCTACAGATACTTTATGTGAGACAATAACTTCCTACATGGCTTATTCTGTCCAGGGGCGATCTCTTTTGCTCTATCCTGTGTGCATGCTCTTTCTGCCAGAATGAAAATACAAAGCATGGGAATCCAAGTCTTACTGACCTATTTGTAAATAACCTCTCTAAAAAGAAATGATGAGGGTTACTAGGGTTTAAGCCAATCTTGTTTGACAGTCTCCCTAATCCATTTCTGGCCGCAGTGAAGCACAACTCTTCCAACCTGAAAGACCAAACTGTCCAGTATCCAGTGAAAACTCCAACGATAACTCTGCTTCCAAGCTAAGTTAATGTCATAGAATTGCCAAATGCATCACAGATTTACTTGTCATTTTACATTCTAACACAATTAGAACACCTAACTACTAGGAATTCTGTTTCTCCGTATGTGAAGCAGATGTGTGAAAAAGCACAAAAAAGGAATGATTTATTACCAGAAATACTTAACTCTAATGTTTTGGCACACTACTTATGCTGTACCAACAGAGTTTTTGTAGGAGTGAGGGCAAAGAGATTAAGCAAAATAAACTGTCTGTGTTATACAGTGCAGTTAAATAATTATTTGTATTGATTCTTAGCATTTATGTTCACAAAAGTGCAGTGCATTGCCACTGTTGATTGCACCCTGTTTTTATCGGAAAGTGGGAGTAAAAACCAAGAGAAATTGGTACTGCCTTCCCACACCCAGGTAAGCGTCTCCTCCTGGGTGTCTGGTAAGACTGGAATATGGGATGGAAGCTAAACACACTGTGACTTGAGCTTCTCCTGATCAATCGCCATCCTTGCTGATGGTAAAGTTGAGTGCTGTGTGGAATAGTAAATGTTTAGCAGAAGGGGAGAAGGAATAATAAACAACTGTCAGGGTAGTTAAATGGCCCAGAGAAAACTTGCCAGACAAATTATCCTTTTCCTTCAGTGGCTGTGGTGTCTATCCCATGGTTGTTGCCTTTTTTGTTCCTTTTTATTTTAACATAGTTTTGAAATTTTACCATAGAGTCACAGGAAAAGAAAACTGTTACCTTTCTTCCCTGCAGATGTTCTCTTCATTTCCTCCCTCCTGTTTACTAGGTGTAAAGTCAGGTTCTTTATATTTCTCTTTACCTTTTATCTTTTATATCCTGATGAGAAATCACAGAATCAGAATTATTTGGGTGTGAGGGGAACTTCAAAGCCTATCTAGTCCAACCTCCCTGCAATGAGCAGAGACACTTCAAGTAGATAATGTGGCTAGAACTACATCCAGCCTGACCTTGTATGACTCCAGGGATGGCACATCTACCACCTCTCTGGGCAACCTGTTTTGGTATTTTACCACCCTCGTTGTAACAAATGAGGGAGGTAGGACCTGGCTGACTCACAGCACAAGCATCTGTGTAGCTGCTTTTTTTTTTTTTTCCATCATCCAACCCTTTAGTTTTTTTTGTCAGACTGTACTTGCCAGCTGTCCTAGGTGGGAGATGACCAGGAAGAATAATCAGAAGGGAAAATGCCTAAATGCTGTGGGAAAACCAGCTTCTGCACTCTTATTACCCATGGCCAGAAATGACTTCTAGGTGGTGTCTCCAATGCCAAATTGCATAGGCTGTTTAAATGAATCCAGGCTACCTGCGGCAGCACCGCTGCAACATAAATCGAGAATTTGGCTCCTTCTGCCATGTGTAATCAAGTGACTACTTTTGAACGGTCTCAATGGAACTGAACTATCCTCCACCTTGACAGCAGTAGGGCTGCTGGCACCTACCTGGTGCTGAAAGGTGTGTGGGATCCAGAGGTAAAGCATCCCTGAGTGGGATGTCTCCTATGTAATGCACTTAAGTGTGGCTGTCATTGTGCATCAGGCTTCCGACTTGAAAAAATGAACATTAAATCTGGTATCAAGTTGCTCTAGAAAAGAGAGGTTGTTCCTGACCTGGCAGAGAAATTATCAGAGTTAATCTGTTTTGCCTCAGTTACGTAAAGTAACTTTCATGTTCTGTGTAAGCAGAGGCTTTAGTTGGTGTTTCTGAGGACATTTCTTCAGGATTTATTCTGGATTCATTAGGATAAACTAGTGCTTCATCTCCAAACTCCAGAAAACCCTTCCTAGGTACTTAAGTGGAAAATTATGCCTGTGTAAGAGACTGAAATGAGCTTTCTTCGAGAGATTGAAGGCCTCTGTCACCAGTAATTAGTAGTATAAAAAATGTAGTATGGCTTTCAAGACCCATTCATTCTTAAGTTTCTCTCAGTAACACCCCTGCTGTCTCTTTAGGAAGCATCTCTTGATGAGCATTTTTTTTTTTTTTTTCTGCTGATGTTGGCAGCTGTCTTTCCTGCCAAAATTTTATTTTTGGAAAACTTATTTGTCTAATATTTTGAGCTCTTTATCTTAATGAAAACTAATGAGATAGAGTGATGCTCCCTCACTTGTATTTGATGGGCATTATAAACCTGCAGCCTCCTGATGTATTCATGTATAGTCTTCCCAGCAACCAATACCATGAGCCAAGTTCTCTTAGAATTATGGTCATTTTGTACTGTCCTTCTACCACAGTCTTATCCTAAAGTCTGCTTAACTTTGGTGGATCAGCTGCATTGATTTATCAGAGCTACTGGGGCCCAGGGTAAGTCATTTCTCTTCTCTGGTCTATGGCACTGGTCTGTCCAGGAAAGCAAAATAGCCAGAGTATCAGTGGGGTCACGTTGATTATCAGCCATACTGGGAGCCCCTCCAGGGCTGTGTGTTCTCCTGCCTTAGGCAGCAGAGGGAGGACAGTAACAGGATTTCTTCTGTCTGAAGTGGCTTTGAGAGGAGATAATTGCAGACACTCCAGTTTGCAAGCTAATCTAAAATTGGCCTACCATTTTAATGGCTTAGCCTTGTACTCACAGGACCACAGGTACTCACAGGTGAATGCGGTCTTATGTGCAACAGGGATGGTAATTACAGGTTGGTAAAAGGTATGGTAAAAAAGAATATAATATAACTAGTCAGTATTTGTTTTAATAACAGAAGTTACAGAGGCCCTTGGGGTCAAATTCACCCACTCTTGTTTGAATGCTCCATTTATCAGCTTTTGATGTCTCCTTCATTCCGCATCTGCTGTGCACAGTATGCTTTGTACACAGGTTCTTCTTATCTATCTTGCTGATGACGGCTTGATAGATAACAGGCTTGCTCCTAGGAAAATTAGTACCAGCCTTATGGATTTCTTTGGATTCCCTCTTCTCATAGTCTCATTCAATGTCTTGCATAGGTATGAATCAGCACTATAGCCAGCAAATAAGGAAGGCGTATTCACATGCACAGGCCAGCTGCTTCTACACATGCTGTCCTCTACACTGAAACAGTCCCTTCACAACTGTTTTACAGGGTGCAATTGCCCAAATTCTACTTGCAGGTCTGGTTATGGTATGAGTCTTGAGAAGATAGCCTGTTATTACTGCATAAGTAAAAAGGCTAACCATGTGTTACGCTCAGTTATGCTGATTGATAAAGTGACATAAACCTTGTTACTCGCAGTCAATAGCATGGATGTTATGGCCCCGAGTCGAATTCTCTGCTTTCTACCATCTGCTGTAGATATTTCAGGATACAAAATCCTGAAAGCAGAAACCGCTTCACCCAGAACATCTACAATGCTTTGGTGGTTCTGTGTTATAATCTGCAGGAATCTAAATTATCTTCAGACAGAATATGTAGGAAATCCCCCCCAAAGGCAGAACTCTTTCCAGTACCACATGATAATCACTGGTTTAGGGTGCATTTATGAATTCAGACGGCTAAACACTAATGTGTATGTGTAAAATACTGATTCTGTTACTAGTGTGCCTAATGTGATTTTTCCACTTATTTTCCCTGTTTACACAATGTTAAATTATTATCCTTTGTAAGTTAGGTCCTAGATTTCTTGAATAAGACCTTCATCCTGGGATATGAAATGCAGATCTGCATTTTTGCAGAAAAGTAGGTTTTGCTTTTCTGAGTAAGTCTTCAAGCACAGCAGTATATATGACACCTCAGCAAGCAATATAGATTTTCAAGGCTTAATGTAGGAGGAAGCATTAATCTGGCCTTTTTTTTTTTTTTATTTGTTCCCATTCCTTAGCTTACATCTATTTACCACATAAATGGACTTTAATCCAAATAATTTGTGGTTATTTAAATGATAAGATTGTGTAGAGAGTATGCTTCTGGAAGGACATCAGTCTGATTTGCAGGGATCATGAGATAGTTTCTGTTTTACTTTTCCCTAAGTAAAGAGGATAAATACCATATAGTTATTTGATGAAGTGGTGACATTTTTAGAGATGTAAAATGCTTATTTCTTGGATCAAGTAATCAGGGAAGCTGAAGGAGGAAGTCCATCCTGTGATTTAGTTGTGAATAGTTTATTGATCCTTGCATATGATTGAGCTGTAGAGGAGCTAGTCTGTATCAGTGAACATATTACTTTTCCATTTAACATCCTCAGCGATGGAAAACACACACACCAAAAATCCAGTGTGGTAGCTTTTATCTTATGTAGGGGAATAACATTGAACAAAGAAAGCCAATTAAAAGAGTAGCTTTTAGGGGCTTAGAGGTTATTTAAAGATGCTTTATTAGACGCTAGGGGCAAATGCAAATGCTGTGTAAAAAAAAAAAAAAAATATATGTTTATTTAGAAGGAAAAAACCCACCCCAGCTGTCCAGGTAAAACAGCAGTCGAAAAGGTGCTATTAGGAGTAATAAAGGCATCCTTTAAAACATGAATAATATGTAAGAATGGGGAAAGTAAAGAAACGCCTAAGTTCTGGTATCTGAGATGCATAACCACGGCAGATGGATCAGAAAAGGTTTCAAGGTGTGGCTTCCCGAAGGCCTAAAAAGTGATTATAGAAAACTTCACAAAACCTGGCAATGCAGAGAGCCTCTGAGGCTGGGGTAGAGGTGGAGGAAGGGGTGTAGGGGAACACTGTGGGCAGGTGCAAGAAATCTCTGCACAAGAGTTCATGGTGGGGCCCATGCTGGGCTGAGTCTGAAAAAAACCTCCCAAGTCAAGACCTCAGTATAAACGTTTTTAAAGCAAATCTATAAAATTTACAGTTACAAATTGCCAGGTCCAGATGCTTGTGCACTAAAGCTCTCTGAAGATCTTAAGTGTAAAACTGATGTACTGTTACTGGCAGTATATAGTCCTAAAATATATCTTGGTGGCAGAGGGGAAAGTGGCAAACAATGCCAATCTTTAAAAGCCCATAAGGAGTGGTGGATGCCTTTCAGGAAGCCTGATTTCTGCATCCAGCATGGAGAAAGGAGCTATAGAAAGAAAGGGATGGAAAGACTCATGGGTAGGGATGATACAGTGGGAAAGAGATGCCATGAATTTTGAGGAAATCCGTACTACAGTAAGAGCCAAGGTATGTGTACAGGGCTGGGTTAACATCACATGCCATTTTTTTAGTGAGGTCCTTTACAAATTTTTCTTACTGACTTGAAGTTTTATGTCATAGAAGAGTAATAAAGCTAGCAAAAATAAATAAAAAAACAAACAAAAAAGGGAAACAAAGGTGGGGATGAAGTATCAGGTTGTAGTTATCTCAAGAGAAAACTCTGTATGGATCTGTTCTACTCAAGGTATTATAAATTATCAGAAAATGAGACAGAAAAATGAAGCCAAGAAAACAACTAGGCACGATACAAAATTGGTTTGTTCTGACAAATACAAAGCTAACTGCCAACACGTATGGAAAGATCCTGCAGTCCTGAATGACTGAGCAATAAAATTGGAGATGAAATTCAATGTCAGTAATGCAAATTAATTCATAAAAGGGGAAAATTGTTCCATTTCTGTTCATGGTAGGCTCTAATTGCACTATTACCATGCAAGATAGAGATCATGGAGCCATTCTGGATTGTTTTCTGGATACTGCATGAGGTGCAACAGCAAGAAGGGCAAATAGACCACTGAGGATTATAGAGAAAGCATAAAGAATAGGAAATAAAACATTATGCAGTTGTAGAAATCAGGTTTTTAGAAAGACATCCAGAAATCTTGAATACAATATATATTGTTATCCTCTCTCAAAAAGGATGTGGTAAAAAAGTGTACTGACACTTAGAATTTTTTAATAGTTTATAAATATAATGCACAAAGCAAATAAATACATATGTTGTCAACATCTGAATCTTGAGATCATAGTCAGTAAATATTTCCCAGAAAGCATAGCCATCAGAATTGGCAACAGAGAAAGTAAATAAAAAAGATAAACACAGTTTAGTAACTGCCTGTTACTAAACTAAGTGGAAATTTGGGAAAATTTGGTCTAACAGTGTTGATTATTGTTACAGAGTTCATGCATTTTTAGCCAAAATTTATTGGTTTGTGTATTTTTATCCAAAATTTTATACCAAACAGGCATGAAGGAACTGCTATGTGAGAGGCGATACATGATAGATAAATGGAGAGTTATGGGTTAAAGCTTAAACAGGGGAAGTTTAGATTGGATATAGGGAAGAAGTTCTTTACTGTAAGGGTGGTGAGGCACTGGAATGGGTTGCCCAGGGAGGTTGTGAGTGCTCCATCCCTGGCAGTGTTCAAAGCCAGGTTGGACAGAGCCTTGGGTGGGATGGTTTAGTGTGAGGTGTCCCTGCCCATGGCAGAGGGGTTGGAACTTGATGATCTTAAGGTCCTTTCCAACCCTAACTATTCTATGATTCTATGACATAGCTGGCATTACATAAAGAGATAAAAATTTAGGTAATGATGAAAGGAAAGACTTGTTTTGAAAGATGTTGTAACCTACCGACTGTGGCATTTTTGCCTCGTTTTTTAATGGTCTGGCACTGCTCTCCTTGCTGTTTATTTCCACAAACACTGTCTTTCAACTCCTGCTATGTCAGGCACGTGCCAAGTGATACAATGATACTGCTCCCTGGAGTGTCACTGGTAGAGGATCTAATCCCTTGTGTAACATCACAGTAAATGTCAAACTACTTCAGTGACATCTAAGGATTTTCCCAGTTCTTTATATTCTCATGTAATTTCCATACCTTTCAGCACTGTACTGTGCAAAAGTCTGACTTTCATATCAAATATAAACCAGAAATATAAAAGAGCAGCAGAGCAGTCATTTTCCTATACAATGGCAGATAAGCTAACTAAGATTAATTAAACTTAATTAAAGTTTATGTAGCTAAAAAAATCTGAGTTATAAAACATTGCTTAATACCACGATTTGTTTGACTTCATTTTATTGATTTGCATGATACAATTTATAAGGAATCCCCAGTCCTGGCATGGAATCATATGATAAATCACAGCTAGATGATGCAAAGTGGAAGTTAATACATTAAATAATTGGAAATGTTTTCCGTTCCATAAAAATAGAATGGGAAAATGCTAATGCATGCTCTAAACTTTTCATCATGCTGTTACACGGTGTTAATACATTATTAAAGTGGTAATCTTTCAAGTACATTACTGAATAGCACCTGTCTGTTATGGTGCACTAGATGAATTGAGGAAAATGAGACACAGAAGCAAAGACTTTTCAAATGAACAAGAAAAGGTCAGTTTATACTGCAAGTAAAAGTACAATAGACATGGTCTGTGGCATTTGGACAAAATATACACCTAGAAATGTGAAGTGTCATTAATTTGCTAGGACTCTTGAACTGAAGCTGTGCTGACACAGAAGTAAGAAAGAATTTCTATTCAGAAAAGGTAGACCAAGCTGCTTAAAAGCCTCGAAGGAAATGTCTCAGACCAGGTGCCCTCATAGATAGATGATGTGGGTACAACTTTCGACCTCAGCAGCTCAGTAAATCCTTGCGACAAAGAGGTTATTTCTATTCCACAGTTTAGGATCAGAGTATCTTAAATGTATTTAAAAATTTATATATATATTACATATATATTTACAAATATTTAGTTAACTCTTAAAGTAATGAGTTACTTGAAATTTTCTAGATGCCACAGGCATTTCTATCATTTCAGCTCAGTTGCTGTGTATGTATATAGTGTGCAGGAGTTTGTCTCTTTTTCTAGTGATATCTCTCTGATACATGACTTGGAGAGATATAGCAAGATGGGATTCATCTAGATGTGCAGCATGGGTCAGAATTCAGTTTTTCATTAAGAAAACAGTTATTTAGATGGCTGGGCATTTCTGTCCAATTGAAAATTTATATAAGTTTAAAAGACTTGGGCTACAAAGCACTGTGTGACATAATTTATTTCTTATTGCTGCTGAAATGAGGGAGAGATGCCCAGTTTACCCTTTACATAGATCCTAAGAAAGTGAAAAAATTGCTGAAGATGAGAGAAAACAAAGGCAACTTCAGAGTTTTATTTGTACATACGCTGAAAAACAACTAAGCATTGAAAGGCTTTGCTCTTGAAACCAGGTATCTTTTTTTACCATACTGTATGTTTTTTTCAGAGATAAAAGGTAACAGTATTTTTTTTGCTTGGATCATTTTCTGAAGACTAAATTGATCAAGAAAAAGTTACTTGAAAGCTTTTAGAAAAGGTTACAGCTTTGGCACAGGTGAAGGCAGTTCTACAAAAGAAATGTTCCTAAAATTGTTCTAAATAAAATAATGGTGAAAGAAGGTACTCAGGAATATAGATCATTATTCACAGGTACTTTAGACCCAAGTAAAATTGTGGGTACTGTACAGCAGAAACAGCTTGTAGCAGCAGAAGACTGTGGGGATAATTCTGTCCTGGCAAAGGGCACTTAGCTTTATCTTGTGAGCACTTTGGATGACTCTGCAATGGGTTTACAGCTCCACTGTGAGACAAGCAGTACATGTGATGCTCTGAAGCAGCAGCAGGCCTAAACTAACATGTCTCAGCTGTCAAATTGATTTGTTGGAGCATTTTAAGACATAGGAAGTGCACTTACAGTTACACTATACCTAGCATGTTGTCCTTTGCCTGAGCTTCACAAGAAAGAACTAGCCTCCTTTTTGCTGATAACACCCTCATGGTTGCTTAATTAAAGATGACAAGCTAAAGCTGCAGAGAAAACGCATCTTGTATATGTGTCGTCCTTCTGATTTGTACTGAAGAACAAGGCAGGACTGAAACCACTATTAGAGTACAGGAAGACTCCTTTAGGTGAGTGGGTAACTTAAAAAGCCTACACAAAAAGATGCTGTGAAATTACTTCCTTTAGATATGTATTCGTACATGTCAAAAAAAGAAAGAAATGCATTTTATGAGAGGTACTTTAAGGAAAATGGAGTTTGGTATCATGTAGCCTGTAAGACAGAAACATGCCAGGTAGTGTTATTACTACTAGATCAAGGATTTTTATTAATGAACCAAAAGTGAAAAATATGCCCTATATCAAGACATTCAAATAAATAAATAAAATGAACAAGTCTTACCATTTTGTAAAAATGGGAGAATTGTTCTAGTTTCTTCATGTCTGTGCCATGAGGAAATTCTACAGCTTCTTGCAGAAATTGAAGGCACGATTACAAAACTCTTGACTTTTGTCCTCTTCTCAGCTTCTCAGGGAAAGGCCTAGCTATAAAAGCAGTGAAAATCACCATGTTTTGTTATTGGCATCCTACCTAACAGCAGTTTGGTGGTTGAGATTAGGCTGTCTGAGGATATCACCACAGCCCAAGATCTGTACAAACACTTGACAGTTGCATCCTTCCTGCCCCAACCTAGTATAAAAAGTCTTTGATTATGTAAAATTTTAGGATGATTCTTATCAGGCAGACTTGTGACATGTAGCGAAATGCTTCTGCTTCAAAAATCCCCTCCCTCCTTAAAATGTAGTTAAGGTAATTCTGTAGCCTGCTTGCTCTGCGCTAAACTCAGGAATGTTCAGCTAAACTAAACATTGCATTTTGTAATAGTAACTCAAGGATTTGGATAAGGGATAAATCTGAGCTTGCCTAACAAAATTAGAAAGTGAGAGCAATAGAGGCAATTGAACCTCAAAAAGATGATGTAGATATGATAAATTGTTCAAACCTCTGGCTTTCTGTAGAGATAAAACTATCCTCAGAGATCTATGCCTCAGCCTGCATCTAACACAAGTAACAAAACCAAACCCCAGTAAATAAGATTTTAATTTTTAAACGATTTCTAGATACCCTTAGGCATCTTTGTAACAATAAAGTTTGTATGTGAAAAAACAGATTCTGTCCTCAGCAGCATGTCTCTGGTCCCTAGTACATCCAGTTCCTGCACAGTTTTTCATATGCACCCTTAGGGAGGCTTCCAATGCAGAAACTGTAAACACTTGTGAGTTGGAATATTTTCTTTATTCTCATGTTCATTTAAAATATTCTCTCAAGCCGTTAATAATGTTTATTTGGTTTTGGTTTGATTATTAAAGTTTATAACTTTTTAATACTTTAGAGAATGGGTAAAGCTGTTTTCTCAGTGCAGTGAAGAATGAAAACAGCATAAATTAAGTGAGATATGGAAAGTTTGTCTTTTGTTTTATGAACTACTTCATTTGCAATAGCTGAATTAGTTCATTTTGTGTGTTGATAGAATGTCTTATTCAATCTTGGAAACCGCATACAGTCCATTTTTTTTCTTTCTTAGAGTTGTTGTGTGCAGTACACACCATTTGTTTGAGTGGAAAATTGTATTGTCAAAGGGAGAGGTCCAGGGACAGATGCTGATTCAACTTTGCTTTCCATTTATATATTTGTACACAACTGTCTATGGAATTACTCTGGATTTTTGCTATAATTCAAAAAGTCATACTGCAGTCAATCTATTTGCTGATTTCACACGAATTTGTGAATACCTCACTGAATAATTCTTATGTACGTAAGTGATGCAGTTCACCATCTGGCCCATCATGCTCTACTCTTCTACTTTTATTTTGCACCAGACTGTACTGTTAGGACTATATTCTTACCCAGGATCCTCTACAAATATGCTTCTTCACATTTCCAGTAAGCTTGACTGAGACAGTCATTGCAAAGGTATACAAAATTTCTAGTTCTGGATGTTTGAAGTGTCTCTGAGGATTGTGATGTAGTAAACTTTCTTAAAAATTAAAACCCAAAGTTACTTCATTGAATAAGCGGTGTGTTTGACCTAGTTGTGCTGTCAGGTTACGTCGGGGCTTTTATATCTCTATATACCTATCTCTCTCTATCTGTATATCTCCTATATATAAATGTAGTATATTTATATATATGTTATTTGATCTAGTTGGTGGCGTTATCTGCGTTGTTATCAGTGTGGACAATTGTAGTTAAGGATGTAGCAAAATATTTTATAGTTTTCCTGATGTCCTTTTCCCTTATTTTTTTTGCTTTATTTGTCTTGGGAACTCTTAATCCTTCTGATATACTGAAACAAAATTAATTGACAGTCTGTCTAAAGGAAAGGGTGATTGATAACACGAATAGGAGGAGTAAGTTTGATGGATGGCTTGGATCTCATAAGTCTGTGATCAGTCCAGCAATCCTTCTTGTCCATTGTTTTCATTATTCAGAACTCACATTATTCCATTCCTTTTCTCTTAACTAATATATCAGATGCACAAGGACAAATTATCATCCCAACTAGAAGGAAGTGCAGCAGGAGGGCCAGGAGACCACCTTGGATGGATAAGGAGCTGCTGAGAAAAATTCGAAGGAAAAAAGAGACTTATAAAAGGTGGAAGCAAGGACAGGCGGCCTGGGAAGAATACAGGGATGTTGTCAGGGAAGCTAGGGACCAGGTTAGGAAAGCTAAGGCCCAGTTAGAGTTAAACTTGGCTAGGGATGCTAAGGATAACAGGAAGGGATTCTACAGGCATGTAGCAAATAAAAAACAGACTAAGGAGAACGTAGGCGGCCTGATTAAGCTCTCGGGAGAGCTGGCTACACAGGATTTGGGGAAAGCTGAGGTTCTGAATGACTTCTTTGCCTCGGTCTTCACTGGCAAAGGCTCTGACCACACCACCCAAGTCTTGGAAGACAGACACAGGGACTGTGAGAATGAAGACCTTGGGAGCAATGTAGGAGAGGATCTGGTTCGAGACCATCTTAAGAACCTGAACATACACAGTTTCATGGGACCTGATGAAATCCATCTGCAGGTCCTGAAGGAGCTGGCGAATGAAGTTGCTAAGACACTGCCCATCGTATTTGAAAAATCATGGCAGTCAGGTGAAGTTCCCAACGACTGGAAAAAGGGAAATATAACCCCCATTTTCAAGAAGTGGAAAACGGAAGACCCGGGAAATTACAGACCACTCAGTCTCACCTCCGTGCCTGGCAAAATCTTGGAGAACATTCTCCTGAAAGGCATGCTAAGGCACATGAAAAACAACAAGGTGCTTGGTGACAGCCATCATGGCTTCACTAAGGGGAAATCCTGCCTGACCAATTTGGTGGCCTTCTATGATGGTGTTACAGAGCTGATGGACAGGGTAGAGCAGTTGATGTCATGTACCTGTGCAAAGCGTTTGACACTGTCCCACACAACATCCTTATCTCTAAATTGGAGAGACATCAATTTGATGGATGGACCACTCGGTGGATAAAGAGCTGGCTGGATGGCTGCATACACAGAGTTGTGGTCAATGGCTCGATTCCGGCTGGAGACAAATAACGAGTGGTGTCCCTTAGGGATTGGTATTGGGACCGCTCTTGTTTAACATCTTTGTTGGTGGCATAGACAGTGGGATTGAGTGTGCCCTCAGCAAGTTTGCCGATGGCACCAAGCTGTGTGGTCCGGTTGATATGCTGCAGGGAAGGGATGCCATCCAGAGGGACCTTGACGCGCTTGTGAGGTGGGCTGATGCCAACCTTATGAAGTTCAACCATGACAAGTGCAAGGTCCTACACCTGGGTTGGAGCAATCCCAGGCACAGCTACAGGTTGGGCAGAGAAGAGATTCAGAGCAGCCCTGCAGAGAAGGACTTGGGGGTGTTGGTTGATGAGAAAATGAACATGAGCCGGCTTCAGTCTGCGCTCGCAGGCCAGAAAGCCAACCGTATCCTGGGCTGCATCAAAAGGAGCGTGACCAGCAGGTCGAAGGAGGTGATCCTGCCCCTCTACTCTGCTCTTGTGAGACCTCACCTGGAGTATTGTGTGCAGTTCTGGTGTCCTCAACATAAAAAGGACATGGAACTGTTGGAACAAGTGCAGAGGAGGTCCACGAAGATGATCAGGGGACTGGAGCACCTCCCGTATGAAGATAGGCTGAGAAAGTTGGAGCTGTTGAGCCTGGAGAAGAGAAGGCTGCATGGAGACCTAATAGCAGCCTTCCAGTATCTGAAGGGGGGCCTATAGGGATGCTGGGGATGGACTCTTCATTAGGGACTGTAGTGACAGGACAAGGGGTGACAGGTTAAAACTTAAACAGATGAAGCTTAGATTGGATATAAGGAGGAAGTTCTTTCCTGTTAGGGCTAAAAGGATGCTGGAGAGGGACTCTTCACTGGTGACTGTAGTGATAGGACAAGGGGTAATGGGTTAAAAGTTAAACAGGGGAAGTTTAGATTGTATAGAAGGAAGAAGTTCTTTACTGTAAGGGTGGTGAGGCACTGGAATGGGTTGCCCAGGGAGTTTGTGATTGCTCCATCCCTGACGGTGTTCAAGGCCTGGTTGGATGAAGCCTTGAGTGAGATGGTTTAATGTGAGGTGTCCCTGCCCATGGCAGAGGGGTTGGAACTTGATGATCTTAAGGTCCTTTCCAACCCTAACTATTCTATGATTCTAAATGTCCATCCAGGTAGTGTGCTGAATGGCCTGCTAGAGTGTGTTGCTGGAGATATGTCATGGGTAAAAAAAAAAGGTTTTAATCTCCAGCATCATGCTTCCCTTTATGTTCTTTTATAGTTGTCATAGGCATTTTAGACAGGCATTCAAGACAAATCCTGTGTGCCACTACTCTTTCTAGAGGGCAATTCTGATGGGGGCTTGTGCCATTTCTAACAGGAATACTTATTAAATCTTATTTTTTTAATGTAATTTAATTCTAATTTTGCTGGTTTAAACATCTAAATCAACCACTCAATAATTTCAAGAAAGCAGCATGAGGGAACAAAAGCTGTGATTTCTGTCTTTTTGATGGGTCTCACCTCACCAAGTGTATGGCATCTTCCTCCTTATTCACCTGTCTTTCCCATTGACTCAAATTATTTTTGTCTGTTGGTGTAACTTTACAGCAGTACCTGGGTTTGTTCATATGGATGACCCCTGCAGCTGGACACACAGGGCACTGTGATAAGGCAGGGAGGGAAGAGGAGCGTCTTTGACTGCCCAGGGGGCTTCTAAATTGACTGATGACTCGGGGTGTGAGACGAGGTGTGGGGTGAAGGCTTCCTGGTTTAGTTCAGCAGTAGGTTTTACTGGATAATTCTCTTTCAGGTTCTAGTGCTGCAAAGTTTCTTTTATCAGTATTCAGGCAAATCTGCCGGTTTATTTGCTGCACTAGGGTTTGCCTAAGAAGAAATTTCAGGAATCGGCTCATATTAATGCAGCTGGCATTTTTCAGTACAATTTGGATATGGTGTAGCCTGCTTTGCATAAACACCAGTCCATGGGTTTGTTTAGTTTTGTTGGTTTTGTTTTTTTTTTTTTTTTAAATGGTCACAGATTTCTGAAAACTTCTTAATCTTTAATTTATCCTAGAAGATCTCAGAGTTGTGTTGTTTAAGGCCTGATATGCAGTGGGGTATTTATTTTTTAAATATTCCTAAATCATATTAGCTCACAAAGCAGCCAAAGGAGGAGAAGATTCTCAAAAAAAGCAAGAAAAAAATAAAGTACCTTCTTTCTTCTTCTTGGTGCTTGCTCTAAGTTTTATAGCTATGCATATTTTGTAACATGGTCTCTAATTTACCTAATGGTGACTAATAGTTGTTGGGGACTGTGTAAGTGAATAAGATACAGGAATAAGTGACCCAGACAAATATAAAGTCTGTGTACTTAGGAAGATGCAAATGTAGATCACAGTCTTTTAACCAGGTTTGTGGTGGTGTTTTTTTTCCCTCCATGGGTGGTTAATGGATATAAAAGAAAATCCAGATACAGTGCTCAGCTGTGAACACTGAATAAGTTCTCAGTCACTAACCAGAGGAACATGCAAACATACCAGGTGAAGGGATTTGGCCAAGTACAAAAATGGGAGATCTTGTTTGTAAGAGGGAGGACACTGGTAATCTATGGGGCAGCTCAGGCTATAGTAGAGATGCTAGAAACACTTCACAGTAGGTAAATCCAGGCTTAGGACAATGGTGGTGAAAACCTGCAAGGATAATAATATTGTGTGAGGGACAGTACTGCCAGGGCTTACTGGTAGCATGAATCTACCCTTCCTTTGCCCACTATATGTAAAAGGATCCAATCAGTGAAATAGACCTGTAGCAGCATGAAAGAAAGCCACCAGTGCTCACTGACCAACATTATTGATATGCATGTAACTGAGGTGTGCTGTGGCCTTTCTGGTATGCCTTTCTGGTATATGGAGGGATATGAGGAAATGTTTGAGGTGGAAGGAATTCACCTGGTCATGGAGGAGGTCCCACCTGCAGCTCTGGGTTGTTTGTGCTTGGGTGGTGCTCAAGGTCCTGTTGGAGATGTCTTATGCCTCTTGCCTTCTAGACGGTAAGCACGGTGAGCCTTAAGGGGCTGATTAGTGATGTTTGTACAGAACATCAGGCTCTTGCATGAAAGCTAAATATAGTGGGGTTTGCATATGTTAAAGAAATAAAAATTCCTGACATAGCTTTATGGAAATTTATTTATGCTGAAAATAAGGGCACATCTGTTGCCTGGGCATGGTTCAAATCTCTAGGAATGTTAGACAAATTAAAATATTATGTTGTCATAAGGTATCCAGAAAAAAAAAACAGGCTGGAAGGGGAAGGCTAAAGGCAGGATGAGAGGGGGTGTTCAAGTTAAAGCTCCTTCTCTAGTTGAAAACCTCCAGTTCTCACCCCAGAAATTCACCGTGCATCTTCTTGACCCTCCTGACAAGTAAGAGAGTGCTCTGTGCAAACTTATTATTGCCTCCAACACAACCAACATGAACTGAATGGAATTCTTTCACCAGAGCAAGAATTCCCCATCCAAGCGCTCTTTCTCTGCACGCAAGCCTGTCCTTGCACTCAGTGATGCAGGTGCTTGCAGCCTGTAGCCCCTCTGCTGATGGGATCTGAGCTCAAGAAGTACACTCCTGAAATGGCCTAGTTCATCCGAGAGCTGTCATGCAGCCAGAAAAGTACCAGGAGCTTTGTGATCTTCAATATTGCTTACAATAAATGACAGCAACAAAAGTAAGTGGCATCACTTGCACCCAGATTCTTCTGCAATAGCATCCAAATGTATTCCCTGGGGTTCCAGTGTAGTATTCTGTCTGTGACCAAGGCCACTTAACACTTCTTTTCCTGAAATGTCGCTCAACACCCTGTTTGCCTGAATGCAGTCAAAGAGCCTGGCTCTGTAGTGCCCATTCTCTTTCCAGTTAGAAAAGAAATACTTGATGATAGGGCTGGATGATACCCTGTTATCTTCTTCCCTTGGGATAATGATGAGCCCCCTCAACCACACCAAGTGAGGCAGCAAGAAACATGAAAAATGATTCTTTCATTATTTTCCCTTCCTCAGCCCTCCTCACTTGTCTGTGGCACTCATCCTCACCTGGGACGAAAAGGACTAATTTTAGGGTGTTTTGTGCAAAGGGTAGGCTGCAAGATGTAGTATGGCCACTGTGGTATTCTCTGGTCATGACAGTGCCAGTCACACTAGATGAAAATAGGGGAAACCCAGGTTCAAGGGTCAAAGAATTATTTCACAAGCTTCTTTAGTCTGCATGATAGAAAAATGGCAGGAAAGACAAGAATGTGTTGGACACATGCAGCCTTTCTCCTAAGCCTTTGTGAAGTCATTGCTGAATCTGGTGAGTGCTTAGTGAATTCAAAGCACTATCCATTCCATGAGAGCAAGAGTGCAGGGCTCTGTGCCAAGCGAAGTGCTCTGGGTGGCAACTGAGAATAGGCTGAGGTTTCTGCGATGTGCGATGAATATACAGGAATTCAGACTTTACTGGTATACAGCTCTACCCCTCTTCATAATTCAACCTGTGCTTTGTGTTCAAAATAAAATTCTCTCTCTCTCTCTTAAAAATATAATAACAAGTCATTGTTATTTCCATTCCTCCAAAGGCAGATAATTAATGCAACGGTGAAAATAAGACTAAGTTAACAAGCTGACACCCTCTGCTGTTATACCATGCTTGAGAGTGAAGGAGTGTGAGCGTTACTATTGCTCAGTCTGCTGTGAACCCTTCTCAAATCAAAAGTCACGTCAGGAGCTCAGGAGTTCAACTGTAGTTCTGGGGTGGGGTTTTTTTCTTTTTTAGACCCTTACTGTTGGTAGTTCAAAATGAATCACCTTCTGCCACTGTGTCATTTATGACAGAGGCACAGGATCCCAGAAAATCACTTTCTGCTATAAAACTAACTGAAGAAATTTAATAGAAAAAGGGAAACAGTATTAGCCCTGCAGCTACTTTCTCTCTTTTTCTCTTTCTGAACAACAACAACAAATGTTCATGATGTTTTTCTCTGTCTCACTTCACCTGACTTTCTTTTACAGGTTTAAAGATACAACCGCACTCAGAATCTGGCTTACTTTGGCTAAATGCAGAAACCACACCTGTAATCATAAATGGTCATTCTAATAAGCTAGTCAAGGATTATACTTTCAAAGATACTATCCAATTTTTTTGTCCTTCCCACCTACATCTTTTTTAAAAACAGAAATATTAAAGGTCAGCAGCTGAAGCCTTTCTTCACCTGCCTCCCTAAAACCGCAATGCCTTAGGTGGCCCTCAGGCCCTAAAATATGTTTGAAAATAGAGATGTGAAGCACTAATACAGCCTCTGAGATACACTTGATGGCAAAAAGCCAACAGTTAATCTTGATATAAGTTTTGAAAGTTTTTATGCTCTTTGAATTGACTTACTAATGGGAAAATATATTAACTGGAAAATGTGGGGTAGGTGATTGGAAACAGTAACAGGATGCTTATGAGCTGGTGCAGTCTCTGTGCCTTTAGATGCTTAAGACTTGATTGGAGAAGGCCACAGACAAGCTGCTCAGCTGGTCCTGCTTCAGGCAGGAAAACTTCCAGGTGTCACAGCTACAGTTACTCTGTGCTTGCGCTTGTGTCAGATCTAAGAGGTGTAAGGTGAAGAAGCTGTTAAAATTTTTTGCTTCATTCATCCGCTTAAACAGGTCTGTGTATATCTGGAGCCAACAGATGACAAACCAAGACAAATCCTGTGGCAGCTCCACCGTGATTTAATGAGTTACTTTCAGCCCACAGATAAAAAGATAGATAGTACTTCTTTCTGGTTTCCCTGTGAGGAGGAGCAAACAAAAATATTATCCTATCTGTGACTTGGAGAACACTGTTCTAGCAACAAAGGGGCAGCAAAGAGGTTGTTTATGGCAATTTTGCAAAGCTGTTCTCCAAGAGTAGACAAAAAGCTGCTGTCTGAAAATAATTTCACTTCATGGCTCCATTGGCATTGATGATGATTTGGGTCACTTCTGCCACCAAGACCTTAGTTTTTCTAGCATGAAATGTGATAGATAATATCCTATGCCCATCTGTAAAGAATGCTAATGTCTAGAAGACAAACAAAAAAAGTAGTCAAAGAGAGAAAAGGCATGTGATCAATATGAGGTCATCAGTTGCTCTGCAGGCAAACAAGCAATCTGTGTTCTTTTGCAGAAATACAGAAATTAGTCCAAACTGCACAGGTTTTGGATTAAGGCTTCTCCAGTGAGTGCTGTGTTGGACTGGTGGGTGTAATTTAGGAGAAAGGATGCTATAAATATTTTTAAAACTAACATAATTCCATCTCTGAGTACCCAGGCCTTTCTGCCTCACAAACTACATATAAACATGTATGTCCTTAGGAGACAGTAAGTAAAGTAGCGGTGAAGATTTTATCTCTCCAGACCATAAAATATGATGACAAAAATAAGGATTATTCACATACTGTTTTACAAATGAAAAATGGAGGGCCGCTTACAATGATGCTGTGAAACATATGCATCCTGTATGCCAAACTTATGACATTAAATTTGCCACTTTTTTTTTTTGATTGCTAATTTAATCAATCAGATGTAATGTTTTAGTATTTTTGTTGATAGATGTGATGAATTATGTTTTTCAAAGGTTGGCTCATTAACATTAAACATGTTCTCACCTAGTATCTTTGGGTAAACTACTTGTGCCTTATGATAGTGAGGTGAGTCTGTCCCAGACAGCTTTATCATCCTAGAGTTTCTGAATTAGGCAAAGGATGCTCATCTGATGAAAAGCAGAGCTTGCCAGGGAAATTATATTATAATTTACTATATGAACAACCACAGTCATTTGCTCTTACAGGGCTCCTGCTTATAACTGATTCTTGTAGAAAATCATCCTACCACTTTTGGACTATTATACAACTTGTTTGAAAGGGTCAGTCCAAAGAATGAGATCACATGAATGTAAGCTTGCCTTTCATAAACAGAACTGACAGCTGTTGGGCAACATTAGGCTAGTTTGTTATGAACCCCTAAAAGCCCACTGTGGCTAACCAGTTACTCTCTACCAGATGGTCTGCGTATGGTATAGTCCCCGCTGATAAAAGATTAAGGAAGACCAATAGATTTCACCAATTGAAATTTAATGAGGAGTGAAAAGAACTAGGTACAGATTTGAAAGATGCCTGATTTTTTACATTTTCAAACTGACCTTGCATTTTTAACGGCTGTAGATTAACAGCAGTTATGAATCCCAAGTGTCTAATGCACATATACACTGGGTTCAGAGAACATTAAGGGATACCTAGGAGGAGTCACAGGTTTTAGACAGAGTAATGATCTTGCAGACAAAAAGTTAATTATTTAGGAAAAAAAAAAAGAAATGTGGTTCTCATTTCCAAGGTTAAGGAACATAAACTAGAAATGGTTGCTTTCTGCAATTGCTTGGTTTGGGATAAGAAACTTGAGATATTTTTAATGATAAAACATGGAAGGGCTTGGAACCTGCATCGACGCTCATGAAATTCAATGACTGCTAGCTTATGCCCTAATGACTCACAAGCTGCCTTAGTTACATTTTATAGCAAACGCCTGTTGGAGGGCTTATGTCCTTTGGAGAATTAATGGGGAGTACTGAATTGTTAATTTGGAAACAGAGACGTGTTTGTTGTGATGAAACGCTACTCTTCAAGCTCTGCTGAACAAAATGCTTTAATTTCAGAGGAGGAGGAGATAGACGTGGGAGAGAAACCACCTGTTGGTACATGTGAGTACAGCTGTTTGAGGAGTTTCCCCCAGCCGAGAGGGAGCTGTAACTCCAGCATCTCAGTCTTGGTCGTCACTTAACTTACAAAGCTGTGACAGCTGCAAAACATTTCTGACATCTTCTTACAACAAATGAGTGGTGCCTTGTAGGCTCGTAAAGGAAATGAACTGAAGCTTTGGAAGACCTATTTGCTTGCAGCTACTTTTATCCTTCTCCTCGTTCTTGTCCCTTTTTAAATCAGACATTGACCCTGAAAATTGTCCTGCTGGGGGGCAGTCACATATACATATGCCTTTCAGACTAAATCCTACAAAATGCTGAGTAACAGAGCTAGTAGAGGCTAGGAAATGCTCAGGATTTGATGTCAACTGAAACAGACAGGAGTTAAAACACAGCTGTTCATGAGGAGCTCAATTTGAATGTGCTTATACGCAACAAAATGAGATGGAAGGATGATCATTAGAACTGACGTCCTTAACAGGAAACCCAGTCAAGCCAAATGAAGACAGAAGTAGTAACTGAAAGGAAAATGGTCATAAAGCAGTTTAGAAGCATTGGGAAGTGTGACTCAAAGAATATATTTTTAAATTCAGAAGAAATATTCTTTAGAAGGCCAAAAAGAAGATTTGTTTGGAACAAACAAGTTTAAAGAAATATAAATCATGTTGCTGTGAAAATTATAGACAGATTATAAGAAAGTTGGCAGGAGAGAGAATAGCATAATGTGATATGATTAGAACATATTTGACTAGCAAATACTTGAGATACTACCTTGTGGGCTTTATTAACTTATTAAGAGAAAAATATTTCAGGAAATGCTGTATTTTTAATGAAATTATATAGTCTATCCAGAAGTGGAAGTAAAATAATGTCCTTCTTTGGGCAAATTTTGAAAAATATGACTATTGATTGATAGGGCTGATCCTATCTACACCTGCTGAGGACTGAGTCTCCTGTCCCTAAACAAGTAAGAGCTGCATTCCTCAGCAAGTCTGTTATGCAAAGGTTTCAAAACATTACTGTTGAAAAGTTTTTTGTATAAAATTTTGGAGCAGACACAAAATATTCCTTGAAGTACCATATAACCGGTGTGTTTTTACACAAAGTCTGATGCTTCCGCAAACTTCAATTAGGGCTGCTAGTCAAGCTGTGAGTGCTGTGGGGAGCAGTCAAGCTGGGATGAAAGATAACTGAAACAGGACTCTGCCTCTAAAGGGATTTCTTCTGCGTGCCTCAAAGCCATAAGGATCTGGATTTTTTTGTTGTTGTTGTTGTTATTTTGTTTTGGTTTTGGGTTTTTTTGTCCTTTGGTAGCTTTGGCTTCTATGTGCTGTGGGAGGGGGTGGATTTCCTTTGCAAGTCTCTCAACCCTACACAGTCTGAGAAGATGAGGGGACATCAAAAGTGATCTCATGGCAGTGTATGCTGGTTTCTGTTGCCTGGAGTACCAGGTCTGAGGAAGAGGATGGTTGGGAGAAGGTGTGGGGCCAGGTCCCATGGCATCCCAGGCTGGTCAGTGCATTGCCACCACCTGCACACATCATTTCTATAAGCTGAAGAGACAAAAGGTGTGCTTCTACTAGGCCAAGGATTTTTAATTACAATATGTTCAATGTTAACTCAAGCCCATTCATCTTCCCATTAAAGGAGACACCTTTTTCCACTCCCTGGGAAACGCTGTTGTATTTCATTAAGTGCTGTGTTCAGAGGTTGTCTGTGATCTAGTTTAAAGCACCACAGAAGTTCCTGTGGGGCATTACTGCTGTTTCTGTAGGGCTGGTAGTGAGACCAGCCATGTACCTCTGGGGAAAGTGAAAATGTGATTTTTGGCTGGAAATAACTTGCATACTGCTGGGTTCAATAATTGGGCAGGAAAAACCCTATATTTTTGCTATGTGCTGCAATGATATAGCAAATATGACAATAAACCAGTCAATGATGCAATTCATTTTTTAAAAATATGAAGTGCAGATTTCAAATTTATTGTGCAAAAATCAGAGATGCTTTTATCTAGAAAATAAACTCTTTCAGTCTATACAAACTCAAAATGAGAAGAAACTTGCTACCCCTTGAAGGTGCGGCTCTTGCAGAGTCAATACGAGCAAGGGGAGCTTGAACTAGTTTAAAAGCAGACTTTGATCAGTGTATGAAAAGAGATTATAGAGTGTGCATCTATATGATAACTAAAGACCAGGTGTGGGGCCCAAGGATGATTTTCTAATCCTGTTACTGGGCTAAACCTCACCCGGGCGAGGAAGAGATTTGGAGAGACTGCAGATTTGCCAGTATTCAAAGGTGGCATGGGAGACCAAAACAGGAAAGTCCATTTGTGATAGCAAAGCACTTAATTACACAACATTAATGGCTGTACTTCATTACAGAGGTGAAATAATAGAGCAACTTTTCTTCATCTTTATTAGATGTGTTGGAAAACTTTGCTCCAATAGTGTGCTGCTGTTTGCACATTGGTTAAAGTTAACTGAAAGCTGGAGGGTGCTGCTGATCTCACTGGTCTCTATTCTGCTGGGTGGGGAAATTGTTTAGTAACTGGGATCTTCATACTTGTCCTAGTTTCAGCTGGGATAGAGTTAATTTTCTTCCTAGTAGCTGGTGCAGTGCTGTGTTTTGGCTTTAGCCTGAGAACAGTTCTGATAACACACTGGTGTTTTAGTTGTTGCTGAGTTTTGCAGACCCTGAGCAACGAATTTTCAGTCTCTCATGTTCTGCAGTGAGGAGCGGCACAAGAAGAGGAGGGAGCAGAGACAGGATGCCTGACCCAAACTAGCCAAAGGGGTATTCTATACCATAGAATGTCATGTGTGATATTCAGACTGGGGGGAGTTACCTGGAAGGCACCAATCACTGGTAGGGTCAGGCTGGGTATCGGTCAGCAAGTGGTGAAAAACGTCACTGTTCATCGCTTGGGTTTATTGGTTCCTTTTTTCCTTTCCCCTTTTAGTTTTATATTCTATCTCCTTGTTTTCATTATTATTATTAGTAGTAGTATATTGTACTTCAGTTATTTAAACAGTTCTTATCTCAAGCCGTGGGTTTTAGATTCTTTCAATTCTCCTTCCTGTCCTGCCTAGGGAGGGGGGAAGAGGGAGTGAGTGACCAACTGTGTGATGCTTAGTTGCTGGCTGTGTTTAAACCACAACAATACTGAACACCTTATTAATTTTTTCTTGCAATTGCTACTCACCTCATTGACTATCCACATGTCCTGTCCTGGTACTGACTCAGTTATCAACCAGTTTTCAGGTTAACAGTTGGTCAGTATGTAGAAGCAGTTCTTGCTCAGATACTTTCATGCTGCAAGAAAACCTGCAAGCCATGTTCATGCAGAGGCTATAGCAGGCTGAGACCTGCCAGAGCCTGCAGCCAGTGAGGGACCCTGACCCATATTCACCAGTCCCTGTCAGGTCTGTCTTCTGCACCAAGATTACTTTTTCATTCAGGACCTAGGTTCAGACTCTTACCTAAACAAACCTGGAAGCTCTTTTATTCAGAGCTCTGTGTTATGTGGCAAATGTGCTACATATATGTGTATAATACATATGCACTCAAAATATGGCAAGTGTCCAACTGGCCCCTCAGAATAGTGTGCCTGACTGTGGCTGAGTGTAAAGATTTCAAGCTAGAATTTCACTTCATGTAGATTTAACCATTTTTTTATATATTGTTTCACATCTGTTCATATTGGTTATTACCTTTTATAATTCTTTTTGGGTTGGCAATTTCTTTTTCCATATGGCTCTGGCCACAACCTTAGGCCATGCTTAATACCCATTATGCTGCATTTGCATGCTTCCCAATCTGTGCATCCTCCTCCATACAATACCACTTCTGCATCTATAAACCTTCATTAACATTATGTTGGACTTTGACATTTTGTTCTTGGTGTTTAAACTGCTATTCTGTCTCTGAGTTTCCTTATCACTGCAGTTACACAGCAATAATGGTTAGTTCTGGCATTTTTCATAACAATACTTAAGCACAAAGTGATTCTCAAGCAAACTGAAATAGGTGATATACTTGTTTCTATTTTTTTGTGTGTACTAAAAGAGTACATATGAAATGACAATTCTCAGCCACAAGATACTGAACTATATGACTTTCTGGTCTAGCCCAGGAGGACCATTCTTATATATCATTGACATGAAAAGGGATGCAGGTGCCTAGTCCCAAACATACATTAATGAAAATTCCATTTTAGCTATCTAGTCTGATGAAGATGGTGTGAGTTTGAACCATCCTTGCACATGATCTTATGTCACTCAAGACACACACTAAAACATGTATTAGTAACTGGTGGGACATGTTAGATCAAAGCCTTTTAGTGTACGTTTTGGATATTTTCATTGCCAGCTGGACTTTACACTTGCCTCATCAGTGTCATAAGTGAGGAAACGTTACTTCAGATTGTATTCCTAGTACCTGATACTGTTCTCTTTATTTCTCCTGGTACCGTGCTTAAAGACCTGACATCACACTTTTATAATTGATGCATTGAATAAATAATAATAAAAAAAAATATCCTAGGACAGTTATAGTTAAAAGATTAGGAGACACTAGAATTTTACATAGGCAAAAATAAGTTATTGAGGCTGATGTATAGACATATTAGAAAGGGCTCATTTTCTGCCAACTTAATGTAGTGATAGCAAATAATAATGTAGCTTAGATAGAGTTCTCAAGTAGAGCAGGAGGTTGTTTATTCTTTTGTGGCAGTCTGTGTCATGCTCGAGCCAAGGTATGTTGCATAAATATTGTTAACATCAAATACATCTCAGAGAAGCAGCTAGATGATGAATCATCCAGTTGGAGAAGTCCCAAGCCACCATTTATATTTATTTACCCTCAATTTCTTTTTACAGTTATTTGGCGCTTTTGCCTCTGCAGAGAAAACTCTATTACGTGTAATCTGTCTTTTATTTTCTTCCTCTTTTTTTTTATGTATTCACAAGAAAAAGATTTGGCAGAGCTTGAAAAGGGTGTGGCAGACATGGGGAAATAGACATCTCCAAGACAGAAATTTTGTTCTATAGCCAGAGTTACAGAAATTGCAACAATAACAAAAACAACAATAATAATAAATTATTTTAAAACATGAAGGATAATAATTTATAATGTGTCTTTCTAGTTTGTTTTTTTTTTTTTTGTTCAGATCCCAAGAGATTTTTGGAGAATTAACTGAATTTAATAACTGTATACAGTTATCAAAATTTATATCAGCATTGCCTGGACAGTTTGATACAAGGCATTGGGAAACACCCTATTGACAAGGGATGTGATAAATTGCCAAATAGAATGGAGCACCAAATTAAAACAGGGAAAAATATTTGTCTGTAACAAAAATGAATTGCAATCGCAAATAAGTTATCTTGGATTTATGAATGGCAACCAGAGGTTAGAGGTGGCTCATCAGGAGGAAGACGGAATTGCATTCACTTCCTCTGTGAATTGGGAGAGGCCTTGTGGTCCCCAGGGGACTGTTTGTGAAGTGAGATGAAATTCGTCATGACTAGAAGTACTGCTGTGACTTCTACATGAGCCTGACTTCAAGGATGCAAAACGACATCCCAGAGTAAAAGTGCTAAATATCTTGGTCGTAAAATTAAACTCTTTCTGAGGTAAAAGCTTTAATTGGACTGGTGTTATGGAGAAAAGCCTTTGAAATGTTAGTCAAGAAAGCAAATGATAGCTTAAGCTTTTCTCATAGTGCTTAACCCTAAATTTAAATAGACTGATTAATCTGAATGACAAAAGACTTGAGACATAGGTAAGAGTATGGTACTGTATACTACATTTAAGAAAGATGAAAAATGGAAGAAAATCCAGTTTTTAAGGGTTTTGTCTCCTTTTGTGGGATGGAAGAGTTCTCTTGAGAAAATAACCAGATGTTGTCTCTTTATAAATCAATTCAGTGACTCTGAAAGCAGAATATATCCCTTTAGAAGCAATTTTAATAAAACTGAAACTTTTTTTTTTCTTTTTCAGCTGACAGCAGTCCATTCCCTTAAGGTACAACTGAAGTTAAGAAAGCCTCTTTTTCCTAGCCCTCAAACTGCAGAAGATATTATCATTAAAATACAGCACATAATCTTCTAAGTCTGTAATTGAAAGAACATTTGATGCACTAAAAATGAAGTTCAGGTAGATGAAGAAATCTGAGGGGAATTGGCAATAAAATCTCTTCAAAATGCAGAAAGACTGGTCTGTTTTCTGCCTGTTGCTGAAATCCGGAGTAAAGACAGTATTAGCTGAATGCAGTAATGATGATTGATTTAGATTGGGTCCTGAGTTGTGTACATGATTGGCGATGTGCAGGTAGCCATGTGTCAAGCAATTCTGGGCAAAACCCACTCTGATGAAATGAAGTTCAACAACTAAGCAACAACTGCTCATGTTGATTTGGAGTCAGATGTTCAATGACAAAGTTAAGTCCTTCATTCAGTGTGGTGTGTAGAGTCTCATCTCTGTGTGTTTTGATGCATTGAATGAAAACAAATACTTCACAGATTGTGTTAGTAGTGACAGTGCTAAGCTTAGTCTATGTCAGAAATTACCTAGAAAACAAACTGTACTAGTACCAGCGCACCATTTAGTTTTAGAAAGTGAAAAGCTTTCCTCTACTCTTTTAAAATTTGGTGAGCCCAATCTTAATAAATAGATTTTTTAATTAATTAATTTATTTATTTAATTAATAAATAGATAATTTATTAAGATGATTGATTTTATGTGCAGAAAAATTTAATACCTATCAGGATTTAAATTTTGTTTTCAGCTTTTGCTAAATGACAAATGACTTTCTATCATTGTAGTTAGGTCTTTGTTCTCAACAGATTTACTTGCTGATGCAGTGACTGTTGCATCATCCATTCTTCAAGTATTTATCTCTCAGAGTTGAACACAGAAATCACTTAAGTTGTTGTTTGTCCTGGAAAGTACATGAGAGTGACTAAACTCTTCATCGTGGGATCTAGAGCCATCAGTGTAAACTGGTGGTGCCATAATAAAACATGCAGGATGCAAAACAAGAAAAAGCAGTAGCATTTCCGCATTTTATGGCTTGATTTCCAGAACTATAGAGACATATAAGTAATATATGATTATGTCTGTGCAATGCCATGGCTTGTAAGAGAGTGTCTCTAAGCTATCCTCCTTTTCAGAAAGAGTCTTGATGGCTTTACATTTTTAAAGGCAGCTGGGAGACTGCAGTGAATCACAGTATCCTACAGCTGGCCTGGTCACAGCCTTTCTGTCTAAAGAGGCTCAATTTTTGGTATAAGCTGCACACACTTCTGCATACAGCACACATATTTTAAATGCTGCTGAAAAATTGATAGGTAGCACAGAAAAGGCACAAAAACATTATTTTCAATGTCTGTCAGCAAGAGACAAAAAGAACCCAATCTATTGTACTGACTACCCTTAACTCAGTAGTGAAAGGCAGAAAAAACCCCTTACATTTATAGGAGAAACATGTGTTAAATATCAGGTAAAGATAAAATCCTTAGATTAGGCATAAGGCTGGGTTTTTTTGGGTGTTTGCACAGATGGAGGGAGAGAAGAGGCAACTCATTTTATGTTTGTAGAGAGAATTAACCATTAGAATAGGCTATCACAGGCAATGGTGGGTACCAGAGCCCTCCATCTCTTCAGATGGCAACTGGATTAACCAAGAATGAGTTATACTTTGACCAAAAGCAAGTTACTGTGTTCAATAAACAGCTGGTATGTAATGTTTAGTCTCACAGAAAAGGTGATCTTTGGTGATTTTATAGTAGTATCAGGCCTTAAATTACTTAAATATATTTATCTTTGAGAAGCTTTTCCCCCCAGCCTCCTCCCCAATTACTTCCTTGGCAGAAGTGGAGCCTTACTTCTCTGCCAGCACAGCCTCTTCTCATAGTAGAATTTCTGCCATGAAGACCCTGTACAAGGATTTCTTCCAGTGAAAGTAAATGCAAAATAAAGCAAAATCTGTGCAAAATAATAATTGATAAAAATTAACTAGCCATGTATTAAAGACTTAGCACTGTGTATCAGTAACAGGCATCAGAGTGTCTGAGTTCAGATCTTGAAATGAAAAAGGGAGTACTACTTCCAAATATCCCTGAGCAAAGTAGCCCTCTTTCTGTCTGTAGAATGATAGCAAGCAAGTAACTATTGCAACTGCAACTAGGTTCCACTCAGGTCTAAAGAGAAGAGGGAGACAAATGGAAGGGAATGCAGAAGTTTCCAGCTTCCATCCTCACTTTCCTCATATTTTTCAGATCTACAAGGCAAAATTACCCTCCATAGCTGCTTGAGAGCTTTGCAGTTTGGGCTTTTTACTATGCCCATGAGCAAGCAGTATTTTTTCCTCTATCCAATAGAGCTCTATCGCAACACTAAATACAGAAAAACTGGTGCTAGTCAGCCCAATACCATCAAGCCTGAATCACAAAGAAAACCTAGAGAGAGTCACCTTTTATTGCACTTCAACAAAGAAACTTCTGAGCCTGTTCTATGGCCAGGGAGGTCAAAAGAAATATTCCTATTGTGTCTTGGAGCTAGAAGACAATTCAGACTTCCAGTAAGGTCAGATTCTCTCCAGGTCAGTGAATATAATACAAAGGAAGCTGGCATCAAAGATGTTGCACAAGCCTTAAGCAGAATAAATATTTTACTTGTCTGTAGAGAGAAAATCAAATCTGTCTCCTGGTATTTCTATAGAATGTACTTTATACATTAGAATCTGTCAGTGTTTATTGTATCTCTTTGACTTGGTCTACACAAACCCTTAAACTAAATATTGCCTTTTAACATAAAGCATATGGTGATATACATAGAAGATGGGTCAACAGGCCAAGAAGGAATGCAGTCTAGGCAGCAAATCAATGGTGGGCTTCAGTTCTTCAGGACATAGGATGAAACCAGGTGCTTTGCTCGTGTAATTATTTGCCTTGCTGTTTAGAGAAGTATGGCAACTCACTATTTTTCTAAATGTGGTTGTCCCATATGGCTGCTGTTGATTGAAATCCTTTAATGTCCATTATCCTAGAGTACTGTACTCAATGCATTTAAATATCAAAAAAGACAGACTAAGCCTTACTCCCCCACCTTCCTCCTCCTCAGCAATACTTATCCTTTATAGCAACTGTATTTCTTGGGGTACATGTCTGCTTACATTCTTGGATCCTTCTCATATTCCCTTTCTAGTCTCTGCTTGGAAAATAATGTCTTCTTTACTTACCTTGAAATAATCTTTATTCAGCTATAGGTATGTATGCATACATACACATACATATATATATGTATATATAAAATACCTATTTAGATTTGTACAAAAAACACTTAATCCTCTAAAATCCTGCCAAAAATCCTCTAAAATAATATCTTATACTAAAAATCCACTGTGGGTATTTGCTTTAAGTGCTGTAACAATAGAAATATGTAAGGATAATGCATTCAAAGACAGTACTGCTAAAGACCAGTTACAAATCTTAATCTTGCGAATAGCATCCTGATGGGTTTTTCTTTGATCTGTCATCGATTTTGACCAAACTACACAAAATGTATACTGTAAGTCTGTGGGAGTCAGAGCTTTTCACTAGAGTCTAGTCCAGACTCTTTAATTCTTCGTAACAGCTTTCTCTTTTATCAACCCCAAATCTGTGCCACTTTTTGCTTTCAGGTAGTGAGAAATTTAACCAAATTTTGTCTCCATTGTGTCTTTCCATTTTTGCTGCTTAAATGGATGTCCTGGGTTCAGCAGTAGCAGTCATTTTTCTCCTTCTTAGTAGCTGGTGAGGTGCTGTGGTTTTGACTTTCAGCCTGGGAACAGCGTTGATAACACCGATGGTTTTAGTTGCTGCTCAGTAACATTTTCTCTGAACAAGGACTTTCTGAGTCCCATGCTCTGCCAGGAAGGAGGGGAAGCTAGGAGGAAGCAGAGACAGGACACCTGACCCAAACTAGCCAAAGAGGTATTCCATACCACAGCACGTCATGCCCAATATATAAACTGGGGGCAGTTACCCGAAAGGGCTAGTGCACTGATCAGGTCAGGCTGGGTATCGGTCAGTGGGTGGTGTGTGGTTTTATTCTCTTCTCTTGTTATTTGCCTTAACATTGTTATCATTGGTGGTAGCAGCAGTGGTTTGTGTTATACCTTAGTTACTGGACTGTTCTTATCTCAACCTGTGGGAGTTACATTCTTTTGATTCTCTTCCCCATCTGTGTGGGAGTGGGGGAAGGAAGAAGGGGTGGGAGTGAGTGAGAGGCTATGTGGTTATGAGTTACTGTCTGGGTTTAAATCACAACAATGGAAAACAACCCGTTGACATAATGCATTTTAGTTCATCCTACTTTAATAATCTAAGATAATTGCAAAAGTCAATTCAATTTGTTTATTCTAATGCACTAATGGGAGAATAATAAATGAGTGGCTTTTTCACAAGACAGTGTATCTTGAATGCTTTGGATTTTGTGACATGATTTATGTAGGTATCATGCACACCACTTTCCAGAGCGGATTTTAACAGCTGCTCTTCCTGGAGCTCCAAACACTACTTTTTCCCCAGGGATCTGTGGGAAACAGCGGGGTGAAGGAGAAAAAGTAAGACTTGATCCTTTTGCAGGATTTCAGTCCTGCAGCAACCATGGTGCACAGCAAATTCATACTCGGAGTCTGTGAGTACCTCTGGCTATGCGCTGCATGCTTCACAGAGTAATAATTCCTCCTCTCCCAGAGACAGCAGGAAAGACAGTTACCTGATCGTTAAACAAGGTGGCTAAGTGCCCATGTAGTTGCTAGAGTGATCTGCACCCTTTCACATAAATCACTAGATTTTGATGTTGTGGTCACATACACAAGATATGGCTGAGCAAGCACCCAATGGACAAGAATCTGCATCTTACCACCAGTCTCCAGTAGCATAAACTTACTTGGAAGAAACTTTCCAGGCTATGTTGGTGCTGCTGATTTAGCAATACATGGAGCTGACCCCTGGGCTGCTGAAACCCTGTGCATGGCCTGGGGGTGGATGCTGAAAGTACCAGGGTGATGAGTAAGCAACTACCTGGGTTTTTTCAAGCTAGGCAGTTTGAGAGGAGCATATGTAACTTTATGCATCCTGGTGTTGGTGGCAGTCCTGGATGTGCCATGGCAAAGGCACAGTGACAGGAGTGTATGGCACTGGTCATTAGTTCCATAGATGTAGAAGGAGGTCTGAGTTACTGTCACCTGTGGAGGCTAAGGTCCCAAGTGGTGAGGCTGGGAAGTCAGCCTGAACACAGTGCATCAGAGGCAGATATTTCATTACCTTCCAATCTCCAAAGGCCCTCAATATTCAGGCTTTATGAATCTATTACTACTTTCCAATCAGTAATAGGGGAAAGTAATTTTTCAGATATGCGCAGCCAGGGAAGTAATTAAACACTAGCCTCATTTTAATCTATGTGTTTCAGTAGCTTTCTTACTCAAAATCATAATAGCCATCGACATATGCAAACTAACTATTACTGGAGCAGTTATAAGCACAGGAATTGTTATTACAGTCTTTTTTGATAATCACGTGTTGGTGGGTTGTTTTTTTTTTAATTTTGGATTAGTTGCTGCCTTGTATCCCACTAATTTTAAATCACCCAACTGTAAATATATGGGAATAATACTGCGATTGCAAAGTAAATTCACTGTGATTATCCTTGATAACTAATTAAACCAAAGAATTTCTTAACATGGCTTTGTATTTTATAAGCATAATTTTTAAGAATGAGACTCATTATCTATATTTTATTTAAGCTGTGATAATTTTCAGTCAGTAAACTTCGATTACCTGATTTAGTTAAAATTATAACCATCAAAAAGCATATGTGGCATGATTAAATCATTCTAGTGTTATTGCAAAGAGAGGGTAATAAATTATTCTCCATGACCTCTTACAACAGTATAAGAAATAATGGGCTTAATTTTCAGCAAGTGAGATTTAGGTAAGGTTATAGAAGAACTTTGTAATATTGAGCATAGTTAGCATTTAAAAAATTCAACAAACCCCTCTCCGTCACTGGAGATGCCAGGTTCAACAAACATATGCCCTTAGTAGTTTAGGTGTAGCACAGCTTCTCTTAAAGGATGGCACCCTATATGTCTAGAAATTCCTTTTACCCCAGGGTCAGTGCCTTTCTAGTTTTGCTTTGAAATTTCAGTGTACTTTTCGTCTTCTATGCAGTTGTCTTTTAACGATGTCTGAGGGAAGTTCATTGTGTTTTTACATTATTAAGCATTTTCTCAAAACATGTATTTATGACTAGAGTAAATCCTTGAGAACAGGGCAGGTGATATTTTGGCTTCATTTATACGGAAACTTTGAGACTGTATTTTTTCAGTTGTGCTCCTGCTTAGTGAAAAATATTTCCTAGAATTGTTATTTTAATGGAGAGTTTCAGTCTCTTTACCTCCGCGATGTGCAAAGATTATAGAGAGCATTTTGTTCTTAATATGGTTTACATTGTGTTTACTTAGGAACTTTGTACTGACACCAAGAGCTTCAGAGTGAGAGCACTTAAAGAATAATGCAGCACTTAAACACATACACATTATTAAAAGCACTCATATGTCCAGAGTACCACTTTTTACCTTGCTTAATGCTTACTTTCCTCAGGCAGTATTTTTCACAATAGATTGTCCTATCGTTTCTTTTCTGTTCTCTTAAATGGGTATTATTATAGCGTTAAGGGTGTAATTATAGAACAAAAAAAAAGGGGGAAAAAGGAAAATGAATTTCCACTTAGGTAAATTGTGGTTCTTTGGCAGTTTTCTGGAAGCTTTTAGAGTTTTGCATTGTGTAAGTAAATCAGGAGAAAAAATCACCTGATAAGATTTCTTTTGTGCAGCACTGACAATGCATCCATTAGCTGCAGTTGCCAACATGTGCCAGAAATGGTTGCAATAAATAGTTGCCTTCTTACAAGACAAAATTTAAGAATAGGATTGTATTAGTATTCAAAGTGCTTTCCATTTATTCATTATACACTTTCTGAGATTTGTGCTTCTAAAGATTCTTTTGTGTTTAGGCCAGAAGAAACTCAGATACTTAAAAGATATGCAAATTCCTTATGAAGTGGACTCAAAACACCAAATGACTTCCGAAATATCTTGTAGTATATTAGAATCCTCTAAGTATGGAGTTATACTGCATCTATTACAAGAAGTAATGTAGACTTCAAAAAAGAGTATGTTCTTAAAAAAAATAAAAAATCATTATTTCAAAATAGTTTCCCTATAAATAAGCTATTTATGTTTAAGTCTAGAGTCTCCAAAGGCTTGTAGTGTACCAGCACTACGTATCAAGATGGCTATACTAACACAAAGAAACATTCAAAGGTTTATAGTGACAGATTTCCATATTGCTGGCAAACTACATGAAGTGGGTAGTAAAAAAAAAAACACTATGAGCTTTTTAAAATATGGTTAAAGCATAACTGGATATTTAAAAAATAATAACTTTAATCCAGGGTAAAAAAAAAAAAAAAAGGAAAATAAAAAACCAAACCGAAAACAAAAAACAAAGCCCAAACAATTACAAAACTGTATTTTTTTTTTACCTAACATAAATTTTCAGTGTAATTAGGACTGTTTCTAATTTGCAAGAATGCCTCTAATTTGCTATTAATGTGGGAAATCTAAGAAGCAATTTTTATTCCTTGTGGCTGATGGGAAAATATAATGATTGAAAGAATCCTACCTAAATCAGTCTGAGTAAGTCTTCTCCAAGGCCCAAGAGGGTGTGAGGTACTAATATTCAGTGATAATTAGCAGCATCTTGTTGTACAAAGTTTGGATTCAGTTCAAAGAAGCACATCCAGATCTGGCCCACTGCATCATTTGCCCTGTATTTGTGTTTTCGCTGGGTTTTGCGGTGTGTCAGTTTTCCAGGTCCTACTTACCTGAATTGTGCTTAAATTTTTTTTGATCCTGAAAGAGCCTCAGCTACAAAGATACCAAAATAATGCTATTAAGGGTATGTTCATAAGGAAATGTATGTAATTGCATTACTTGAATGATATGAAACAAGACTGCTAAAGGTAATATAGATTGCTTTAGACAAAATGGGTCTCATGATCCATATCTCTGTATATTTTATTATGTTTTTTTTCCATGGTGAGTACACAGGCAGGAAGAATCAGGACATGAGAGGCTTAGTAAATGGCACCATTTGTTTGACTTTCTGTAAATAGTGGAGATCTCTCTTATTCCTGTGTGAGCCATCTGGAAAGCAATGGAGGGGGGTGAGCAGCCAGATCCACCTTGGTGGCAATGGCAGGTACATCAGTGTCGTGCGTCGTGGTTTAAACAGCAAAGCAGTGCATGATATCCTGGCACTCTCTTGGCACTATCCTGCTGTTTTCAAATTGAATGATGCTCCTCTATGGCTGCATGAACCCTGCCCCTGTTGCTTGATCATTTCCTGCTTGTGAATGGAGCTCAGAAGAAGAGCACATATATGTCCCAATGCTTATGCTTCCCACAGAGACATCATCTTGTCCATTTCTTGCAGGCTTTTAGCAAAGCTCTCTTCATTGTCGCTTTTCAAAAGACAAATTTATTTATTTTTTAAAAATTATTATTTTTCTCTTTGAATTATCTGATTTTTTCCTTTTCTCCTTTCATGCTTATGTTTCTCAGCTCACAGCAGCACAGCCTTGTCTGTGGGTTCTTTGTCAGTGAAGACCTTCAAGAGCTACTTTTCCCCTATGCAAAACTCCATTGAATCTGGCAAACTGCTGCACAGTGTTTCTGTTTATGAACAGACATTTGTTGCTCAGAAAATTCTTTATTGTAAAATCTCCACCTGGCTATAGTTATTATAGTCCTTCCGATTTTGTTTTAAAGCTCTGAGCAGGCTGGGAGAGAAAAAGAAAAATGAAAAATTTATGTGTGTTATTTATTTTTTCACTACTAGAGAAAAATCTAACAAAGGTAAAAGAAAAACTCCTTTGAGACCATTTTCAAAGCCGTGAATCATTGTAAGTTAATACATCCCTACCTGGTGTAAATAAAGAAGGAAAATGTGAACTTAGCTGTATGGCGTGGTTCCAATTTACAACAAAGCAACTTCTGTGACGTTAATGAAAATTCTCTCTAGGAAAGTTTACTTGTCATAAAAATTCATCCTGTGCAAGGTTGGTCTTTTATAAGACTGAGCCATGCTGAACAAACCACCAGAAGGCTTATCACAGTTGTATGGGATGGGTTTTTTATAGTTAGCGTTCACTGTCTTACTTCAGATGATGCAAACTGCGAAAAAGTAAAACTTTGACATCAGATGCAGTAAACTGTCTTCCTTGAAATGAGCTGAGTAACTTTAAAATCATGATAATGATCTCAGTTTACATGCAAATTATGCATGTTAAGTAGGGAAAAGGCTACTCTTCGTTTACTTTTGGAAAATGCACTTTGGTCTGCTGTAACTGGCATTTTCCAAGAGATAAATTTCCCAAAATGATTAATATCTCTAGCAGAAAATTGTATCAGCAATATGTGTAGAGCACAGAGGAGTGGAGTAATGTAATTGAGGTTTTTTTGTTGTTTTTTTTTTTTTAATACAAGAAGGGTCAATTATGCCATTTACGTATTAAACCTTTACATATTCTAATGTGAAGCAGTATATTAAAATTCTACACTCTGCTTGAAAAGGAATAAAGTTGTATGCACTGGTTTGTAAACCTTCAAGTTAGTGACTTAAATGGAAAAGTGACATTTTGGAATAGGATGAAATTTTAAAATCCTAATAAAAAGAAAATTCTGAGTTCTTAAAATTGTGCTTTGCCCTGAAAAATCTGCCAGTATTACCAAAAGCCTAGAGGAAAGGCATTGACGGTTTCCTTTATTTTATTTTTCCGAAAGACAGACTTTGCTGATCCTAAACTTTTAATACTAGTGTAAATGGCTAGATGAAATTCCAGAAATTATATTTTCTTAAATAACATGAGTAGTTCAAAACAAGCTCCCCTGAACTGGTGCATAGATCTAGCTCAGTACTTATTCATAGTGGAACTTCTCCTAAATAATGACAGATGACCTGGACCTTAGGGGTTTTTTATGTTTTTAAATGAGCAAAAGGATTACTGAACCAGACATGAAGTTGAAGGCCAGGTGTCTGTGGGATGCTCTCTGTTTTATCTGTTTCAATTAGCTATAGTACTTATTTGTCAAAGAATGAGTAGATAGATACCCTTCACCAATAAATTAACACCATTAAAAAAAGAATGAGATAATAAGGCTAAATCACTTTCTTCCAGGTTTTCAGTTGCCTGAGCTTACATCAAGTACCTTTTTCTCTAAACTGAGATACCTGGCACTTAGCAGATATCTTCCAGTGGCAAGGTCCCCAGTCCATTTTATGCTTTGGTTTCCCCTCCTGGCAGAGAAGTTTCCCTGTGGGTCTGTGCTGCTATGAGAGGCAAGCAGTCGGTGCCAATGCCGCCATTGCTTGGCCTGCAGTTATTTTTAACAGGACTCCCAGCTGCTCATGACTTCCATGCGAACAGGTGTATTTCTGAAATCATGTAGCTGCTGAAACGTTTTGCAGCTTGTTTAACATTGGGCCTGTCTTGCCTGTGGGTGATGGAGAGTTCTGAGGAAGGACTGGAGACTCATCAGCATTTATCCAAAATTTGGGCAGGCTCATAAGAAACTGACTGTTCACTCAACTCGTGAAATTCTGTTACTGTTTGCTAACAGATGCATTTCCTGAACATGGTTGCCATACATTTTTCACACAGAAGGTTTCTGGAAGGAAAAGCAGCAGACCAGATGTCCCCAGATCTGCTGTGGATCTGCTGTCCTTCCCGTGGAAGGGAGCCCGGGACCAGCTGTTCATATTCCAAGGACTTGCTCCTATTTATTTGCCTCTTTCGACAAAGTTAGTCCAGGTAAAAACTACTGAGGTTCTGTCTTCCTGATGAGTGGAAGACCCAAAGGTTTGCTGCCACATACCAAAGGGAGATTGAAATAAGAAATCTGGACCTCAGAACATCAAAATGCCCAAGCATGAAATCTGGCTGTTTTCTGAAGGGTCAGTCTTAGTTGATGCAGCAAGCAGCATTGCTGCAGGGCCACCAGAAAGGCTTGCATACTGTTTTTACACTCACCGAAGAATAGAAAGGAAAAAAAAAAATAGTCTTCTCGTCATCTTTTGCTGTGCACATTTCCTCATTTCACTAAATCCAGTGCAGATGTGCAAATTAATATTGGATCAAAACCTTAACAACTGTTTAACATTTTAAGTTTTCTCTGTTCTTTCCTTGAATGTTTTTTCCATAAAATATTCCAGATAAAGCAGCTGTTACTAGGTACAGTAGCAATTATTTGAGATATAAGGTGTTTGTTGTGGATTTTGGAGACAATTATGTGGTTAAGCACTGAACTTCAGAAAGGAATATTTTGCTTTTTGATGGTAGGAGAAGAAAAAAGCTCTCACATTTTTGTTCAGCACAGAGGGTCACAGCCTGGCCTTGGAACCAAGATGAACGGCCACAGTATTGAAGAGTTTCTGAAGGGCTGGAGATGGGAATTCATTTCCCCCAGGCTGCAGCAAAGAGGCAGAGCTCCTCTGCCACAATGCTGGAGGACATCAGTTGTGCTCTGGGCAGAGCAAACTGATGAGGACCTGTGGGACCTGTCTCAGTTACTCCCTGGAAAGGATTATTCTTGTGTTTTCATTATTTTCTGTACACTTGGTATCCAAGTGCTTTTATACCCTGCCTTTTTAAAATCCAGACTTTCAGGGTAAAAGCTGGTTTTATTACAAGCAGCACTTGATGCAACAAGGTTTAGCCTGACTCACTACTGGCAGCTACCACAATGTCATACTAATAGAGATATTGCCGTTCTGTAAGACAAAACAGCCAGTGAGTCTTTTTAGTTCTGCTCTGTACATTCATTTAACTGGTTCATACATCCCAGCAGTATTGTATAAGAGTCTGCTGACTCCATTCCCATTTACAGTCACTTCATAACCAATGGGGTGATGCTTCTGTAGGGCTATGTTGCACAGAGCAGAATTCTGCATGGGTGAGGGATTGTGGTTTTGAAAGGTATTTATGATTCTTGGTATGTAGAGATTTGCAGTGTGGAAAAACAGATATTATGGTAAATGCTTTCAAAGGAGAATCTTGGAAACTGCCAGGTTAATCCTAAAATACATGTGATTAAATAAACAAGTGTTTTGCAACAGCTTCATACATGAACAGAGAGGTGACATGCTTCTAGGGGCAGCCTACTTTCTTTCAGGGCTGATGAGGTGTCTACATATTCAAAACTGAAATAAAACTGACATAAGAAAATGGCATTCTCATTACCTTCCATGTATCATTTTTGCTACATGCACAAAATTACAGTGTAAATCCTTCTCCAGAGTGATTCTGATTTATACTGGCGAGTATAGTGGGTGAGCAAGGAGAATCAAGGCTGACACTGGGTTTCTGAGCTACATTGCTTTCATTCCTTTCATCTAAAAAGTGCTTCAAAGTACTTAGAATAAAAAGTCAGTTCCCTTTTCAAAGATCAGTGCTCTGATTTAGTACCCAAAGCATTATGATGAAACCTGAGATGATGATTGTAATGGTTGTGGTCCTTCTCTTCCATAGGTCTAGTCGATCTCCAATTTTTTCTCTCAAGAGGCTTTGGGAAGTATTCTGCATTTTCCAACAAAATTGCTTTTGCAAATGTTAACATTATAGTGTCTTTAAAAAATGCTTAATTGCTAAAAATTAAGTCCAGAGCAGTTGCTAAGCAGGTATGTACATTGTCCACTTATTTCACTTTAACAAGTTAAGGAATGGATAAAGGACAGAAATCACTGTATCTTTATTTCTGCCTGTCTGATTGCAACACAGCTATATCTACTTGCAGCTTTATGCACAAGTTACAGCAGTTCCATTTTCAGACAAGTAGAGCCTAACAAGTTGAGTTTGAGATTGAAATGCTGGTTGTTAAAGCTTGTAAGTAATTAGCTAGATTTTTCTGATGGTGCAATTCATCCCTTCTGTTATCAAATTTATGTAATCTTTCGTGCATAATCTATATCAAGTACATGTAATCTATATAAATATATAAATCTAAATAAAATATAAATACAGTATAAATATAAATACAAATATAAATATGGATATGAATGTAATTTTGTATAAATATAAATATAAATGTAATCTATATGAAGTACAAAGCTGTAATTCCTCTGAAACTTTACCATAGAAATCTGTGGGATCCATGGAAATTCTGGACAAAAAGATTTACCCTTGGGTAAAAGGCATGGAGTTAAATTGTGATTGCACCTTCAGCCATAGACAACCAACTTACTGATAGAAATAACCTTTGTCTGAGTGGAGAAAGGGTATTCATATTTCCACCTGGCTCATGTGGCCGGTTGTTAGTCAATATAGTGTCTTCCTAATCTGAAAATTTTTCTTACTTTGCATTAGGTTTTTCTGAGGAGCAAAATCTCCAGCAACCTCACAGATTGAATTGCAAAGTGTGGCAGTACAGTCGTGTTGACTGGAATGACCTCTGCTTTGAAGGGAAAAGAGGTAATCGGGTTTTCAAATTCAAAGTTGCATCTGACATCAATCAGTTGTCAAATTTCATTGACTATCACACCCTGGGTCCCAGGAAGATTGACTGTACATGCCTTTATGGTTGGGAAAGCACTGAAACTCTGACAAGCCTTGATAACCAAAATTTCTGGAGATACTAATACTACTAATAATAACCTGGCTTACTTTTCTGTATGGCCCAGATTTCTTCAAGTAAAAGCTATTATCCTAAGCTATAAATATGTGTATATATAGAAAATATATAGTTATATGTAAACAGGTATATATAGATACATATATAACTAAATATATATTATATATACACACATGTGCATAAGCATATACTTATACATGTGTATATTTACATTAAAAAAACCCCAAGACATTCAATGTCCCCCTTGAAAGGGAAGCCTCCTATAATTCGCTAGAGGAATGGACACTTGAATAGAATGGAATGGAATGGAATAGAATAGAATAGAATAGAATAGAATAGAATAGAATAGAATAGTTAAGGTTGGAAAGGACCTCAAGATCATCTAGTTCCAACCCCCCTGCCATGGGCAGGGACACCTCACACTAAACCATCCCACACAAGGCTTCATCCAGCCTGGCCTTGAATATCCTGAAATTCCTCAGACTGTATTTTCAGGCAGCAGCTGAGCAGTGAACGGTTTCCTTAAAGCAAAGCAAAAAGCCCAACCCCTTAGTCCCCCTTCACTACCCTTGCATAATTTGCTGGGTACCAAAAAATTATAGTATACATTTGTGGACTTTGTAGCCTATGAAAATTTACTCTGGAAGTAAATACAAAGACTTCCAGCTTTGTCTGAGGTGATAAATAAGATCACTAGATCTTAGGTGGATATCCTCTATTTTTCATTAATATCTTATCTTTGTATTCTTACCTCAAGAATTAACTGAATTCACTATTATGCTAAACACAGTGGCGGTTTGTTCCTGCTCTTTCACCTCCCTGTAGCTCCCACAAGAAGCTAAAGCCAAACAGCCTGTCACAGATCCACTTAACATAAGTAGCTGGTTGGAACTGTAAATTTATAATTTTTATATGCTCCATTTATGTCACAAAAAATCTTAGAAACTCAGTTGTATACATTGTACACTCGGTTATACACATGTCAGCAGCCCAGAAGTCATTTTAGATTATAGTTATTTATGCTTATTTATAGAAATGACTGCTTGTTTTTCCCTTCTACCATCCATTGTTCACTAAAAATTGTGATTCCATTTTTTATGTCTTGGTTGTTATTTATAGAGATATTCTTAAGGTTCATGTAAGCTATAGTACATTTGCAACAATCAATCCAGTTAAAAAGATGGCAAGTAACATTTTTCTCATACCTGCTCTACTGTGTTACATTTCTCCTTTAGCCTTTAAATCCCCAAATCTTCTTATAAGAAGAAAAGTCATAACTTGAAATAAAGTAGGCTCATGATTAAGATATTCATTATAAATTCCATACACATTGGTTGTTTGCAATGACTTTTTTTTTTTTTGCTTGTTCCTCGGGCAGTAACAGTAAATTAATGTGTTTGTGACATTTCTGCAATTTTAACTTTGAATAAGAGTCATACCATATATTGAATTATAAATACTGACGTTAAGTCCCGTGTGTGCCTCTCATCTAGAAATGAAATAGACAGTGTAGTCATTATTCAACTTAATTTGTAATATTTATTACCCTTGGTGGATATGAATGTATTTGTTACACTCGCAATAAATGACCTCTGGGTTTCAGAGATGTATTATGTTAGGAAAAACTTGCAAGGAGTAAATAACACCCTTCCTTTTCTCTCTATGAAACTTCTGTTTCCAGATTGCTGCTATTATGTCCTGTATCTAAATTGAATTTATGCTAAACTGAAGGAGATCTAGCTCATGCTGCAGTGTGAAACAAGGGTATTTGTATAAATGCAGTGAAAAAAAATGCAACCATGTGACCTGCCCAGGTGACATTCAGAGAAAAATGCCTATAAGGACCATCTGTAGACTGAATGTGACATAATCTTGGGTAGCGTAAAAGCTGACTTGTTCTTAGGATAAGAAAGAAGCAACTGAGTTCATTATCACCCACAGCTGGGTGGTTAGTCTATACTGTTGGCTAGTACTCAGAACAGAGTGCTCTGCATAGGCATGCCCATGACATCAGACTATCAGGACCTTTATCATCATGGATTGGAAAGCACATGATAATCAGAAGTAGTGTGACAGTCACACACCTAAAAAGTAAGCAGTTTTCCTAGAGTTTTCCTGTTATTGAATACTGAGTGCTTTTAGTGGTCAGAGCTAAAATATCTTACCTGAAGGTTTAGACTAAAAATGTCAGATGACATGACTATATGTAAAACTTTGTATTCAACATCCATGATCCATAGACTGACAGTGATCATTTTGAGAACCCCCTAGTTCCAGTCTGAACTTTGATAATCTAAATAGCTCCATCTGTGATCCTGCCCCAAAGGCCACTGACACCAGCATAGTGATTTTGAGCAGTAAAGAAGCTCTTCCTTTCCCCCACAGCCATGCTCCTCTGCAGCATTTTGAGTGCAGCTCTTCATCTTCACTGAGGAGACCCAACTCATTTGTGTTTGTGAATTTCAGCAATATTAGCAACCTTTAAGTCTCTTCCAACTAATGGGCTGCATCAAAACCAGCATGACCAGAAGATGAAGGGAGGTGATTCTCCCCCTCCATTCCATGCTCTTGTGAGACCTCACCTGCAGTACTGAGTTAAGCTCTGGGGCCCCCAACACAAGAAGGATGTTGGAACTGTTGGAGCCGAGTCCAGAGGAGGCCATGAACCTGATCAAAGGGCTGAAGCACTTCTGTGAAGACAGGTTGAGAGAGTTGTGTTTATTTAACCTGGAGAAGAGAAGGCTCTGGGTAGACCTTAAGGCAGGCTTCCGATACCTAAAGGGAGTCTACAGGAAAGCTAGAGAGGGGCTTTCTGCAAGGGTGTGTAGTAATAGGACAAGGGGGTATGGCTTTATGCTGAAAGATGGTAGATTTATATTAGATATTCGGAAGAAATTCTTCACTATCAGGGTAGTGAGACACTGGAACAGGTTGCCCAGAGAAGCTGTTGCTGCTCCATCTCTGGAAGTGTTCAAGGTCAGGTTGGGTGGTGCCTTGAGCAGCCTGGTCCAGTGGAAGGTGTCCCTGCCCATGGCAGGAGGGTTGGAACTAGACCATTTTTAAGGACCCCTCCACCCCAAACCATTCTGTGATTCTATGATTCTGATTCTGTGATATGATGAAGGACTAGTACTAAGTTTCTCAATAAATGTTAAGAGAAATAAAATATCATTTTCATTTTACAGCTGTTCCAGACTGAGGAAGGAGACACAAGTCGTTGATGGAGCATCTCTAGTGCCCCCATTATTAGAATAAGATTTCTTCTTGGACCAAGTATTAGCCAGAGAAGAATTAAATTTTACTTGTATTACCTGCCTTTTGCTGGTGGAAAACTGAGCTGAGGAGCAGAAGATTTATCACAAGATCACCAGTGCACTAGATGAAGATCTGGCACTCACATTCAAACCCACAATTCTCTGCTGGTGCACTAAACCCCAGTAAAAAGGTTGTCTCCAGTCCAGAGCCTGCAGCTTATCCAAAATCGCTTTGGGAAGTCTTACTTTTTAACTCTGCAGAAATCTATCAATGGCAAAGCAAATTTTCCTGAGACATTGCTTCCAGAATTGCTTTAAGACTCTTTGTGCAATGAAATGGCCTGCTTGAGAGTGGGATATAATGAACTGAGTGCTGAATGCTTGTCATCCTTATATAAACACTCTGGACCAATTGCTTCATTAAAGCAATGTGAATTTTTTCCAGCAGTATCACAGAGTTTTGACTAGAACTCTGAGTCATCAGCTTTTGTGTTTATCAATTGCTTCTTTTCTTTTATTGATAAATGTCACATAGACGTGTATGTATTCTGTAAAGCAGTTGACCTCTTTTGTGCTGTTTATCTGTACGGCCAGAGCTGATGTAAATGGAAAGATGCTCTTCCTTTTTCCCCTATTTTATCTCCTATGTGATTAATGCAGGAATTGCTTTAATCTTCTAAATATCTTTACACCACTTCTGAACACTTTCTCATGGCAAATTATTGCATTACTTATTAACCTGGCTACACTACTACAAACCTTTAATGACGTGCACTGTATTTGTAATGCACCTGCTCTTAATTTCTTGTCATTACTTCATACTAAACTACAATCAGGGTACTTTTTAATAGCCTTTCTCCTTTTTTCAATGCCTGCCCACATACGTATTTTCTCTGAATTATCCATGCTAATTTTCCCCACATTTCTCTGGAATAAGCTTAATTTTTATACTTTTCCTTACCCTTTAAGACTCCTTCCTTTTAGAACTTCTCCTTCATAAATTGTTTTCTGTGCACTTCACTCTGGTTTCACAATGGAACATACAATTTATATGTAAAAAAAAAAAATTAGTATTATTCAGAAAGCTTGTGCTTGTGTCTAGCCTGTCAAAGTGTAGTGATGTCCCCAGATGCTTGCTGCTGAAGGCTTGGAAAAGCTTTCTTGCTGGGTGGTCTTTCTGGGTAAGAATACATTGTGCAAGAAAGGCACAAGAACTCATCCCCGTATCTCACTCTTTTCTTAACCCCAACCTCAGACTTTTTTTTTTTTTGTTAGTTTGTTTTGACATGTAGCAATTTTTATTCCTTGTTCTGGAGATATTTACAGCTTTACATAATCTAGGTATTTAAAAAGTAGTACTATGTAATCTGGTGTTAAAAAGGAAGCTTTCTTAATCCAAGATGGTTTTGGCTACAAACGTTAAAAATTGAAGTATGCAGTTGGATTTTTACTATATTCAAGGAGATTAAACTAAATTTATTCATAACATTTTTTTCTTGTGCCCAGTAAAGACAACTCTCTAGGATGTCAAGAAAGACTTGGTAATGCAAGCTGAATCAATTATTTATTTATTTTCCCTGCAGATTCTGCCAAAATACTTGCTGAATGACCAGTTTTTTGCCCAAGGTTATACACCTACAGAATGATCAGCTCAGTTTGTAGTCAGTAGCTTCAGTTAAACTATTGCTTCCTCACAATTTAGAACTCAGTGGTGATGTCATCAAAGGTATGTCTTTCAAATGCTATGGACTAAATGTGAAAAAAATCCCATGTTTCAGAATACTGCTCATCACAAGCTCCTAGACTTGCCAGTGACTGATAGCAATTGTTTTCCATGGGCAAGAGATTGAGACAGTCAGCACTGAATTCTCTGGAAGACCCTTTCCCCTTTGAAAAAGTGTGTCTGGCAGATTTTAGAGAAGCTTCAGAGAGGTGTTAATGGAGAATGCTGCTCATCAGCTTGTCAGGGCACCAATACTACTCTAGTGAGTTCTGCCCATGCTGAATGTTAATCTTGGTTAATATCAATAAAGAGAAGGTTGGGATGTAGCTTCATAAGTGATATGCTGTATAATCAGCACTGATGTTGCCTTTGCAAATATTGGATATTAGTCCTTATTTAATGCATTATACAGTATGTTTTTAACCAGAGAATGATATGATCACAGCAGGGAAACTATTGGTGTATGTCAAAAAATCTGGTAGTATTCATCAATGAATTACATCATTTTTTGTCTGCCACAATGAATTTCCATTTTGAAGTGCAGAATTTTTACATGGGAAATACACCAGTGAATAATGAAAAATAGTTTATGGGTCAATGCTATTTTGATATTTAAGGACTCTTTTATCTCTTCCATCTAGGCTGAAATGTTATTAGCTGTACTTTAAAAGTAGTAACTTTTAAAAAGATTGCCTGTGATAACAAAGGTGAGCTATGTCATAAACTGATAAAAGAAATCATAATATATTTCTTATTTGTGTTTTCACAGTGATTTGGCACAATAAACGTACACCTGGAGCCCATTTTATCCTATTTTGCAGGCACTATACAAACAGGGAAAAGGCATCCTTGTTCTGATCCTAAGTGAGCAAATCACAGGAATATAGAGAATTAATAATGAAAGGGCCAATTGTTTTCAGTGAAATGTGTTGAAGCTGTAAACATGAGCAAGTTTTGTTTGATTGTTTTTTTAAAGTTTTTAGACTCAGTGCCTGTTTGACTTGAGCAGTATCACCACATATAGCTGTTCTGGCTCTAGCAAGATAAGAAACCTGTACAAAGGATGCAAATTTGGGGATCCAGAGATAGCAAAGGAGAGAAAAGTAATATTTTGGTTCTGTTTGCAAGGAGCTAAATTCCAAAATTACTTCCAGACCAGACTATCTACATTCTAATGTAATAAAATAAAATGGAGCAATCAGAATAAAAGCCCCACTAAATTAAAATTTTCTTTTGATTTTAGAAACACAGATACCTCCTGTGGTGGTAAAAAGCTTCAGCACATACTTTGCATCTTGCTGATTCTTTCTACTAGAAGGAACCAGTAGGCCTGTTCCAAACACATTTTTCAGAAAGAAATACAACAGATCTGTAGATGCCATATTTACTATAATAAATACATTGAAAGTGACCCTGCAAACAATGGCACAAATGTCAAAGAGACCCTACAAGAAAGCTCAGCTGTTCCGTGAGGTCTTTCCAATAGAACTTGTGGACTCACATCCATTGGCATGTAAAAAACCTTGATAAAACTGGTCTAATAAAACTCTCAAGTATCTAAGTGCAGAAGATATGTCAAATTGAGCTAGGCACTAATGATTTGTTTTCTGTTTTTTCCGTCCCTTGTTGTGTCTGACTTGCTACTCAAGAAGGCTCTCCTCTGTGTTGGAAAAGGAATTTCTGCAGAGGTACTAAACCAGGAACATGCATAAGCACAAACTTCTTATGCCATTGATACAACTTTTGATGGAATATACTGCAAAATACACAAATAATGGCTGCTGCCTGCAGCCTAAAATTGTATTCAAGGTATATAGGAGCGAGAACAGTCTGAGTCAGAGATGCATGGCACCATATACTCTTAAAGGAATAATTCAGCTTATTTTGTCATATTCTGCAAGTACAGTAGGTGATACATGTTTACATTAAATATAAAATTATGGAAAAAAGTGTCTAGTATGGGGAAAAGTCTAGAGACTCCATTTATGCATTGTTGATTTCTTAAAGTTACTGACATATACCTTGATTTTCAAGTTGTTAGGACACCATCCACAGATGTCAGTGTCATCCATAAAAGCTATTATGCCTTGGAAAAATTAAATTGTTAATCTGGCTAAGCAAGATAATGTCTTAGAGAAGAGAAACTGAAAAGACTAAGGCAATCCTCTGATAAAACTCTAGATTTAAATCCCACTTAAATTAATGAGAATTTTGCTGCCCGTTTTAGTCTAACAATGAAAGACTGTCCAAGGTTTTGAAACAACAACTAGTTACAGGGGCAGCCATTAGAAGGTACAGTCCCCTTTGGGTATTTTATGCTTGCTATTATATGGCAAAGATGTTGGTAGGCTGAGTTAATAAATGATTTACGAAGGAGACTGGTTTGAGAATTGACAGAGAATTTGGATTTCAGATGTTAAGATTATTTTAAACTAAAAATAAATAAACTGGAAGCCAAGAAAGAGTGGGAAGAAGAAGTTTCTGTATTAAATGCAAAACAGGATAAAAGTGTCATTTGTTGGAAGAAACATGTTACGACACACTTGATAACTCCTGTTATTCACCAGAAACAAAAATCCCTGTCTCACAGAAATTCATGTTGCAGAAGGTAATTTTATTCAATTCATAAAACTTTATAGCAAAGATTTTTGCTTTCCCAGTTATCCAGATATTCATTTCACAGAGATAATGAAGTATGTGGTAAATGTTTCAGCTGATCTTATTTTAACATTTCACCATCCATGTGACAAAATACCATACATAAAATCTTACATCAAGTTTTTCATTGGTGTAAAAATGTGATAATTCAAAACATTATGTGTGCTCATGGATGAGTGTCTAAAATCAAAAAAACATAAAAAGTGTTATTGGAGGTTGTGTTTTGCATAAATGGCAGCTGTTCTCCCCTTTCATAATGTCACTGCCAAAGCAAAGTGAGATAATAAAACTCATTTTTCTTTGGCTTATTTTCTTTATAAATTATATAAATACAAGTAATGTATTTATTACCTTAAAGAAATTATTTTTATCATTTGATACTTATAAAGAACTACAAAATGTCCTTTCTGTCTAAAAATCACAACTTACTGAAATGAATACATAGGCTTGTCTGCTTGTCTTTGACTCTTAGATTGGATTCTTTTAATTCAAAATATGAATAAATATGGACATTGTAAAGGTGTGTAGTACATTACTGTCTAGTTCCTGCTCTGAAGCAGCTATACAGCACAACTTAGAAAGCAGCAGAGTAAAGCCCTGTAATTCTAAATAGTGCAGTCTTAGTACATAGTTAGACATAAAAAAAGCATTGCTTTATAAAAAAAAAAAATCAATGTATAAAATGAAAAGAAAAATGAGTGAGAAGTGTCTGTTAAATGAGCTTGAGAACAGTCACATAAAAGTAGCTTTTCTGACTCTGAACTGCCAATAGGAAGTTTTGCAGAATGTAGACAAAAATCCCTCAAGCCCTGACTCACCCAGCTGCAATTCGGAACACAGAATCACAGAATCACAGAATCCCATTCAGTGCTAGAGTTTCTATCTCTATGCTATCACATAGAAACAGAAACTTTGCTTAAACTCTGGCAAATCTTAACTGTTTGTTTCTGATTACATTTTATTTAGTGGGAGATGTCTCACCAAGAAGCAACTTTCCCAGCCTTTGAAACATTTGAAATTTGTGTGTTATCACCCCAAAGAAATAATCAACTCCCGTTTCACTGTGGCCAAGAGTAAAAACCTCATTGAGCTCATTGTGTAGCTCAACAGATCATGTTGTAGAAAGGGTCAAGTTCAGTGCAAGGAGTCCTACTAAGATTGTACCGTAATAGGTATAGGCATTATTTTACACTAGTGTGGTTTGCTGAAGGGACTTATTCTTGGCAGCTGTTTACTTTCTTACACTTCTTTTCAGCTTTTCTGACCTGGTTTTCAGTCTTCTACAGTCTCATTCTCATTTCTGGAGCAGAGTATGGCTGCAGAAAGATTGGGTGCTGGATGGGAACCACATTAACAACAGTGATAGAGTTATTGCATGTTTGGTTTTTGATCTTTACTAGCAAAAAAACCCACTTAAGCTGAGCTTATGTTCACATTTCTAGTGGGCTGAACCAGCTGCATATTGAAGAGGGCAGCCCTATCCCCAAATATAATCAAAGTGATACATGAGATGTGCACAGGCACAAGAATTCAATTTCCTACTTTAGAAATCCACCCAAAAACCATTGCAGGACTTTTGCAGCTTTAAAACAGTATCAAATATGCTGTAAACTATGGCCTTGCGGAGAGCTCTGACAAAGCTGCTTCAGTCTCTATGGGTAAACAGAAAGTAGCATTAATCACTCTGAACACTGCATTTTGTTATAAATTAGATATCCTTTTTTTTGTTTCCTAATTTTCTGAAGATGGCATTTTTTAATGGTCCTGTTTAATTCCTAGGTTGCAAAGACCCTGTGTTACAAAGAATCTCGAAAGTGCCACAATATTCTCATATTCTTTAAGAGCAAAATCTTAGAAGTGGTAATCTTTTTTATTCCAATGCCTCTATGAAAGTCATTGTCACAAAACAGGCAGGTCAGACGGCTGGTCTGAAATAGCCAGCTCTTCTGCTCTAGCTCCTGACAACAGAAAATATTGTACCATCCCAAGACAGTCTTAATATTGACAATCTTACTTATCTGACTAAGATCAAACCTTTTAAGAGTTCCCTGAGATATTAATGAAAGCTATGAACTAAAAGCTAGAGATTTATAATGAGCAATAAATGCAACAGAACACTCATTCATACTTGACTCCTGCTGGGATTTGTCTGTGCTTCACTTTGTTCTTCCTGTAGACATTTCTTTGAAAGATATTTTTGTGGGTAAGTCAAGAAACAGGTGTGAAAACAATGTATGCAGAAGGACTGAACACACAGAACAGTGTTTAGCTTGAAAAGGTGTGAATAGTTTTTGCTATTTTGGAGAAATGTGTGATTTTGAAATAGTTGGTAAAAGTCTTCAGAAGCAGCATCATTAATGGTAAAGAAATTCGTAAAAATCCTTAAAAAAAAAAAAAAGTGAACTGACAGCTACCATGTAACTTTCAGCTGTTGAACCAAAATTACTTTATGTTGTCATTTGGGAGAATTCTGTAAAAACACGGTTGGTGGAGGTCAGTCTCACCATGACCCTCTGCACTTCCTTCTGTTTTAAGCAATGAGAAAAAGTCACAAATATCTCTTTACAGTCCAGGTAGTCTGCGCCTCAAGAACTGTTAGAATCATATTTTACCAGCTGTAGGCCAATCAAAACAAAGAACATATAAACTTGCTTCTGTGGGTAGAATACCATACCTTTCCTGATGTTGAAAAGCATGTTCTTACATTCTGGGCTTTTAATTTCGTGCTCTCTTGTTTCCACTAAAATTTTTGGAGGCTGAAAAGAAGAGAGCTTCTTCAGTTTGCAAAATGCGTCAACTTTAGGTGCTTCTTATGGAGTCTGAGAAACCAGAATTTGAGGCAAGGACTTAACAATGGTAATGTCTCATTTGTAATCAATCAATCAAACACACACAAACCCATTGAACAGTTCTCATTGAGCTGTTCAATTATAACTTTATTTTCTAGCAGAAGGCTTTACATAGGTTCTAAGGACTGGATTTTCCATCATGAACTTTTACTAAAATTCCCAGATAAAACATTTCCTTTTATTTAATTAGTGCTTTTGCAGGTTTTTTCTTGGGATTTTTTTTTCTTTTTTTTTTTTGTCTTTTCTTTCCCAGAATCACCGCATCAGATTCCATAATATGGTGGTGCCTTGAAAATGGAATACACACGACAGATTTTGAAGATGTTGCCCTGAGGTAGGTAAGTTGTGAGAGTAAAATTCCTTCTTGCCCTACAGAGAATCTCAGGGGCACAAGAGCCAGACAGCACTTGATGTGAACAGCTATTATGATACCAAGTATTCCTCTCCAAGCCATGAAACACGGACTTAAGTTGAATGAATGAATAACCTCAGTTAGCTTTACTGATATGCTGTATACATGTGAGTGAAAGGGAGCTTATGTATCTGACCTGTCATCTCCATAAACTCAAAAACACTGAGATAAACGCCTCCTGATTTACTGTTGCATAAAAACTAGGTTTAGAGGCTAAATTCCTGAAGTTTGAAAGCCTGGTTTTGGTAGTATTCCACCCTCTTCCACTGAGTTTCCTGACATGTATAATAGCATCAACAAAGTACAAATTCTTGGGCATGACAGGGATTAAATTTTACACCAGTCTCCAGGCCTAATTGGAGGGCTGAAATGGTACTTCCCGTGTTCTGTCCTGCTCAGCCAAAATTGTGGGCCACTGTCTGTTCTTTTAAGAAATAATTTCTATTCATTTCTTTTAACTATAAAATGAATAAAATTTATAAAACACTCATTACTTATGTTTCTGGGTTGAATACCTTGTGTTACATCATTCTTTATATGGCATTGAAATAACCTTGGGCAAGATTGTAAAGGCAGCACTCCTAGTGAGTCCCTCATAAAGATGAGATGTTCATCTCATCTGGCAATTGCTGAGAAAAAAAAAAAAAAAGATAAATTATTTTTAATGATAGCTGGAAATGCTACTCGTTAACAATAGAAGAGTAATCCTTGTCTCTTGCCTCCCTTCTGTGCTTCCTCTGTAACATCCTCAGCAATAACCTTGGGGTGGAGCAGACTTTGCAGTGCAATTGTGATAATGTTGGCAGAAGCAATTGTGCATTTGTTGTACCTTTCAGTAATGAAAGGCTTTGTTTATTTTAGCTGCATATAAAGACTATTTGTAGAATGTCTTAAAACTTTCTAGTGAGACCTTTCCCACTTAACCATAATAGAGCAACTGTTAAATTTAATTTCTACAGAAAGTGAGTTATCTTTTACTTTACTACACCAGTAAATTGGATGCTAAATGTGTTGAAAGATCACAGCTAGATATGAAGGGAGGCTTTTTAATCACTCAAGTCTCAAAAATTGAAAGTATTCTGCATTTGTGGATAAAGGCATTGATTTTTTCTTTCTTTCTGCTGGCTTTTTAGGTGTCACATTTCTATAAACTTCAGCACTGTAACTTTACATTATTGTTATACATGCATAAAACTATAAAATAAGTACAAGGCACTGCAGAAAGAACATAAACCTCAGAGAAAATGAAACAAAAAGTTAACCCAGCTGCCACTAGACATTTTCTGCTCTTCCATAGTTGTTCTGTGTCAAAGACACAAAAGCACACTGAAAGCTCTCCTCTGCTCCTGCACCAAGAGCAGAGCTCCATCAAGGCTTTGCAAAATTGTACCACCAAACAGCTCTGCCTGCCTGCACCATGTCCATGGAGATCATGCTCCCATGGAACTTGTAGATGGCGTGTTTTAAGGCGCCTTCCAGAAGGAATAAAGGTTAGTATTATAGATTATAACTGGAGTTTGGTGTAACTGAACCCCTTGCTGTCATATAAGAGAGTGACTAAGGTGATTCCCTATAGCAAATGCCACAAATATAACAGATTTGTTATATTTGGATGTGGATGGATGTGTGAGCCATGCAAATATTTCAGACCAAGTAGTGAAGGTGAAAATGAATATGAAGTTGATTGATCTGAATTGTTAGTCAAGGCATAGAAATAAGAAAGAGATAAGAAGTAAAATGATTTAAGACTTAACCAGCCCACTGAAGACAAAAGGCTTTGTAACACTAAAAAGGCAATAGCTAGTAATTCACTTACTGATCTGTACTGAATTAATAACTAAGTTAACCTGTAGCCTTTTTTTGGCTGGACACAATAAAAAAAATCAGAAACAAATACAAGATTTGAGTGTAGGAAAAGGTAAAATTTAAAAGAGGGCCTCGATATATCATAGTCAAGGCACTTTTGACTGATGAGGGAAGAGTATTGGCAGAAGCTGGAAGGAGAAAAAAAATCTAAAAGTATGACAGATTTATTTGACACACACTTCTATAAAAAGAGTATACAACAAAATTACTTATGAAAAGAATCACAAAGATTTTAATTTTCCATTTTGGAGAAGTTCCTAGGAAATACTGGAAACACAAGGGGAAAAAAATCTCCTTTTCAGGAAGATTTGAGATGACATATAGGAAGAAGGAATGTGTCCTTCAAGAGTGTTAATCCTTACCTGAAGAGAGCAAATGTGAAGGTATTTTCCAAAAATATCCTTTGAAAAAGCGGTGGTTGCATTCAGAAATATGTTAATTTGTGTGCGAAGGAGGAAAAAAAGTTTTCAGTTTCCCCCACAATGACTAAGTATTCAAAGGTCATTTGACTATGTATCTTACAGTAATTAACGAGAAATGAGAGCAATTAATGATCCTTCATTAATGTGTCTGTTACATTAGATTAGTCAGCTTCTATTTTTGTCAGATGATATTTAGCATGCTTTAAGAAAGCATGTTATCTTTTTTTTCAGGCTTCAATCTTCATGAAAATTGCAGCTGGGAAAGGAGTGGAAATACGAATTACAGCTGATTAAGTTTTCCCAGTCTTTTAAAGTGAAGTGCTCCTTACTGACTCAGTTGAATCAGATGTCTACTGAATTATTTTGATTTTAATTAGTTTCTAAGGTTCAAAGACAATCAGGTAGCTGCATATCAACAAATAAATGAATGTTCAAGTCCCACTTACGCTTTTCAGATTTTTAATTCCACTGTTAAATATCTGCTGGGAAAAGTAGTTCAAAATTCCCATTTTAAGCTATTCTTACTTCAGGATATTTTAAAATTGTTGATCTGGGACACTTTTTGAATTGTCTTTATATAGAGTCCTTTCTTGCTTATGGTAAGGAAGGAGTGTGCAAGTAATGATTCACTGATCTAACTGTGAACATCACCAAGTCATTCATAGTCCTCTCCTCACTGTTTGTCACCTGCTTCCTATATCCTACTTGCTGCATTGGGTGTTGTGAAGCTTGTTTGAGAAGATTTATTATAATGTTTGTAAAGGACTTTGAAATGGTCAGATGAAAAATGAAATACAAGTGCAAATTGTAATTATCACTATTCCAATCTATTTAATATAAACACCCAGTTAAAACAAATTACTCATCAATTAACTATTTTTATGTTCTCACTGAATCGTGAAATTCAGTTACTTTTTCCATTATTGGCAGCTAAATTGGAGTAGGATCTCTAACATGAAATTTGAGCATTTTGTCTCAGGTGATGTAAAAGGTATTTTTCAAAAATCAGAATATATAGACTATATATACATATATATATATGTATTAATGATAACAATTTACCAAACCTGACACTAATTTTCTTAATTAATATCTTGTCCTTTTGCATAAACCAGATTTTGAAATTCTGCTGCTAGATACCTCTGTTCCTGAGTGTGAAGCAAATGCAGACTCTGGTTTTCATAGCATAGACAAAAAAAAAAAAAAAAACCAAACCCAAAAATGAAAACCAAACCAAAACTAAAGAAAAACCTATAGGAAACTCTAATTTCATTCAAATTTTGCATATAATAAAAAGACAGTCTGTATGTGAGGATTTGGGTATTTCCCCCAATGTTTCTAATCCTGATCAATTCTGGCAAAAAAACATGCATAAAAACTTTATCTCAAGTAATGCTCTATAAGATGGCATTGCTGTGATGTGCCAAGAGTTTAATCTAAGCTGCACATCAAATGAACACTGATGTGTTTAAGTTTCACTATTCAATAAAATACAAAAGTCACTTTGTTTTCACTCAAGTCAATTAAGTTTAAGTACATACTTAACTGTTTTGTTAACTCTGGGACAAAATAGACTTAATCCTGAGAGCAATCTGAGCAATTGGACCTCGTATTCCCAGCAACAGAAAAAGTTGTATATTTATGAACAAAGGATGAATGATTAGGAGAAAACCATTCCTTTTATATATCCAAGATTATTGTCAGCTCTTAAAATAGAGAAATTAAAAAACAGTAAAACATTAAAGATTTCAAATTGCCAAGGTGAAGCAAAATGTCTGCTGTAATTCACTGTCAACAGGGATACTGGTCCAACCAGAGATGTACGTACCAAGACATGTTCTAATAAAGTCTTTACTCATTCTGCAGTCAGATTGAGGCCAAAGAGGTGTTGAATGTCAGCAGGTAACTGGAAGAAGGCAACAGTAGTATTGTACAATGTGAGAAACAAGTGAGCTCAAGGCTGAAATACTAAGATTGTAAGACTTGCCCTTGGCAAGTATGAAAATACTGCTTCTATATCCCGAAGTATCTGTGAATAATACAAGTCTGAGGTTGGAGACTTATTCGAAGTCAACAGCTGATTGCCTCCTTCTAAATTATTATATTATGTACTTATGACTAAATGTCAGAAGTCATTAAAAAACACTCAGAAATATGAATTTATAATTTCCCAGAGGTCCAAGATACTTTAATTAGAAACAAAATTTAATACTGAAATAATGCAAATTCTTAGAGTCCTGTTACATAAGGTTTTAGGATAAATATTCTTTGTGTTTCATTCCATCTGTTTCTATCAACTTTTAACATATAATATAATGTACCAAAATGCTAGATTTAAAGAGAAAAGATGCCAAGGTTTAGAATTCATCTGAACTGTTTTTTTCTGTGAAAACATACAACACTGCCACTTCAAAGATGTTATTCTTTTTATTCCTAAACACTACCAGTTCTGACCTTCTATATCTGTTCAAAATTGCTAAGATATTATTTGCTTTAAACCTGTGTATTTATCTTCTACATGCAATATGAATAGGGAGTATGTATTCAATTTTGGTTCTTTTTTTTATTGATGCAATAGTATTTGCCTATTTAATTTCTGATTATTTCTGGTAATAATATTTTTAATAACATAATTTGCAGTATGGAAGTGTTTCTTGCTGGGCAAATACATTTCAACCCACAAAATTCTAGACAGGACATTTTGCAATAGCAGACTTTAATGATTTAATGATTAGCTATTTTAGTGAAAAAAGATTGATTGTAGGTCTCTGTTGGCCCATTCTCTGGGCAAAAGAACCAGAACCACACAAGAGTTAGAGAGCAACTCTGTCAGAAAGAGAGTTTTGGTTGATGCTTAGGAAAATAAAAAAGAACAAAAAAAATTATCTGAAATAATTCTGCCCAAAATAGAAATTACAGGTGTTTTTTCCACACCACTTTTCATGTGATCAGCTGGACAACAGTAAATAATACCTTCTGAATTTCCTTAACGGCTATATGATTATCAACAATTCTTATATGAAGAGCAAAACACTAAAGAGATTAAGTCATCCCTTTGAATTCAGGGTACATCCATGGGTAAGAAATGAGAGCAATTCTGCTTTTTATCACGCACTAATGGAAGGTTATCACCTATGTTAGAAAAGCCTGTTCTGTTTGGGCTCCCCAGGTACTGATGCCTGGCCTTGAATCACCACCTAAATTCTCTGTGACTTCAACATTGTGTAAATCCGGTTTTATTTGAAGTTGTTAAAATATTTGATTGGTAAAAATAATTTCATTCAGTTTATTTGAACAAAGCTCATAGAAGGCCAACCATCACATTTACAAAGCACCACCCGTCTCATCATGGCCCGAACACCTGCCTCTCATCCTTAAAATGCTTGGCAATGTCATATGTGAATAAACAGATGTCCTGCAAGTTGTGTCAACCTGCAACTATAGAAATAAAAATGCAAGAATCAAGCCTACAAGCATACTAGTTGCTTATTATGTCTACCTCTGTACTGTAAAAGCAGGTACATGTATCTACATGAAAATTCAATTAATATTTAATATTAATTATGCCAATAATTAAAGCATGCAATATAAGTTGTTATTATATTCAGTTGCTGAAACAAAAATGTTGAATGTTTCACTCGTATTCATGAAACATTTTATTATATACAATGCCTATTGTTTAATTTGCCTTCTAAATGTAGTCATACACAAACAGAAAAACTCTAAACACACACATAGAAAAAATGTGATGCAAACTTTCCTTTTGCTGCTATAACAAAACCCTCTCTAAAGAAAACCACTGAAAATTAACACTGAAGTTGATAAACCACTGTCCATCATATTTGAAAAACCATGACAGTCAGGCGAAGTTCCGAATGACTGGAAAAAGGGAAATATAACCCGCATTTTCAAGAAGGGGAAAATGGATGACCCAGGGAACTACAGACCAGTCAGTCTCACCTCTGTGACTGGCAAAATCTTAGAGCAGATTCTCCTGGACGGCATGCTAAGGCACATGAGAAACAACAAGGTGCTTGGTGACAGCCAGCATGGATTCACTAAGGGGAAATCCTGCCTGACCAATTTGGTGGCCTTCTATGATGGGGCTACAGAACTGATGGACAAGGGTAAAGCAGTTGATGTCATCTACCTGGACTTGTGCAAAGCATTTGACACTGTCCCACACAACATCCTTGTCTCTAAATTGGAGAGATATCAATTTGATATGTGGACCACTTGGTGGATAAAGAACTGGCTGGATGGCTGCACACAAAGAGTTGTGGTCAATGGCTCAATGTCTGGCTGGAGACCAATAACGAGTGGTGTCCCTCAGGGATTGGTGCTGGGACCGGTTTTGCTCAACATCTTTGTTGGCAACACGGACAGTGGGAATGAGTGCGCCCTCAGCAAGTTTGCTGATGACACCAAGTTGTGCGGTTCAGTTGATACACTGGAGGGAAGGAATGCCATCCAGAAGAACCTTCACATGCTTGTGAGATGGGCTGATGCCAACCTTATGAAGTTTAACTATGCCAAGTGCAAGGTCCTACACCTGGGTCAGAGCAATCCCAGGCATAGCTACAGGCTGGGCAGAGAAGAGATTCAGAGCAGCCCAGTGGAGAAAGCTTGCAGGTGTTGGTCGATGAGAAAATGAACATGAGCCGGCTTCAGTGTGCGCTCGCAGGTCAGAAAGCCAAGCGTATCCTGGGCTGCATCAAAATGAGAGTGACCAGCAGGTCAAAGGAGGTGATCCTGCCCCTCTACTCTGCACCCGTGAGACCTCACCTGGAGTATTGTGTGCAGTTCTGGTGTCCTCAACATAAAAAGGACATGGAACTGTTGGAATAAATCCAGAGGAAGCCCACGAGGATGATCAGGGGACTGGAGCACCTCCTGTATGAAGATAGGCTGAGAAAGTTGGGGCTGCTCAGCCTGGAGAAGAGAAGGCTGCGTGGGGACCTCATCACAGCCTTCCAGTATCTGATGCTGGGGAAGGACTCTTCGTTAGGGACTGGATATAAGGAAGAAATTCTTTCCTGTTAGGGTGGTGAGGCACTGGAATGGGTTGCCCAGGGAAGTTGTAAATGCTCCATCGCTGGCGATGTTCAAGGCCAGGTTGGACAGAGCCTTGGGTGGGATGGTTTAGTGTGAGGTGTCCCTGCCCATGGCAGGGGGGTTGGAACTAGATGATCTTAAGGTCCTTTCCAACCCTGACTATTCTATGATTCTATGAAATTTGTGCCAGGAGACAACTGAGTAATTTGTAATTCACAGGCAAACGTCTTTGCTTCTTTCAGTCTTGAATAATTAAACAAATAATTCTCTTGGCATTTTCCAAATACTAGTTTGCTTTGCATTTTCCTGGGATATTCCACAGGAGGTCATATCCTTATGAAAACCCACATGGCCATTAAATACTCGGAAAAACACAGTGGTCTGGTAAGCATGTGGATTGTAGCACATCTATTTCACAGTACTTTTTTGAGACACACACAGGACTAACAATGACTTCTTAAATCCCTAAATCCAGACAACCCCATGATATTATCCTTTTTATAAACAGCTCAAGCAGTCTCTTAAAAGTAGAACTTGTTTACTTTTACTCCAAAGGAAGACTGTGACATAGTATTGCTGCTTTTATCTTTAGATGTTTGGGATTTTAATTTTAATAAAAAATAATAATTTTAATAAAAAATATTCATATGCTAATTTACCAGCAATTTTTTTTTATGTTATTAGTATTGTTGTGTTTTATTGTTGTTTTTTTTTCTTAATGTTTATGTTAGTTTTTTTATAGACAATAATTGCATCCTCTTTCAATCTGGATTTCCTAAGGTAAATATATGAAAGGAGGCACTTCTGTCTTCCATTTTCAGATGAGTTCTTTATCCCTCAGATCGTTCTAATATCTCTTTCTGGTACAATTTCCAGTGAAAACTCACGTTTATTCTCAGCCTGTGTTGCAGAATGCATACCACCCATGTTTCTTTGTCACTTTGCCTCCTTATAGATGACACTTTCGTGTCTGATGGAATTGAAGTTCATAGTCATTCTATAATCTGCTACTACTGCACTTTCCAGATCTTTATCACTTCTGTCACTTCCAACTTATGTGGTTCAGTTTACAGTAGAAATGTGTACTGTTGAACACCCTATGCTTGAATTTGCACTTTAATCCCCAAATCTATGATCTCATTCTTGAAGAGAGTGATTATTATCAGTATTGATGATGCCTTCCATCTTTGTATGATCAGCAAATCTCAGACTCCTGTTTTTGTGCTGATCAAGTAAATACAGGTTAATGAAAGGCACAGTATAATCAGATCATTATGGAACCAGTCCTTGGCAAATTCACTTTCAACCTTTCCTCTCATCTGATGCATTTGTTTTGATCCCTCATCATTTGCTATTCTTTCTATTCCTTTTATTTTTTAATTGGCTCCCATTTATAAATTGTCATGTAGAATTACATTAAACACTCAGTGAAATTCGGGTGCAGGTGAGTTACTGTATTTTCTTTATAAATTTAGCATAATGAAAAAAAAATTGGTTCATCAGACTGTATCGCATTCTGTCCAGTTCTGTTTCTTTTTCTTCTATTTGTCATTTACCTTCATGTTTTTAATTATTCTTTCAGAGTAATGTGTCAAAGCCAAACTAATAGACCAAGGTCAGAAGTGATTTCCTGAACTGCTTTCCTCACTCATCCTTCTTTTTAAATGCAGGTACTTGCTGATTTTGACTTCTGCTGTGCTGCTTTCATTGTCCTACATCTAGTATAGGAGCATATCAGATCCGTTGCCCCTTCACTCCTCCAGTCCTGGGCAGGAGTAGGAATGTTATCCTCGGTCTGCAGAGGTCACACTGCTCCAGCTTTCCTTTTTGCACATTTACCATTCATTTGCTTGGCCACTTGTGTGATTAAAGTCTCAAAGTGGTGAGGATTTCAGCACAAACTCAGCATAACCTTCTGCTGTTCTGTACAAACCTGAAGGAAAATCCTCTGATCTCAGTAGTGTTACTTAGTTGTCTACAGGTTAATGAGGATTAAGTGCTTTTCTGGACTGGGGCCTAAGGAAGTCACAAGTTATCTTTATATGTCCTCACTATAGATGCGGCTCTCTCAGCCCTCATAAGTGCTGCTGTGACCGCAAGCAACCCATGACCTCAGACACTTCCTTTGCCTCCAGATCTTCAGCTTCCTTGCGCAGCCAATGGACACAGAGACAGCCCTAGCCCATGCAGTGGCACCAGAACAGGCAGAATCAGGTAGTTAGCAGTTGTAAATTCTGCACACATTACATTTTAGGAGAGTGTTTCTGTACTACATCGTGTGAATACATGACTGAAAGCCATATTAGCAATGTAGAAGGGAATAAGTAAATAGAAAAGACCATGAGTTCTGTGGGTTTTCTTAAGAAGGAATTCAGACATATACACAGCTGTCTATATTTAAGGTATATAAAGTATACCATCTTGGATACTTCATTACCTGGTTACTAAGACTTAAAATTTAATTTTTACATGTTAATAAAAGAAAAACATTTTTACAGAACTATCCTTTCTTCTGAAGAGATACAATTTCCTTTATGCATTTGTTGGAAGATGTTTCATCCTTTCCTTTATGATTTATTTCTTTGAATCTTGTCTGATTAAACACTGTAAGATTTATTTCTTCAATATTATGTTCCTCACAGAATTCTAACGGTAGAACAGTGGGAAAAGAGCTGGAGCAGAATAAAAACATATTGATTTAATTCAATTTTTACATCCATTTCAAGTTATCTTACCTTTGAGTGTAAGTGGGTTTGGGGAGGCTGAGAGGAATACAAGCTAGAAATTCTACTTGATTGATCAGCAATAAAAATAAATGATCTCATTTAAAAATTTACAATTAAATGATGAAACGTTGAATGGCCATATTAGTTTGACAATAGGTGCCATGGGACATATATAAAAGGAAGTTGTGACAAAGCAGCAAAAAGCTAATTTTAGTCAAAGAACATTCTCCATTATGTCTAGAAAATATGGCTTTTTTGGCATACTTTTGGATTCATCTTCTTGCAAATGGAGCTTTGAAATCAATACATATTACCAACAGAACTCTTTTTAACAGCTTAGTTGTAACAAACTGAAGAAGTCAAGGTTTTCTTGTCAGGATTTGCCTCTCTTAAGGTATTTACAGTAAAGAAATCTTATGCAAAAGTCTTAATTGTTTAATTTGAAAGTGTGATGAAACTATTTTATACTGGATAAATTGCTGTTCTAATGGGTAGTGTATCACAATGGATAAATCATTAAAGTGAAAAATTCTGGAAAGGTGGACAGAGATCTGGAAATCTCATGTCTTCTTGCCCTCCTTCCACCTGTCCACTTCAGCACAGTTGTTCCTGGCTGGCTTACTGTAGTTTAAAAAAAATAAGTTTACTATAAATACATCTTAGTATTTTATTACTGAAACATTTGGGGTCCTTTAGACATAGCCTATTCCTTGGACTGCTTGGTGCTATGCAGATTAAAAAGTTGGAGAACAATGGGAAAATGTGCTGTATTATTGATCTGTTTGCCAGCTCTACCACCGCAGAATCTCAAAGGCTTTTTCCTTGGCTTCTCAGCAAAGGACAGTTTCAAAGAGGAACATGGTGGATGTTTGCTCCTGCTGGGGTGAGCTGTGACACTGAAGACATCAGGAAGATGTTCTACAGTAGTTGCAGTGACCCTGTCATTCCATTATGTTGCCAGGGAAAGTGTCCTCCCCCAGGCAGGTATGATGAGTATAAGAAAAATAACTTATGAAGTCTTTGAAAGTTAGAGTTATATTTGAAGTAATCAGGACTGGGGATCTGGCAGGGTCACACCTGGCAAGAGGTGACATACCGAGACCAACACAGTAACTGTCCAGGAAGCTAAGGGAGAAGGGAAAAAGTGTATTTGAAGAGACCAAAGCCAAGTGCCATTTCAAGCAGACACAAAATTGCAAGACTAGGCAAGAATATTCATCTCTATGGAGAATCAAGCAGTATAAATGGCAGAACAACTGAAATATCTGTCTCCTGAGAGAAAAAAAGTGTTCCTTCGTTTGGAAAGGGGATGTTTCTGTCTGTGTATCCAGCTAGTGCTTAAAGATAGTACAAGTGAAACAAACATTCTCAGCTCTCGCTTCTGAGTCAGGCTAAATCATTCATTCTCATTTTGATCTGAAATAATGTTCTGAACCAAGCAAAATATATGACACTTTTTTTTTAACACAGTTATATTGTATAAGATGAGAATACTTGTGTTTCAGATTTTTCTTCTACTTTCGACTTAGAAAGATTTCTCTCAGGATCTGGTTACCTTTATATTTGAACACATCCATCTACTAAGTGGCAAAGAAAACAGTTATGTATGTTAAGAAGTGGGGGGTGGGTCTGCTAAATAACTTGAAAATAAACAGTACCTTTGATTTGATTTTCAGGCACACCAAATAGCTCTGATTCTAAATGGCATTATAGAATAGAACCAATAGACATGCGACACTAAGCATGGAGATTTCCACCACCACATCGCCCCCCACCCCCCCCCCCCCCCCACCCCTGGGGTTAATACCCATGGAAGGAAAGCAGATAATTTTAATTTTAGATTTCAAGTTTCCTCCCACATTTTTCAGCAATATTAAAATTTTCAGACTCCTCATCTGAGTTACAGACATGTGGATCAATATGTAGTCTGCATCCAAAGGAGTAACATTTGCTCCTGCACTTTAACCTTGAGCTGCTGGAGGTTTACCACTGACTTCACAGGTATCATGTTTCCATTCATAATTAATAAGTAAACACTTCATGCAGTGTTGTCAGTGGATAATATTTTTGTATTGTACATCATGATAAAAAAAGGCTAATCCTTAGTAGTATCTTTGGGGATTTTGCAGACATCAAGGCTGGAACATATCTGAACAGTATTTTTAAGGAAGAGATGAATGTGTTTCACAGCATGTTGATCTGTACTTGTGCATGAATGATTAATATACTTTTGGTCCAGCTTCAGCTGCATTTCTTTAGAAACAGCCAAGAAGCATCCTATGATCTCATATCTCATATCTATCGATAGATCGATACGTGGGTATACATATATTTACCTTTATTGTGTGTCAGGTCTTGCATTATAAATCAAGCCTTGGCAAAAAAGAAAGCTATAGAGATGCCAGATTTCTAATGTATCAGGTTTAGTATTTATTAATTGTTATTTTCATTGTGAATCTCTTTCCATGCTTTCTCATTTTTGACTGAGAATCACTTGATAGATGCTATAATTTCCTGAGTTTTTCTCTGCATTAAAAACCTGTCAATGCTACCTGACATGTATTATGGAAAAAAAATGCCAAGTCCCCATTATTCTGCTTAAAATAGGCCCTTATTAATGGGTTGATTTTTAAAAATCTCCTTTTTCTTCTAATGTAAATCAAAACAAGTAGAAAGAAAAACAAGAAGTTCACTAGGAAGTTGGAATGGCTAAAAAATGGGGACAAAGAGTGATTAATTCTTTTAATGCAACAAGGACTCAGTCCTCAACTGAGCTTTGGGGAATTTGTGTTTCTGGGGATAAGGAAGAGTAAAATCAGTGCACCTCAAACAGCATCACTTAAAAGTCGTGTGTTAAATAACTGTCCTGGGTTTACCAGTAGCCATTTTGCTCCTTCTTAGTAACTGGTGCAAGCTCTGTGTTTTGACTTCCAGCCTGGGCAGAGAGCTGATAACACTGATTGTTTTTAATTGTTAAGTAATGTTTATTCTGGCCAAGGATTTTGTGAGCCTCATGCTCTGCCGGGGATGAGGGGAGGCCGGGAGGAAGCAGAGACAGGACACCTGACCTAAGCTAGCCAAAGAGGTATTCCATACCACAGCACATCATGCCCAGGGAGGTAACTGGGAGTTACCCGGAAGGGCACACTCTCTCTTCGGGGGGGGTCGAGCTCGTTCGGCAGTGGTATCGTATTCTCTTCTCTTGTTATTTTCTCTTATCATTACTATCATTGGCGGTAGCAGCAGTGATTTGCGTTATATCTTATTTACTGGGCTGTTCTTATCTCAACCCGTGGGAGTTACATTCTCTCGATTCTCCTCCCTATCCCTCCAGGAGTGGGGAGGGTCGGGGGTGGCGGGGGGGGGGGTGAGTGAATGAGCTTTTGTGGTTGGGTTTAAACCACGACAATAACGTAAGTTGCTACATTAAGCATCTTTTCTGCCAATTTACATGGGAACTTTGTATTTATTTTTTCATAGTGCATCTTCTGAAGAACCCCTTATGCTATTATTACTTAGTGAACCTCACACTGTCAACAGAATAATTTTGCTTTTATTGCTATGCACAATAAATTGCTTTTAATGTTGAGATTGTTTCCAGTCTAATACCTAGGATAATAAGAACTGTTTTCATAATGATTTTGAAGTATCATAACCAACTCAAACTGCAAAGAGTGTGTTGGTGGGTTTTTTTAAGGAATGACACTTAACAACTCGATACTGTAATAGCTGCCCAGAAGTCTTGCACGTAATTATAAATCCTGCTTCACATTAGTGCTGGGAAAACATTAAGTCTAAATGATTACAAATACATGATCTGAGTAGTTTGGTATGTCAGTTTGAAACATTACTTTATGGTCATATCCTAGATGAAGCTTCTGTTTTCGTGGAGTACTTACATTTCTACCACAATAATCCGCTGTGAACCAATAAGAAAAGGCAAGTATATGTGGAAATTATACTGCCTGAGGAAAACCTGCCATATTCAGTATAGTGATAACCAGCTCAGACAAGAGGAATTTGAGTGAAGTAAAAGCTAATTCTGTTTCCTTGTTTCTAAAAAATGACATAAAAGAGATGACAACTGTCTTGGTTTAGTGACATACAGTGCATATGAGCAAAAATCCTATGGTGTAAATTGATGAAAGGCTTCACTGTTATTAGGATGTGAAGTATCTTTAGAATGCTACGGGGTAAATTCAACCTACATGCAACATCAGTGAAGTTATGGCAAGTTGCCAGGGAGATCTGGACATGCTACAAAATGTGGCTCGATTTTTTTTCTACTGCAAGCTCTCCTTGTTTGTGCTCCAAGCTGGCCAGCCCCAAAATAGCTGCATTTCATAAATCATTAGCCCTGACTGTGCTTAAGTGAATCAATCACCACCCCTCCAGTGGCTCAGAGGAGCATCACGCAAATGCCCCTCCACGCACACAGATCAGAGAAATTTGTTTCTGTATTTATTGTCCCAGGTGCACGTTGTTCACCCCCTGCCAGCCTGAATCCAACCTGCTGCTGCACTGGCCCCTTTCACCCAAGTCCTTGCTTCAACAGCTGACATCACTATGATTTTTCTTCCACTGCTTCAGAAATACGCTCAGTTTGGCCTCATGACAGAAGAAATCATGCTGCCTGGATGTGAGAAGGTCCAGGACGATTGCATTGTTCAAACTGAAAAGATGTGAAAGTGCTGTCTGCTCTTTCTGGTGCATCATTGCTTTCATCTGCAAAGTGGTGAAAACTGAGCTCCTACCCCGTGAAATGCTTCAAGAGTGCTGGCTTGTGGGAGTATTTGGGAGAGAGACAAAAAGCTAAGCTTATTCATGGAATCATAAAAACATAGAATGGTTTGGGTTGGAAGGGGTCTTCAAGATCATGTAGTTCCAACACACAGCAATGGGCAGGGACACCTTCCTCTAGGCCAGGTTGCTCCACCATCCAGACTGGCCTTAAACACTGCCAGGGATGGGACAGCCACAGCTTCTCTGGGCAATCTGTGCCAGTGCCTCACCACTCTCACAGTGAAAAATTCCTTCCCAATGCATGATAATATTATTCATCTTCATTGTACCTACAATCTCAAATGGAAATTAATCAATTTTGTCATGATTGTGTGCCATACATTGAAATAAACTTGATACGAAGTGAGGCAGTTGACAGCTTGAAGGCTGAATCTATCTCAAACATGACTGCAGATACATCCAGCTTAAAACATGGAGATTTTTTAGTCAGAGGTATTTGAACTTAATTCTCAAGAAAATGAAACTGAATTTATTTCCCACCACCATTGATCATTTTAAAAACAACACAAATCATGAATTATTCATATTTTCTTCCACGGCTTTTTGTCAGATCTAACAGTTATTTGGGCGCTGCATAGCAAGCTGTCTGTCTATCTATCAATCAATCTTTTTTTCTATATGTCTATCTATCTATCATCTATCTATCTATCTATCTATCTATCTATCTATCTATCTATCTATCTATCTATCTATCTACCTATCTATCAGTTCTTTGGCCTGTTTCATAAAGCAAAAAGGTTGATCTTTCTTGGACAAATGTACACAATTATTCATGCATGCTTATTTTTCAAGAAAGAGCTTGCTCCTACACAATTACATGAAGAGAAACCTAGCAACAAGTGATGTGTAAACAGATATTTCGCAGAAGTGATTGTCTCTTGTCCTCCTCAGAATCCTTGAGTTGGAAATGTAAATCCACTGGGATTACATAATTTCATTGTTCAGATATTAATGTGCCACATTTCATTAGGGCCTGTGGTAGAATATTTTCTCTTCTTTATTACATCTGTGACTTGTAGCTGGAAATTCAAAATGGATCAGCCTGGGGTACTGCTACAGCACAATACCATCTGACAAAATGCGTAATAAATCCCATGAAGAGGTGATATACAGCCTGCTCCTAAGTAAACTTTCACCTGATGCTAACAAAACTATCTGCATCTGCCTGATAACAGGAAACCATTATGATTTTCTTGTTATGTAGCTTTTCCTTCACTTGTTGGTGAACATGCCTGCTTGTATGTTGATGAATGACTCTTACATTATTAGCTAAAGCTGTTTACTTCTTTGGCTTCTAAATACCACTAACTATAAATGCTACATGTTTTCGGCGGATTCATGGAAATAATTTCATGGAAAAAGCCATCATTCTTTTCGGCTATAAATTCACTAATAAACTTCCTTCATAAGAAAGCTATAGTTTTGCTGATCTTAATGGACATTCCATTGTGTTCTCATGTAAATGAGCACAGCATATTGATGGAACAAAAACCTACCGAGTGGGAAGAGGAGTATGTGATGGAAGAAACAGAAGAAAGTCTGATAGTTAATCTAAACTATAATATTTCAGTAGTTAGCTTTCAAGAACACTGTAGAATGCTGTCAGCTTTTTGTAAAGATTTTGTGTAGGTTTTGCTTATCAACTATGAAGAAATGGTATTCAGAGAGGTTTGCTATTATTTTTAAATATACTACTGAAGATTCTTCATGGTAATTTATTCAGGTTTTCAGAATGTTTTCTATCATAAATTATACATATTAAAGATCCTGTAAGTGCTTTTGTTCAGTATGTCATTTCATGTAACTATTTCCTGAAGTTGGACTCTTCTTTAGGGATTGTAGTGATAGGACAAGGGGCAACAGGTTCAAGCTTAAACAGGGGAAGTTTAGATTGAACATAAGGAAGAAATTCTTTACTGTGAGGGTGGTGAGGCACTGGAATGGGTTGCCCAGGGAAGTTGTGAATGCTCCATCCCTGGCAGTGTCCAAGGCCAGGTTGGACAGAGCCTTGGGTGCCATAGTTTAGTGTGAGGTGTCCCTGCCCATGGCAGGAGGTTTGGAACTAGATGATCTTGAGGTCCTTTCCAACCCCAACTATGATTCTATGATTCTATGACTTCACACAGCCACACTGAAATAATGGTTAAAAAACTTCACTGGAAATCAGTGAAACCTTTCTTTTGGCATTTTGTCATTGGGCCTATTTTGATGCATCAAAATGGTGTATGTCATTGTGATATTTGAGTTTGACATTGTAAGCATGCTCCTCTGCCTGCATGTACACAGTTCTTTCCTGGGAGTTGAAACTGCTGGTGAGAAAGTTATTAAAAAAAATTAAGTAAAAATGTCTTCTTTGGAGAAGCAATTTCATTTCTTTAATCTGCAAGGGTCTGTATTTCATGGTCTGTCTTTGGAAGAGTTATATGATGTTTGCTTCGATTATGCAGCTGGTGGCATTTACACTATGCTGCCTCTAAAGCAAGGGACTTCACTCCTCAGACTGGCTTTACCTATTGTCCTTTTCTGCAGACCAGGTGCATGCTCTGGTGCTGCGAAACCAGTCTGTTTCCATCCAGAAGGCAGAGGCAGAGGAAGGCTCAAGGTTACATCTCTAAGGATCAGCTTGCAAGGAGCTGGTATAGAATAATGCATAGATAGAAGTATGATTAAACAACCTTATTTCATCGAAGGCAGAATGTGCAAGCTGAGGACATTGCTGCAGATTTGCAGGCAATATGTGGATGCATCTTATTGTGATATTTGTAAATAATGTTGAGATATTTATAAATAATGTTGAGAAAGTCCTGTAGGTACTAAGATCTATATATTGCAATGTATTCAAAATATTTTCCTTGATGCAATGATAAGAGTGACATTGACAAAATGTCTGAAATGTGTTATGAAGGTATCTATCAAAGCATCATAATCATGTTCACAAGTGAAATCAAAAATTCAAACTAGAAAGAGCAGAATATAATTATGAACGTTGAGGGTGGCATTTGCATCTATAGCCCCACACTCTGAATGCCATTCTTATAAATCTTAAACATTTTCTGCCAGCTGCTAAAGCTATTAAACAGTCTGAATACTTACAAGGAAAGAAACACAAATGCTGCTTTCTTCTTCGTGGAGTGTTTCATACTTGTTCTTTGCTGTTTTCCTCTATTGCAGTAAGCCATCTGCACTGAAAGTAATAACCACTCACTCTCTATGGGAACTGCAACTGAGAGGCATACCTTGAAAGGTGACATTCAGCTCAGCCAAGCATGTGTTAATCAAATTTCCCATAAAACATCTAAAAATCTCTTTGGATATTTTCATGTGATTTCAGCCTAATAGTTTTCCAGCTCAAAAGGATAAAGGCCTCTTTTGCTGCATACAGTGGGAACACTTGTTGGAAGCGCATGAGAATGCCGCTCCAAAACACTCATTTGAAGGCCCAAAATGGGCTAAGGCAAATGCTATGTACATATCCGTGTCCTGAGAGAGCATGTCAGCACACACACAAAGTCTCTCACATTGGTACCACAGGGCTGAATGATTGTGTCAGATAGATAGTTTTGGAAAGTCTTTAGGCTCCAAGGCTCTGTATCACTCATGGCAGCACTTTTGACAAACATGAAGTTTCTACCACGCTTGTGAAGCTTTAATAATGTTTGCAATACACTACAGACCCCTCAGAACAGAATAAATTTCTTTTTTTTTTTTTTTTTTTTTTTTTGGTAATTCACTGTCATACAGTCCAGTCCTTTGAAAAATCACCTGGGAACTCTTCTTGCTGTAATATGGGTAATAATATTATCTGCATAGTCCATTACACGGAAGCAGCTTTGCCTACAGAAATGTCTCTTCTAAGTTATTACTTCCCCAGAACTGATATGATTCCTTCTTTTCTTTTTCTTTCTTTCTTATTTTCATGTATTAATAAACTGCTAATTGAAAAATGCAACTAATTCATCCTTACCCCATCTCCTCAGCCCATCTATTTCTGTCACAGTCAAAAGAGATCTTTCCCAATCAATCAATATTTTCCCTATTTTCTGAGCAATACTCCTTGTTACCTTGCTATCAGGCTGGAGTACCTAGTTGGAAAGGGATCTGAGAATATAATAATATTTACTATTCTGGGGTGAGAGGAGAAAGCACATTTGATTTTCCTGCCTGTGCATCTAAGTGAGTACCCCCACTATCCAACAAAGTAAAATAAGCAACAACTGAACCCAGGGTTCCACCTAACTTGCTAGAAGAATCTGAAGAGGCCATTTGTACCTTCTTTTTTTCTTCCCCTCCACTGTTTTCTCTGAAGTACTTCCTCCACTGTGAAGAAGTTATTTTCACTTGACATACCTTTATGAATATTCCCTAAGGACTCTCAAAACTGTCAGGTAGTTTAGACAGCTTTTTCCTGTTGTGATATTTAACCTTCTTACTTGTCTAACTTGGTGGCAAAGCTGTTATTTTCAGCTTATCAGACAAGCTTTTGTTTTTGTGTTCTTTTGCCTTTTTGTTTTTCTTTTTTTCTATAGAGCCATCTTGCAGCCTTCTTAATTAATTATAGGCATCAATTATTCCAAGTTCAAATAAATTTTAGTGTAAACCTAATAACTTTGTGTACAAAAAATTATCCGCCTTGAAAATTTCGCAGTATATTTTTTAAGACAAAGGGTATTTTAAAGAACATTCTGAGGAAAAAAAAAAGAAAAATTGAAACATTTCTTCATTTTAATAAGTATCTGAAATTAAATTGTGCAACCGCAATTCTACTGCATCTAAAAAGGTTGTAATTTTGCACAGGAAATGAATAATGACATTTAAAATGAGAAATTATGCAATAAGAGTAGTCATTTTCTGTGAAATAAAGGACAGGCAAGATATTTATATGTTTGAATTGATTTAAAGGTACCTGATTTGCAATGATATCCTACTAAACTTGTACTTTTACCAAAACACCCTGAGATTTCATACCTATAGGTGGTTTCTGAACACAGCACCTTGACCTTAATTTTGGCTTAACGGTGGTCTGGACTTCCTGTTATGAGTAGTTGGGATTAGAGAACAGCCTTTTAAGAAAAGAAACAGTTTTCATTCCTTTTCATAAAAAAAATATATATCCAGAATAGTCTGGGGAATATGTCTGAACTGCTGTTTGTAGACATTTCCTTTATATTACAGCCAGGTGTAAAATAAATGTGTACCAGTTTGCAGACCAGAAGATGAACAAACAGTGCTGAAGATGCTGAGTGGATGCTGTTTTCTTCCTAGAGAAGTTAATGTCATGTTTTATCTGTGTGCATAGATCCAAAAGGTTGATGATCTATGAGAATATTAGCCCAGACATTTAAAAACTATGTCTTAGAAATATAAATTGTAAAACTGTAAATTTCCATGGAATACGTATTTTTAGTCCTGGTGGTTCACAGTGCAGGTGGCAAGGTCACATTTTAAAGTACAGATACAGCTTTTGTACCAACTCCCCTTTCTCTTCCCAAAACATGGCCCTTTCTGGAGAATTTGCTGAAATATAGGTAAGTTAAGTCAAGCATGGAGATCTGCCCGAGAAGCAGGCAGCCATGAGCATGGATCGACACTATCACATTGACTCAAACAAGTAGGAAAAAAAAGGGCATATGAATACAATTCTGCTGACTGCAACAAGAGTATAAAAACGTATTTCTGTTCAGAACAAAGCTTCTTATTGTAAGTGTGTGTGTTTGCAAAATCTGGTTGGTTCTTGTAAAAACAAAGGAAAAAGCACAACACTACAGTGTTGTCAGGACTTTTAAAAATACATTTTAAATCTATGAAGAATAAGTAATTTCATCATGTTCTTTTCTTAAGAGAATGCAATGTTATAGCTGTAGAAATTGAGTTTTGTCTTGATATGTGGTTTCTTAAAAATATGCCCAACCCCCTAAGTAGTGATATTTGCATTAAATGATGCATACTTAAGACTGTAATGTTTAACCAGATATCATGAGATGTAGTACCAGAAGGTAAAATACAGTGAAATAGCATTGTTTCTTTTAATATAACCAGATGTTTTATGAAAAAGTACTTTAGACAGAAGTCTTCACCAATTGAACAAGAGAAAGAATAGGAATGTCCATAGTCTGGCCGTATCTGTTACACTGGTTGGCCTTAAAAAGTACTGTGTTGGATTTCAAAGTATATAAAATAGAAAAATAGGATAATTTTCACAGCTTTATCTTTTCTTTTTTATATCTATTCTCCAGTTCTTCTTCCATCTACAATGGCTGGATACCAGGTCTTCATTCTCATGGAAAGGGGTGTCTTTATTTTCAGGCACTTTCCAAAGATTGTCTTCAGTGGGAGCTGTCAGATGTCGATGGGTCTGGTCATGTACATAGGTGTTCAGCCTGACTCTCCAACTTCATTTAATCTGTCAGCAGACCAAATACTCCATCTACATGGTGGTATGTCATGTGACTCAGTCAGAGCTGCACGGTGGCTGCAGCAAATCTCACCCCACGGCTGGACACAGCTGCGGAGGCTGGCCATGCACTGGTGCTTGAGAATCAACCCAAAATTATTATTTCAGCTCTTGCATATATGCAGTTATATGGAGATTTTGGTCTGTGTCTTGTAGTTCTCTATGATTTGGAAAACTGGTGGTAGGCAAGTCAGCTATTGAAGATTCAGGGCTTCTTTGAGAGGGTCCTTTCCATCTTGAAACCCAAACTGTTTAAAACGGTTAAAAACCTGTCGTTGTCCGTGCCCTTGTGCACCCCCAGCCTGCTGGCTGGGAGGGTCAGGGGCAAGGCCCTTACTCTGTGTAAGAACTGCTCAGCAGTAACGAATAAATCCCTGTGTTGCCATCAACACTATTTGCAGCACAATATCCAAATCATATCCCTATACCAGCTACTATGAAGAAAATTAAATCTATCCCAGCCAAAATCAGCACAGTTACTGAAGCCAACTGTAGCTAGAATATCTGAAAAACACAGCACAGCAGTGTCTATGAAATGCAGGCAGACCTGTTTAAATTGAAGTAATAAGTACTTCACTGTAATTACTACTGTCAGAGTTTGCTAATCTTTACTCGTACTGAGCAGTACCTTTTTCTGTGAATAGAGACACTGCATTTAAACAGGAAGTTCTGCAGAATAACATGATAGAACAAGTGACAAGAAATTGAATAGAGAATTGTGAATACTATATAGTGAAGCATAATTCAGGAGACATGGGGATATTTATATGGTGCCCGAGATCTGTAAAGGTACCATAGACTATTTATAGCAGGAGCTAAAAACTACACCACATACAACTCAAAACAAGGTAGGAAGCCTTTGTGAGGTAACAAGCCTTTGTGAGGATTTTATGGTCTGAGTGCATGAAGACAAAAATACTGGAGGTGCTTTAGTTGCTGGAAAGTATCAGGGATCCTCTATGAGGCTCCTGGGAGTCCTCTCAGCAAGAAAGGAAATTACAGTTAGAGCCTTGTCTTTTTGCCTCAAGAATGAAAGAGTCAGGAGACTGTTGTGGAAGAATCTTTGATGGACAAAGAAAACAAACTAATTTTCTAGTTCCAGGTTCAAGTTATGGAGGTAGAAGTCAAAACAAAGACATCAACCTTACCCTATACTTCTGACTTTTAAACTAATCAGGTTTACCTGCCGCTGCTAGGAGGAAATAAAAGCAACCCATGAGATTAGCCTCAGAGCCATATTTGCGAGCTTACCTGAAAAGCAGCAAATCCTCAACTCCTGAATGAATTCCTTTTCCATAGCAGAACAGATATAAATATCAGCTCTAGTTTACCATCTAAGTAAGATTTTTGCCTCCATTTCTGTTAATATGATAATGCTTCAACACCTTTTAAATTAGAATCATAGAATAGTTAGGGCTGGAAAGGACCTCAAGATCATCCAGTTCCAACCCCCCTGCCACAGGCAGGGACACCTCACACCAAACCATCCCACCCAAGGCTTCATCCAACCTGGCCTTGAACACCGCCAGGGATGGAGCACTCACAGCCTCCCTGGGCAACCGATTCCAGTGCCTCACCACCCTAACAGGAAAGAAATTAAAGCCTTATTGTTAAGGAAAAAATATTAAACCAGTTTTAATAATCAAAAAGTATGATATTTGAATTTGCCATGGCAACAGGAAACTTTCCTCAGTTTCCTAATCATCATAGCAAGAAGAAAATATCGTAGAATCATAGAACCACAGAACTGTCAGGGTTGGAAAGGACCCAGGTTCCAACCCCCTTGCCATGGGCAGGGGCACCTCACACTAAATCATGTCACCCAAGGCTCTGTCCAACCTGGCCTTGAACACCACCAAATATATGTTTCCTGATGGCTGCAACTTTGCACAGTCAAATACCTCATTGGAAATATATTTTTGGTGACTAGAACAGTTTCTTTGGCTTTCTGAGGGGCTGTGGTGTCATTAATGCTAAATAACATTTCAGCGATATCCAGAAAGTAAAGTTACTTTTCTTGGTTCGTTTTACCACTGCTCTCCTTTCTTCAGAGTCAAACACCACTGGCTTGTAGAGGAAGTAAAAGAAGGCTAAGTTAAAGTTTTTTTATCTTTGTGAGACTGAATGTTATTCAGCACAATGCATTGATCCTTAGTATTGGAGAAGAACAGGAAATTGTGGGTTAAACAAAGCCAATTGACCTGAAATGACTTTGCATTAAAAAGAAAAGAAAATAATAATCAAGCAAAACCACCACCAACAAAACCACAAAAAAACCCCCCACAACCCAACCCCCCCCCCCAAAAAAATAAAACCCACAAAAAACCACAAACAAACAGAAACAAAACACCCAAAAAAGCTTTTCCTTACTTTTACAGTGACTGTGAAGTTTTGTAGTTTGATTCTCTTAGACCTTTTGGATGGTCTCCACCCACACACTCTGTGGATCTGTGCAGATTGTGGTCACAAAGTGTTAGGACCATTTTACTGAAACTACAGGAAAATTCTTGAAACCAGTATACCCAGAGTGCTGACAAATGAACAAGACAACCAGCATGACATGGAAAAACAACACTTGTCCTCTGTGATTTTTTTAAGAGTTCTGGCTTGCAGGAGCAGTGGGCATGAGCTATTCAGCTGAGGATGTGAGTTCTAAGAAGACAGAGTATCTATCTTTAACTTTCATCAGTTTCCTGACTGCACTGAGGAGTTTTCCTTATGCATAGAAAAGGCAACGTCATTTATCCTTGACTGAGAATCACTGATACATTTTAACAATGGAATTAGCTATTCATTGCATCACAATGACTTGCTCTCTGTAATTTGCCATTAATATGCTTCTACTTGAACAGTGCAAAATGTGAATTAAATTGCCACGGGGAAAAATGATGAAACTATTCTTTGATTCCATTTAAAAGTGGACAGTTACAGTCTCTTTGCTCATAATAATGTTCATCCCTCTCTTCCAAACAATTGCACTTTAACTTGTCTTAATTCTCTTTTTAACTCATGAAAAATGAATTGGAGTGTGCAATGTGACCTTTTTGCCACCTTTAAAATTATAATTTATAAATATTTAAATATATAGTATGATTATCTTTATTTTACATAATTATATTTATTTATTTTATATAACTATAAATTTATAAATATAATTCAAATATAATTTCATAATTATAATTTAAATGTGGAAATAAAAATTGACAATGCTTTATAATTAAGCCTTCCCTCCTTCCCCTGCCCCACAATGGAATGGTTAGGACAATACTAAGGATTCAGTCGAAGTTAGTACACAAAAAAACAAAACAAACCCGAACAAATGAAAAAATAACCCAAACACATGAATAGGAGGATCATGCTGAAAAGTCATTTTTAATATATTGCCTAGTCCAAAGCATACCTCTGGCATATGTCTAATACTATACCTCTATAGATTGTAGTGCTTCCAAGAATATACACCGTTTTCTACAGTCTGACAAACATAGATAAACTTTGCTGCTCTCATAGCTGGTCTCTGTCCTCATGAAAGACAACTACTTAAGTCATTTAAACAGGAAAACATTCTTAAATCTGTGACTCCACCAGCTGTTCACCTCTTCTCTGAAACCCAGGAAAGAGAGTACTCCATAGTAAACTGTAAAATGCAAGTGTTCAAAATACATAAGTATGTTTTTTGAATAAGATGACTTATATTGATGATGTTTTATGCATGTTTTTTCCACTCTCAAAATGTTATTTGTTATACATTTGTAAAGATCTGAGGCTTTAGAGTCCTTTTTATGTGATATTTTTATGTGCATTGCTAAGTGGTCTGGCTGGGAACAGGATTATGTGATCTGTATTGCTTTTTCACTATCATCCTTACAGTTGTAAATTCAACTTATTGTATGTGTGCTACCATATTCCAGGATACAAAGCAGATAAGCTTCCCCTATTCCCTGGCACCAAACTCTCCATCTTGCTGCAAACACAGGGAAGACTGGGTTCTAGGTATGTCCTAACATGTTCTGGCTTTCTCATGAACTTCATGGATATAAATGTTCTCTCTATAAATCACTTCTTCTTGCTCTAACTTCTGCTTAACAGGATACACGCCTTTTCTAGTTCTTCTAGTTTTCTGTCCTGCAGTGAGTCAAATATTTTTCTGGTGGTGGGCAACACAATATTAGAATAAATCCACCTATATAGTATTATTATTTATTTCTTTTTATCTGCTCCTTTTAGAATGCAGAACACAGAGTGGACATGGCAAATAAGTCACTTTTATCAGCGAACATACCTCCATATTAAATCTATCATTCATTCTGGAATCTGCAGGCATCTGAAAATATGCCTCATGTCAGTGCCATCGCAGCCTGGAGACACACTGCAAAGCAGGGAAGAGATTGACTTTCAGATAGCTATCTGTTTGTGATAATAGTACAGAAGCAGTGTCAGTCAGACTCCCCACATCTGCTCCAGCTAGGAAAGAAACATGGCCTAATAATTTTTATGGCTAGTGTGAGTATATTGGGCAGAACCCCAGCTGATAAGCAAATGTGATGATATCGCTCTCTTTCTCTCACTATATGTTCATAATATATTATCCTAAATACCCTGTTGTCTAAAACTATTGCAGGATATAAATGCAATTTTGTTCCTTCTGAGTGCCTCAGGATCATCAGTGGCTTCCTACATAACTACTGAAAAGTTATCCTTTTCAGGTCACATATTGACTCTTCTTTTGCCCCATGGAGTATTAAATGTCTGCAGTTTCACAGGTCCTGCACCTTTGCATAGGGAAGTGCCCAGTCTAAGAACCTCAGTAGTGGCAAACAAGTCAAGAAGAGCATTTTGATGTGCCTCTTAAGTCTGTATCTGTTAATATTTACTCTGACAAGCAGGGAGAGGCCCTAATTTCCATTTCATCTGAACCAAACCACAACACTATGCAGTGTTTCATCTCCTTTGTGACCTTATTTATGCTCTGGCATGTTTTCTTATCTAGAGCTAAATGCCCTTCAAACAGAATTCCCTTGTCTGCCTTTCTACCAAGATGCATGTGTTAGCTATCATTTTACAAAGGGCAAGGGAGAAAGCTCAGTTTTGCTTTTTGGCCTGTGCACCATTCTCCACACTTGCTTACGTTAGTTGTGTCCCTCACTTGCACAGCAAACTCCTTCACATGTATATCCATTTCTTGAGAACTCACTGACACGTACCTTGCCCCATAGGGTACACAATGGCATTAGTCACTCTTTTGGTTACTTGCTGCAAATCACTTAAAAACCACCCTGTAACAGCAGATTGCATAAACTATTCAGTTATTCTTCCCTGCATCTACTCATTGGAAGAAAAACAAACCCAACCCTAAAATCTGCTGCCAAATGCTTAACCACAGTGGATCAACAGGGTTCCAGTGATTTAAATGGAGGTTTGATCACATCACAGGTCTGAGGCCTGATTATCTTGGTAATCCATCACACAAAACCTTAACAATTACATTATGCAAGATTTTTTCACCTTCATTTTCATCTCTAATGGAATTGGACAAGCTTTTGCTTCTAGGAGGTTCCCACGTGAATCTGAATTTTAAATCTATTGGCTTCAAGTATTCAGATTTATTAGAAACCACTTGGTATGCTCCTATATGAGTCTAAACCATAACATAATAGCAGTTTCATATTCAGAATACTGGTTTTTATGGCATATCTTTTACCAAGGCTGTCACTGGCAGATCTCTAACCATTTTGTAATTTCATTCAGGGTTAAATTTGCCTTTGTCATTAACTACAGGCTGCATAAATTCACTAGGATCCTTTAAAGACTGTAAGTACAGGCTGAGTGAATCCATCCTCTCTGAAGCATCTCCTGAGCATGTGCCCTGTCAAAAAAACCCTTGAGGCTTCGACATTTTTACATAATCCATTTTTGTCTAGTATTGCTGATTTCCTGATTAGCTTTCCTTTAAATTTATGAAATACCTCTAGTTTTTAGTGCAGGACTTCTTACTGATGTCGTTATCTAGACAAATAGAATTTTGATACAAGCCAGAGCACAGAGCTTCTTTAAAGCCTTTCTATTTTATCTGGCGTGCAAGTACAAGGCAGTACATGAGGATGCTCTCACAGTACATTTGTTTGGCAATGACTAAGGTTAACCACAGACAGCAGTTTGGTACAATATAACAATTTTGACCAATACAGAGAGGAGCCTTGACTTTCTCCTCAGCAGAATGTCTCAGGGAGAAATATAATTAATTCAGTCAACAGCTCAAAGAGACACTCAGCTTATTAGGTTTTGTGGTTTTTTTTAATACTCTTTCTTCTTGCCAGTAATAGTTTCTGATATTATTAATAGGTAAGTTTCACACACAATGCAATTATATGTCACTAACAACATGGATGACCAGAATGGCTAAAATTGACTTAACCAACTTCCGTAATCACTACCATACTCCTGAACTGTTTAGGAAGATGTATGCAGATTCTAAGATGGTCTTTGTACTGCTTTGCCTCTTCTGTAGAACAAGCTGGCTGTGCATCTCACTTCAGTGGATGCTGGTTGCAGAGAGATCCTGTGCTAACAAAGGCCATAGAATAGTTGTCCTATTTGCCCTACTGACTAATTTAATGAATCAGAAGTCAGAATCTGATTGATTTTTGAACCTCTAAAAGCTTTCCATGGGATATGATCATAGAAGACTCATACTTACCATCAGGAGGTTAGCTTTTCATGACACTTCTCATGCTTCTACCAGATGCAATTAGAAGACTCCTAGACATATCTTTAAGGAAACATGTTAGCATTTGGCTGGCCCAAATTGGTCTGGTCTCTGAGATTACTTTTCCTAATGATATTCAAGGACATAATGAATAGGGACCTTCATAAGCAATTAAATAGTAATAGATATTCTGAAAAACAATTTTGTCTTCTATAATGTGGAAAGAAATAAAATTGAGACGAAATACTGTAATCAATTAGTGGATATATCCACCATTACTTCTGAACAAACCATACAAGTATTACTAAGCAGTAACTCTTTATTCCAATACTTGAAATGGCTTAGCCAAATTGCAGGGAGAAATTATTTATCAATCTTACCCTATGCTTTCTGAATAGGTGCTTCCATGCACTCAGCAATCCCAGACCTGTTAAGAGTGTTTAATTTTGTTTTAGCTTTTTAAGGGAACATGAACAAAAGCAAGGAAAACAGAAAAAGTATACGGAATTTATTTTAAAGCGATTTCTATTATTCTTACCATGTCTTTTGTTTCCTTATTCCTAATTCAGTATTTTTAAAGTTTTTACTATTAAAAATTAGAGAAACAAACAAACCAACCAAAAACAGTACAGCTGGGGAGAATATGTTTTATTAAAATTCTGAACTAACAAGCAAACACCTTACTGTAACATTTCATCTGCTTATGTGATGAACATCTGTGACTTCTTGGCAGAGAGGGTAGATGCAGTATGGAAGGCCTCCAAGTTCAAATGTGGTCTTTTGTTATCCCTTCTTATTCTTCACTTATTCTTCCCTTCTCATTCACAATTTTTTTCATGGACCCTTCTCTTCCTGTGATTATACTGGTGGCTTCAAGAGGCAATTATCAAGACTAAGAAGCTGTTTTGAGGTAGTAGGGAAAGCACTTGCAGAGGTAAAAAGCTGGATAGAAAGGAGAATACAAGAAGTGCATAATGTCAAAGGACTGATGATGGAGTATCACAGACACTGGACATAGATCTAATGCGGTTCACAGCTATTTGGAAAATAGGCACATAAAAGCAAGAGAGCACTGAGAAATTCCTGAGGATCTCACAAAGATACTTCTGTTTAGTAAAAAATGGTACACAAACTTTTTGTTGAAAAGTACTATTTAGTGTATGAATGGAGGAATGAATTTACTTATTTATTCAGTTTGCTAGATTTTTTTATTATTTTTTTTCCTAAATGCAGTTTAAGGAAAGGCAGAATTATTGTGCATACAGGGTCACTTGGAGAGGAACTCAAGAGCGGAACTCTTGTGCAATCTCCTTGTCCAGGTAGGGTCAGCTGTGAGATAAAAACAGATTGTTCATCCAGGTGGAATTGTCTTCCTTGGAGTCAAGGCAAGATGATATTTTCAACAAGACTGATATTTAAGCTGACACCAGTAATTCTGTCATTTAAAGAGCCTACTAGTCAATATAGACCTTGAGAAACACCTCCTTTTAAAATAAAATTATAAATGTGACTATAATATAAAAAGTTTTGATTACTTTTAATATGAATTATTTGAAAAAAACCCTTTAATTTTACATTAGTAGGCATAATTGATCTCTGTCACAGAGGAATATATGGTAATCTACCTTAAAATTTGTCAGTTGTAACTAAATACAAGATCTGAAACTTCTTTTTATAATTTCCTTTTTAGAACTTTTTAGAATATAAGCCTAGATTGAAATGTAATAAAATAGTTCATGTGTTCAAATATAAAGGGGAAAATAGTCTGTGTTTGTGTAAGACTGACTGACTGAAATAGAAATGGAAATTGAAGTAAGCTGTAGCTCATAAGTGATGAGGTAAAAAGAGGTAGACATGATTGCACAGTAGTTGGTATTGAGTTCAAAAAAGGCATTTAGGAACACAGTGTTTAATCAGACCTTCCTCTCCTGCTTTGAGAAGTTACATGGCACAATCAGCCATGTAACTGAGATAAATAATGCAGGTGGGCACTCTAATACATTTTAAGCAGCTGTCTGTGGGAAAGATGTTTATTTCTTCAGATACTTTCAAACTAAGATCCAAGCTGCAAAATCTTTTGCCTTTGCTTTATGATCATGAGTTTGCTCATGTCCAACAGCATAAGAATTATTTCTTTTTGAAAATTATGGAAATTTATTTCCAGTGATGTCCAACCTTCCTGGCCTGCCTTGTCACCAGTCTTGCACAGGGGCTCTACTCTATTGCAAGAAACATTCTACTGTGTATAAAGGGAAGTACTCTGGGATCTCAGATACAGTAGTGATGGAAAAACGGTGACCACTCAAAGTTTTTGAGTTTCATCCACTGATCATGGTAGCTCAACTTTCTCTGACCCTGAGCCTAACATAGAAACAACCATCTCTGGGGCTAAGCCTGCTAAAATTCAACAAGATAGGACTGGCAAGATTTTTAACTAGAATATATAAGATCTGTAACTTGTCAAGAATGTTAATAGACTTTAGTCAGCAAGGAATAAAATAGACATGACAGTTTTTAGCAAACATCTATTTCTTTACTTGACAAACTACAGCATTTTCTGCCATGTGCTCAGGCACATTCTCAAAATTCTTTGTAGCTTTCTTGGAACCCATAAAAAGAGGTGGTGTTCATTTCCCCCTCTACTCCCAGAGATTAGAGGGTTTGTGTTTACCCTGCTTTGACAAGACCTTCCAGTTTCAAATCACTGTCATTATGAAAATAAAGGGCAGCCATTGCTAAGCCTGTGGAAACACAAGATCTCCTGAATATAATCCTGCTGTGCTGAAAATGAATAAACTTATTTAAACAAGCAAGTGCTTCACTAGGTACTGTTACAGAGTTAGCAGCACTTTTGACTCTTGTAAAAGCATTTATCTCGGGGCAGAATATAATTCTTCTATAAATAGCCATTTGTTAGCTACCGGATTTCCACCCCTCCCCCCACCCCTCCCCCCCAAGACATTGCCTTTGCTGTTATAGGTAGCTCTGGTACATATAAGAAGTGTTGATGATTATGGGAAATGCAGTGATTAATAACACCTTCTGTCAAACCAAGTTGTCAATTATATGTCCATGGAAACATAGCTGTTTGAAAAAAGAAGGAAATAAAAGGAAAGCTCCTGTGCATGCTGAGGTCTCTCCTTTTGCTCAGAGCTTAGAAAGGTCAGCTGATCTGAGGCAGCTTTTGGAGCTGGGCTGCCCTCAGCCTCCTGCCCTTGGTGATCCTCACTCAGATTGACTATCATCTTCTCTGCTCAAGGGGCTGCTCCACAGTCCCAGGCAAAGTATTTTGAAGTTTGTTCAGTTACAGGCAAAACTTCACAAATTTCCGTACTAACAGAACAATCATTTTATGGGATTTTTGACTTGCTGCATATCTCCTGAATGCCTTCATAAGATCAAACCTCTTGAGTCTATGTATTGGACAGTATCACAAAATACTTATAAAATTGATAAACATAACTAATATCTTTAAATACTCTTCAACAGTTTGGCTGGAGTTTGACCTTGCTGAATATTTTTCAGAAGTCAGTGCACAACTAAGACTGCATGAAGCTGATGAAGGTAACAGGTAAATTGTAAATATACCCAAAGAGCATTTTACAATTGCCTGGTGAAATCTATCTACTTAGGACAATTTACATTGACCAAAGAATTGTCGTTGTTTGGTAGTTTCTTTGAAAAAGGTTTCACCTTATACCACAATAAATGAATAAATACATAGAAATTGATGGTGCAGATGAGTTCAGTAAAAATTAAGTCTGTTCATGAAAGTATTGTTGTAAGCGAAGACAGTGAATTTAGAATAAGAAGTATCCACAGCAAGTTTTGCTTTGATGTGGTAATTCGATGAAAGGAAAAATGCATGATTAGATTTTAGAAGATTAGAAGGTGAAGAAAGATTTAAATCGAATACTAATTCAGTTTGGAAAGCCTTGAGGAAACTACGTCTTTCATGTAAACATTCTTTTTTTGAATTAGCAAGGTGTTTCATCTGCCAGATGGGCATACTTGAAGGAAAGAGTTTACACAGAGAGAACAGGAGCAAGCCTTGTCTTTACCCTTTGTGCACCCCTTAGCTGTGGTACCATGCCATCATTCAGCATAAGCAGTCACAGTTTGAAGCCAGTGAGGAATTCAGTGTTTGTGAGAAGACATGGAGTGATTTTAAGCTGCCAAGTGGCTAAACGGAAAGAAACTATCTGGAGCTGAGCCTGCTTGCATAGGTGGGTGGTGAAATTTACAGCCAGTATGCTCTAAGCATAAAGAATGGAAAAGGCTGTAGAAATGGAAAAGTCTAATTAGAGACTCACAGAGACAAGACACTAAAACACACATTTTTGTCAGGAGAAAGTTTCTCAGAAAAGAGTTCTCTCTAGAATTTATTGAAACCATTGTGTTTCTCAACTAATTTTAGAAATCCTTTTGATGCTTATTCATACATCTATGCCTTTAACAGCACACAAAATAGGAATACTTATAAAATTAATTATATCAAATAATAACAGCATTTGGCATTATCATATTTGCTTTTAATTGTCAAACATCAAATACCTTTAAGATATTTTGGCCTAATATTTGATAACTTTATTGTGCAAGATGATTGCTACCTTCATAGTCAACCCCATAGATGATCATGTAACATTTGGTTATATGAGCTGACAAACTAATGGTTCAGTTAAGCTGTGAGTAAGCAGAAAAACTGAATTTAGAATGAAGCAACCAAAGTGTCAATAAGTTTCAATCTATGCAAATCAAACTATATTTGTTTTTATTCCCTTTCATTTTAACTGTGATGAGTGAGGTGAAGGTAAGTTTCCAGTAACTGGCTGTTGAAAACAAAGTAACTGGGCAGCCAAGGAAGCCAGTGGGCAAGAAATTACTTTTCATTTCTATCTGGCATGATTTGATTAATTTGTCAATGACTAGGTCCAAACATTGCAGCTAGATCGCACTTTTTCTGATTGTTTCTGCATAGTTTTCAATAATGTTACTGATAATAGAAAAGTAACTTGTCACTTACTTAAGGAACCTTAAACAGATCTGACCTTTGTCAAGTAATAAGAAACTAAACTCAGCCTCTATGAGTTATCATAAGGTACAGACCCAACAACTGAATCATCTGAAAACAGTTAAAAACCTGTCTCTTATTTGGTCTCTTAACGATTTTTTTGAGAACTGTATTTAGGATTATTAGTAAAGAATACTTAGAAAAATCAGGAAATGAACAAACAAAAAGCCAAAAATAACATAAATAACATTAATTTATTGTAATTTGGGTGATAACAATCAGTAAATAATCAAACTAAAATAATTTAATCTTCACACATAATCAGACAAAGCACCACACAGAAAGTAAATATTGAGCTTCTATTTCTCATGCTATACAAAATAGTACATTTCTTCTTCTAAGGTATTCTAATTTACCTGGAAAGCTAGTGGCTCTTGTTTCTCAGGAGCATTGTTCCCACCAGTTACCATACCAAAATCAGCCCTGGAAAGAAGAAATACCAGCAGAAATGAAGCACATTTAATGCAAATAAAAAAATGTCAAACTTTTAATTTAAACCTTTGTCTAAGATTTAAATAGGTTTATGGGATAATTAATGATCTGTTCTATTTTTCAGTTCTCTTTTGTAATGTGAATTCAATGCCACTAAATTGGGTAGGGGGAGGTGAATGAGAAATCTGACATTTGAAACACTTCATATTATTCTCTCAAAATAATCTATGGTAAGAAGTATGCTTCTAAATTGGGTTCTCTGAATTGATATTCCAGAACTATCTTCTCTATTAGTAGTTTATGGAATAAAATTTCTAATATAAAAGCAGTGAATAAGCCAGTTGAGGTCTTCTGTTGCAGCAAACAAACATCAATGAATATTGGTTTATCTGAGATCATGGCATGGTTTGGGTGGGAAGGGACCTTAAAGCTTATCTAGCTCCAGTGCCACCATTGTGGGCAGGGACACCTTCACTAGACCAGGTTGTTCAAAGCCCTGTCCAAGCTGGTCTTGAACACTACCAGGGATGGGGCATTGGCAACTTCTGTGGGCAATATGTTCAAGTGATTAATAACCCTTATAGTGAAGAATTTTTTATATGTAATCTTAATCTACCCTCTTTCAGTTTAAAGCCATTACCCCTTGTTCTATCACTACCTGCCTTTGTAAAAAGTCCCTCTCCAGTTTTCTTGTAGGAGGTCTCCTTTAGGTATTGGAAGGTTGTTCTAAGGTCCCTCCAGAGCTTTCCCTTCTCCAGTCTGAACAAGCCCAACTCCCTTAGCCTGTCTTCATAGGAGAGGTGCTACAGCCCTCCCTGATCATTTTGGTTGCCTCCTGGTGACTTGCTCCAACAGGTCCATATCCTTATGTTGGAGGCACCAGTACTGGATGCATGTTCTGCTGACAGGCAGAGTATGCAACGAAACGACCACACACACGCTGTCTAACATGCACAGTTTATTAAATAAGCACACTAATATGAATTAGGTATATGTCTTTATATAATGAGTAAGTATAATGAAGCAAATCAGAGAGAGATATAAGTAAAGCACAGAGGAAAATTACCAATGCATCAAACCGTTACTGTAGAGAGAACAGAAATTAAGTAGAAATACATCACCAATCAATAACAAATCATCATTCAGGTCCACACTCCAATCTGGGAAGCCCCATTGCAGCCCATGGCAGGAGCCTTAGGTAATAGCAGAAGTTCCTGTGTGGTGTATCCACCCATAGGTGAGGCTCCAGATTTGGCCATAAGAGGGTCCTGCTTTTATACCCTCAGAAAAACAACTGGCTTTATGACAGCTCTGTTACTGTTTGCTCACGGGGCTGTGGAGTTTCTCATTATCTCACTGTTGTCCGCACCAAGAGTATTGGCTAGTTGCCCTAACGCAGCCAATATCAAGGCCAATATGAAGAGCAGCTGCACGCCTATGTTTTCCTGCCTTTTTCTGACAAACAGTCACAATGATCATAAACATCCACTTTACCAAATACACTTTGTCGAAACCATACTTTGATATTTCTCTCAGTCATGAACAGGAATCAACTTTCAGGTTCCCTTCAGTGTGTCAACCACATGACACAGCTTGGTGTCATTGGCAGACTTGCAGAAGCTGCTCTCAGTCTCACTGCCCATGACACTGGAAAAGATGTTGAACAGTGTTGGTCTCCATACTGATCCCTAAAGTATATCACTGGTCACTGGTCTCCATTGATCATCAAGCTGTTGACCTCAAGACTTTGAGTGTGACCATCCAGCCAATTCCTTATCCCCTAGGATATGGAATGGTCCATCCATCAAATCCTTACCTCTCCAGTTTAGACAAGGATGTTGTGTAGGACAGAGTCAGATATTTTGCACAAGTCCAGGTAAGTGACATCAGTTGCTCTTTCCTTAACCACTAATGCTCTAACCCCATCGTAGAAGGCCACCATATTTGGCAGGCATGATTAGCCCTTATTAAAGTCTTGTTGGCTCCCACCAATCACCTCTTTATTCTCCATGTGTCTTATAATAGTTTCCAGGAGAATTTGTGACATGACCTTGCCAGGCAGAGAGGTGAGACTGACCAGCCTGTAGTTCCTTGAGTCTTTTTTTTCCCCTTTTTAAAAATGGGGGTTATATTTTTCCTTTTCCAGTCACAGGAACTTCACTGGACTTCTACGATTTCTCAAATATGATGGATAATAGCTTGTTAACTTCATCAGCCAGTTTCCTCAGGGCCCATGGATATACCTTATCAGGTCCCATGGACTTGTGCAACTTCAGGTTCCATAGATGGTCCCAAACCTCATCTGCTCCTACAACAGGCAGTTCTTCATTCTCACAGTCCCTGACTTTGCCTTCTGCAACTTGGGTGGTCTGGCTCAAGCACTTGCTGGCGAAAACCAAGGCAAAAAAGTCATACAGCCCCTCCACCTTCTCCATGTCTCAGGTAACTAGGTCTCCTTTGTCCTTCAGGAGAGGCAATACATTTTCCCTAGTCTTTCTTTTATGACTGACGTACCTGTAGAAGTTTTTTGTGTTGCCCTTGACATCTGGCCTGTTTTAATTCTATCAGAACCTTAGCTTTGCTAACCTGATTCCTGGCTGCTCAATTAAATACAGAGGTAATTTCTCTGTATTCCTTCCAGGTGACATGTCCTTGCTTCTACCTTCTGTACATCTCACCTTCTAATTTGGAAAATCTCAGTATTTTTACATCTGTTTCATACAAAATGAAATTTCTGCTGTCATTGTGTGGCATTCACCTTTAGTACAAACACATCAAGCAAAAGATAGTAGACAAAACATGACAATCACCTTCTTAATATAAAGAAATAAATATTTGCATGCCTATCAATGGCTATCAGTTTTCTTCCCAATGATTCATATCTGCACTGAACAATATTTTTTGGCTACAGTAGATATTTAAAAGATGTGAAAATGATTCTGCTTATTGATTTCCCTTCATACTTAGCAGATAAATCAATAGTATGTGAAGACGAGGCTCCATTAAAATGATTTCTGGTGACATCACTTTTGCCTGAAAGTTTCCACAATAACGACCCTTGAGTTTCTCTGCAAGAGGTCATTCAAACAAAGGAATGCAGTAAAATCATATTCCTCTTGTGGGCTTAAGCTGTAATTTCTTCTTTTATGTCTTAGTTAATATTTCTACTATGATGTAGGTACAATTTGTTCAGCTAAAAACAGAAAGGAAGAACACCTCTCCATCCCAGCCCCCCAAACAGGTACATTATTTCATTGTGCATGTTAAATAAATCCAGCTGACCTTACCTCTCAAACTTATGACTGCTACAGTCTATTACAAGAAAGCCTGTAATAATAAATGTCTCTCAGAAGGGCTATATATGCACAGTGGTATAGAGACACCAAAGATGTGCCATCCGTGAAATTGTTGTGGAAGCTGCAATGATTAATACCTAATGGCAAAACTTTTGCATGCTTTATTCCCTGAAAGATTTTTAACCAAAAAGATCCCTGAGAAGAGTCTTGTCACCGTATTTCACACAATCTGGGGTTTTTGTGGTTAACTCTATTTTACTGTTGTCCTGATTGCCATAATAGGTACCGCCTCTGGGATGAAGATCTTTTACTGCAAAGCACTCTAGAAAGATCAGAAGGGGATTCCACACACACAAAATTCTACAGCCTGTGTATGTGACACAGGAAGTGGCAGGAAGACACTGGAAACTGGAAGGGTGTAAAAGGATACTACTCAGCCAAAAAAAAAATTGTATCATGACATAAGTGCTACTGAAATTATAAGTTTTATGATCAAATTAAATTTAGAAATTCACATGAAAGGGTTATGGTGTGAGATGTCATTGCATTGTCTGTTGATTTTCTTAGTCAGTAGTGGATAATGCCAGTGCTCCTTGAAAGAGAGCTGTCTGGGGCTGGGATTGAAGAATTATGCTTAATCAAGTTTAAGTTGACCTCAGGTGACTACACACCTTTATGCTGCAAGACAAGCGGGTAGAAATTTAATTTTTTAACAGAAGAGACAGACTGGATTGAGATGTAGTTTAGGTAATCATATAGTCAAAGATGGCTTGGTCTGTGGAATTAAAATATTGTGGAGAAAGGATGAGGGAATAAATAAGCTTGGGAATAAGCTTGGAGGAGAACTAGGAGAAAATTAAATCATCAGGGAAGGGCAATATTTAATGAAAAAGAGAATGGTGGGCAGTACTGAAGGCAGCTGTCAGGTTGCAGAGATGAAGACAGAGTATAGGTTCAGGGACTTGGTTAAAAATAGGACATTAAAAATTCTGGGATGAGTACTTTGAATTGATCAATTGCAAAAGATACAGGGAGAGCTAACAGTTCTGAGCATGGAGCTGAGGGAATTGAAAACAGCATAGTAAATAAGAATAAAGATAAATGGGAACAGGAAGGTAAAGCGCTCTATGGAAGCAAATGGGCTAACATATGAGATTGTTTCTTTTTAATAGAAAACACCAAAGTAGGATTGTATAATAAAGATAGGGAAAAAAAAAAAAACACACCCAAACTTCCAATATAGGAAACTTAGGAGAAAAGTAATGTGACAGTGAATGAACAAATGGTCAGCAGATGTGATGAGATACAGTAAAGTGCATAGGTTGGATGTAATTTTTGAATCATTATCAAGATTGAAGAAAGGAAAAAAGAAAAATAAGCAAAGGAATAAGGTTATGTTAAATGTTTGCTAATTTTGTCTTCAAAGAAGCTATTAAGAATGTGTGAAGACACAGCAGGTAGGATTCAGAAGATTGGCAGAGATTTAAGTGTGTCTTATGATCAAAACATGATAAAAATCAGCCGCAAGCGGGATGGGAGCAATCAAGAATTTATGATGCTGGTAGACTACAGATAACAGAAAGCCCAAGTGACAGGGTCTGATAGATCAAAGAAAGTGCACTGGGATTGTAGAGGGGAAATTCAAAAACCAAAAGGTCTGGGAGAGTGGGAGATGGTAGAGATCAATTGATTAAATTCTCTCTGTGAGAAGAGAAAACCATCATGAAAATCTAGCATCAGTAGATACACCATCCCCTAGAAAAAATGGGAAAAATTACACCCAGTTAATTCCAAGGTGACAAAGTCGACAGTGCCTGTACAAACCAGAGGGAGTGTTGGGCTTCAGTGGCTTTGGCAAGTTCAAAGATCTCGGTAGGACCCCAGTGATCATCCTCAGATGTCTGAACGCATTTTTTGTACGCATCATTTCCTCACATGTGAATTTTACCCGACAGAAACAATGCAACTACTCTGGCTACTCTGATCTTTTTTCCTCATTCTAATGGGAGAAATCATCGGACATTTGTACAGCTGTCCTGCGTTCAGCAGTAGCAGTCATTTTTCTTCTTCTTAGTAGCTGGTGCAGTGATGTGGTTTTGACTTTCGGCCTGGGAACAGCACTGATAACACCGATGTTTTTAGTTGTTGCTCAGTAATGTTTACTCTGACCAAGGACTTTCTGAGTCTCATGCTCTGCCAGGGAGGAGGGGAAGGGGGGAGGAAGCAGAGACAGGACACCTGACCCAAACTAACTAAAGAGGTATTCCATACCACACCACGTCATGCCCAGTGTGTAAACTGGGGGCAGTTACCCAGAAGGGCTAACGCACTGCTGGGTCAGGCTAAGTATCAGTCAGCGGGTGGTATTGTATTCTCTTCCCTTGTTATTTCCCTTACCATTATTATTATTGGTGATAGCAGTAGTGGCTTGTGTTATACCTTAGTTACTGGACTGTTCTTATCTCAGCCCACGGGAGTTACATTCTTTTGATTCTCCTCCCCATTCCTCTGTGAGTGGGGGGAGGAAGGGGTGGATAGTAAGCAAACAGCTGCGTGGTTTCTGAGTGACAGGCTGGGCTTAAACCATGACATACAGCACTGAGAAAAGGTAGGAGCAAATGTAAACAACCTCAAAGCATCTGGGTCATTTTATAACTAGAACTTCATTTGGCCTCTGTGTAGTTACAAGACACAAAAGTGCAGTTTCTGTCAAATATGAGGGACTATTTTAAATTGCAACTTGTTCCATTTTTCCAACTATGCAACTCACAGTAAGTGGTCCAGAAAATTAACATTAAAATCTCTGCATGTAGATTTTTGATAAGCAGAAGTAAACATATTAAAATTATTAAATACAGTTACACAGAACAAAAAGATTGTAGGGTATTTGGTTTTGCTTTTGTTCCTTAATATGTACCTTACAAAGAAAGTTTGAAGAGGCAAAGTGTTATCCCAAGAAACTAGCACTATTTCCTTCAGGGAGAAAGATAATGCAAAACCAGTCAGTGGAAGCCTTCACTCAGTCTTCATGGGTTTCCCCAGAAGAAGGGCAATATTGCTTTGAAAGGTGGAGATCACCATCTCCTAGTTGGTACTTAGACGTCCTGTTAATGCCCTCCTATGATAGGGTACTACTTTTGGACTACAGCAATGCAGAACCTCCTGGAAAGGAAGATCTTACCAGAACTGTACAAGAGCAGCCATTCCTGTATGGCTCACCACCATTGGGTATAGTGTTGTGCTTCTGTAAACACTGCCCTATCAGCACCTAAGACACTCAGATTCATATGCTAGTCAAGAAAAAAAATTGTGATGTAACCGTTTTTCCCTTTAGGGAATTTCCTAGTGTGCCCCACTGTGCAATCAACTGGCTGAACTACTCAAAATGTTTTCTTGCTTGTTCACTTTTATTTCCCCCACTTCCTCTGAAATAGCTGGTATTGGCTAATCTAGCCTGGCAAATCCCACGTGCTTTATCTCATGAGAGATCTGGTCTTACTATGGGGTTACACATTATATGAAAAGCTCATCTTATGTGACATTACATCTTACCGTTTGGCTTTCCTGCTGCACCAGGGCTGAAACAGTGGCTCAGCGGTTGTTCATTATTTTCGTCCCTTCTGGATAGTATGTAAAAATTGGCAGAGGATCTATATTATTAATTGAGGCAGAAAGGCACATCTTGCAATAGATATCTCTGTCTTGTAAACCAGGCAAAGAACCCTCCTCTCTGTGTGCCATACTCCATGGGGACCACTGGGTTTCCAACATCTCATCCAATATTTTGCTGATACCAGTCTTTCAGTGGCATCACTGCTCACTTGGTTGCATTTCTCTCTATTCAGACCCCCCCCCCCCCCCTTCCTCTGCCTGTTGAATTGCCATGGAGTGCAGTCTGTCAAATCTAGGCTGCTCTGGAATAGTTAGACACTTGCACAGATACCTCTGGTCTGGAAATTTGTCACAGTCTAGGGAAAAAAGGCAATCCTAGAACAGCAAAATGGATGAATGAGCTCTTTAAATCCTCTCCTTACAAGCTACATTCTGCAGTAGAGGTGAGTGAAGGTGTTGTCCCCGTCCTAAAGTCCCAAGCATCCCGGTAGCCAGTGACCTTCACCAGCATTTTCCTATTGCCATGATGTTTTTAGGGTGCATAATGTTGAACATAGCCTGCACATCTTTTGGGGATCATGCCTTCAGTTGTTAGTGAGGTGCCTGCTCAGTTCTGGGTCCTCAAATAACATTATGCAATCGAGTAGAGTTGAGTCAACAAAGATTTGTGATGGGACAAGGCTGTTAATCTAGCATTTTGGCTTCTTCTGTTGTCAGTGAGGCTGCAAATGGTGTTGCCATCTGCTTCCCTCTGTGTTTTCATCCAGGCTAGAAGGTATGCCCTTGAGAGATTTTTTTTTAAAAAGAGAAAGAAAAAAAAGGACCAGCTTGATTTCAGGCTGCAGCTTGAAGTTTGTGCCAGTCATTGGCAGAACACTTTGCTTGTAGGCAGTCATGGGGTGTTAAGACAAATGGCTATTCTACTATGGAATATATTTTCCAACAAAAATGCTGGGATACAGCCACGAGACTCTCTGGAGGTTTTGAATGTTCTCCTTTTCTTCTTAGAAACACATTTCTTCTACTGGCAGAAATATATTTGCAGTCTTTCCATTTGATTGAGGGAGCTCAGAGACTATTTTTGGCACTTTTTTTTTTTTTTAATTAGCATTTAAAATTCCATTAGAAGAGGTATGATTGCATAGAACTATATATTTTTTTCCCCCTTAACAATGTTACTGCTTTTTATGACCTGTTTAATTGCACACATTGTAAGAAACACAAGAGTCTTGGGAAGAGATTTTCTAGAAGCCAAGTTCTCCATCTTTTTTAGCTAAGCTGTTGTGTGAAATGCATCAAGATTAATGCAGAAAAAAAACAGCAACAAAAAAAAAAAAAATATTTTTTTCACCAAAGTTCAAACGAAACATCTGAACCAAATAACCTGTTGCAAACTAAGATAACTTTCACAGAATCACAGAATCCCAAGGGTTGGAAGGGACCTCAAAAGATCATCTAGTCCAACCCCCCTGCAAGAGCAGGGTAACCTACAGTACATCACACAGGAACTTGTCCAGGCGGACCTTGAATATCTCCAGTGTAGGAGACTCCACAACCCCCCTGGGCAACCTGTTCCAGTGCTCTGTCACTCTTACAGTAAAGAAGTTCTTCCTGATGTTAACGTGGAACTTCCTATGCTCCAGTTTACACCCATTGCCCCTTGTCCTATCACTGGATATCACTGAAAAAAGCCTAGCTCCATCATCCTGACACCTACCCTTTACATATTTGTAAACATTGATGAGGTCACCCCTCAGTCTCCTCTTCTCCAAGCTAAAGAGACCCAGCTCCCTCAGCCTCTCCTCATAAGGGAGATGTTCCACTCCCTTAATCATCTTTGTGGCTCTGCGCTGGACTCCTTCAAGCAATTCCCTGTCCTTCTTGAACAGAGGGGCCCAGAACTGGACGCAATATTCCAGATGCGGCCTCACCAAGGCTGAGTAGAGGGGAAGGAGAACCTCTCTTGACCTACTAATTACAATATGAGCTTTATATAAAGGTTGGGAGGAGATAGATTTTTTTCCTCACTCTACACTTTTGAGATTTTACTGCCCTTTGCTGTGCACAAATGTAGAACGACAATTCTCTGTGTGTGCACAGAAATTGACTTTTGTTAAGCCAACAGAGCCCTATTGAGTAACCCATATGCTGGCAATCACTGGGTAGTGACTTACCAGAATCCTTTCCCTGAGTGCATTGAATCAGGACCTTGAATATCAGTCTCTTGAACCTAATATGAATTTCAATGAACGGTATTTCCAAAATCTTAAACAGCTCTAATTTTCAAGATACTAATTTTTAAAAGTAATTCAAAATTAATTCACATTAGGCTTTGGTTATACAAGATTGGCATCACATTACTTAACTGCATATCTCCTGTTTTTCCCTCTTGTATAGTAACTTTTTAATTTACCAAAACCTCAAGCATTGTATTTTCTGGATTTACCAAAACCTCAAGCATTGTATGTTCAGCATTATAGCAACAAGGTATCTTTGCCTGGAAGGAAGATCTCAGGAAAATAAAAACAAACATGAAAAAAGCCTAGATAATTTTGCCCATTTTAATTTTTTTTTAGGAAATAATGTAAATCAGATTTTCATCTCATGCAAATTTGTATAAGCTCTGCATGTATGATTGTTGCACATTCCTGACTTAACATAACTGGCCCAGCACTGCCACAAAAGAACATAGGGAAGAAGGATCTCTAAGTTAATAGCTTGCTACAGTACATGCTCTAGTCCTCATTTTTTGAAATGATTGAGACATGTCCAACGCAAAATCCAGCTGAGGAGGAAAAAGATTAATTTTCTATGTGTACACAATGAAGTACCACTGACATAAGCAGAGTTTTAATCATACAGCTGTTCTAACCTGACTCATCAACCTAAACTGTTACTGATCATTGAATTGCAGGCAACCACAAAAGCACATAATTAATTTGTTTTCCATAAATTGATATAGACATGATGATCACAGACACTTTCTTAAATTTTTAAGTATTTTCATAATCTCTGGCTCAAAGTTCTTCTAAGAGGAAGGAACTGGGGTTTAATCTTTGCAGTCTTCACGTAGGCTACATAATGACAGTTTAAGGCATAAAGGAAATGCACATCACTTCAGAAAAAAACCTGAGAAAGGGAAAAAGGAGGCAAGAATGGCTAAACGGTTAGGGAAGGTAAATCATTTGAACTGAGTAGTAGCTTTCAGAAAATCTAAGGTTCTCAGCAAATGAGAAAAACAGAATGCAGGTGTTAGTGAGCTGAATGTAAGAGACACAGTAAAAGGCTTTGCTTGAAAAGCATTTACCAGTATTTTCATACACTTAATACATTGTTCCTCAAATACATTAGGAGTAAAAAACCTTCCAGAAGATCTCTAGAGTCAGTAGGTAAAAGGAGCACTCAGAAAAAAAAGGGCCAACCAGAAAACTAAGTTTATTTTCTGCCCTTGTATTCAGTGTGGAAGAGCTTAGGGAGGTTCCCACACTGGAACCCTTCATTATGAGGTATTCACTGAAGATCTGAATTAAATTCAAGTGTCAATAAATGTTACAAACAAAACAAACTGAATAAATCAGCATTTCCCTAAGAATTCAAAAGGAGCTCAAGAATGAGAATGGTGAACAATTGTCAGTGGTATATAAAGTATCATTTAAATCCACTTTCATACCTGAGAACAAGCAAGGAGCACATACAGTAAATATTACAGTTATTCACGATATATACCATGAAAGATCCAGGGAACTACAAGCCATTAAATGTAACATAAAACCAGCAAATCAGGAATCAATTTGATTTTTTAAAAAGAAAGTCCTTAATGTGTATGACAAATTTTGCTGAAAAAAAAAGGTTTTAATGTGAAAACAAAAGATGTAGCTGCAAATGTTGGCCTGGGAATACCACAAAACTGTATCTGGGGAAAAAAATAGACAAATATAATTTAATATATTTTGTAATACATATGGCTGAAAAAAAACAGTTATTTTGCGTATAGAATAAGGGAACTACATTGAATAATGTAGCTGAAGAGTGAGATTTGGGGTTATGATGTGTAGTTCAGTTACCTTCCACAGTGCAGAGAGAGAAAAACAAAACCAAAAAACAACAACCTGAACATAGCATGTTAGAAGTTATTACAGAAAGAATAGAGAACAAATAGAAAACATTTACGCTCCTGTGTAAATCCATACCACATAGAATCATAGACTCATAGAATAGTTAGGGTTGGAAAGGACCTTAAGATCATCTAGTTCCAACCGCCCTGCCATGGGCAGGGACACCTCTCACTAAACCATCCCACACAAGGCTCTGTCCAACCTGGCCTTGAACACTGCCAGAGATGGAGCATTCACAACCTCCCTGGGCAACCCATTCCAGTGCCTCAACACCCTTACAGTAAAGAACTTCTTCCTTTTATCCAATCTAAACTTCCCCTCTTTATATTTGAACCCGTTACCTCTTGTCCTATCACTACAATCCCTAATGAAGAGTCCATCCCCAGCATCCCTATAGCCCCCCTTCAGATCCTGGAAGGCTGCTATGCAGTCTCCACACAGCCTTCTCTTCTTCAGGCTGAACGGACCCAACTTCCTCAGCCTGTCTTCATACGGGAGGTGCTCCAGTCCCCTGATCATCCTCGTGGACCTCCTCTGGACTTGTTCCGACAGTTCCATGTCCTTTTTATGTTGAGGACACCAGAACTGCACGCAATACTCCAAGTGATGTCTCACGAGAGCAGAGTAGAGGGGCAAGGATCACCTCCTTCGACCTGCTGCTCATGCTTCTTTGGATGCAGCCCAGGATTCGGTTGGCTTTCTGGGCTGCAAGCACACACTGAAGCCAGCTCATGTTCATTTTCTCATCGACCAGCACCCCCAAGTCCTTCTCCGCAGGGCCGCTCTGAATCTCTTCTCTGCCCAACATGTAGCTATGCCTGGGATTGCTCCAACTCAGGTGTAGGACCTTGCATTTGGCATGGTTAATCTTCATAATCTTCATCAGCCCACCTCACAAGCGTGTCAAGGTCCCTCTGGATGGCATTCCTTCCCTCCAGCATATCAGCTTAACCACACAGCTTGGTGGCATCAGCAAAGTTGTTGAGGGCACGCTCAATCCCACTGTCCATGTCACCAACAAAGACGTTGAACAAGACCGGTCCCAACACCAATCCCTGAGGGACACCACTTGTTATTGGTCTCCAGCTGGACACTGAGCCATTGACCATAACTCTTTGCCATGCGGCCATCCAGCCAGTTCTTTATCCACCAAGTGGTCCATCTATCAAATTGATGTCTCTCTGATTTAGAGACAAAGATGTCAAGCGGGACAGTGTTGAACGCTTTGCACAAGTCCAGGTAGATGACATCAACTGCTCTACCCTGTCTATCACTTCCGTAGCCCCATCATAGAAGGCCACCAAGTTGGTCAGGCAGGATTTCCTCTTAGTGAAGCCATGCTGGCTGTCACCAAGCACCTTGTTGTTTTTCATGTGCCTTCGCATGCCTTCCAGGAGAATGTCCTCCAAGATTTTGCCAGGCACAGAGGTGAGACTGAGTGGTCTGTAATTCCCTGAGTCATCCATTTTCCCCTTCTTGAAAATGGGGGTTATATTTCCCTTTTTCCAGTCATCAGGAACTTCAGCTGGCTGCCATGGTTTTTCACATATTTTCCATCCTCCTTACCTCCTCTACAAAAAGGCTCAAGAAGGGCAAAGAAGAAAAAAAACAATATTGAATACTTTCCTTACTTTGATGGAGTAGACAATGACTTATCCTACTGGAGAACAGACAGCTGAAGGAGAATTTGATAGAAGTCTGGAAAATCGTGCATGGCAAGAGCAAAAAGAGATTGATTATCCAATGTCTCTTCTAGCACAAGAACTAGGAGGCATCAAATTCAATTAGCTGTGAGCAGCCTAAAAAAAAAAAAAAAATGTAGAAAAGCAGCTTCTCTTACATCTCGTGTCTGAGCTGCTTGCTGAAATACATAGTGGATGCTAGAAGCTATAAGAACTAAAAGGAAACAAGTTCATGGGGAAGTAGTATATCAAGGTGAGGTAAAGAGATACTATCACCTCTGGTTCAGGAGGTACCTGAAACATAAGTTTTTGGAGGCTGTCCTGGGGAAATACCCCTTACAGAAAATCTTTCCAAGGCCGTTGAATTCTTCCCATGTTAAATAAATAATGTATTTTGACAGATCTTTTGTATGACATAATATCACTTTCCTCTTTACCTTATAATTTCCATCCTCACTTTAAAAAGTTAAGGACAACAGCAAATCAACTTTTTTATTTATTTCAGAGACCAATTAACAGAATCTTTGGCTGCCCGATTTACAAGGAAAGTTGTTCAGATATGCTTGCTGTTAAAGCTGGCAGGAGTGAGAGAAGAGCATAAGCAACAGTAACCAATAAAATGAGAAGTAAGTTTGAAAACATACTTTTTTCATTTCAAAAAGATAGCAAGGAAAATAATTACGTAATTGTTTAAAATAAAATATTAGTTAAAACAGTATTTTAAAACAAAGATCTAGAGAACAGGTTGTTCCAAGAAACCATGTAAATAGAACTGAATAAAAAGAAAAATTTATAATGAATACATGAAAAAGAAACATTTTGGAAATCTGTCTCATGTCATTAATTTCTGCAAAATATTTCTCTATTTGGAGCACATCATCTACACAAGCACATGTACAGAGTAGCGAACAGCATAATATTGGTAAGATGAAACTCGGGGACACAAATTGGCAGGCACATCCTGAAAAGTGCTGTCTTTTCTTGATTACAGCAGCTGCTGTAGAGCAGTGGACTCAGGTTGAAGTGAATACAGCAGGGCCTGATTGGTAAGTGAAGCTACTGGAAATGAATTGATGTCATTGCAAAACTAGCTGTCCTCCTTTGTCTGTTAAGACTATTGTCCAAGGGAATATCCTTATCTGTTTTCTGATATTTTTGAATTTTTTTGTTTAAAGTTTTCTGGCATTACTTTTTCATCAGTCTGTCTCTAGTTGACCACTTTTGCATAAATAGCTTTTCAATGAGAATTGAAAATCCTATGCCCCACAATTTGAATTTAACAAATTCTTTCTCATCAGTTAAAAACTAACTCATTCAAATAAGATTTACAAGCTTCTGAACAGAAAAACTGTCTTCAAATATTTCAGGAACACCTAACACACTCCAAAGTCTGCTGTGTTTCTTTCACCATAGATAAGTAATTAAAGTTACCCTCTATTATTATCAGATCCTCTCCTTTGACTGACTTTCTTAGGGGGCTGCAAAACTTTTATCAGTCCATTGACACCCAGTAAAAGATGTTTCTTTTCACTGGCATCATTCAGATGAAAGCATTAAGGTTCCTAGATATCTTAGGAACAATATCCATACACATAATTCAGGAAATCTGATCATTTAGCATGAGTAGGGATTGTTTCCAATGTGCCTTGAGCAATAAACCCCATAAAGCCAGGTCTATATTTCTACATAACAAAACCTATGAAGCTACGCAGAATAAGTATGGTGTACAATACACACAAAGAATGAAAGCTCTTCTGTAATTTTCATTAACAAAGCACTATAAATATTCAAGAGTCCAAAAGCTCCAATGTGCTGTTAGCTTCTGGAACAGCTTCAATAACATAAGAGTTAAGTAAATTACATAATAGCTTCCTTTGCTATAAAGGAAACATAATCACATCTCCGTTGGATAACACGTTGAACAGTCATGATCAAATGCTGTATTTCTGCTTTGTCTACCATACCATCTGCTTATTCTTTCCAGAATGTCATTCTGGCAACTGACCCACTTGTTGCAATACAACTTGGCAGATAAGTGACATTGTAGAGTACTTTGCTTATGCGTGTCTCTGCATGCTTAAATTTATAAATAGTCATAATTTTTGATTAGATTAAATATACAGCAACACAGCACTTCCCTGTGTTTGCTGTAGTCAATCTGTAGTGAAACAGATTTCTTGCATTTACTGTTAGAAGAAAAAAAATAAAAAATATCTGGACTCACAGACCAGGTCTTGGTAGATTTTCTAAGACTCCAGGGCTATGCTTAGGAAATTTTGGGGTTTACTATGGCAAACACTAAAATCCACAGATCAGGAAAATTACAGGTGAGGTATAAAGTTATAAAACAGACAAATCACAAGCTAGAGGTAAATTCAGTATATGATAAACTTGCCTTAGAGAGTAAATGCCTATTTGGAGGGTGTGCTACTGAGCATAAAGGATTGATGACCTCTGTTAGTGGGCACCTGGCCAGAAGATGATATTCTAGTTTCCAAATTATTCTAAAACATTAACTACCATTTATTAATATCAACTTTCTCAGACAATAAATGGGAAAGCAATATAATTAGTTAATAAAGGAAATTTTCTAAACAAGCATCTCAGAAGGGCAACCTTCTGGAAGTTGTTCAGGTTTTTTTTCTTCATCAAGTACCATGGAAGGTTTTAATAAATATGCCAATCTGCTGTTGACACTTTAAAATCCTTTGCTAGCCACCCTGAATATCATGGGTCAGTATCCTTACAAGCATGTAGCACAAGGAGGGCTTCAGATTTCTTTGATTACAATGTGTCAAAATAGAAAAGCTGCCTGAATTCTGCAAAGCAATGTTTGCAGTGTGCACTTGAATTTTGAGAAGCTGTTCGGTTTGACACAATTGTGCCCCTTTTTATTCTCTATTCATTAACATTCTTCTGGGTCTTTGTGGTTTGGAAGGTTTTGTTTACAGGCATATTTGAAGAGCTGTGTATAAACCGTCACAGGCAAAGAACAGTGTTTCATCTTGTGTTATTTTTCATTTTTTCTGTTAGCCTTTCTTGGTCTATTTAAGTTGAAATCATGCCATGTGAAAAGCAGAATTTGCTCCATGTTACAGGTGTCAAATTCATATAAAAAGACCCTTGTGAACATTCAAAATGAACAAAATTCAGGAAGATTTTTTTATCGGAAATTGTTAGCTGCAGCTGTCCAACAAATGTTTGCAAAATTTTGCATTGGGTCACAATGAGATAAGTTAGTCCATTAATAATAAGTACATGCCTATGAAGTTTTTATTGCAGCTTTCTGGAGCTCTGTTGAAGTCTGGAATATTACAAAATCATCAGGAAACAAACTGGTGAGTAAGAAAGTGAAAAATAACTGGAGTTTGTCATATATCTTGGAATCCAGTCACCTGATACAACTAATATTATATTTGTGATGTTTCTATTTTAAAAGCAAGAGTGAATTAGTCATAAAACCTTTAAGAACTTCCTCATATAGTTCTGTACAAGATCGATTTTGATGATGCAATATAGAAAGTACTGACATACATTGCTAAGAAAATGTGCTCCATTTCAAAGGTGAAGTTGTGCACTTGTTGAGAAATCACAAACCTATCTCCTTTTGCTGACACATTACACTATTACAATTGGCTAAAACTAGTCTGCTAATTCTTCGAAAGTGAATCAGGGCTACCTAAAATGGAACACTGTTGCTTTTATTTATTTCTTAGTTGAAATAGTTGTTCTAAATCCTTCACTCATATTTTTCATGCATTCAAATACCATTCTTAATGTATCATATGACTTTTTTTCTTTTAGCCTGCTTGCTAAAAAAGTCACAGTTTTGCTTTTAGAAGAATCTGAACAGCAGATAAAGTGAATATTAATTTCTTTTACTGCAAAGAAAATTGCATTGCCAATCATTGTTACTGACTGGTAATTGGTAATGACATGAAATGACAGTAAGATAAATGATTATTATTGCTAAGTAGCAAATATTCTGTTCTGCAATGCATAATTTTCTAAAATAGACAAAGTCTAAATGCAAAAAAAAAAAAAAACCCAACAAACCACTACATCATCTGAAGAATTTCATTTCACAAGCTGTCAAGAAAGATGATGAGAAATAATTAAAAGTGAATAAATAATTGGAGATACTGCTTGAAGAACACGATATTGCTATTTCTTGCTGTTTCTGGGTTTTATTCAATTTTCCCCTGCTTAGTACCTTTTTCTTACTTGGGAGGGCAGATATGGAAAACAAATAACTTCTTATCTGACCTGAAAGTTATGAAGTCCTTTTAAACATAGAAGGCTAGGCTAGGAAAGGCATTTGGTCATTACCAACAGCTGCTTGCACAAAAGAAAAAAAAAGAAAAAAAAAAAAAAAGAGAGAAGAGAGACAGGGACTTCAGCATCAGGTTTAAACAAGGCAATACAAAGCCTTAATAATGCCAGTTCTGATTATGGTCATTGGCCATCTTAATAAGAACTTGAGTGTGACCGATTAGCACCACTCCCGTCACATCAAGCAGAACTTTCTGTGTCAAAGTCTCTGCGAGATGTCTTTGGTGTTGTGGTACAAACTGAGTAAATGAATAAATTTATCACTTGAATAAATATATCACTTAGAGATACATAGTCTAAAGATGTGCAGCTGCCAATGTTTGGGAGTGCTCTGAGTTTATGAAATAGAGTAACTAGCCAAAGAAAATAGCAGATATGTGAATAGAATGCGGTTACCAATAGCTAATTCATTATGTAAGGTATAAAGTCTTTCAAGCCATGCAAAGAAAAACTCCTACTTACCTTCAGTGATTTGAACTGCTGGACAGTCAGGGTTAGATTCAGTGAACAGTGTGTGGGTACCATACTGGAAAAGCATGCCATCTGCCATGGCAGAAGTGACATAGGATGTATAGGAGCTCTATATCCTCTTTGCATGGCAAGTAAAGGCCAGTCAAGACACCCTGCAGAACCATAAATGGCCTGTTTTCAAAATCTGGCTCTTCAACTCCACTGCATAATGTACAAACTGCTAAGCTTGATATCAACCTGCAGTTCAGATTACCCTGAAAAAAAGAAACCCATCTGACAAATCCCATGTCAAGTCCACCTACACAGCAAGGTGAAGCTGAGCATGTCAGATTGGTGGACAAGGTGCGGGTTACAGACAGGGTCTATTGCAAGAATTATAATCTCAGCCAGATTAAAGGAATTTAATGTGCAATGTCTAATGTTAATGTTCCACTTGAATTTATAGCGCTCCCAGTACTGGAAGACCAATTCAGAACAGGTTGTGTAGCAAAAGAGTTTTTAAAAAGGTGGCATCATTTTGTATGGGAGACAGGAAGGTTCACAATGGAAAACTTTGTTGGAGGACAGAATTTTTATCCTCATGCTAATAGACATGGAATATAGAAAAAGTTTCGAGGAAGCAGTTTATAAAACAAAAATAAATGTATAACCCAAAATAAATATTTTGAGCCAGTGAATAGATAGTCTATCTGAAATTATCTTGTATGTGATAAGCAAAGCTACCCACATTGTGAAGAAAAGAAATATTTTTAGATGCTCATCATTCAGTGAAAATAAGAGACAGCTTCTTTCTAGAGATGGCAGGACATCTGTTCAGAAAGTGGGACAGCCCTCTAAGTATGTGACTTTTCTGACAGAGGGAAGAATCATCTTTAGTGAAATATGCTTCTGCTCCCCATCCATCTTCCTAAGAGGGAGCATGTTTTCGTTTATCCCATTTGGCACCTTTCTGCTCAGCATTTGCTGTTGTTGTGGGAAGAGTAGCGTCCTCCAAGGAAGCATGGCTTTAGAAGGTGGTTGCAAATGAAGAAGCATGCACTTAACTCACAGCATGATTTATGAGAAATTTTGGTCTGTAGTGTAGCTGTCATCCACAGTCTATTGACTGTCTATTTTCTCAGGGCAAAGGAGAAAATAAAGCCTAAACCTACAGCTGTCCTCTGAGGCCAATGACAGCTGTAACATCTTTTTCTGTAGAAATCTTCAAAGGGTAAGGGATTTTTCAAGCAGGGCATAATTTAATCAGTATAGAACATTTTCTTAATGCCATTCCCATAGGCCTGAAACTGCAATTTTCAGTTGCAGTCATCCCTCTGTTTCCAATCGCACTGTGGCAGCAGAGGCTGATCTGGGTAGCTTACCCAGCACAATGTTTCCCATTTCAGTCCTTGTTGCAGGGCAGCCTTGCCCAGGCTCAGTTTCCATCACTCCTTTTCAAGTTCACTAATGCAATACATTCCCTCCCATCTTTTCTTCTGCCATCTTTCTTTCAGTCACTGGCATGTTTTGTTTCTAAGTTCTCACTGTGTTTCAAGTCTGACCATTATTTTTGGCTGACAGCAAAGGATAAGAAAGGAAAACAAAACACAAGCCTTTTGCTAACAAAACTGCACAACAGCAACAGGAGAGGAACTGAAAGGAATACGTCTCTTTTTCCATAGGCATGCTTTCTCGCCATGTCCTGTATGCCATCCCCTACTTTAACTGTTGCAGGATAAGCCAGATCATAATTTGTTTGAATTGAGCAATGTTACCTATACAATTGTATTTTCAAATAAAATCTGTCTTTTCCCTGTGACTGATTGCTAGGCGCTCCTCTGCCCCTCAAAAGACAAAGGAAAAAACACAACCGAAATCCAGTAATGGAAACGAACTGATTTCCTCTGGAAGAGTTGAGCATTGAGCTTCTGGAGATTCATTTGTGCAAACCTTCCCTGTCCCAAGTAATATGGATCTGCCACAGCCAGCTATATATTCTGTGTATGTGGAAAATGAATGCAAACCAAACTGCTGTGTTACAAAGGTTTTACCAGCAGGAGTCTGAAGTGGACCCATTTCAGCAAAACAGCCAGCAGTGATTTCATCAGGGAGGTCATTAGCAGTGCACAGAATATATGACATTTTTCATAAACCTCATCCTCCCCAAAATAAATCTCTGTTTTAAAGTCTATTTCTTAAAAAAAAAAAGCATTTCTATTCAGTTTCCTAATGAAAACTTTTATTTTCATATTTTATAACCAAACTAGTGTAGTGTAGGATCTGAGCACACAGTACATTGCATAGTCGCGTAAGAGCTAATTACTGACAGAGTCTTCAAAAGGCAGCGAGTCTTAAATTGCGATACTGGGGCTTAAAGCACCAGAGTTGCTAGCACAAAAGACATGAGTAAATGCGGAAGTGCCATCTGTTTTTCAAGGAGGCCTGCTTTCACTCTGCCCAATTGCCTCCTCACTCTTTTTGTTTGCTTTTTTTTCTTTTTTTTTAATGTCAAAGTCATAGGTTGCTTTTATAGTGTTTTTGGTTTTGGCAGGTCTTCTAAAACAACTGATTGTGACTGTAAAGGGTTAGATAAGCTATCTTCACTATATTACAAAATGTAAAATAGCATCTGTCTACACAAATGACTGAACCTCATCCCATTTCTGAAATAACTTTCTGAGATATAACAGAGGATCTAATTGTTTGCACTGGATTTTATAACACTATGCTTATGATACTGCAGATGTACCATTATTAGCTATTATAGAGCAATTACACCACCATAAAAGTATAGTAATTCTCCTTTCTCAGGATAAACCATGGAAGATTTCATTGCATTTACAAATCTGAACTAAAGGGAGGAGGAGATGTATGGTTATGCCAACAATTTAGAGCAGATGACTGGAATTTTTTAGTGAAGCCAGACTGCAGATAAATTCCCCAACCTAGCTTTAGCTCTGTAGTCCTAAGGAGCTGTTTAATATATAAGAATGCCTCACATCTTTCAAAGGGCATGCTATTTTACTTTACTGTGAGTACAGAGTGGCCATTCCATTCAAATGTGACAAGATGTATTCTAATGAGAGACAGTGTTAGACTGCCAAGAAACCACTTTACAGTGTAAGATTCTGGGTGAAAAAAGGGCATTAAATCCTCATCCAGCTGACATCAATGGTGAAAATACTAATTTCATTTGGCCTGGGATTTGACCCACTGTTTCTTGTTGCACCTTGTATGGCTCAGAGCCAAGATGCTGTTCCTCAGCTTCAACATCACTGATAAAACTCACAAGTACTTAGCTATTGCTTATTCTACATACTAAATAATGCTCCTTATTATTCTGCATTCAGAAAGGTAATGATTCAGAACTTTTATATGTCTCTGCCTGGTTCTGTTTATTCGTTGTTTTCTTAGTTTAATTGACTGTATTGCCTCCATTGAAAAATGGATCCTTGCCTCTGCTCATGTGTGTCTATGGGTCCCTTCTCCCCTTTCCATAAATTCTTGTGACTTCAGCATCCCTGGACTAGACTATGCTGAATAAACGCTGCAGTCATTCTGCTAACGACTAATGCAAATTCCAACCTCTTTCTGACAGGTTTCTGAACACAGCATAAATTTGTTTGCTTTGGACTCTTTTCAGGGCAATATTCTTTCTGATCTAAATTGACAATGTTAATTCTGTCATTACCACAGTTTTGATATTTATTATTCTAAGACATAACGCAATCAAGCTTAAGAGGAAATAATATTTCCAGGGAAATCCATTACCATTAATATATACTCAAGTCCCAGTGTGCAAAAAACCTAGTGATCCAATAGATTAGATCTTGTTACAGAAGTTTCCCTCTTCCCTATCAGTCTTCACCCATTTCCCAGGTGCAGCATCGCTTTTTGGCTTTTCTGTTTGCAGAGAGCCACTTGCTGCTGAAGAGTACTCAGCCAGGGCACTCTTGATAGGTTCTTAAATCTGCAAAAGAGATGGCCCTGCACTGTGTTAGGTCATTGCCACACCAGTCAGCTCTACTTTGCAGTGCCAGTGAAAGTGGGACAAGGCTTTCTGATGGATCTTCCTTTTACTGGCACTAAGCTCTCAATGATGTTGAGTGATGCACTTGACACACCTAAGGGATGGGATGCCATCCAGAGGGACCTGTACAAGCTTGAGAAGTGAGCACATGTGAACCTCATGAGGTTCAACAATATCAAGTGCAAGGTCTTGCACTTGGGTTGGGGCAGCCCCCAGTATCAATACAGGCTCGGGGATGAAAGGATTGAGAGCAGCCCTGAGGAGAAAGACTTGGGGGCCAACTGCATCCTGGGCTTGTGTCAGAAGAATCGTGACCAGGAGGTCAAAGGAGGTGATTCTATCCCTCTACTCCACTCTTGTGAGATCCCACTTGAAGTCCTGCATGCACCTCCAAATCCCCAATGCAGGAAAGACATGGACCTGTTGGAGCAGGACCAAAGGAGAATATAAAAAGTGATCAGAGGCATGGAACACCTCTCCTGTGAAGAAAGGCTTAAAAGGGTTGGGGCTGTTCAGTGTGGAGAAGGGAAGGCTCAGGGGAGACCTCATAGCTTTCTGGTAGGTAAAAGGGGCTTATAAGAAAGATGGGGACAAACTTTTTAGTAGGGCCTGTTGCAATAGGACAGAGGGTACTGGTTTTAGATAAAAGGAGGGGAGATTTAGACTAGAGGTAAGGAAGACAGTTTTTTACAACGAGAGTGACGAAACAGTGGAACAGGTTTCCCAAAGAGGTGGTAGATGCCCTATGTCTGGAAACATTCATGATCAGATCGGGTGAGACTCTGAACAATCTGATCTAGTTGAAGGTGTCCTTGCTTGCTGCAAGGGAGTGTGGGTTAGATAACCTTGAAAGGTCCCTTCCAACCCAAATTATTTTGTGATTCTATGATTCTATGCCAACATAAGCCTGAACAAATGGGTGAGGCATGTTCTGTCTCACACCTGGGACAAGCCAGGATGGCTTGAGACTATAATCTTGTAATTTTTGCTGCTGTGACAAACTATCTGGGATTCTTACTTATCTTGAAATAGCCAGCCGGGAGACAGCAGGGGATTGAATTGTTCCTGATGTTTTCTCATGATATCTAAGTTAGAGTAAATTTCATTCTAACCTAAATCAGGTTTGCCACACTGAGATACTGTCATTTAGACTCACAAAGTGAGCAGAACATATTTTCCCCATTTTCTTTGCTTAAATACTTAGCAAAGAATTACTGTTAATACAAACACTGTCATATAATATGTTTCTATCCACGTATGATCCTGCATTTTGAAAACAGTCTTAAAAAACTACTGACTGCCTCTCCTATCAGTGTATATATTGACTGTTGCTTGTAACTGATAAGAACATGCTCTAAACTCTGGAATTAATTCCTTTCAATTACAATTTCCAGGGAGATGCTGAGTCTCTATGATTGCAGTTACAATCTGATAGATTTTAAATTAACAGTATCAGAAAGGACATTAATTTGTCCTGGATGAGATGTTATTGGGAATAATAGTATAATATTATCACATGTTCTTTTTTAGTGCTCAGTTTTATGAACTGAGCAGTTATAAAAATATTTAAATAATATGTGTAATTGCTTATTAAAACATTATTGTGCATAAATATTTATATTCCTCATCATTTCCTCAGAGGTACAGTTGTAAATAAAGAAAATAACATGTTCATTGTACATGCAAAATCTTGCATCTAGTTCCTCAGCTGGTCTAAGTCATCATTGTGTAATTGCCATCAGAATGACACTATTGTGCATGGGCTAAAACTCTCACTTTTTCAGTCTGCACTGGTTATTTCAATGTCTTTCATTTTGATGGACCAGTTTTAGCTATCAGAGATGACAGTGATTTTCAGGCAGCAGGAACCCACTCTTGTCTGGCAAGGAGGCACCTCTGTGGGTAGCATTCTGGCCTCCTGCAAGTGATGTCAATTTTCCCTCTTACTCCAGTAAGTCTGGATTCTCCATAAAGATAGCACTCATCACTTAATACTTGCAGTTGTTTTCAAAAAGGTAACCATACATTATTATTTCTTTGGTTTTGAACTGTGAACACTTTGCAGAAATGCAAAGTACAAAAATTAGTGAAGGTATAAGGGCAAACAATTTTATATGCCTCATTTCATAAACAAGCCATGAAGTTCACAAAAAGAACTCTAAAGGCATTTTTTTTGTGCCTACCATCTTCCAGTCCCTCCAAAGACAGCCTGATTGCACATTGTTCTCAGATAAACAAATTTAAAAAAAGAGTGACATTGGAATTGTGCAAGGAGCATAAAGTTTAAAAGTTAAATGTAACATACTTCAATTGGAAAATCAGTAATGAGATGCTGTTTAATTGCTTTTTAGCTCTGAAATGCTGCAAACTGTTCTATTAATTCACTGCTATACACAGTATTACCATATGTAAATAGTTGCATTAACCCCTGTGCTCCCCCACCTTGTACTGTATCACAGGGAAGAGCAGACTGACAGAAAAGCCACAGCAGGGCAGAACAGAGTGAGGTGAAGAATAGCAGTATGATTTCTAATTAAGAGTCAGAAGTCTTAGATGACACATTATTAGTGGAGCTGAACAACGATAAAATATGAATGTCTAATATAATGGCATGATAAGTAACAATGAGGTGCAACAGCAATGCTGTATTAAGGTACCCTTTCCATTCCATAGATTTCCATTGATTTAGGTGGGTCTGGAGGACACTGAATGTGTGTATATGCAGATAGTTGTGCACACTTGAGGTATGACCGACATACATTTTGAGGTTAACAAATCTTAGCAGTATTTAAATAGAAGTCCTGCAATTGACAGTAACCCCCATAGTCTGCTTTCAATTTCAGGACCAAAATTTGGTTATGGGTCTTAAAGGTTCTCTTGTTATTTATTATAATGGTACCTTTTCTGAGACCATTTTGGTTTTGTTTATGCTCTGTGTAAGTGGTCCTCAATCTCTCCCTTAGGGGATCATATGTGTTTATGTATTTGCATATGGATGTTTGCTGAATTAATCTGTGGGTGTTCAAGATACAGATAAGAAATAGTTTTCAAGGGAAAATGTAACCTATTTATCTCTGTATTCATAAGTTCTTTTCAACAGATACTCAAATGCCTTGTATATCTCATCCTTTCACCACCCCAGTAAACTAATATTTCCCATTACGAAGTAGAACACTGAGGGAGAATGCTGTTAGTTGATTTATCAACCTAAAATATAATAGGAAAGAAATACCTGCTGATCAGAATTGTGAAGTGAATCTTTGCAGATGTTACATAATGAATAAAATCTATTTTCCAAGTATGCCAATATTTTGTGTTTTCCAAGTTCTGAAATAATCCAATCACATTATGCTAACATCTATTAATTTTTATTCATTTAATAGTGTAAACTTTTCAGGTCAGAATTACCACTTTTATTTCAATGAACTGGCTACCTCATCTTAAATACTTTTTTAAAAATATAAGAAGAGGGATTAATTTCCTTGTGTTACATCAAATCTTAGGTTCATGTATCTCTCTGCATGTCCGTATGCCTGATCAGAAGGATTTTACACCTGCTGGAATATGTATAAACCTACATTTGGATCCAGCAAAGTTCAAGAAAGAAAACTGTTCAACATGGCACCTCTTTCTCCAAATGCCAATGTGTAGGATGCATCATCATCTCTCCAGGGAAGGCTTTCCTAAGGAGGAAGGCTGTGTTTTCTGAAAGGCCCTTTCAACTCTCAGTTGCAATGAAAAGATAGAAAACCAATACCAAAAACAAATCTTCCTCCAAAAACAAAAAAAAAGAAAAAAGTCTTTTCTCAGGTCTTCAATAGGACCCAGTTTCTTGAACCTCACTGCAGTACTTTAAATATAAGATTTTAAATTGTTTTGTACCCATTTGTCTCTTCTGATACACCTGGCAGAGCTGAGTTGGACTGTTGGCCTGTGTGCTGTGTGCTTTGACCAAGCTGCACTACGCCGTCTATTGAGTGTGTGGATTCCTCACACAGGGCTAAAAGATGCATTCTGAGAAACCAGGTACCCAAAGAGTTTGTTGGTAGGCAGCTTAATTTACAAGCATAGCAGATGTTTCTTGGAAGAGATCTCACAGTACTTCTCTGTTACTGTTTTGAGATAGACCTTTAAACTGTTGGTGATCTCTCCACATAAGATGCTTAATGCAAGCAGAACAAATGCTGATCCTGACTAAAACAAATTGTACATAAGTTGGAAGAATAAGGCAAGGGTAGACATGAAGAAACAACAGGAAAACAGCAATTGTAAAGACAGGATACAGTATTGCAACACCTAATATGAAAACTGCATCTCTAGAACAAATTTTGACTTTTTTTCTTATAAAATACAATTATGTAAATATTCATAAAAACTGAGAAAAAGTACAATTGTGATAAAATACTTAACCCTATTTTACTGTCAAGTATAAACCTTTCAAATAATCGCCAAAGCAGAACAACAAAAACGCCAATAACAGATCATCCAACTGAGCTCTGCAGGAGAATTAAGATCTGCTCTCACGGACACGACAATTTGTTTTGTAGATTACTTCTAATGTGTAATTGAAAAAACCTTTTCAGGTCAAAAGGCTTTAGAGATTTTAATGTTTTTAAACATGTTTTGGAAATGACTTTCATACTTATCCAAAACTGTAAACAAAAACATACTTAGTATCCAGTTTCAGATTTCCTTGTTGCATTAGTCTAACAATACATAGATTTAATACCGAAAGACAGTGAATAAAATTTGGTCTTTCCAAGTGAATAGATTGTTTTTATCAATTTAAAATGCTATCAGCCTACCGTGTCTCACTTTGAAAACAACACTAAATATTCTCACAAAACAAGCTTTATATACATATCCATTGCTGCTATCATTGTGCTATCTAATTCAGATGTGCGTGTAGATCCCCAAACTCATTTTTATGTGTCATTTGTTTCTATTCCTAGTTAAAGCCATGCTTCTTAATGCAAGGCTCACTGTTATTTTAACAGATGGTTTCTTTCAATTCATAATGATTGCGAAAAATAATAATGAATCATGTGAGCAAGAACAAGCACTTCACTTTCTCTACAAGTTACTCAATGCTTGCCAATTTGAAAAACAGCTCCTCATCAGAAATGCAAGGATGCTCTCAGATTAGTCTACAGCAGTATATTCAATTTAGGGAGAGCTAAACTAGCAAGAAACAAGGCTCATAAAGCTTTCCATTTGGGCACTCAGGGTTTTCCTTCTTAGCAACAAAAGGAAAGGGAAAACCACATAAATCCCTGGTGTTGGAAGGCAAACAAAGGAAAAACAGTCCCTGGTGTTATTTCAGAATATAGTTGTACCCAGACACCTCACTGCATCCATCTAACTCTAGAAGAAGAGACTTCTGTCTGTCTCTAAAAGGAGGGTTTGAGTTACAGCCTCTGTCTGCCCATTCACTTCAGAGTGATATGGCTTCCTTCTAAAGTGGCACAGTGGAGCAGAGCCTACATTTCTTTGAAAATGAGGACTCAATTTGGAGAACTTAATATTGAAAGGCAAGAATTTGATAAGATAGCCTGAAGTTTATATTCTGTATACATAGAAAATTTATTGAATGAAAAGTTAGATATCTGAACACACAAGTATACAAAGTTTTATTTAACTTCACATCTTCCACATGTTCAAAGCCTCCAGAGTTACCGCCATTGCTTCTATCTCAGATCTTTACATCTTTCTCTCTATTCATACTGAGTCCTGCAAGGAAATGCATGCTCTGATCTGGAGATGCATTCATCAGATGATTGTTTCTAAATCATGGTATAAAAGTAAGGTGCTCCATACAAAGTCTTACTACTAAGTATTTCTCAGTTCTCTGTTTAAATTTGGCCCAATAAATGGAATAACATAGGCCTCCTTTTAGGTACATACATTTTTTGTTCACTTTTTTTCCCTTTTTTTTTTTTTTGGTTTATTCCTAAGGCACAAATGTTGCTGTGCTTCTTTCCCACATTGTTCACAAATCCGTCTCAAATCATAAGACTTAACACCTAGCATTAAATTGCCCTGTCCTTGGCTTTTCCCAGGGTAGATGAGCTAGAAGTAACTGAGCGTAGACAAAACTGGTTGGAATAAGCAGGAAGCATTCCCCTTCCTGCCCCCCAATAGCATTTAAAAGGAAAACAAAAACTGAATCACCAGCTTCTCAGATGAGATGGAAATCTTTGTTAAGAACAATCATTTTGACCTGACTCAACAGCAGAAAAAAGACACTTAAATGTAAGCTTCTAATGCCACTTTCAATGCATCCGGATATGTATATGTAGTAGCTGGGTCTGTCTGGAAGGCTTGCATATAGGAATGTGGCTCCAGTGGCATTATCATACCTATTTGGGCACCTGAACAGCTTTCACAAAAACTAAGGACTTTAACCCACCTCCAAAAAAAAAAAAAAAAAAGAAAAAAATTCCCAGATTAGCACTCTGGCTGAGAAAAATGAGGCAGAAGGAATAAGGACTCAAAAAGGATCAAAACATTTGCTATGAATATTATCCAAGTTAAAGTATGTTTCATTTCCACATTTCTAAATGAAGCTGCATTTCAGTTTAGAAAAGGCATTTTTCATCCAAAAGTGACACATATCAAAGGGGGGGAAGGGGGTGGAGGGGTAGATTAAAACAGGGGACTAAGCAGCTGAAAAGAAGGAAAGCAGATTGCTTTGGAAAAACAGTATTTTGATGTGATTCAAATGATTATTTTTGTGGCTGGTTCTCTGCTTTAATAATACCCTAGAAATCTTTCCTTTCCTGCTCAATATACACTGCATGTGTTTTGCCTGTGAATTACTAAACTGAAAAATGTATTTCAACTCTTCTGTCTTCCCTTGTTGGTTTCTACTAAACATCATCCTTTTCTCTTGTCAGTGGCTACTGTGAGCATGTCCAATACTCAAGGCCCGCCTGGACAAGTCCCTGTGTGATGTACTCTAGGTTACCCTGCTCTTGCAGGGGGGTTGGACTAGATGATCTTCTCAGGTCCCTTCCAACCCTTGGGATTCTGTGATTTTGCAGTTCACTCACATTTCAACCTACTCAGGGAAAATTTGGAAATGATACCAGATCAGATTCTCAGCAACTATTATCCACACACTTGGAAAATATACATAAGAGTGTGCGGTCACAAGTAGTTCATTCTTCTTAGTAAAAAATGTTGTCTCTGCTATATATCCCATTACATATTTATAAATGTCGTGGTTTAAACCAATCCACACAGGTCGTCCACTCACCCCCCCCGACCCTCCCCACTCCCGGAGGGATGGGGAGGAAAATCAGGAGAATGTAACTCCCACGGGTTGAGATAAGAACAGCCCAGTAACTAAGGTATAACACAAACCACTGATGCTACCACAAATGATAATATTGATAAGAGAAAATAACAAGAGAATACGATACCACCGCCGAACGAGTTCGACCCCCCCCCGAAGAGCCAGAGCCTGCCCCTTCCGGGTAACTTCCAGTTCCCCCTCCGGGCATGACGTGCTATGGTATGGAATACCTCCTTGGCCAGCCTGGGTCAGGTGTCCTGTCTCTGCTTCCTCCCGGCCTCCCTCGTCCCCAGCAGAGCATGAGACTCACAGAGTCCTTGGCCAGAATAAACATTACTTAGCAACAATTAAAAACAATCGGTATTATCAGCTCTCTGCCCAGGCTGGAAGTCAAAACACAGAGCTTGCACCAGTTACTAAGAAGGAGCAAAACGGCTCCTGGTAAACCCAGGACAATAAAGCATGTGGATAATGGTGGATGTGACTCTGTTGTGGCAGCATTCCTGTTTGCCTCATTTACTATAATCTGCTTTAGTTATCATTGTGTTTTATTTCTTTTACTGAATGCTGCTCTTTTTATTGTTTCACCAGACACGTTTTAATATCTTTCTTTTTATACAGAAGGTACATACCAGGCAGAAGCTGACTTTAAGAACATAGTTTATACACACATATACTTTGGTAGTTGAAGATGCATTATAAATTGTGAGCCTGTCAGTCTGAAACTTAACATTGTAGCACACAATCAGGAAGTATATCTATGTGCTATACCATTAAAAAGTGTCAGCACATATATATCAACATAGTAGGAGACAATGTATTAAAAATTATATATTTACTTGCAAAGGTACTCAACATATTTACATGGTATTCTTCTCTTCAAAGCACCTCCCGCTACAATGTAGGCTTCTGGCTATGACTGTAATGCAACAGTTCTTTAACAGTTTTTGTAAACCAGATCTTCTAAGATATTTTCTGCTTTTTCTAGAAAACCATCCCTACATGGCATTGGTTTCACACATCTGACTGCATCATTTGGGGAGCAGAAGATAACTCAGAATCCACACTGCATGTGTCTACATGACTTTGCTCTGGGACTGACTCAGGCTGGAATATATCAGGTACACAGCTGGAAGGCATTAGGTGCACAGATGGAACACATTGGGTGTGCAGGTGGAGTGTATCTTTTAATTTGATTTAGTCCAGAGAGAGTCAAGTATTTGTGCTGGGAGTCAATTGCGACATGAATCAAAGTGGAATTCACAGAGCCCTTGGGAAATTCAATAACCAGGAGGCTCAAGAATATATTCAAGATCTGAACTAACAAGCTAATACAAGTGGGCCCTGTCCTTACCACATGGAGCTACTGAATACAACATATGCTCCTCAGCAAGTAATAGTTACCATTACTTAACACTAAATATACTTAGAGATGTAGCTTACTGTCCTGGGTTCAGCAGTAGCAGTCATTTTTCTCCTTCTCAGCAGCTGGTGCAGTGCTGTGGTTTTGACTTTCAGCCTGGGAACAGCACTGATAACACCGATGTTTTTAGTCGCTGCTCAGTAATGTTTACTCTGACCAAGGACTTTCCGAGTCTCATGCTCTGCCAGGGAGGAGGGGAAGGGGGGAGGAAGCAGAGACAGGACACCTGACCCAAACTAGCCAATGGGGTATTCCATACCACAGCATGTCATGCCCAGTATATAAACTGGGGGCAGTTACCCAGAAGGGCTAGTGCACTGCTGGGTTGGGCTAGGTATATTCTCTTCCCCTGTTATCCCCCTTATCATTATTATTATTGGCGGTAGCAGCAGTGGTTTCTATTATACCTTAGTTACTGGGCTGTTCTTATCTCAAGCAGTAGGAGTTACAGAATCACAGAATCCCAAGGGTTGGAAGGGACCTAAAAAGATCATCTAGTCCAACCCCCCTGCAAGAGCAGGGTAACCTACAGTACATCACACAGGAACTTGTCCAGGCGGGCCTTGAATATCTCCAGTGTAGGAGACTCCACAACCCCCCTGGGCAACCTGTTCCAGTGCTCTGTCACTCTTACAGTAAAGAAGTTCTTCCTGATGTTAACGTGGAACTTCCTATGCTCCAGTTTACACCCATTGCCCCTTGTCCTATCACTGGATATCACTGAAAAAAGCCTAGCTCCATCATCCTGACACCTACCCTTTACATATTTGTAAACATTGATGAGGTCACCCCTCAGTCTCCTCTTCTCCAAGCTAAAGAGACCCAGCTCCCTCAGCCTCTCCTCATAAGGGAGATGTTCCACTCCCTTAATCATCTTTGTGGCTCTGCGCTGGACTCCTTCAAGCAATTCCCTGTCCTTCTTGAACAGAGGGGCCCAGAACTGGACGCAATATTCCAGATGCGGCCTCACCAAGGCTGAGTAGAGGGGGAGGAGAACCTCTCTTGACCTACTAACCGCTCCCTTTCTAATGCTCCCTAAGATGCCATTTGCCTTCTTGGCCACAAGAGCACATTGCTGGCTCATGGTCATCCTCCTATCCACCAGGACCCCCAGGTCCCTTTCCCCTTTGCTACTTTCCAGCAGGTCACCCCCCAACCTGTACTGGTACATGGGGTTGTTCTTCCCCAGATGCAAGACTCTACACTTGCCCTTGTTAAATTTCATCAAGTTTCTCCCCGCCCAACTCTCCAGCCTGTCCAGGTCTCGCTGAATGGCAGCACAGTCCTCTGGTGTGTCAGCCACTCCTCCCAGTTTTGTGTCATCAGCAAACTTCCTGAGGGTGCACTCAGTTCCCTCATCCAGGTCATTGATGAAAATATTAAACAGCACCGGTCCCAGCACCGACCCCTGAGGAACTCCACTAGTCACAGACCTCCAGCTAGATTCTGCGCCATTGACCACAACTCTCTGCCTTCTTCCTTTCAACCAGTTCTCGATCCACCTCACTACTTGATCGTCAAGCCCACACTTCTTTAGCTTATCTATGAGGATGCTGTGGGAGACAGTATCAAATGCCTTACTGAAATCAAGAAAAACTACATCTACCGCTCTACCATCATCCCTCCACCTAGTCACTTCCTCATAGAAGGCTATAAGGTTGGTCATACATGACTTCCCCCTCATAAAACCATGTTGGCTGTTCTTAATGACCCCCTCATCCTTGATATGCCTAGTGATGGAGTCAAGAATAAGTTGTTCCATCATCTTTCCAGGGATGGAGGTAAGGCTGACCGGTCTATAATTACCCGGGTCCTCCTTCTTGCCCTTCTTATAGATTGGTGTGACCTTTGCCATCCGCCAATCCTCAGGCACCTCGCCCGTTTCCCACGACTTACCAAAGATGATGGAAAGTGGCCTAGCAATGACCTCCGCCAGCTCCCTCAGCACCCGTGGGTGCATTCCATCCGGACCCATCGATTTACAGACGTCCAGATTGCATAGCTGATTCCTAACCCAATCCTCATCTACCAAAGCAAACTCCTCCTTTGTCCTGACTCCTTCTGGGGCTATAGAAATCCGGGGCCCTCGGCGAGAGTCTGCAGGAGTAAAGACAGAGGCAAAGAAGGCATTCAGCACCTCTGCCTTCTTTATATCCTCTGTCTCCAGGGTACCCACTTCGTTCAGCAGTGGGCCTATATTGCCTCTTGTTTTAGTTTTATTTGCTATGTATTTGAAGAAGCCCTTTCTATTGTCTTTAACCCGACTAGCAAGATTGAGTTCCAAGGAGGCCTTAGCTGTCCTAATTGCCTCCCTACATCCTCTAACAACTGTCCTATATTCCTCCCAAGCGGCCAGCCCCTCCTTCCATAATCCATAGATTCTCCTTTTCCACTTGAGTTTGCCCAGCAGCTCCTTGTTTAACCACGCCGGTCTCCTAGATCCCTTACTTGACTTCCTACTCATTGGGACGCTCCGATCCTGAGCTTGGAAGAAGCGGTCCTTGAATGCTAACCAACTATCTTGAGCCCCTTTACCGCCTAGTACACTTTTACATTCTTTTGATTCTCCTCCCCATCTGTCTGGGAGAGGGGGAAGGAAGAAGTAGGGGAGTGAGCGAGCAGCTGTGTGGTTCTGAGTTACTGGCTGAACTTAAACCATGACAATTATGAAATTAAATTTTGTGAGGAAAACTAGTTTTTCCAACAAATAGAGTGTATAGAATAATGTTATTTTCTTCAAAACATCTGTCTCTAAATTACTGCTGAGCAAAATTTTTAAGTTAAGAATTTCTTCATATTTAAATCCTCTGATTCGGTGCTCTCTTGCAATCAATGGAAGCGATAGGCATGTAAACTAACACAGGTCATCTATTCAGAAATCTTAGTGACTTCCATGCCTTTGACACACTGTGAGCCAAAGGAAGACACATTTGTAGTTTATTTGCAAATGCACATTGAAATTGGTTCATCGGAACTACTTAGTGTGCCCAGCTAATATCCCTGTGCTCTCTTTATAGTCAATGAACACAAGATATCTCTTTGAGGTACTCATCAAAGAGTGACTCAGGCTATGGCTATGCTGTGGGACTGGTGACATTTATGATGAGGGCCTCAGTCCTTTTCCCCAGGTGCCTGCTGCTGTTCTGTATGGGCAAATGTGCCAGGAAATTTAGTGTACTGTGTGTGACAGAGGAAGGGAGAGAAAAAGGAAAGGATTTTACATTTCTGCTTCTTGTGCTGACCTAAGGGACAAGCAGCCAGGAAGTGGGAAGCCAGGAGACATGGTTACAGGATACCTAGGACTGTGTCTCTAATTTCTGAGGAGTGCTTTTTCCTCTCTTGGTTGAACTGACAACACAGGGAATCTGAGGAGTCTGAGTGACCCTGTCAGCTAAGCAACAAAAATGGTTATGTGAAGCCTCCTTTCCTTCTATTTTATTTTTTTTTTCCTACCCTGCAGGAGGTAAATATATGAGACTTGGGATAAACTCTGTTGACATTATGCAAAATGAAATACCTCACCAACTAAATAGGCACCTTCTATTTGCAACTATGAGGGAGTTTACATTCAGTTTAATTAAAACATAACCAAACCAAAAACCACACGGATTTTGTGAAAATAAACATAAACCACACATGAAGGATGTCTCCAGGAAAGTAAAGGAATAAATGCTCGCAGTGGACTTTGATTTGAGAGTCTCACTTATTTGCATAATAATGAAGAGAATATATATGTACAGGGACACACAGTACTTTTTAGAACTCCCCTCAGGTTATAAAATGCCTATATTATCTATTTTATGTTCAAAATTTACTTAAGAGTTCTTTGATTTACTTATTAATTCTTGATGTACTTCCAATATACTTTCCTCCTCATTTTGTGTTCAGAATTCATATGTACTTGGTTAGAGAAAGGTATTTATTGCATTTTTAATGTTGATTTTAATATGTTAAATCTAGAATATGAAAGGTGCCATAACAGTCTCATAACATTGTATGCATGGAGCATTATTTATTAAATGCCATGTGCATCTCAAAATCTGCCTTCAATATGTAAATTATAGCTTGTCCTTATCAGGATTCCAGAAAGAAAAAGTAGTGTGATGTATAAGAATGAGAAGAATACGGCAAATCTGCAAAGGATTTTTTGATCTTGTGAAATCCTGACTTCTCTATCATTCATTGCAAAACTACTCTGATGTTATTGTGCAATAATTTCACCACATGAAATGCAATTATGATTTTCACTATCGTCGTGGGGGACTTTAATTACCCCGATATTTGCTGGAAGACTCACACAGCCAGTCATTCACAGTCTAGGAGGTTCCTCGAGTGCATTGATGATAATTTCTTAATGCAAATGGTGGACGTACCAACTAGGGGAGCAGCGCTGCTAGATTTAGTACTCGCCAACAAGGAGGGTTTGGTCGAAGTGGTGACGGTCAATGGCAGCCTTGGCTGCAGTGACCATGAGATGGTGGAGTTTAGGATCCTGTGTGGGAGGAATAGAATACCTAGCAAAGCCACAGTTCTGGATTTCCGAAGGGCCAACTTTGGCCTCTTCAGTCGACTGCTAAGGGAAGTCTCATGGGAAAGTGTACTAGGCGGTAAAGGGGCTCAAGATAGTTGGTTAGCATTCAAGGACCGCTTCTTCCAAGCTCAGGATCGGAGCGTCCCAATGAGTAGGAAGTCAAGTAAGGGATCTAGGAGACCGGCGTGGTTAAACAAGGAGCTGCTGGGCAAACTCAAGTGGAAAAGGAGAATCTATGGATTATGGAAGGAGGGGCTGGCCGCTTGGGAGGAATATAGGACAGTTGTTAGAGGATGTAGGGAGGCAATTAGGACAGCTAAGGCCTCCTTGGAACTCAATCTTGCTAGTCGGGTTAAAGACAATAGAAAGGGCTTCTTCAAATACATAGCAAATAAAACTAAAACAAGAGGCAATATAGGCCCACTGCTGAACGAAGTGGGTACCCTGGAGACAGAGGATATAAAGAAGGCAGAGGTGCTGAATGCCTTCTTTGCCTCTGTCTTTACTCCTGCAGACTCTCCCCGAGGGTCCCGGATTTCTATAGCCCCAGAAGGAGTCAGGACAAAGGAGGAGTTTGCTTTGGTAGATGAGGATTGGGTTAGGGATCAGCTATGCAAACTGGACATCTGTAAATCGATGGGTCCGGATGGAATGCACCCATGGGTGCTGAGGGAGCTGGCGGAGGTCATTGCTGGGCCACTTTCCATCATCTTTGGTAAGTCGTGGGAAACGGGCGAGGTGCCTGAGGATTGGCGGATGGCAAAGGTCACACCAATCTATAAGAAGGGCAAGAAGGAGGACCCGGGTAATTATAGACCGGTCAGCCTTACCTCCATCCCTGGAAAGATGATGGAACAACTTATTCTTGACTCCATCACTAGGCATATCAAGGATGAGGGGGTCATTAAGAACAGCCAACATGGTTTTATGAGGGGGAAGTCATGTATGACCAACCTTATAGCCTTCTATGAGGAAGTGACTAGGTGGAGGGATGATGGTAGAGCGGTAGATGTAGTTTTTCTTGATTTCAGTAAGGCATTTGATACTGTCTCCCACAGCATCCTCACAGATAAGCTAAGGAAGTGTGGGCTTGACGATCAAGTAGTGAGGTGGATCGAGAACTGGTTGAGAGGAAGAAGGCAGAGAGTTGTGGTCAATGGCGCAGAATCTAGCTGGAGGTCTGTGACTAGTGGAGTTCCTCAGGGGTCGGTGCTGGGACCGGTGCTGTTTAATATTTTCATCAATGACCTGGATGAGGGAACTGAGTGCACCCTCAGCAAGTTTGCTGATGATACAAAACTGGGAGGAGTGGCTGACACACCAGAGGACTGTGCTGCCATTCAGCGAGACCTGGACAGGCTGGAGAGTTGGGCGGGGAGAAACTTGATGAAATTTAACAAGGGCAAGTGTAGAGTCTTGCATCTGGGGAAGAACAACCCCATGTACCAGTACAGGTTGGGGGGTGACCTGCTGGAAAGTAGCAAAGGGGAAAGGGACCTGGGGGTCCTGGTGGATAGGAGGATGACCATGAGCCAGCAATGTGCTCTTGTGGCCAAGAAGGCAAATGGCATCTTAGGGAGCATTAGAAAGGGAGCGGTTAGTAGGTCAAGAGAGGTTCTCCTCCCCCTCTACTCAGCCTTGGTGAGGCCGCATCTGGAATATTGCGTCCAGTTCTGGGCCCCTCTGTTCAAGAAGGACAGGGAATTGCTTGAAGGAGTCCAGCGCAGAGCCACAAAGATGATTAAGGGAGTGGAACATCTCCCTTATGAGGAGAGGCTGAGGGAGCTGGGTCTCTTTAGCTTGCAAAAGAGGAGACTGAGGGGTGACCTCATCAATGTTTACAAATATGTAAAGGGTAGGTGTCAGGATGATGGAGCTAGGCTTTTTTCAGTGATATCCAGTGATAGGACAAGGGGCAATGGGTGTAAACTGGAGCATAGGAAGTTCCACGTTAACATCAGGAAGAACTTCTTTACTGTAAGAGTGACAGAGCACTGGAACAGGTTGCCCAGGGGGGTTGTGGAGTCTCCTACACTGGAGATATTCAAGGCCCGCCTGGACAAGTTCCTGTGTGATGTACTGTAGGTTACCCTGCTCTTGCAGGGGGGTTGGACTAGATGATCTTTTTAGGTCCCTTCCAACCCTTGGGATTCTGTGATTCTGTGATTCTGTGATTTTCACTATATGCATATGATTATGCTTCAATGTAGTTTAGCAAAGACCTTCAATTCAGATCTTACATTTGTTTGTAAGGGTCTGTAAGCAATCTAATAGCCTCCTTTCCCTACATGAGCAAATAATCTTTTGTGAAACTGGTCCTAATGTGTAAAATTGAAAGAAAAAAAAAAGGTAAAATAAGGTCACTGGAAATACGTGGAAGTGGTATATTCTGCCACTGAATGCCTCTAAAGTTTACCAGGCTAAGAACAGTGTGAAAATTTCAAAGCAGTTATTTCCATAGTTTAAAACATTAATTGAAAGCAGAATCTTGCTTTTTGTTTAATCTGAATAAATCTTGAGCAGTGGAGTTTAACTGGCATAGTAGTACGCAGGAAAACATGTTGGAGTGACATGCGGAAATCTAGCAGAAATGATACTTATCAGATTGGTATTTATCAATTTAGAGAAAGGATAACATATGTTGCAGTACAAACTACATATCGTAACTAAACAATGTGGATTAGAATCTGATACTTCGTGCTCAGTCTGTAGTACAATTCAACAAATAAGCCAAATGTCAAATATATCAGGAAAAATCACTCACAAGGACTCTGGGATCACAAAAACAAAAGAGTAATATTTATCAATTAAGGACCCACCTGTTTGCCAAGTGCTACCTCCAGTTTTTATCTCCACCTGGTGAAAGCTCTTAATTTTAATGTTTGAGCTAAATTAATTTGTTTCACAGAAACAGCAATACAGTATAATGAGAACTGCCAAGGTTGTCCTGCTCCTCAGAACAGTGCAGTTTACAAAGCCCAGGACAAAGATGTGGAAGCCAGATATAAAGCATGATCAGGCAAAGAGATTTATCAGAGGTATGAGCTCTCAAAATAAATCTGACTAATGAGAATTCCTGATTCTCTTCAGCATACATTGAAACATCAATAGTTTCGGTGTATCCCTGATAGTCTACCTTGACATACAGATATAGGACCAGACCTGCCTTTAACTACACAAAAAGTAACAAGGTTCCATGAGTTCAATAAGGTTTATCCTTTAAAATGTAAGCTTCATCTCTTTCTTACTTTAGGAGGTAGTGATGGGCTCTTGAAAGGACTCAGGGCCATTCTGTTGTACTTGTTTTTTTTCCGTTAGCACCACATAAAGACCTAAATCCTGACTTCTGACAACTGAAATGAAATGCACATTCCAGTACACATATTGTTTAGCACTTTGCCAAAAAAAAACTAAGAGGTTGCTGTTTCACTAGCAGAAGTAATGCACAACACAGAAAATCACAGTTTCTTTGCCAAATGATGCTTTAGATTCAGGAAAATTTCAATGTCACAGATAAAAATTACTCTGTAGAGAAATGCTTCACAGGGCAACACTGTGCTAGGACAGATAAATATCAGAAAGCACTCAAGGTCTTGTTTTCAACCTTTAAATACATTTCACTTTTGCAGGAAACATCTACCTCACCTGCACAAAATAAAATTAAATTAAAGCTTGGCTACTGTACCAATTGCTACAGCACTCACCAAATGGAAGTGATTGTCAGCTAGACAGCTCCTCCATTGCAGCTGGCAATATGTGCTTACCAAAAATCCCCTAAGGTATCATTTCAAGGAGAAGGAAAGAAAATATTCCTGTCATTGAAAGCACACAGTTGAGCTATAACTCGGTTGCAAGTTTATCTCTCAGGATTCTCTCTCCAGCACCTTTATCTCTTGGATGCAGAAGTTAATTCTGCTTTCTGTTTTTACAAAGATAAAGTCAATGAGGATGTACATGGGCTGGGCTTAAACCACAACAGCATGGTAGCACATGTTGCTGCAACAGCCATTCTTGGACTGCTACAGAAGTCAGAGTCTCTTGATTCTAGACCCATAAATCCTGCCTTCTCTTACAAAGCTGTTCTAGCAGATAGCAAATCTGCGAAATGTCTGCAGATGCATTTGAGCGTATACATGTCAAAAGAGCCACTACTAAGTTCCTTTTACTCCTATTGCAGCCTTCTACAGATTCCATTCTTTATTACTTAAACTGTGACATGAAGCTTTGTCCTTTAAGAAATAAACAAAAAATAATCTTGTCCATGATAAGAAGCCTTAACTATCTGCTTTGAAGGATTAAGTTCTGTCATAAGATGATTAAACAGCCTTAACCCGACATTGAAACAACTGCATAGGTTCCCAAATCTTGTTATCAGTGGCAGAAAAAAGAGTTACATCTAACTAAAAATTCAGTGTCTAGGATCTTGCAAATACTATTATACAAGATAGGTCTGAAGATTACAACATTTTGGTCACGTGCATTCCCTATTTCAAACTGTACATTCCAGTATACGGAATGTCATCTAGTTTTACTGCCCATAGAGCTTACCCATCCTGATGAAAGAATTATTCAAATTCTTATTCTGTTCACTTCTAAAAAGTGCTGCAATAACATTCGCAATAAAATGATACAAATGGGAACAACAAGTTCAATACTGATATATTTAACTACTGCTCATTCATAGGAAGAAAATACATTGACAAGGGTTGTAGGCTAACTGTTAATGCTTTTACTACATCTCTAGTGTATTATTTTAATGACACTGTACCAGTTAAAGAACATACTAGCATTTTTGATAAGTATTTTAGTTGTTTGGGAAACTGAATCAATAATCTATGGCATCTGTCATTACCAGTTAAGGTTACTTAATCTTTTTATTTAAAAGTCAAAACACCAGTAGGATGCTGGTAATAGACGCTTACCTCTGTGGTTTTGTTAATGTTTGTCCTGATGATATCTCACCTTATTCATAGCTTTAATGTTGAATGAGACTAAAATCTACTCATACTGAAATACTGATGAATTTTAACATGGATTATGCTCTTAGACCCTTAACATGCAAGAAATAAACATTTCCTTTTTCTTGTGAATAATTCCATAAGAGGCTACTTATACTCTATGTATTTGCTTACACCTGTGTAAAACACAAGTTTAATGGAAAAACATATACATTTTGTTAGATGCTCAAAGAACTCCTACCATGGAGCATCTAAATAACCTTCTGACACAGTGAAGAAATAATGAATACTGTAAGAAGATACGTCAAGGGTGAAAGTGTCTACATGTGGCTATTTACTACAAGGTAGCACACAGACATTCTGACATTTATATTGAACATTTTTTACATGTTTAAGCTCCTGTTAAATATCCACCTCTAAATCTCTTTGTAAGCTTTCAGTTGAGTCATTTTGTTGGCAAGCTCATATGCTACACCATCATCTGAAAGATTTAGGGAGATGTTTAATGGAAAAATATCCCCATCAATTATAACCTGAAATAAATATGCAATGTAAATCATCAAACAGTTATTACTCAATAAATAATTCTCTGTAGTTAGCCATCCCAAATAAGCTGTGAAAGGCGTTTGTTTTTTCCGCATTTACTAGTTTATGCATGCCTGGTTTAAGTTACAATGCATTTAACAACTGGGGTTTTTTAGATGTATGCTATTAATTACACGTAATGTAAAATGAACTGTTCATCTGAAACATAACATCTTCCTGATAACTGCCACTAAGAAAACCAAAACCTATTAAAACCAGTAACTGTCCTGAGAAAAAAGTATTATTTTGCACAAGTTACATTTACGTGTTTACTTAAGTGAGAATCTTCAAATGAGTTTTAACATAGGAAGAAAAGCACGGTTTCCAATCTGTACAAGCAAAAACCTCAGTTATATGAATATTTGTGAACAGATAAAAATGAGATTCTAAAAAAATTGTGTTTGCCAAATATGTGTAAAAGAGTGGGTGCAGTGTGTAAGCAAGTCCCTTGTTTTTCTGGTTTGCTGGTATCATTTGAAGCTGCCACCTCTACAGCAATGAATACTGAACAGCAAAGTCCAGGCTACATTAGATTATATAATTTTAAAATTGTCTGCATATTACATTGGCATACAGAAGACAAATGGATTCCTCACACAGTCGTATGTTGGAATTGAAAGTTATACATAAGACCTTTTCTACTTATTGAAGGGACTGCTTTGAGTCGAAGACCCTATTCCATGGGGCAATAAGAGGCTATGGACCTCTCCCTGGGTGCCTTGGGGAAATCACCTAACTGTACAAAAAGAAATCTAGAGATAGACAGATCCACAATCTGACTCCTCTCTTTTGGGCCAGGGTAGTAACTGTTTCTGTTTTGCAGCCATCAGAACTCAAAAATGTACAAAAAGGTGTGCAAGTCACCTACTCTTTACAAAAGACAAGTCCCTCTTGTCCTTTTCCTAAGGTGACAATTTCCTATTCTGAAAACTGTCATCTCTTTTATCCCCTCCTCTCCCCCTCTTTTTTTTAAAGATGATATTGTGTTTGAGCCTGTAAATTAAGGGTAATTTCTTGAATGTGTGAGAGTACTATCACACTGATACTTCAAATATTGCCTAAATTGCAGCATGACCTTAAAGCCCTGTAAGCAGTAGCCTGAGTACACAGCAACTACAAAGAGTAATGCGATTCACATGGCTGTTCAAACACAACTCTGTCCTGTGTGTTTTTGTAATAAAATAATTATATACACAGAGAAAGCCATCTATATTGCTGCTTATTTTGCACAGTGCAAAACAACCTTAAGAAAAATTATAACTAGGAAAATCACCAAAGGACAAAATTTCTAATTCTGAGAGATAAATCTTGCACCCTTTAAAATTGAGACAATTTCTTTGTTGATATCAGTGGGATGACATTTTTTAAATAAGAATGTGATTCTCTGCATACTCTTCCATGACAGCACACAATTCTTTATCTCTTTATCTTTAAATGGCAGGTTGTTAGTACTCATTTTTAAGGTAAATATGAATCATCTTTCTCTCTATCTGCCCATGTATACAGATAGTCCCATTCCTGAATTCTCTGTAACACTAGATGTGTTTATTCTTGTAATACTGACATGGGGTCAGGGAAGTACTCTTATTCTCAGAAGCACCGATTAAGAGAATCCCAAGGATGCTAAAAGACCTAACCTCACTTCCAGATCCCTCTTTGTAGGTCTGTATCTATGACACTGACACAAGGTGAATAAGCACACCTGTGCAGGTCCAAGGTTTCATCAGCAGAGCATCTTGTCTTCCCTTTACTCTTTAGCCACAACCTCAATAATATCAAGGGATTCTAGGGATACCAAGGGATACCAAGCTTTTCTAGGAATGGAAGGATGTTTCCAGACTGCTAAGCCACCAGTAAGTCCTTTCAACAGCAAAAGAAATACATTTATCCAATTAGTCCTGAAAGTACACAGCTCCATGACAAAAAAATTACACAATGGTACAGTATCTCGAATTCCCTCCCACATGGTGACAGCATCTTAGAAGCTCCTTATGACAAACAGTATCTGAAAGCATGTGAGTATCTATGGGAATCAGTGCACAGTAAATTTCCTCAAGTTTTTCATGGAACATTAAGTAAAATTTTTTACAAGTCTAAAACGCATTTCTGCATGGAAAAGAAATCCCTGTCACATTCTTTAGAATTTTGTAGCTCTATTAAAGGCCTATAAAATTTATTATAAGTTTCTGAAAAAAATCCTTCCCTAACATTTTTCTAAGCAAGGCAAAATAATGATCCAGACCAAAAAAAAAAGATATTTTCTCAAAGTGAGAGCAATAAAACAAAAATATTAAGTCCCTTTCATCTTTATTTTCTGAAGTCTACTGAAAAATATGAACCTTCCAAGTCTTTTACACTAAATTTTTTTCAGTGAAGCTATCATGTAAAGCAGAAAAATAGTAGAACAGGAACACAACTGTCACAGGAAAGCTTCCTGACTCTTGCAGTTTAAGGAACTATTTAATAATTTCTTGTGCTGTGTAAATGAGTAGAAAATGTAGACACTATTCCTGAATTAATCTTCAATTAATCTTCCATTGATAATAACCCAGAGTAATATCCTATTGAAGTATTTTTCTTCCACTTTCCCCTGACCTTCCAGTAAGATTAATGTGTGAATATAGCAGGTTAGCTTATTTGGCTTCACAGTGTTCATACTTGGAGGCAAATTATTAATATTTGTGAAGAATCTGTGGTTACAGAAGGCTCTGTGCTGGATTCGCTGTCTAGGAGCACATTTCTAAGTCTGGGACAAATACAAATACTCAAAAATCTTAAATTCTTGAGTGTCCCAACAGTCAACGCTGGAAACCAGTGACAGCATTTTCACTATTTTTGGCCTGTATACATCCACACCTTTGAAAACTCTACCAGCATCAGGATCCCTCATAAAATGTCCTGAGGCTTAGATTGTATGTCTTCCCTGAACATCTCCAGAGCATGATCTGACAGTAAACACAGGTCTGTGCTTGACACCTGTATTAACCTTGTCAGGCTGGGTGTCAGTTTTCCTTTGCCTGTGCTTGTATGAAAACATCTGTCCTTTCCAGGTGTGCTTATCCTAACCATTTCATTTGCTTTGTGCTATGATGTGAATCACCTAGCAAAGCAGGTGTTGCCAGACTGCTCCTGTTTCCAATGAAGCTTACAGCTGAGAATATACCCATGTGAATCACTGATACACAGCAGCTTGAACCTGGGAAATAACTCAAATGCCTTTCTGGCTATAGGGAATAACCATCAGTGCACCATCCACCTGACTAACACATGGTGTCACCACTCTTATATTTCCTCTGTAAAGCTAGCAATATGTGTTCTTGGGTCACGTACTATCTGCAATGAGTCTTTAACCTGGACCACAATGTAGTCCTGTCTCTCAGACTCTGATGCAGTTTATAGGGGCAGTCCTGTATTCACCATGAAGTAAAACAACACACAGTTAAAACACCTCTTTGCTCCTTGGTTTCTGACTAAGGCCTCTCAGTCACATTAAGTATATTGACCGATTTGCTATCAGGAAGAAGAAAAATGGGTTATAGCTCTACATTTTGTCCCCCTGGCTTCAGTGGGACTAAGTGGATGAGCTGATTCTTCACTATTTAAGTCCGATACTGTGGAACAGGGAAACGTGTGTTACAAGCAAGGATGTAATTCTGCAGTCACTCAGTCTAACTAATTGCATGAGGGGTCATGGCCAGATTAGTTTTCCAACCTAAATTCTTTTATTGCTTGAAAGAAATTCATCTAAAGCAGAAACCGGTGTGTATTCTCTAGATATAGATTCATTTTCTGCTTTGCAGTTCTCAGAAATACCTCCTGAAATGGTGAACTTTTCTAAATGTCACTTAAAAGGTTCTCTGATTTCTTTGCTCACTTCCTAAACCTAATGTGTGTGTGTGCTCTCTGGGCCTGTTGCTTTAGTTAACCCTGCCTGGCCACTCTGTAAGCAACTCCTTTGTCCACACGTCTGTCCATTACTATTATATTTTGTGCTTTCCCTGCTGCCTTTCAAAGATTGACCCATGACTTCATCAGAAAAAAAGTAATGTTTTACTGATCCATTAACAGTTGATACAATTTTTTTTGCAAATTTTAGAAGTTGTTTTCTTTCTCCTTTTTTTCTTGAGTATATATGGATTTGAATATTTCTTACCTTTGAGATTTCAGTTTCAATTTGTAATTTGCTTGCTTTTATCTCCTTTTATTACTTCTTAAAAATCTCTTGGTTGCCTTCAGTGCTTTGTGTCTCCCTTTGTTTCAATGGCATTTGCATACATCTGTCTCTTCAAGCACAAATGCTAAAGATGTCGCAGAACAAAGACTCTATATGCAGGGTCTCAATATAAAAAGACATTATAAAGAAATGATATACCTTCTCTTTCTTTTCTTTTTTCCCTTCATTGATAACTTGGACATTGTGAGAATAGAATATATTTCTGACGAAATTAAGAGTTTTGTTCTAGTGGTGGGGAGCGAACACTGCCTGGAAATATTGTGTTAATAGCAGTTCCTGAAACAAGAGGGTTGAAGCCACCAAAAAGAGTGCAGTGTAAAAAACAGAAAGGAAAACTCCATTCTTATCTATTTCATCCTGACACTTCAATGACACCACTTGTCTATTTATATGAAAGGAACATTCATACACATTTCTTTGGCATCACAATTGAATTTGATTCCTTCTTCTCCCTCTTTTGGAAAGGTGAGACAGAATCAAAGTTGAGAAACTAAGTCATGGGTGAGTGTCTTAAAGTGGGAACAATGCTATTCCCCTCAACTGGGACTTCTAAAACAAAGCTAGAAAAAATACAGGCCAAAGACACATTGTAAGAACGTATTGCAGAACATAATTTAGACAACCTCACAGGTGTTCCCCAACTGTGAGTGGAAACATCAAAAGATCTTGCAAGTTATATGCTTCTGCTTTGTACATGTTTTATCATGTTTGTCTCTAATCCTTAGGATACCACAGTGACTTGTTTTCTGCAGCTGCCATTCTCCTCTGCGCTGTTGAGTACTCACTTGTGTGAATAATCTTCCATAGGCTCTGCAAAAGTTAGCATAAACTTCTGTTTATGTTGCTGGCACCCACTGCACCAGTCTCCAGATGATATAAGACTGCTAAATAACCACACAGAGAGCACAGACTTAATTTTTATGTCTATGATTGAGCAACCTCACAGAAATGAATGGCACATACCCTTTGATTAATATGAATGCACAAGCAAAAATATAGGATCTGCAATCTGGCTCTGAGCTGTTTGGCGGTTTTTTGGTAGCCTGAAATTTAATTGTGTCTTTGCTATTGATACCAGAAAATTTTAATCGTCCTATTTCCTCTATGTAGTGTTGAATTTCAGCCAAGTTTCTCTTTACTTGTTTCACATTCTTTCAAAGTCCGCTACTCTCCAAGCCCAGTATATTGGCATTGCCTTCTCTGCAGGGCTTCATCAGCATGTTAAACTCAATGACAGAAGAGAAGAACAAAGAGTCAATGTGCTAAAAGCAGACTTTTTATGATATATGTTCGAAAAGGATCTTTGAAATTTCAATGAGCTAAAATTGCATGCATGAAACAGCCTGCTTTCCTGAGGTCACCAGCAAGGTGAACTGTTCTCATCACAACACAATAAAAATGCCATTGTTTTATGTATAGCAATTCTGTAGTACACTCTACCTTGTGGTGAGCAATTTGTCCAAGAATAAAAGCTAAGTATGAACACTACACTTTTTATATGATCATTCCTGTTTGAGGAATCTTACAAGCCAAACTGAGGTAAAGAAGGTAAATGTGAAGAGAACAAAAATAATAAAAAAGCCCAGAAAACAGCACAATAGGATCAGAGGGGAAAAAAAATAGAGATAATGAAAAGCACAGGACTGTAAAAAACTGAAACTAAAAGGACAAATTCTGCTTAACATCATTAAGGGACCTAAAATAGTTAAAACCTGTCATTACTGAATTCTACATGGCATTAAAAGATTTTTAAGTGCTTTATTGGTACCATGGTCTACAGTAGTGTCCAGCCCATGAGAAAGAGTCTTTCAGTTCAGGTTCATGTCCTGAACAGCAGTTATTGGTGGAGGCTGAGGGAAGAGTATTAGAGCTACACCATGACAAAACCATGCTTCCTCCATACACTTTCCCAGTTCCAGAGGTTTGTTACTCTGTCCTGGGTTCAGCAGTAGCAGTCTTTTTCTCTCCTTCTTAGTAGCTGGTGCAGTGCTGTGTTTTGACTTTTGGCCTGGGAACAGCGCTGATAATGCTGATGTTTTAGTTACTGCTCAAATGTTTGGTCTGGCCAAGGACTTTCTGAGTCTCATGCTCTGCCAGGGAGGAGGGGAAGCTGGGAGGAAGCAGAGACAGGACACTTGACCCAAACTAGCCAAAGAGGTATTCCATACCACAGCACGTCATGCCTGGGATGTAACTGAGAGTTACCCGGAAGGGGTAGTACACTGCTGGGGGCTGGGTATTATCAGTCGGCGGGTGGTGAGGTGTTGTATTCTCTTCCCTTGTTATTTCCCTTATCATTATTATCATTGGTGGTAGCAGTAGTGGTTTGTGTTATACCTTAGTTACTGGGCTGTTCTTATCTCAGCCCATGGGAGTTACATTCTTTCAATTCTCCTTCCCATCCCTCCAGGACTGGGGGGAAGAAAGGTGGGGGGGGAGTAAACTGCGCGGTTCTGATTGACGGCCTGGGCTTAAACCACAACATACTCAAACCCAAGCCCAAGGTAATTTGTATGAACAGCCAGGAAAGGATTTTTTTCCCCATGTCTCAGCACATTTTTAATACAATAAAGATTTTTTTTTTTTTTTTTTTGCACACACACCATGTGGCAAAGATTCCTCTGGTTTAGCTGTATAATTCATTAAGAGAAATCACAATGAAATGCAGGAGCTCTATTTTCACTGTGCGTTTTGTTCAGGATTTTGAAATTATCTCTGATATTGAACCTTATTTCAGTTATCCACAAATTCTAGAGTATTCAGTTACACATCTATTTTAAGGATAAGGAAAAGGTCTGATCATGCTTCCTACACTGCCTGTAGGAAAAGTCAGGCAACTTTTTTTTTTCTTTTTTTAATATGTTCACAATACATTTAAACAAACATCAGGAAGAGTAAACCTACAGTTCCTGTAACACATAAGTCTGTGCAGGCCCTTGGGTTCTAGATTCAAATGACTGTAAATTCTGTTTTTAACAAAACTTGGAATCATAGAATCACAGAATCATAGAATCAACTAGGTTGTAAAAGACCTTTAAGATCATCAAGTCCAACCTTTACCCCAAGACTGCAAAGTCCACCACTAAACCATATTGCTGAGGGCCTCATCTACATGGTTTTTGAGCACTGCCAGGGATGGTGATTCCACGACTGCCCTTTGCAGCTTGTTCTGATGCCTGAGCACCCTCTCTGTGAAGAAATTTTTCTTAATATCCAATCTAAACCTCCCCTGGTGCAGCTTGAGGTCATTGCCTCTTGTTCTATTGCTTACTACTTGGGAGAAGAGACCAACCCCTAATTTACTACAATCTACTCGTAGAGATCAATAAAGTCTCCCTTGAGCCTTCTCTTCTCCACACTAAACAACCCCAGTTCCCTCAGCCGTTCTTCATAAGACATTCTCCAGACTTTTCACCAGCTTTGTTGCCCTTTTCTGGACCCTCTCCAGCACCTCAATGTCTTTCTTGTAGAGATGGGCTCAGAACTGAACACAGGATTCAAGGTGCGGCCTCGAATCAGTCCCCCCACGTATAGGGGGATGATCACTGCCCTGCCCCTGATGGCCACACTATTTCTGCTATAGGCCAGGATGCCGCTGGCCTTCTTGGCTGCCTGGCACAAGCTGGCTCATGTTCAGCCGCTGTCAATCATCACCCCCCGGTCTTTTTCCGCTGAGCAGCTTTCCAGCCACTCTTACTCAAGCCTGTAGCACTGTATGTGGTTGTTGTGACCCAAACACAGGACCTGACACTTTGCCTTGTTGAGCCTCATCCCATTGGCCACTGCACACTGATGCAGCCTGTCCATATCCCTCTGCAGAGACTTCTTTCCTTCAGCTGATCAATATTCTCAGCCAACTTGGTGTCATCTGCAAATTTACTGAGGGTGCACTCCATCCCCTCATCCAGATCATCAGTGAAGACATTAAACAATGCTGAACCGAACACCAAGCCCTGAGGGATACCACTAGTGACTGGTTACCAAACTTGTTACTTTTGTCATTTTTCAGAGCCAGAAGAATACTGCAGTAAGACAAATAGAGACACCCACACTCAGCAACTCAATTATTCTAGATGCAATTTTATGAACAGATTCAAATCTTTGACCACTTAATGATGATTGAGAATGTCATGCCACTTCCCATTAGTGAAAACAGACCCTCTGAGCAAGTTGAACTTACCTCATTGAGCACTCACCCTCCCAGGGCAGCATATTGCACATTGCTGAAGTTGATCTAATGCAGGCCTTATACCACTTCAATGTCATGCATTCAGTAACCATTTCTGAAGATTCATGAATGGCAAAAAGCAACTCACATAAAGTTCTTTTTAAGAAAGTTTGTCCCCTCTGTGCACAAGAAAATCTCTCTAAATGAGTTTATTTTTTTAACTGAACACTGAACACTGAAAGTGTTAGGGCCTGATTGCAGCCAGAGAATTGTATTAAAAAATAAAAAATAAAAAGATACAGTATAAGGGCTGTGCTGAACTCTGAATTCAATGTTTTTGTATCTTTACTGCATGGTTTGGCCCGTGAGGTGAGGAGATGTGTAGACCAGGTAGACTCCGAGCTTGTACAGCAAAAGTGTACAGCAGGGTCAGCCAGAGAGACTGAGAATCTATTGCCGTCTCTTTAGGTGCCATCTGTGAGGTATTGCTTAAGGCTTGAAACCATGAACTGTCCCTTGAACACAGATATTTGTACAAGGAAAAGCACAGTTTTCAGGAATAGGCAAACAAAGGAACCATAAGGTATGTTTTCACAGAAATTCTTCAACACCTCACTTGGTCTTCTTTCAGCAAAACATTCATATGCGACACTGTAACATTCGGATTTTTTTTTTGCCACTTTAATTTATGCATCACCATCCTTTTATACTGAATTAGGTTTTCATCCTAGCTATGTTCCCAAAGGACCAGTGCTATAGTAATGGCACACTGCAGGACTGAGAAACGTCAGGCCAAGGTTCATGTGATCCTGGTGAAAATCTGCATATGGGCTCTTGCAGAACAGATCTTTTTGGCAGATTCTGACTAATAGCCAAGTGCAGTTTGAGTACACAAAACAAACGGTGTTTAAAAAAGATACCTCCTGAAGATGTCTTTAGTAACTCAGTTATGAATTTTATGAGCTCTAACTTGTGCGCTATGTGCTGGGTTCAGCTGTAACAGTTTTTTTCTCCTTAGTAGCTGCTGCAGTGCTGTGTTTTTGATTTTAGTCTGAGAAAAATGCTGATAACACCCATGTTTTTAGTTGTTGCTAAGATATGCTTTCTCCGATCAAGGAATTTTTGAGTCTCATGCTCTGTCAGTGAGGAGGGGCAGGAGAAGCCAGGAAGAAGCAGAGACAGGACACCTGACCCAAACTAGCCAAAGGGGCATTCCATACCACAGCATGTCATGCCCAGTATGTAAACTGGGGGGGCAGATAGCTGCTTGCATTGGGCTGGGTATAGGTTGGCAGGTGGTAGCAACTGTATTGTGCATCACTTGTGTTTATAGTTTTCCTTTTCCCCTTTTAGTTTCCATATTCTCTCCCCTTGTTATTTCTCTTATCATTATTATCATTGGCGGTAGCAGGAGTGGTTTTGTGTTCTACCATAGTTACTGGCCTGTTCTTATCTCAACCTGTGGTATTTATACCTCTTGATTCTCCTCCCCATCCCTTCGGGAGCAGTAGGGAAGAAGGGGGAGACTGAGCAGCTGCATGGCTCTGAGTTACCAGATGGGTTTCAACCATGACAGCGTAGAACAGGGCAGAATCAGATCTACAAGAATAACAGGCTTTTGGACAAATAAAATTCTAAGGCAAAGCTACTGAAAACAGTACTTTTTCAGAAAAAAAAGACAACTTTTCAGTGTTTCTTTTGAGCTGATTCAAAGCAGCTATTTGCACTGCCACATCCTTTTAGCTTAAGCCTCATAGTTAAAAAAGCAAGAACAGACATTTCTCCTTGTTTAGGTTAGATTTCCATCTCTCTTTGCAACCTAACAGCTTTCCTTATAGCCAGAATAATTTTCCTCATGTGTTTTATGGTGTTCTTTGCTCTAAGATATAAATTAAAACATGTATTTTTTGTTCATTAAGAAACAGAGCTCTCTACTTCATCACCAACAGACCAACTGCCAACAGGTAAGAAACCTTACAGGTTCAAAAGGAATCTCTCTTCTAGATGGCTGGGAAGAATATCAGTCAAAAGAGCACAATTCCTCTCTTTTCCAACTTGCCTTAGCTGCACAAACTTGGAAACAACTGATAAATTCCAGAAGAAGAAAATGTACTAATAATGAGGAGTAAATATTTTTCAAAACAGTGATCTATCTACATGAACTCCATACCTGTTGCAAGCCACGCATCATGGTTGCCAAGCCAAATTTTTCACACAATCACATTTTCCAGTTCTGCAGTGCTATGGCGGCTAAGAAAAGGGGTGATGGGTAGAATCAGGCAAGTTCTGCTAGACTTTTTATTTTTAGTTCTTTTCATCATATCTCATACAAAAGTAATTTAACCATGAGATAAACAGCTATCTTTGTGATATGCGCCCACATAAACTGTTTCATACTATTAATACCTGAAGCCAATCTCAACATTAAACAAAGCGTGCAGCCTGTTCCACAGCATTGACACACTAGCAAAAAAAGAATCATTACAAGTTTTCTAATATAGATTTTCTTTTGGCAAAATAAAAAAATCTGTTCATATACTGATGATTACCTGACATTCAGTCCCACTTCCCTTATTTGCTTGTGAATATCCCAATGCAATAAACACACAGAGATATTGCAGGCTGAAGTGGTGTGGGACTTTGTAAGATAAAACAGCGGTTTAAAACATTACAGAGAATTTTGTCTGCCTTTACAGAACACCTGTAACTTAAATCTATCAAGAAGAACTAACAGTTTTATCTAGGTAAAGGACATGAAAATTTTAAATCTTTTATTTCTTTCTGAGCATCTAATCTAGAAATGTACTGATTAGACTGGTCTCTGGGTTTTCTTTTGTTTGTATGTTTTTTATAATTATTTAATACTTCTCTTGACCCGTCATACACATAAAAAAGCAAGCTACAGTTGGAAACCCTATGAAGGGTTCACACTATGAAAGAGTCCATTAGAGCTAACCTGCATTATCTGGGTATTTCAAATCTCAGCAGAACTTCAAGGTGATTTATTAGTTTATTTCCTTTTTTTTTTTTTTTTTTTTTTTTAAGGTCTACAATTTCAGCCAAATTTACTAAGGAAAGTAAAGTCGTTGTCAAATAGCATTCAAAAAGTGACAGAAGGAAAGGAGGTCTCCTACAGGCCTTGCAAAAGCAGGTGAACAGCTACAGGGAAAAGATCCTGTGATGTAATATTAGATGCTGGAAAATCAACATAACAGGAAAAAAAAAGAATGCCTGAACAGCATGGAAATCTTCAGCTAAAGTTTGCAGTCAACAAGGCAGGGTTGTAGACCCTCATGAACAGCAAAGGAAAAAGACCTTTGTTAGGTCTTCTGTTTTTTGCCATTGTATGTCTAACATTTAAAAACCTTTCACTTATAGATTTCATGTTAAGACTATACAACAGAACTGCTCAGAAAATCCACTTATTCTAGGTTTTGTTTTAACTTCATTAGGTAACCAGGTATTTGGTGTTTTCCACAAACCTAGTGGAGCACCCCTTTTTTTTTTTACCTTTCCCTGGTCTCTGCAAACCACCACAGTTCTCAGCTGTGGATGCAGAACTGGCTGGAAACCTTAAAGTGCAGAACTCCAAAAACTAACCCAGCAGACCTAAAATTACATACCTATGTAAACAGTTAGTAGCCCTATCTGAATATGTTTCCTTATATTCCTCTGCACTTTGATCTCCAATAAACCAAAGTTTCACTAAAAACAATATACCGCCTCTGATTTCCTTCACAGCTGGCTGTGATGTTACATTAATCATTAAACTCTCATTTTCTCTTCCTTTTATCCCACAGGTTATAAACACAAACAGAAATGAGTAATTGGCAATGTGTGACAAAATGGTGATTCTGGCTGCACATTCTGTAACATAAAATACTATGTTCTTTCTTTCTTCCTCTGCTTGTCTCTTTCCCTGCTTTTTCCCATCATGAAGTCAATTCCCACAGTAATGCTTAGGGCAGAGTGTAACATTGCAGGGCCTAGATAGAAAACAATCTGCCATCTGGTTCCTCACTAATATCCTTAAGCAGATAAGCTTGCAGCTCTGAAACCCTGTTAAGTTTTCCACGCAGCAGCTACTATCTGTAGCAATACATGCTCTGTGTCTAGCTTCCTTTTTAATCTAAGGGGAGGAGCGCGGGTGCAATGAAGCAAAATCCTGCAACAATACCAAAACCACTTGGGAACAGGAAAAAAGTTATCCTGAAAAAAAATTTTCTAACGGGTTAGGGTTTATAATCAATTTAAGACGTTTGAATTTTCACACCATTCTGTATTTCCCATTTTATTTTCCAAAACAAAGGTGAAGATAATTGTTTACTTTATCTGTGTGCCTTTATTGTGAAAATATGGACTGTTCTGTAGATGCTACTGCCTAATGAAAAATGGGATGCAAAGATCTTTCTTTTTTTTTTGTGCTTTTATGAGGTGAAGTACTGTCAAGTACAAAGTGAAATCAAGACAAAACTAACTTCCAGCTACTGATTGGAAAGCCTCTCAGTGCAGCTGGAGGGAAAAAAAGGAACCACCTGGATGCTAATATGTGTACAGATGTGATGTTTGGACTACAGAGCGGGCAAACTCCAATAGAAAGCAAAATATTTTTAAGAAGCCCTAGAATAAAACCAAAAAGGGTGTTTCTGCACTCATGCTGCCAAACTCTTCAAGAAGTTATTCCAGCTCCAATGACACTAGATCTTTTCCCAGGGTGCAACAAGGTTTGTATCAGCTGTAACTCATACACACATAAAATGAATTATAAAGATTATGGAAATTATTTTAAAAAGGAATTATTTTTGTAGAGAGGGTTAGATTCTTTGAGGAAGGCAACTCTCTTTACACACAAGATTTATTAATGTTAATAATTAGGAACTAAAATTGCATTGCTCTCCTACCAAAGATGGCTGATTTAAATCACCTGTTTGCAAATACTCCGTAAATTTTTAAAGCTCAAGAATTAGTTCTTATAATTTCTGTTCACGAATGCAATAGTCCTTTGGAGAATGCAAATATTTCTAATTTGTTTAATAGGATCAGGGTACTTTTAAAGAGCTGCTGGGTTTTTAGTAACTTTATGTCTTCTTTGGACAACTGAGGACTGTAATTTCTGAAAATATTGTCTTATTTTTGCTAAAGGAAATCATAATTGTCAGTATTTACTGCCAAATTTATGTGCATCTCTCTTTGTGAAGATAGTCCAAACCCATAAGGGGAAGATGCAGCTTGTCTGCTCAAGTGCAGAAATGGCTCATGCCAGCCCCTCATAGGACTGTGGCTCTTTGCTGCTCCAGTGCTGGCTCCTGGTGCCTCCATGAGCAATTTAGTCCAAGATTAACCCAAATTTCACTGGTGTTCCTTCTTTGCTCTATTTGTGAGAGGAAGAAGTGGTGTTGTCCCCATACTGAGACTACAGGCTGACTGTTGAAGCTTTTCCTTCACCTTGCCTGCAGCCATCCCCAGAAGGCTGGTGCCTCCCTCCTGTGTGATATTATCATCTGCAGACAATTTAGCCCTCTTCCATACTCGAGTAGAGCAGGAGGATTTGTCATTCAGAGCTGGTTTTGGCTGAGATAGGATAACTGTGAAGAACCACCATTGCTTGGCCAGCCTGCTGCCCTCAGCTGACTTTGGGCAGAATAGTGCTGAGCTGGTTGTCTTTTCTGAGTGGAAGCCTAAGCTTCAAGCCAGAGTCAAATACTAAACTATGCAGATGGCAGCAGGACATGGTCTCTGGTCTCAGCCTTTGCACAATGCTTTGGTGGTGACATGGAGCATCCACAACTGAGTGGACATTTTATAAGTTCCTTAGAAAGTCAGTAAGTAGGTAATAAATGGAAAATCAACATTTTTAACTGTTTTATAACTCAAACTAAACTGAATTTTACATGATTAAAAAAAGAGAAAAAAAATGTAACTTTTGATCAGGCCTCTTCTGCCAGCTGACTAAGAGAGGAGCAATGCCCATGAAAGTGCTATTGCTTCTCAAAGGAGTAACTCTCCCATATCCTAAGCAGAAATTGAGTAGACTGATAGAGATGAGAAAATACTTCTACAATAACAGCCAGGGGTAAAAAAAAAAAAAGGCCTTTTAAAATCAATGTCACCAGGCAAACAACTATGTAATGATTTCACAGGAGATGACATGCTAAATCTCAGTGGCCATTGTGCTGGGGATTCAGTTTGAACAGACAGCTCAAGGGTGAAATAATAAACATAACAAAGGAACAAGAAAAAGAGGAAATTAAAGAATAAACAGAATAAAAAAAACCCTCTGTGTTGCTGCTTCACATTTGTGAGCAAAGGAACAAAACAGATGAAAGATCCACAGTGAATAAGCAAATTCCTACAAGCTTTTCACAAGGACCAGCTTAAGAAAGAGTAAAATAACAGAAATATTTATGAGCTTTCCTCAAGGGCAAAGCATAGGGGAGGTGGAACTAAGGTCTTAAAGAAATAAATTGAAACATTTTACTTTGCAGAAAATTAAGTGAAAAACACCATTCTTAAAGATTATTTATGACAGCTTTCCCCAGTGCACATTTCTAACCAGAAGGGAAATTTTCAGACGTTGATTTTTGCTTCCTGATTTTGTTGTAGAATATATTTGATGTACATTCCCAGGTCCTTCCCACCTGTGGTGATGTCAATTAGCCCAATTCCTTTGGCATGGATGGAGACAGGCTCTTTGCTCCACCTCAGGAATCTGCCCAACCTCACCTCATGATGAGAGAGATTTATTACTGTGTTATTGCTTATTTCTCCAAACACCCATTTACTAAAGCCACAAAAATTGTATTTCTGTAGGTTTTGTGTGCTCTTTGCACAATAATCTTCTTAGCAGAAGTGAATAGGCTTTTGCCACACTTCCTTTATAATGCATTTGTCATCTCAAAGAGAAAAAGGAGAAATTAGGATTTGTAAATAATTCTTACAAATATTAAGGGGATTTGAGTGATGGTAGAGTCTGAAAGATAACTTCTAAAATGACTCACGTCTTACACAGTACTCTACTGAATGTAAAGTTCCTACTACCCTTGAGATTAAAATTCCCATGTGAAAGCAGATTTCTTTCTCCACCTTATTATTGCTGGTAGTCATGAAAGACTTGTGAGCTCTGGAGCCTACAAGAAGACTTACAAGGCATACAAGACATAAAGACTTGCAGTTGTACTGTTCTTACCCCAAGGCTTCAAATGTTGACCCAGGACTGAAGTGGACGCTGTGTGATGTCTGGCTGTCCAGCTGAGCTGTTGCATTAGGAGAATTCCACCTATAAAATATACTCTTCGTATTCAATTAGGCAAATAATTTGCTTCACTGTGGACAGCCACCTGAAAGACTGCAAAAGAGTGTGGAAAGATGCAAAAAGGGAAAAGTCCTCAATACCTTTTCATCTGGGTGTTACACTAACACAAGTCACCTGGTGTCCATATTTTTTTCCCCTTTGCAATTCCTCCCACTCCCCTGAAACTAAACACAACAGGATTTTCTTCAAAGAGCAAATTGCAATCAGTTGCATTTTGGATTTTTCTTTTTTTTCTGCTTTTATTTTTCAAATAGCTGACAAACCGTATCTGTGCATGGTTGACCTTTCAAGGCTTCTACTTTGAATTTCAAGGAAAGTAGAAAAATAATGTGAAAGCCTGAAGGACAGTAGCTTCAGGCACATGCTCCTCTTCCACATTTTATAAATGTAATGGTGTGTGCCATCCTGAGCTATGAGGGCTGTGTTAGACTGTCATCTGAACTGTCAAAAACATGAGGCAGTTTTATTTAGTGTGGAGCAACTTTGACCACTTAAACCAAATTTCATTAGGACATATTTGCAGATGATGCAGCTGACGTGCATTACAGCTCCTAGCATTTCAGGCTGGAGGGACAGGTGCTTGTGTAACTGTGAGTGCAGCAAAGAGCAATATGACCACACAATGTGAAAACCACTTAATACCATTAGCTGTGAACAAGTCTCAGGGAACAGAAGTATAAAATATGCCAGCACAAAAAATCAAGAAAAATGTCTTTTAAAGCATGTTAAAATAGTAAATCCACTTAGTAAGGAGGGCAATAGAAATCTTAGGCATGAGTCAGCTTTCCTGCATCTTGCTGACTTTGCCTGCATCAGCTTCTCATGGGATAGAAGCCATTTTGGATTTAAATGAAAAAGTCTTAAGCAATACAAGAGATTTCAGTAAGCAACCTAAGAGCACTGTTGCCAATGCTGAGAGTCTCTCAGTAATATTGTCTCCATATCTGTTCCTGAGAGCTTTAAATCCACATTATTTTCAGTCATTTTCTGTACGCAGTTTTATGTATTCATAAAACTCAGAATTTGTGTAGGATTCCCTGTCATGATCCACAATGAGACATATACAGAGGCTTCAGGTTCTGAACTGTAGAATGCAGAATTCAGAATATTTGATGTTTTATTAGACTCACAATGTGCTGCAAAGAAACAAGCCAGACATGGCTTAATGTACTTAGATGAACTCTTGTGTAACATACTTACTCTCTTTCTATTCTTAAGTCCACACTTCAGCTCCTCACAGCTGAAAGATGTGTCTTAAATGGAAGACTAAACAAATCCCAAAGAACAGAGCACATAACAGTGTACTAGCATAGCTTCCTTTGTGCTTCTTACTCCAGATGCAGTAAGAATGACAAACCCTTTCAAGTGCTTCTCAGCAGCTTCATCACTGAAACTTTTTATTATCGCAATAGCTAAGGCTTCATCTGCACTGGGGAAAAAAATGCATGCCAAGCTAGGATGCAAATTGGTATCATACCAGCTATGCTCTTTACCTCCCTGTTGGATAACCAAGTGTGTACTAAGGGCAGATTTGACATCTATTTACATTGTCAGCCTGTGCCATTCTCCTCTCCCTCTCTTGACCACCTAGCTTCTTCCATCATCTCCCTCTTAGCAATCCTGCTACAATAGTTTGTGACATTGTAGGGAGAACTGAGCCATAATAATAATAATAGCCATTTTTTTGGTAGGTTATTTTAAACTTGTACCAATCCCTCGAGAGAGTTCAAGGCATTGATGCAAAAATATCTGTGTTAGCAGAAAGAAAAGAAACAGACAGGCAAGGTTTGCAATCAGTTTCTCACCCTGCTGAATAGGGTAAGCAATTTACAGCAAACTAACAAAAAAAAAAAAAAACACACAAAAAAACACACAAAAAAAAAACAAAAAACAAAGCAAACAAACAAACAAACAAAAAACCCCTAAAACCAAAAACCCACCACCCAAAACAGAACCAAAACAATTTGCTCTCTGTTTATTTACACACAGAGGGAGTGACACCATCTTTTTTGGTGGCTGGTTGCAATCTGACTTTTCTCAGCGATGGCTGAAAATGCCCTATTTGGTATTCATTTAAACGAATGTCACCAATTTGTTGAGCAAATGCTGGTCCAGTAAACTGGGTGTTTCTGTGATCTGCCTCTTATACTCTCACCCTGGGCTGCTGACATTTTCTTTTTTACTTTTACTTTTTTTTCCCAGAAATCTGATAGGAAGTTGATGTGAGTTCCATCAGGGCAATCCCTCTCTTGGGGTGCTGAAAACTGACAGAAGTTAAATGATTTCTGCAAGCCTAAGGTTATTCTGTCTTACACATTTTCTGTTAAAAATCCGTAGAATCTAGAACAATTTTTACCTACTGACACTTGATATGTAAACAATCCACAGCATGCATTACCATTGCACTGAAGCAGAGATATACAGTGTCAGAAATGAGGGACTATTTTCATTTAAATATGTTGCATAAGAAGGGACTAAAAAATAATTCTCACATTAATTAGAAAAAGAATAAACATTGTGCTTATATCAACATGAAACCTTTTTATTTTTGAAAATTATTTTTCAAAATATTACTCTTTCCTTGAAAAAAAAAAAAACAACAACCAAACACAAAACTGCAAAAATCTTAGATGTAGCAAATGAGAAAGAACTACTTTGGTTGTGCACATTTTTCTGGACCAAAGGAACAAGATTAGAAATTGCAAAATTGATACCGAAACAGAAAGTCTGAATCTTTTCCAGCTTTAATGACACAGCACAGAATGATGCCAGCACTGCACAAAATATTATTTGAAAGGGAAAATACCGCTAGCAGAAGCACAAAAGACTTTTGCTGTTGTCAGTCGTCAGGTACCAGATGGCATGTCTTGGCTGAGTGGGTTCTCAGGCATCATATTTCAGCAACCACTTCAGTGTACCTGACAGCGTAGTCAGATGTGAAACATGCTACCTAAACACAGGCTGCAATAACTCAAGCACAATGAATTCTCTATCATTGCAAGATTACCAGGAAATAAGAGTACAAGAGTTCTGTCTGTCCTGTACATGGAGTAACTTTCTTCTTTTCTCAGGTTAAAACAGCTACTTGCAAGCTCTTTAGGGTAATAGATAATTTGATTCTACTGTTATTATTTAGAATAAAATAGATGATTTTTTATTATTATTGTTATCACTCCAACAATAATAATTTCTGCCTGACCAATTTGGTGGCCTTCTATGATGGAGCTACAGAATTGATGGATAAGGGTAAAGCAGTTGACGCCATCTACCTGGACTTGTGCAAAGCGTTTGACACTGTCCCACACAACACCTTCTCTCTAAATTGGAGAGACATCAATCTGATGGATGGACCACTCGGTGGATAAAGAACTGGCTGGATGGCCGCACACAAAGAGTTGTGGTCAATGGCTCGATGTCTGGCTGGAGACCGGTAACGAGTGGTGTCCCTCAGGGATTGGTGTTGGGACTGGTCTTGTTTAACATCTTTGTCGCTGACATGGGCAGTGGGATTGAGTGCGCCCTCAGCAAGTTTGCCGATGACACCAAGCTGTGTGGTCCGGTTGATACGCTGGAGGGAAGGGATGCCATCCAGAGGGACCTTGACACGCTTGTGAGGTGGGCTGATGCCAACCTTATGAAGTTCAACCACGACAAGTGCAAGGTCCTACACCTGGGTCGGAGCAATCCCAGGCACAGCTACAGACTGGGCAAAGAAGAGATTCAGAGCGGCCCTGCAGAAAAGGACTTGGGGGTGCTGGTCAATGAGAAAATGAACATGAGCTGGCTTCAGTGTGCGCTCGCAGCCCAGAAAGCCAAGCGTATCCTGGGCTGCATCAAAAGGAGCGTGACCAGCAGGTTGAAGGAGGTGATCCTGCCCCTCTACTCTGCTCTTCTGAGACCTCACCTGCAGTATTGTGTGCAGTTCTGGTGTCCTCAACATACAAAGGACATGGAACTGTTGGAACAAGTCCAGAGGAGGGCCACGAGGATGATCAGGGGTCTGGAGCACCTCCCATATGAAGATAGATGAGGAAGTTGGGGCTGTTCAGCCTGGAGAAGAGAAGGCTGCGTGGGGATCTAATAGCAGCCTTCCAGTACCTGAAGGGGGCCTATAAGGATGCTGGGGAGGGACTCTTCGCTAGGGACTGTAGTGATAGGACAAGGGGTAACGGGTTAAAACTTAAACAGGGGAAGTTTAAATTGGATATAAGGAGGACATTCTTTCCTGTTAGGGTGGTGAGGCACTGGAATCGGTTGCCCAGGGAGGTTGTGAGTGCTCCATCCCTGGCGGTGTTCAAGGCCAGGTTGGATGAAGCCTTGTGTGGGATGGTTTAGTGAGAGGTGTCCCTGTCCATGGCAGGGGGGTTAGAACTAGATGATCTTGAGGTCCTTTCCAACCCTAACTATTCTATGATTCTATGATTCTAACAGTGACAAAACTAGTGCAAGAAAATAATAATAATTTTAGCAATAATAATATATAATAATAAGTAATGGAAATAGCTTTCACTTGTCATGTCAGCTTCAGTCAACAAAAATACTTTTAATAACTCCTGCCTCATGAAGGAAAAATCAGACATTGTACAGGAAAACAGTGTCAGATGCCTTTTGTAATGTACACTGTGACGCCATTACCTAGATGTCTTTAGGAATGCAGTCCTCTACTGTGAAGGACTACTTTGTCACCAATTGCTCCAAGTGGTGATGTAGGTGCGGGGATGTGATACTAGCTACACCTTTACCTTGAGTTTGGTTTAAAAAACAGACTTTGCTGTGGTTGATTTGGGGATTCATATAGACTTAAGGCCATCTCTGAAGCTCCAGAGATGTTTAGGATGCCCTTGTGCTCACCCTGGCATCAGAACAAAGGCAAGAAAGGTGGTACGGGTGACTCCTGGGAGGTTTGTAGGCTCAGAGTTGTGCTTTCCAGAGAAATGCTGAAAAGCCCCACAAAAACAACAATCCCTTGCTGCTTTTGAAACTGCCAATAGATATGCACTTGGTAGTTTAGGCATTGTAAAAAAATAATTGGCTCTATGAGGTTTGCCTACCATCATACTGTCTTTGGCACAGCCAGGAACTGATCTCCATGTTTTTTCAACACCAGGCCAGTGTCTGCCCCACAAAGCATCCATCCTCATTCTGTTAACTGAAAACAAAAAGTTACTTTAGGTGCTGTCCAAACAGTCATTAGAAAAGCAAGTTCTCTATATGGGCATTATGTAACATATTAAAGTGTGAGAGTAACTATCCAAAATACTGTAGTTATGGGTAAAAAAAAAAAAAAAAAGCCACAGGACTCACTCTTAATTCCAGAAAATAATAGGTTATATGATTTGGAAAATAGATTAATTCTCCTTGCCTGTAAGTATATGTTAGTTCCATTGAGTCTTGTACAAATCATACATTGAAACTAGGAGACAGAAAGATCTAGAGCTATATGCATACAAAAGGAGACATTAGGGGTTTGTTTGAACTAAATAAGGCATAAACTGATATGTGTATGTAGATTCAAGATATCTGAATATTTAATAAAGCCCTGGCATCCCAGTCATTTGCACAGAGGTGTTTATTTTTTCCACTGTATCTAACTGCAAGAATGATGTAGAACAGGGTGAGGCCACGAATTTACCTTCAATATCTAAGCTGAAGAACAAACTATAAGTATATAAACCAGCTGTAGGTCAATTAAAAACCTCAGTAGATAACCAGTAAATCACTTTCCTGCCAATATTTATCACTGTATTGGATCTAAACACATAAATTCTCTTTTGTTTCTACTGCAACAACCAAACTGTAGATATAAAGTGGGAATTTGTGCAAATGGGTGTTATCTCCATGAGACAATTACTCTGGCAGTGCCATCCAAAATGTCACAGGCACATCATAATTATGTGCTCCACATGTACATTACTATTGTTGGTTTTAGGCATATTAGTGGATACTCCACTGGATGGAAAGAGAAAGAAAGAAATGCACTGCAATTTCAATGTGAAGCAGAAACCCCAGCTACATTTCATCAGTCTGCCAGCTAAACCAAAACCAGTCTACAACAACAAAAACAAGACAGATATGCCATTTAAGGCTTCTTACGAGGCTGATAAGAGGGAGATTGAGATGGACAGACAAGGATACAAAGAGTTCAGAGACTGTTTTACAGGCTGCAGCCACTGCAACAGTCTTATTAGGCAAGGTTGCACAGACAAGAAAAAGGCAATAAATCTATATGAGTTTTCTTGCCCAAAAGAAACTACTGCCATGAAACAGAAGAATAAGGTCCAAGGGAAAAATCATACTGACTGGTACATCTCTCACTATGCACTCAATTAAAATTAAAATTATATAAACAACAAGTCTCAACTATTAATGCAGCTGGCCATCTGCCTGCACTTATGTCAAAAAATTGTTATGAACCCAGAGGGTGGGCAAAAGTACACAGGACCAAAATTAGATGCCTTGAGCCTTTTTTCTTTCCTGCAGAACTACTATACATGATTTAGTAGTGAATGGATATCCACCATCCATTTTGAAATTAAACGTCCCTTGGAGGCTCTGCAACCCCCTCCATTACATTATCAGCATGTGCGGGTTGCAAAGGTACAGCTGGGAAAAGAATTGGGGTCCATCAGTCAAAAACTCTATTTTCTTCCTAAGTGCTAAAATGTCTTTAAGTGTGTAATTTGAATCATCCTTAAATTCCCCAGCGTTTTTAAGCACCGTACTAATAGGATAGTATTAAAGTATTAAAGCATACAGTTCAATCCCAGTGCTCTTACACTTTGGTCTCCTGATGGCAGCCAGGGCTCAGAGCAAGAGAGAAGCGATAAGCTCTGAATCCATTTGTGAGTGCTGAGGAGGGACAAACATCTTCTTTAGAGAGAGTCACAACTGAGATTTTAGAGTAGCATTCTCCATCGCATTGCTCCAATTTCACTTTCGTCTTCAATTTCCACAGGGTTAGTTTAAGTAGACACAGGATTTGGCCACTTGTCTTAACATGGATAAAAGGGGGGGAGATAGGCTGCTTCTCTGTGTGTTGTATCCCAGGGCTAACTTTACTCTTCTCTGAGCCCACTGACAGAAGAGTAATAACAATGCCTAGAAGGAATAAGAGAAAACTGAATCCAATGAGAAGAAAATGAATGGGCGCACAGACACAACAATGATACTCTAGTATTCTGACCCCCTCTCACAAGTCTTTCTGATCGCTCCGTTGGCATGTTGGGATAATCCTTGCAGATAAGGTGTGTTGCACCTTTATGTCAGGAAACAATATATACCAAAGGGTTACTAACATTCTGACTCATACTGTCTGTGAGTCATCCCTATGAAGTAACCATAGACATGTTTATATACAAATAGGTTTTAAAACAGCTATAGAAACACTTGCTCTGACAGTCACAGGAATATAAATGCCGTTTGACAGATTTCCAGAAATGCGTACATTTTGAGAGGGACTTTGCATGGTTTAGAGGTGAAATATGCAGCATGTCAGGCTGCAGGCACATTTCTTCTCTTATTCTGCATGCTAGTTTCAGCCTTCTGTTGCAGTTACCTGGCGGGTGTTTCCCCTAAAGCATGGCATGCAGCTATTACTCTGCAAAACAGATCAGCTCCTCCCCTTGAAATAACTTTGTAACTGGCCTATGGTGTCAGAATCATAAAACTTACATAACCTGGATATTTCCCACAAGGCAGCCATAGGTCCACAAGACAGCATATCTAAGGGACTACTAAGTGAGAGGACAAATCTTTGGTTGGGATTAATTAGTACACCTTAGCCTGCAACAACACTGATCCATCAGCAGAGAACATGAGCAGCTACATGCCTCAATTTTATTCAGCCAGCTTTGTTCCTTACATTACTTGTCAAATCTTTAAAAAGTTAGGGAAATTACTTTCACCTGATTGAACTTGTTGTATCTTAAATAATTAGGATGGAAAAACACTGAACATATATTTTTTTGCAGGTTGTTGGTTCCAGTTGTGCCCTGCATACACATTTTTGCCAGTCCAGTAAAAGTGTACACAGAAAAGCCCATGATGATGTATCTGTATCTACCCCTTCAAAAAAAAGAAGCTGCACACAAACAACAGGTCTTCAGAGCTTGATGGAGCTGATCGCAATATGTGCTACTCAGCTTTTAATGGATGTATATTCTAAAACTCATTCTAGTTTAAGACAGAAGCTTAAAAGAAGCTCAACTAAGGAAGGACTTAGTTGAAGGACTTTTCTACCTTGGTCAGAACAAAGTCTGGCCTATTCTTTTTCCATTTATTTTTTTCTTTTAGCCTATGAAATTTTATGCATTGATCTTTTTTTCCAAATTAAATACTTCAATGTTTGATCTTCTAACAAACAAAAGCTGAGCTGCTATGTACAGAAACCTTACTATACTAAAAACTTTCAAATCAAGAGTAGAAGAAAATAAATTGTATTAAGGAACAGACTGTGGATGCACTTTTTCAAAAACTGTTTGAAATAAACACAAATGCGCCTTAAAGTTAATAAAGATAAATCTTTTTTCCAGTTTCCTTATCCTTCAATAAAAAAATTTGAAGAATAAGGAAAAGATACACAATATGCAGCACATACACAATACTAAAAATTAAATAAATAAGGTTTCTGCTTGCATATGAACTAAAGGTAAAATGAGCAACCCTCATCTTCAAAGAGGATGAATTCCAGTATTTGCAAGTCAGCAAACTCCAAAAGGTTTGAGTAAGTTAAAAGCTAGTTAAGAAAATGGAAAAAGCCATCCACAATTAAGTGTGAGCAGCAGGCTGGAAGGGAGACTTCATTTAAGTTGATATTTGCTCATTAAATGGCCATTAAAGCAAAAATCTCCCTTAACGTACACAACCCAGTAACAGCTCTGTGTCCCATGAGAATAGCAGGGACTGGGTGCCAGAAACATTTCTTTCCTCCTGAGTTCCAGAAATTAATTTGCTCCATGGATTCTGTACGCAAGTGAGCTACAGAATTGCAGTGACTGAAATCACCTTCTCAATTCTTCCTCTGCCTTGGTATTTTTAAGGTCTGAAACATAACACATTGAGTATGAAATATTAAGGGGCCAGTTGTGAATCTACCTGTGTAGCTAAATAGGGGAATTAAGGAAAAGAAAGCTTCACAAGAGGCAAATTTCCCAAACCCCTGCCTCCTGTCTGGAGGAGCAGGGAGCAAGTAGAGCTTTACTGGGAAAGAATATCTCAGCTAGGTTTCCACAGCGAATAGCCGAGTAACTGAGAAGTAGCTATAATTTTATCTCTGCTCTGCTTCTGGGAAAAAAAAAGCAAATACATGCTGCCCTTTACTCACAGCTGAATGCAGACTGCCTGTCAATGTACAGCTCTGGGAGAACATTCTAGGTGTAAACTAACGAGTAGCAAATGTGAAGTCTTGGGCTTCGTAAGACTATTGAAATAAATACCTAAATGAAGCACACCTTATCCAGAGGTTATTAACAGATAGGGGACATTATAAATTAATGTATTAGTTCTCTAACTGTTCTAATTAATCATAAATGATGTGTGTGAGCACATGTGAGCGGGTGGATGAAGGAGAAGATGGGTGTGCATGGAAATGCATCCAAGGATTCACACGTATTCAAAAAACAGGGTTGTTTCACTTCCCTATTACCAGCTATACAATAGAACAACCAGCAAAATCAATGCAATCAGCTAAGCAGTGAGAGCTGATCGTCAGGGAATTCTGAGTAAAGATTACCCACAATAGCATAAAAGGCTGCTGCCCAGCCATGCAAAACCCAAAGTATAAGTAAAAAGTGCCCAGAGCCCAGAGAAGCATTACAGGCTTCCTATCATGGCATCAACACGAGAGGATGAATGAAAAACTAAATAGTTGTGCACTTTAGACAGAAATTAAAAAGTGCTATTTAAAATTCCCATCACTAACACAAACAAAAGACTCATGCAAGGTTTGTATTGCCATTAGTATTTCTTTTAAAACTGTACCAGTTGTAACTGCCATTGCATTCTTTTTGCCATCTACCAGTTCTGTCCTTGCAATCTGTGTTCAACAAGTGTATTTTTGTAACATTTAATTTCAAGACATCAGTGTGCTGGGTTCAGCAGTAGCAGTCATTTTTCTCCTTCTCAGTAGCTGGTGCAGTGCTGTGTTTTGACTTTCAGCCTGGGAACAGCGCTGATAACACCGATGTTTTTAGTTGTTGCTCAGTAATGTTTACTCTGACCAAGGACTTTCTGAGTCTCATGCTCTGCCAGGGAGGAGGGGAAGGGGGGAGGAAGCAGAGACAGGACACCTGACCCAAACTGACCAAAGAGATATTCCATACCGCAGCACATCATGCCCACTATATAAACAGGGGGCAGTTACCCGGAAGGGCTAGATCACTGCTCAGTTGGGCTGGGTGTCAGTCAGCGGATGGTGAGCAGTTGTATTCTCTCCCCTTGTTATTTCCCTTATCATTATTATTATTTGTGTTAGCAGCAGTGGTTTGTGTTATACCTTAGTTACTGGACTGTTCTTATCTCAACCCATGGGAGTTACATTCTTTCGACTCTCCTCCCCATCCCTCTGAGTTTGTGTCGGGGTGGGGAGTGAGGCAGCGACTGCGTAGTTCTGATTTATGGATGGGCTTAAACCATGGCAATCAGTCAGTTTCCTCAACAGTTGCTCTGAATCTAGTGGTTTTGGCAAAAATTACCTCAAGAATTTATATTTTGAAGTGCAAGTTCCCCTGCAAGGATCATTAGCAAGACATCTTGCAATTGTTGCTCATGGAAACGTAATTCACAAATGTGTGGATGTGCTTCAATTTGGGGAAGCAACCAGCAGGTTAATTGTTTAGCGAAATTATTTTCAGTTCTCCCTAAGAGTACACCAAGAACAAACTTTAAAAGAACAGATATCAATGATAACTTTGGGACTAGAATTTTTTACACTTCTGTTTCCAGTGAAAGGGAACATAAAGAGACCAAAAACTGGAAAACATATCTCAGATAGTTAACCAAAATTTTCCAAAGTAATTTTGGAAATTTGTTATGATAAAGGTCTGCAACCATCTCCAGTAACTGCTGAAATCATCTTGCTGCCTGTTTGGCTCATTTCTACTGGAATCATAAAGCGACATATACCAGACAAGAGATAAAAACTTCAGCTATATTCTGACAGATGGAAGTGCTTGAAGCTAGTGGTCATATTTTCCTGTAAAAAATTCAAACTGAAATTAGAGGAAAACCAAATCAAACTAAAAAATCCCCAAATTTTGCCTCCACTTCACTCCTCCAAATCATTGTTTTCAGCAACTAAGTAAAAGCGTCTGAAAACAAAATCCTTCAGCCTCCCTGAGGTTCCTTGGTAATTTTTTTTTTTTCTTGTATAGCAGGAAACCAGGAGTTTTGACCTGTTCTACAGTCCATAGATCAGTTGTTTGTTTGTTTGCCTGTTTTTATTTAGCCCAGACAATTTTTATAGTTAACTAATATTCAGAAGTTTAAAGTGATTCATATCTGCTCACAAAATTTCACATTTTCAGATGGAATATCTGATATTTTTTTAGTGAAATTAAGAGTTGAGTGAATAAAAAATGTTGCAAAACTGAGTTAGTTAGATGTGTATTCGTCCAAGTAAGCTCTAAAAGTATTTACAGTTATATTTTAATTATATGAAGTTAGGCAGGACTCTGGCAATATTCAAATGTTTAAGTTAGCTCATGTATTTTTTTTTTTTTTTTACAAAAAAGCCTGTATTTGAGCTTAGGTACTTTGCCCAGTGGAAGTTTCATCAAGATGAATATATTTTTGTGAAAAGTTTCAATCCCAATGAACTGATATTTTCTGATTAAAAACTTGCCCCAAACCTCTGAACTATCTCAACATACAGCCTCGTGGTACTTAGGCAACTATTGCCTCAGGCTCTTTACTTTAATTGTATATATTTTCATCAACCCCTGATGTCCCTTGTGGGTTTGTGCAATTTCTAAGATGTAGCTAACACATTTGCTTTGTTCTCTTCATTGATTTAATGTGGAATTATATTACAGCTCTGTATGTTCTTTTTCTTCTTATTCTTGATATATCTTGACATTCAGAGAATTACATTTTTACCAAAACCCTTAAATTGCAGAAGTTTAGCAGAAGAGGAACTGAAGTAAAAATATACTTGGAAGCTAGTAGGCAGAATCGGAGTAGTGGCTATTCAGCCATTCAGGTTGAATAAGGGGCTCAATACTTGCCTCTGTAATGTGACAAGTATTCAAATGTCAAATTTCATAACCATTATTTAATTTAAAGGATCAAGGGCTAGATTATTCAAGTAGTATTTAAAATTTTGTTTTAAAGTAACACTTTAAAGTCAAGATCAAGATGCTGCTGTGTGAAGTTCTGTAAGACATGTCAGCTTACAACTGTCACCCCAAACACCTTGCTAGGAAAGAGATTTCTCCTGCTGTATAGTTTTTCTCCTTGTCACTGAAAGAATCCCAAGGAAGTTGAGCAAAATTCTGGAAAACTGTTCAAAAAAGTCATCATCTAGAAGGATAATAATGAAGAAGAGGAGCTACCTAGAACAGAGCTGGCATAAGAAAAAGCAAGTCTATATGTAAAATGAGTATGTTTAGAAACTTAGGATAATTTGTAAGGCTTTTAATTAATTAATATTCCTTTTGGTTTAGTACTATGTGACTATATTTCTCTTTTATTGAGAAGATACATCCTTCCAAATATTTGCTGCATTTTTTTTATATTCAGTCTGATCTTATTACTCAAATGTCTACTTACCATTCCTGTTGCTGATGCTTGTGCATTTAAAATACTTTGTTATTCTTAAAAATTAACAGAATATTTTCATATTCTTAGTGGGGTCCTCAGCTTGCCTTAAGATGCATGTAGGTATCCTGAGGCATTTTCACTGAAGTAGCACTGGAACAGGTTGCCCAGGGGGGTTGTGGAGTCTCCTACACTGGAGATATTCAAGGCCCGCCTGGACAAGTTCCTGTGTGATGTACTGTAGGTTACCCTGCTCTTGCAGGGGGGTTGGACTAGATGACCTTTTGAGGTCCCTTCCAACCCTTGGGATTCTGTGATTCTGTGATTCCAAATTCTAGCAGGAAAACTCAGCTCAAGGACTGGAAGAACTTGAACTTTAGAAAGGACACCAATGAAAATAAATTTAATTATTCATTATTTTTAATTTGAAAATATAGTTGGACTCCCACAATTGTATTGAATATTTATAAGGAAAAAGTTATGAATCTGGATATTCTGAACTCAAGACCCAAATTTTAGATCTTATTACCAGATACCTGATGGCATATTTGGTGACTTGACTTTTGTTAGCATTGAGCAAACACTGATCCAAGGTACAAAAAAACCCCTCAGTTTATTGGCAATTTAAAGCACTTCACAACATTTCCTAAAAATCTGTCAGAAAATGCTGACTTTTCTGCTTAGGTTCTCCATATTAAGAATTTATATGAGTTTCTCTTTTAAACAAAATAATATGTGATACAGTTTGACAGTGACAGAGAAAAGGTGTAGAGATGTGTTTATTTTCTTTAAGTGCTTTTCCAAGGTGGTGGCCAGCACAATGATGCTGAAGATTTACTCCTTGATTCAATCTGTTAGGAATAAGAAAGATCCAATTAATGTTCTGTTGCAGTTGGTACCTGGTAGAAGAAAGGCAGGTGATAAAGAGCTCAGGTATGTGCCAGCTACCAAAATCTGTTTAAAAGTGTGCAAAAGCATGAGCAAGACCACATTGTGAAAGTTTAACAGGTAATAGATTCGCAGGGACATTCCTTGGTCCTTTAGAATTTATAAATATAAGTGGTCTCAGAATTTCCTAAAGAACTTTAAAAAACACATTCTTTTCAGTATTAAAAGCCTAGAATATATATTAAAAATATAAATATATATCAAAACTACTAATATATGCCATTAACAATTGATACTACTAACACAATGGTTTTAAATAAAATTTGTCCAAGCCTCCAGCAGCTCTACCAAACAGACAGGAGACAGACTCAAAATTTCTCCAGAAATCCCATGAAATGTATGTGACAAAGCTAAAATTCCAAATCCATTTTTCTGGATTCTGTTCTAATGGTTTCATGACAAACCTTCCTCAGGTGGAAAAATAGATAAAGAAAACACTGAAACACACATATTAGCCTGCCATCTTTCACTATGAAATAGTCAAAGCATTCCGTTTTGTAGCGTGGAGCCAGGGTGGGCAATATGCCTAGATTCTCAACAGCTATGAAAGTAGTAGTCTGTTTATTTTGTGTTAGGGAAATGTATGACTTTGCAATCAGGACAACTTGCAGTACTATTGTTAAATGTAATCAGTTTTCAGTGTGCAGAGAGTCCCAGAATAACTTTCTTACAGCAGTGTTAGAAAAAAAACCACTCCTTTTTCCCTAGCTGTTTGTACCTTTAATGTAATTTTACCATTAGCAAAGCATGATAAAACTTAGGTCACTTGTACAGCCCAATATGCTCAATCAACTAGTAATTTACAGGTTTTTTTCTGTCTTACTAACTTAGGTCTTAATTTGGCAATACATTGGATGTAGAATTCAAGACAAGAAAAGCTTTTTGAGTCTTTAGCATTGAAACCACACCAGTGCTCTAACCTATAAATCTGAGGATAGAGGAAGGTCATTCTAAGATTTCAGTGACATAACCCAAGCTCTTGCTTTGAAAAATGTCTTCTATCACCATATGGATGGTTGACTTTGAAGGCAGGCAGTTTACTAGCTAATAGTGATATCACAAACACTTAAGAAAGCATATAGAAAAGAACCTACTAGCCTTTTATTTTTCTTATATCCATTAATATTTGCAGTTTCTCTCCTTTGTAGCACAGTTGCCTCATGGTCTTCAAAGGAGGGTTTGTGCAGTGACTACTAATAAGAATGGATGTATCGGGACAGTTCAGTGGATTGTCTGACCCACTAGACTTCAACAGCGTCAAAATCACAGAATCACAGAATCCCAAGGGTTGGAAGGGACCTCAAAAGATCATCTAGTCCAACCCCCCTGCAAGAGCAGGGTAACCTACAGTACATCACACAGGAACTTGTCCAGGCGGGCCTTGAATATCTCCAGTGTAGGAGACTCCACAACCCCCCTGGGCAACCTGTTCCAGTGCTCTGTCACTCTTACAGTAAAGAAGTTCTTCCTGATGTTAACGTGGAACTTCCTATGCTCCAGTTTACACCCATTGCCCCTTGTCCTATCACTGGATATCACTGAAAAAAGCCTAGCTCCATCATCCTGACACCTACCTTTTACATATTTGTAAACATTGATGAGGTCATCCCTCAGTCTCCTCTTCTCCAAGCTAAAGAGACCCAGCTCCCTCAGCCTCTCCTCATAAGGGAGATGTTCCACTCCCTTAATCATCTTTGTGGCTCTGCGCTGGACTCCTTCAAGCAATTCCCTGTCCTTCTTGAACAGAGGGGCCCAGAACTGGACACAATATTCCAGATGCGGCCTCACCAAGGCTGAGTAGAGGGGAAGGAGAACCTCTCTTGACCTACTAACCACACCATTTCTAATGCACCCTAAGATGCCATTTGCCTTCTTGGCTGCAAGAGCACATTGCTGGCTTATGGTCATCCTCCTATCCACCAGGACCCCCAGGTCCCTTTCCCCTTCGCTACTTTCCAGCAGGTCAACCCCCAACCTGTACTGGTACATGGGGTTGTTCTTCCCCAGATGCAAGACTCTACACTTGCCCTTGTTAAATTTCATCAAGTTTCTCCCCGCCCAACTCTCCAGCCTGTCCAGGTCTCGCTGAATGGCAGCACAGTCCTCTGGTGTGTCAGCCACTCCTCCCAGTTTTGTGTCATCAGCAAACTTGCTGAGGGTGCACTCAGTTCCCTCATCCAGGTCATTGATGAAAATATTAAACAGCACCGGTCCCAGCACCGACCCCTGAGGGACTCCACTAGTCACAGACCTCCAGCTAGATTCTGCGCCATTGACCACAACTCTCTGCCTTCTTCCTTTCAACCAGTTCTCGATCCACCTCACTACTTGATCGTCAAGCCCACACTTCCTTAGCTTATCTATGAGGATGCTGTGGGAGACAGTATCAAATGCCTTACTGAAATCAAGAAAAACTACATCTACCGCTCTACCATCATCCCTCCACCTAGTCACTTCCTCATAGAAGGCTATAAGGTTGGTCATACATGACTTCCCCCTCATAAAACCATGTTGGCTGTTCTTAATGACCCCCTCATCCTTGATATGCCTAGTGATGGAGTCAAGAATAAGTTGTTCCATCGGCTGACCGGTCTATAATTACCCGGGTCCTCCTTCTTGCCCTTCTTATAGACTGGTGTGACCTTTGCCATCCGCCAATCCTCAGGCACCTCGCCCGTTTCCCACGACTTACCAAAGATGATGGAAAGTGGCCTAGCAATGACCTCCGCCAGCTCCCTCAGCACCCGTGGGTGCATTCCATCCGGACCCATCGATTTACAGATGTCCAGTTTGCACAGCTGATCCCTAACCCAATCCTCATCTACCAAAGCAAACTCCTCCTTTGTCCTGACTCCTTCTGGGGCTATAGAAATCCGGGGCCCTCGGGGAGAGTCTGCAGGAGTAAAGACAGAGGCAAAGAAGGCATTCAGCACCTCTGCCTTCTTTATATCCTCTGTCTCCAGGGCACCCACTTCGTTCAGCAGTGGGCCTATATTGCCTCTTGTGTTAGTTTTATTTGCTATGTATTTGAAGAAGCCCTTTCTATTGTCTTTAACCCGACTAGCAAGATTGAGTTCCAAGGAGGCCTTAGCTGTCCTAATTGCCTCCCTACATCCTCTAACAACTGTCCTATATTCCTCCCAAGCGGCCAGCCCCTCCATCCATAATCCATAGATTCTCCTTTTCCACTTGAGTTTGCCCAGCAGCTCCTTGTTTAACCACGCCGGTCTCCTAGATCCCTTACTTGATTTCCTACTCATTGGGACGCTCCGATCCTGAGCTTGGAAGAAGCGGTCCTTGAATGCTAACCAACTATCTTGAGCCCCTTTACCGCCTAGTACACTTTCTCATGAGACTTCCCTTAGCAGTTGACTGAAGAGGCCAAAGTTGGCCCTCCGGAAATCCAGAACTGTGGCTTTGCTAGGTATTCTATTCCTCCCACACAGGATCCTAAACTCCACCATCTCATGGTCACTGCAGCCAAGGCTGCCATTGACCGTCACCACTTCGACCAAACCCTCCTTGTTGGCGAGTACTAAATCTAGCAGCGCTGCTCTCCTAGTTGGTACGTCCACCATTTGCATTAAGAAATTATCATCAATGCACTTGAAAATCAGAAAATAGGGAGGAAAAAAGAAAGCCAACAGCAATACCTTCCTAATACAGTCCCTCACATATAGAATCATAGAATAGTTTGGGTTGGAAGAGACCTTCCAAGGTCCTCCAGTTCAAACACCTCTGCAATGAGCAAGGACGTCTTGAACAAAATCAGGTGCCCAGAATCACATCCAGCCTGGCCTTAAATATTTCCAATACCCTGCTTCTTTTTTCAACCAAGATAATTAATTATGAATACTATCATGAGCCCCTCTGTGGATTCTCCCCACTCCCATCCCCCACTTCTTTTCAAACTTTGTGAAATCAGAAGAATGATTGTTTTGGCTTTTTCAACCTGATACCTCAAGGACAAGCAAGCTAGCATATCATCCTTTGAGCTCTAGGCAGTTCTTCATGACTGTTAATCATATCTACTGAAAGAAAACAGAATATAGTTCAAGCAGTTGGTAATGACAGTTTCCTAGATTACATCCATTTCTTCAGAAAAAGTGTGGAGCAAAGAATGAAGTGTGCGATGCGTGGGAAGGGACTCCCTGAGAGCTGATGGCGGGTTTCTCTCCCTGGACCAACTGTCTGTATTTCACTAGTGAACAGGTCTGGTCTCCTGAGACTTTAAAACAGAAGCAGAGTACGAGGCAAAAAGAAAAGCAAAGCAAAGCTAGAGCAGTTTGCTTGCTTACTTGCTTATCTGTGAAGCCAAGATTAAGAGAAGCCAAACACTCCACTTCTGAAAATCCAGAGCCATATTATAACCTCTCCTGCGCTTGCTGCTCATGTTGATAGAGGCAGTGGGTACTCTTGTACTGTCCCAGTGAGTCTGACCTCCTGGTGGATTACGAAGATCACAGTGCACAACAGAGAACAATCCTGCTGCTCATAGCATTTCTAAGGGAACAGCAAGGCAAATGGCTGTAGCTTCCTTACCATAAACAGTGAATACACTGACAAATTTTTAGGCTGAAATTTTGAAAGCTGAGATTAAAGTGTAGTCAGACTCCCAGAATCTCCCCAGTCAGACATAACAAATGCAGTAATGATGCCAGTGTACCCTTCAATGCACTGGTACTTTAGTGTACTTCCACTGCTCTTCTATCCAGTTTCCTGTCCGCTCCCAGAAAAAAGATGCTTGTTCTGGGTACCTCTTGACAACCTCGCACATAATACACATTTCTGGCACAACCACAATCTGCGCTCTCCCCAGCTCTTGCAGACAGAGCACTTCATGGCTCCCTGAAATGTTCTTTCCTATGTTAGTCTGCAGTCCAGCCTGCCTGCAAATGCCAGTGCCTGTCTCATAACAAAACTGCTATCCTTATCACAGCTGCCGGAAGCTGCTCTGAATAATTATTTCTCATCCAATGCATTACTCACACTATCACAGGACTGGAGGGACTCAGGGAAATATTCCCAAATAGGCAGGAGGGGACAGCAGCACCAGGGGATGCAGTGCCTTCAGGACACTGCCCAGATGTAGTACTAGCTGCCATGCTGTGCTCATTTTATATCCTCAAGATGTCATATCACTCACTGTATGTCCCATTCACCTTTCTTCCATTTGCACTACAACTGTTCCTGTTTAAATCACAGTGAAACTGGCCCTCCTTTGTTTCATATCCTCTCTTGTCAGCTGTCAGTTATAGCTTACTCATTCCTTTAAAGCTAAAATTGGATTTGTGCAGTTCTTGGGAGGTTTGTCTTTCTCCATGTAACAGAAAACTATTACATGGAGACTGCCCCAAACCAACAATAATAGGAAGCAGTTCATTGTTAGAATCAGTTAAAGCATGCTGTATTTAGAACTTTGAAGCAAAATATTTCTGCTACCTTCCCCCTTATTTGCTTACAGAGCGGAAAATTTCTCTTCCACGTTGCAGTTTTACCAGCTGTAGCAAAATTATTTACCTATTTTAGAATATTGTAGTGACTTGTTTCTTAAAGCACAAGGATACCTCACATGTCCTATTTCCAAATCCAGTGAAGATAAACATTTCTTGCATTGTATGTATTTTTAGCCTAATCAAACACGAACTTCGAGTTGAATCATCTTGCTTGAAGGAAACCCTTTAAAGACTGCTGAAAGCCATGTTTTGTTCTTTTCTTCATTGCCTGGGTTTGGCTAAAGAGCTATGCAGGGTAAACTGTCAAAAGAAGTATTTCTTGACACAGCCAGTTTATGGGACATTGCAGCAAAGGGGCCAGTGAGACTAATGGGCCAAGATTTTTCAATAGGAACCAGTTATTTCATCTAATTACCAAAAGCTTTGCGGTGCTCTTTTCAGAGGACAAAAGTCTAGCTCATTTATTGGATTTGTGCATAAATAAAAACTTATGTAATTTATACTAGCAGATCCTTAAAGTATTTTGGAAATAAGCAAGCATTCTACAAAAAGCCAAAATCTAATTAATGTGTTTGCAAAAGGACCTTTCTTCTGGGCAGGTTTTCTTGTAAAACAATTTCCTGCCAATGGTTTCTTAGCTCTTAGGAAAAAAAATACAATTGATCAGTGCTTCAGATCTGATAAACAACAAAACTAAGACCATCCAGTTGTGAGAATAACAAAAAAATAATAATAAAAGAAACTTGGTAGATGCAGTGGACTGTCTTGACTAGGAAACACTCTTAATTCTTTTTCATAAAAATAAGCAACTAACAGAAAATTTGTTTCTACCAAAATGAAAACTTTTAGTGACATTTATTGATTTGATCATACCTCTTTTTTAAACTAAAAATTCAAAGGCTATTGTTATGTTCAAAGTGTTTCATTGCAGTAGTGAAACAAAGCTACATTCTCTCACTTCATACAAAAGTTTTTTCTCTGCCTGCTTCAGTAAAATTCAATTTTGCTTAAAAATATTCAAAATTTTCATGTCACATTTTAAAATGTGAAAATTATTTTAATGTTTCTTGAAATGTTCCATACTTTCCAGTCATTTCAATCATCACATTATCTGCATGGTCACAGTCAGGAAAGTGAATCAGAACAAGTTATAGCAGATATTTTCTACACAATACTCATGTTCATGCCTGTTCCAGTTGTGATTATTGTATTTCGAATAAGAATTTCCACACGGGGTTTAATGAAGTTTCACTAATTGACTTTTAAACCACATTCAGTTTAAGTTTCCTGTGTTCAGTCGCATGGATAAGATTTATTTCTGTATTCTTCACTTGCTAGCCCAACTTGCTTTGCAATGTCATACATTATTTAATAGCTAGTATAAAGCTTTCTTAAAATTATGGTGAACAACTCTAACAGTGGAAATGTCAAGTAAATATAGTGGTTACTGCAAAGTTTCTAATTCATGGAAGAATTGTGATGCTTAATTAGTGTTTCTAACTTTCAGATGAAGAAGGTTAATAAGTTCAAAGTATTCTTATTCCTATCTTTTCTAAAGTATATTATCCCTATTAATTTCAAAGAGAAATTAGCATAGTTGTAGTGCTCACATTTAAGGTACATTATTTTTTTATTTTTCAGTAAACAACAAAGCCACCGATATTTCAATCAGAGCTATCAGCCAAGCATTCACACATGAGTAAACCTACACACACATTAAGTGGAAAGACGAGTGAAAGAATCACTTAGTTCCCAGCGTTCGAGGGCATTACAAACAGAGCAAATAGTATATAAAATAAGAAAAACTGTTCTTTCTGTTCTGCTATTTTTATTTTTTTTTTCTCCATGAGAAAGACATCATGCAAAAACATCACAGGGCAGCTACTGCAGCAGAAACAAGTAAACAAGGTCACACTTCTCTCTGTAGGCAGGCTTTCTCCAGTAAGCCAGCTGCTAAGACATTTAGCACCCTACAGGTTACCATTGTATGTCAGTAAGAATGTTTTTCTTGATATCATTTTCCAACACAGGATGTAAAGTTCCACACAGGAATTAAATTCACCCACAGGTAGTACAGTAGCAGCCCTACTGCCATGGTGGAGGAGCCTAAGGATGAAGAGACCTATACTGAGATAAAGAAATATACAATCTAAATTTAGATCACAGTTTTACTGGACTACGTGAACAAACTTCCTTGATGTTGCCAGAATGAATTCCAGTTTTCAACATGTTATAGTGAAATCAGAACCAGGCATTCACAGTGAAACGAGATTCCTAATACTTCAGACATCAGAAGAGCTTTCCAAAATTATAATCTTTGATTTCACTGTGAAGTCATATGAAATTATTATAGACCAGTTCAAAATAATACGGTAACTGATTTTATTTTTTTTCACCTGAATCTCCCTGCAAAGCAACAGATATGCTTTTTGCTCTTTGAAAGACTAAATTATATCTTTATGTTAAAAAAAAAACAACCCACCATAAAAAGGACATGGAACTGTTGGAACAAGTCCAGAGAAGGGCCACGAGGATGATCAGGGGACTGGAGCACCTCCCATCTGAAGACAGGCTGAAAAAGTTGGGGCTGTTCAGCCTGGAGAAGAGAAGGCTGGATGAAGACCTCATAGCAGCCTTCCAATATCTGAAGGGGGCCTACAAGAATGCTTGGGAGAGACTCTTCATTAGGGACTGTAGTGATAGGACAAAGGGTAATGGGTTTAAACAGGGGAAGTTGAGGTTAGGTATCAAGAAGGAGTTCTTTACTGTAAGGGTGCTGAGGCATTGGAATGGGTTGCCCAAGGAAATTGTGAATGCTCCATCCCTGGTAATGTTCAAGGATGGGTTGGACGGAGCCTTGGATGACATGGTTTAGTGTGAGGTGTCCAAGCCCATAGCAGAGGGATTGGAACGTGATGATCTTCAGGTCCTTTCCAACCATAACTATTCTATGATTCTCTGATTCTAAAATTGTAAGACTCATAACTACTTGAACATATAATGCAAAAATAAGCCAGAATTTGAAATTAATTACTCTGATGTCACTGTTACATGTAAAATCAGTTTGTTAACACAACTGATGCTGATTGAAAGGATAGCATCCAATTATTGAGACATTTTGATGCCATAACATTCTCATAATTGACCTGCAGAATACAGAGATTGCTAAGTATATCAGTTTGTAATCAGAGACTGCTTTCAATTTGGAAGTGACTACAGTAGTCAATTTTTCTGCCAATACAGAAAAAGCAGATTCAAGTAAGAATTTTGATAAATATGTCTTAACTTGACTGAATTATTTTGACTGATGCATGAAATAGCTTCAATTTAATTTAAAAGACACTTTGTTTTTCTTTTGAGATTATATTGCAGTTTAAAATCTAACTATATTAAAAAATGTTTTCAAGACACCAGATGAGAAACATGCCTTGTGTTGAACAAAACATTCTCTTTGCCTCCAAACAATGTTTAAACACATTTTTTTTAATTTTTACAGACTACAAATCAGTTTATATTCCCACAGCAGTAAATAAGTTGAGCACATACCTTATCCTATCATAACTACCAGCATTATTTATTCAACCCAGGAGAGCTCTAGAACTTAAATATCATTTCTGCAAAACAGATCAGAAAAAAATAACCAAGGATTCAACCTACTGTGATGAGCTAGCATCACAGCAAAGCTCAGAGGCCCATAATAAGTAGATACTACAACATGAAATCACCTTCCTGCTATGCCACTGCAATGAGAATGGCACTCCTCTACTCAGCAAAGCACCCAACTCACCTTTTTTTGGATCTCATGGTACATAGGTAGATTTTACTGTATTGTGCTTTTTTGCCTTTCAAAGTTTTTCCTTTCAAGGTTGGCAAATAATTTCTAGATGCTCCTCAGACAGCCAGGATGATATCACCCCTCTCTGTGTGGGTGCCAAGACAGGTCCAGATCAACTATCAGACTGCCTAGACAAGGCCAGATATTACACTTCTTCATGGTGTTTAAATTCAGAGTAATGCTACTCATTTGAGTGCATCACTCCAGTTTCATTTTGGTGTGAAATTATACTATGTCATTTTCATCCTGTGCTAAACTAGTAACCATAGGAATTTCCAAGCTTGAATTTTCTACAATGGAAAAAAAAAATGTTATGAAGAGAAGAGGAAGAGAGAGAGGGAGAGAAGAAAAAAAGGAAAGGAAAGGGGAAAGGAAAGGAGAAAGGGGAAAGGGAAAAGGAAAAAGGAGAAAAGGGAAAGAGGAAAGAGGAAAGGGGAAAGAGGAAGGTGAAAGGGAGTGGAAAGGGGAAAGGAAAAAGAGAAAAAGGGAAAAAGGAGAAAAAGGGAAAAGGGGAAAAAGGGAAAAGGGGAAAGGGGGAAAGGAAAGGAAAGGAAAGGAAAGGAAAGGAAAGGAAAGGAAAGGAAAGGAAAGGAAAGGAAAGGAAAGGAAAGGAAAGGAAAGGAAAGGAAAGGAAAGGAAAGGAAAGGAAAGGAAAGGAAAGGAAAGGAAAGGAAAGGGAAAAGTAGAGCAAAGGAAAGAAAAGAGAAAAGCAAAGCAAAGGAGATAATTTACAGATCCAGATTATCTGGTTATGTCTTTCTACCTGCATGAATTCATCTGAGGAAACAAATATATATAATGATGCACTTTAAATTTTGATTCAGAAGGCATATTTTGTTGTTTAGACAAATCACTATGTCGCATTGCATTATTGAGTGGCACAACCCTGTGTTCCTAATTCACAAAAGTCTGCTTCATTGTTCAAAACCAAAAGTGGCATAAACACATTTCTAAGTTGCTAGCAGTTTCTAAAATGGTTTTGCTGGAGAATAATGACACAGACTGGTGGGATAAGAACCATGATAAGTGACTGCACAGTATAAGACATAATGAATAGTTGCTCTGTCCCTGGCAGGAGACTATGGTACCCAAGAACCTTGTCATGCAATGTCTTTCATAGCAAGTCTTAAATTAAAAGTGATCTTTATTGTGAAAGCTTCTGCCACTGCAAGGAGGAAGAACAGTACAATGCCACATTCCTTTCCAGGATTGCAAATAACTATTACAATCTTTCCTAATGTAAATGATGTCAGTCCATTCATTTCAGCTGAGTTTTACCCACGTTTATCAGCAGAAAGTCATAAACTGCTTCTGCTTTAATTTAATTGAAGTATTGATTCTTCAAAATTGTTACGTTAAATAGCATTTTAGTTACCAATGTCTCCCTGTAAAAGACAATCTGGCACAAAAAATCTTATTCTGTGTAGAAGTCAATGGGAGTAGACAGGAGGATAAGCATTAGGGAGATAAAAAAAATGCTACTGGAATTATAAGGCTAAAGAAGTAACTGTCGTCTAGTGTAATTGTCTCAGATGATCAGCAGAAATACCAATGATCAATTACAGCCAACACAAAAAGAAATGTAGCAACAGCTCCAAAATAAAATGTTACTTATTTTACTAATCTTTCTCTTTCACTGTTCATAACTTCAGGAGACACAAACGCCTAAGTTAAGCATAACTCAGGTAGAAACAGCAGCAAGTTCCCAATACATCTTCTTCAGAATTATAGAGGTGTTCATCAGGACAGCCAAATTTTAAGCTACCTTTACAGTGGTGTGACAACATTGTGCAATGACTAACAGTATCTGGCAGCTGCCTGTGAAATGTACAACCTGGATTGATGCTCCAGGAAAATGTGCTCAAAGTGTAGTTTATGTGTTTTTTTCTATACATTTGTCTGAATCTCTTTTCTGTCATTACTTTTGGAGGCAAAAAACCTTATGTATTTATGTGCACACACACGTACGAATATTTGCATTTAGAGAGGGAAACTGACCCATGATTCAGTCCACTTGGGACTGAATTTCCTTGCATAGCCTGTTCTCAGTTTGCCCCCTTCCAGACCCTGTTAATACCTCTCAGGTTTATTCCTTTCAGCCAAACTGTCCTCTAGACTGTCTTTGTGTTCAGTCCCTTATGCTCTCTGGCTGCCCTGAGCAGTCATATAAGCTTCAGAACTCTGTCAGCACCAATGTTCGCTGTTCTCAAACTCTACACCAACTCTGCCCCTTTCCCATTTCCCCTTTTCCCTTTCCCCTTTCATTTCCTTTTCTCTCCTCTCCCTCTCCTCTTCATATCAAAATAATTTTTCTCCATTACAAATTCAATTGTACCAGTGGCTCACCTGTAATCAGTAAAAACTATTTGAAAAACAGGCCCTAGAGTATGTTAAGAATATTCTTAGCATCTTGAAAAATTGTATTTGTGAGCAGGAGGAATGCAAACAAGTGTTGGTAACAGAGTATTGCTTGTGAAAGCATTGGGTACATGTGCATGGAGGGAGGCATGCTGACAGGTGTGTGTTTCTGATGCACAAACAGACTGGGCATGGGTAATGCTAATATGGAAACCGTGCAAGTATCTTAGCAAGATGTGCACCAGAACTGAGTATCTTGCTTTTCAGCAGTGCCAAAGACAATGAACAACTGGAACTGGCTCGTACTTAGCCAATTCAGATCATGACATTGTAAACATGCATCTGCACACACACATCTAAGTAGAGATGCTGTCTACATGCTATCCACACATGCTGTCTGTTAAAAATTATAATGGCAAATGGTCCTTGAGCTGAGAGCATATTGATATTGAAATAAAGTAGATCAAATCCTTGTGACCAATACTTCAATTCAGAAATATTTCTTTCCAGGTATGAACATCCTTCTAATAGAAGACTTTTTCATCAAGTGAAAACAACTCAGGTAGCATTTCCTCAAGGATAAATATTCTTAAAATGCCACTTACTTGGAGAGAGGAAACTAGAATTACTCATTTATTCCCAGTGAAATCCAATTGCACACTGTGAACTCCTTCTGCCTCCAAAAAGAGCTACTCACACCCATGCGCTTTCTGTGAGCCAACCTATGATTTTTAATTTCACATCACTAATCAGATATTTCCCTCTTGCATTCATTTAATTATAACGTATTAATAAACCTTGACTTTTAGACAGAAGCTCATGTATGATATACATGAAACTCCCCATAGCATCAGCAGCAGTTAGGCAGAAGTAGAGAATTGATTATAACCTTAGGCTTTCAGCCATTGCTAGCTTACTCTTAGATTTGTCCTCTGGTGATTTCTCAAGCACCAGCACACATACAGCAGTTCCTTTTTTTTGCTGAAAGCTTTCCTAGAAACAGTATTAAGAAAATCAATTCATGCAAAAAATAATTTTAATATAGAAAATACAGATTTGAGACACTGCAGGATGAAAGAAATAACCTCAAAGTACAGCCAAAGAGGTTACAAAAGCAGGTCACAGAGATCTGGTTTCCTAGGGAGTTTAGTAAGTTAGAAATATGTTAGCAGTTAATGGCAGCCTGAAACTGCACACATTAAATGTGTCTGCAAAGGGTTTTGACAGGTTTTATGGCAACACAGAACAGTTTCTGTGCCACTGTTTCATACTGTATGAATACTTCTTTGGACTAATATTAATTTATGTTAAGGTCACTTGCAAGTTCCTGGATAATAATTTTCATTTTGAGGTGGTTTTGGGAGATGTGTTTTTTTTTATATTTTCTTACAATGATTGGGTATTATGGCCCAGTACGATTATATTGGTGGTAAATTTGGAATTCTGCTTTAGAATTCAAGGTTAGATTATAAATACTCAAATAAACAAGATGAAGATCAGTTATGGGTTAGCTTGCTTTTTTCCACCTGTGGTTTCGTTCATTTAGAAACACCTCAAGACAGAGTATTAAAATACTCCCTTAAGTATCTGTGGATAAAAAATGTGTCCAGAATAACAAGCAACTGAAGAATCCAAAGGTTTACATAAAGCGATGGACAAGTTCTGTTTTCAGAGACTAGTTTCAATCTCAGTGTCCTCCAAACATAGAAGACAACAAAGAAGATGACTGGAGAGACAGTGAAAGGCATTTGTCTCCTGATGCGCTCTGACTCAGTTTTTCCACAGTGAAAAGGTACGTTGGAAACCCTCCATTAGTCTGCGTGCTGGACCCTTGCTAATAATGGCAATGAATCTTTGCCAATTAGGGAATTTCATGCAAAGACAGACAGGGTCTACCCGGACAGTGACAAGGCCGTATTCGGAATAATTATCTTTAGAAACACCCAGTTTTAGTGTATGGCACTGTTGGCTTCTGTAAAAATCTGTATGCACCTTCTTAGGAAGCAACACCTTAATTGGAGTGGTGGTGAATACTAGTTCTCTTCTCCAAAAACCTCGTAAGTACAGTGTCAAAGCACCTGACCTTGTCTTTTCTCATGCTCAGCACGCACATAAGTCTGGAAATAGAGGTATGCAGAAGTTGTTTCTGAGGAAAAAGAAAAGAAAGAAAAAAATTAAAAAAGACTGGCTTGTGAAAATCTGTCTCCAGGACAAATTCAAATTCCATGAAATGAACTGCCTTCTACAGCGAAGACTAAGAAATTATTATTTATATATTATATATTATATAAATAATAATTATTAATAATTATATTAATAATTATAAAATATATTATATAATTCATCTTGATTATGGTCAAAACCAAAGAAAATACAAGCAATTGGATCCCAGAAATGATCCAGGATGGCAGCCTAGTATCTACAGATCTAAATTTATAGCTGAGCCTATCCTCTAAAGGTGTATCAGAAGGTCAGCTTTTCCATTTTCGCTTGGGGAGATGAAGGTTCAACATCTCCTTATGCAAGTTTAGGTATGGCTTTCTTAACTTCTCAGGCTAGTCATCATCTCAGAGGATGTTCCAAATGTTCCAAACAGACTAAGATAATATCCCAAACAGTAAAAGCTTTCATGTCTCAGGAAAGCCACTTCCCACATCACTTCCCTCCCAGCAGTTCACAGAAAGAAAACATTCATAACAACAAAAGACATGTCAGCTGAAGGCCAGAAATATCTAACTCAACTCTTTGCTTCTGCATCCATGAGAGAGCTATTCCATGCATGAACAGAGAAATAAGAAAGTCAGAAATAAAGTAGGTCCAGAATTCCCTCATCACCAGCCCTAGGACGGTAGTGGCAGTACCTTTCTGGAGGCTGAGCAAGTGGATTCTCCCTTCTTTACTGGCCTCACAGGACTTTGCACCAAGTGTATCTAAACACTAAAAAAGGAGGAGGAGTTTTACCTACATTCAAATGCTTTTTTTTTTTTTTTTTAAGACTTATAATAACTTTAGATTTAGTTATTTTCCTATCCAGACATTCATAAACTAAGAGACATTTGATAATAAGCTGGATAAATATCTTATAAGTAAGCTAGACCACCTCAGCATTTAAAACAAGGTTACTTTGAATATAGTAATTACTAGTTGTTTATGTTTCAGCTTTTGCTTTTTTTTCATACCTGCTTCCTAGTACTTAATTTGCTCTTTAAATAACACACTAATGAAGCTGTCCTAAGATGTTCAAGTTGATTAGTTTGTGTGATAAAAAAAGGAAAAAATAAATCTAAGAGTTCAGTACAAAAAAATGCGGATCTCTCTTTTTCTGTAACATTTACTTGATTTTGCTATTAGCTACAAAATGACAGAGCCTTGCACAGTATTTCCCTTTGTCCCGTGGATGCTGAAATATCCAGTGGCACTTCTGTGTTAATGAATCAATAAATCTATTAGAAACATGGTATTTTCTCAAATGCAACAGTGTTCAAGTACATGATGGTTCTAGAAATGGAAAGCCTCAAATGTTTGTCTATAACCAGCTCAAGGCAGACTTGACTTTTCCCAAGTAATAAGTGATAGAACAAGATGAAAAGGTCTCAAGCTGCACCAGAGGAGGTTTTGATAGGATATTAGGAAAAATTTCTTCACTGAAAGGGTTGCCAGGCACTGGAACAGGCTGCTCAGGGAAGTGGTTAAGCCACCATCCCTGGAAAATTTAAATGAAGTGTAGATTTGGCACCTAGGGGCATTATTAAACCTTAAAGATTTTATCCTTCTATGATTCCATGATTCAGCTGGTATCACTCCATTATCAACTCCTTTACAGTCAGCATGACCTGACCCTGTTTCATGTCAGATGAGTGCCTGTATGTAAGATAGAATGGTGACAAAATCTTAAGTATTAAATTCTGAATCTGGGCCTTTGCATTATTTTTAATTTTATGGTTATTAAGCAGCATATTATACACTATAGCTACTTATTTTTAATTGACTTAGGTTGGTAAGAGGAATGTGAAAATATTTACAAGGGTGTCTGGGGATTATCTCTTAAAAACTACAGTAATAAACAGTCCCTTCAGTTATTCAGATCAAATAAAGTAATTCATCCATAGCATGATTTTATGAGTCCATCTACATGGAGTTATGTATATAAAATAAGAGCTAACAGATTCACACTGTATAGTCCACAGCAACACTCTAGTTTACAAAATGCATAGTATGTAAAAAATTCCATTACAAAATGTATAGCATGCAGTACACATACTATTTGTTCACACGTACAAGCACATCGGATGGACACAATTAAGAGGTGAGTTTTTTTAAAATGACCAAAACTGAAACTTTAGTTATAGGTTTGACTTTCAGAATGTGCTGCTAAGATACTTGCAGAAATTCAGGAGTCTTAGCGTAATTGTCCACAAAGTGACAACTGAAATCATGGAAAGAGATTTTGAAAATCATAACTAAATTAAAAGGTCATGCTGTTCTTACTTTTATGCAGAGTGATTGTTATCTTCAGTGATGCCAATACACTTGGACTTTTTCTCAAAGCAGAACTTTGCACCTACCAGATCAGTGCCATATTGCATATAACTGTCACTTGATTATAACTGGAAGGAAAGGAAAACATCAATATATACAGCTCCTGAGATACAGATACAATTCAACAATTCACACTGGTGTAATTGTACACTGCAGTTGACTGCTGCTTTATAGGATCTTAGAGAACTTTGCTAGAAAGTCTGCAATAAAATGATCATTGCTTTAAAACAAAACTCAACCTATTCTGGAAAAAAACACCAGCTTCTTCTGTTAAGAAAACTTGCAGGACACGCTTATCTTTTATGAGGCATTCCATGTGTTTATCTCCTTGTTTTGTACTTAAACTGTCCATTCCTAATCAAGCAAGCATTCAGTGCTTTTTAGGCATCTGGTCCCTGTTCTTTCCTCTGCAGTGTCTGAGTGTTTGTTATTGCCCATGACAGGTCTTTTTCTTAGACTGCTAAGCAATGCAGAAACCTAATCTACAGCAGCATTGGTCTCTGTGGGTAATTTGGATGAGATCAATATTCATTAACATTGGAAATTGACTGAAAAGGGGACAGTGCTTAAAAAAAACTCCAAGACAGATCAGCAGAGAAGTGGGATGAGACACACCATGTACATTTTCTACACCCTCTTTGGACAACCCACATTTTTGTTCAATCACTCACATAGTAACTTTTCCTTCTGTCCAGTTGGAATGCCTTCTGCTGAAATTTGTAACTATTGCCTCTTCTCATTTTGCTGTAAGCCTCCTTGATCTTGCTTGTTGAATTCTTTGTTCTTCCTGGTGGCCACAACTTCTGCCTGGCCCACTTCCAATATGGGCTCACACCCAACATTTCTCCTCCTTCTCCTGCTGTCAGATTGAGTTTCTGATAGAAAACACATGATCAGAAAAACACATTCTCACCTTTACCTTCACCAGTACTGCATAATAGATTCTGCCTTCATAACACCTCTATGATATGGCTTTCCCTATCCATGTAAACAGGTTAAACATTCAGTAAAGCTGTGGCCATGCTGTATCTTTGTAGTGCAACGTCTTTTGGTACAAAACTGTCAAAATAAAATGTCAGTGTAACTGATTTTTCTATATTGAATGTTATGTGCACAACTGTAAAGCAGTCTGATTGGTTCCTTTATTAGCTTATATTGGGGAAAAAACTTTTCATTTATCCTGAAATACTTTTTTTTTTTTGCAGGGAGTATGGGGCTAGAAAGAAATAGAAACAATTTGAATGTGAATTAAAAGTTCTATTCTGAAATATCTGAGTTTCCATTTGAGTGTATGGAGGCTTTACACTTCTTGATTACAATGAAATTTTTAAAACTTAAAATAGCTACTCTCATTCTTTTTCTTTTTTATTAGAAAATAATCAGAAAGGATGATGTTTTCCCTAAATACTTAAATCTATCTGTATTTGCTACAGGTGGAAAGACTGATTAAAAAAATATCATTTACCTTTACTGACAAATCTTAAAAAAAAAAATGTTCAAATATGTCTACAGCCTTGTCTATTTGCTTTGTAAAAGAAGTAACAGATGCAGTGGATGAGGCACATGGTTACTTTTCAATGAAAACTAAGCCATTATATATTAATTGTTAAGTAAGTCTTCAGTCTTAGTAACTGCAATGGCTTCACGGGAGCTAAGCTGAGTGTCCTGGGTTTACCAGGAGCCGTTTTGCTCCTTCTTAGTAACTGGTGCAAGCTCTGTGTTTTGACTTCCAGCCTGGGCAGAGAGCTGATAATACCGATTGTTTTTAATTGTTGCTAAGTAATGTTTATTCTGGCCAAGGACTCTGTGAGTCTCATGCTCTGCTGGGGACGAGGGAGGCTGGGAGGAAGCAGAGACAGGACACCTGACCCGAACTAGCCAAAGAGGTATTCCATACCATAGCACGTCATGCCCGGAGGGGGAACTGGAAGTTACCCTGAAGGGGCAGGCTCTGGCTCTTCGGGGGGGTCGAACTCGTTCGGCGGTGGTATCGTATCCTCTTGTTATTTTCTCTTATCAATATTATCATTTGTGGTAGCAGCAGTGGTTTGTGTTATACCTTAGTTACTGGGCTGTTCTTATCTCAACCCGTGGGAGTTACATTCTCCTGATTTTCCTCCCCATCCCTCCGGGAGTGGGGAGGGTCGGGGGGGGTGAGTGGACGACTTGTGTGGATTGGTTTAAACCACGACACTGAGATATGGGATACAAAAGAACTAAGTTCTGACATATTTTGAAGTTACTTAAGCTTTGTTTTAAGTGCATGAGCTGGATATTTCTTATGAGCTTGAGGAATACTTGATCTGTTAGTTTGTTTTGGCTTTTTTATTGGGCTTTTTTTTCATCTTTTACTACTTGTCTCTGATACATAATTAAAATGATACCATAGTTATGGTGAGATGACAGTAATAAGCCTTCAGAACAACAGAGACATTACATGATACTAATACATTCATAAATCGAACACCAGATACAAAAATAAATTACTAGAATGTATCTAATCTTTTTTACTAATGGTTTTCAAAGCTGAATTTAATTAAAACAATGAAGGTTTCAACACATGAAAAGGAAATAAACATGGTAAAATAGTAAGGCCAAAAGACAATTATTCATGATGATATCTTACCAACCCTCAAGATGAAGAACATGACTACAATAGGGAACATCTTCGAGAAATTATCCTAGCAGTCAGTTTGACTAGATGGAGGTTTGTTCCAGTTCCTCCTGCTACCTGACAATCTGTACAGCTCGGGTTTTACTACACCCTGGGGACTTCTGGAAGATCACCATCCACTTTTCTGATAGGTTAACTATTTCAAAGCATTCTTTCATTATTTTACCTTGAGAAATGTTGTATCAAAGGTTTGGTGGTTTGGGAACTTTTGGTTGGGTTTGTTTGGTTGGTTGGTTTAGTTTTTTGTGTGTCTTCAATTGAAAATACACTTTTTACATCATTGACTTGTTGAAAATGTCTTTTTTTTTTGCCCTGAAGTCTTTCATGCTACCATCAGAAAAACAGTGTGTCAGTTTCTGGTTGGCTTCACCTCACCTTTATTATTTCTCTGAACTGTGCTTTGAAGTGACCTGATTTTGTGTGGGTTTTTTTTTTTTTTTTGTTGTTGTTGTTGTTTGTTTGTTTTTTTTTAATAGAGTTTAATATCAAACTATATTTCTTTGTTTGGCGCTGTGGTTTTGGTTCACCAAAATAATTTACAACAGGTGAAAACTACATTATGAGAAAAAAAATAAAACCAAAAAAGTTGGGCTTGAAGCTGAAAATACAGTTTTCTTGAAAGAACTGAAGAATTACTTCTTGTCACCCTAAAATCCTCTTCAAGACTGCTCAGCATATTTCGTATTTCTGAATAGTATTTGCTCATTGAGGTGCTTTTTAGAAGTACTGACCAACACGAAATATATGAAAACCATTTCTTCTCTACCTGATTCTTTCTGTTCTGTCCTAACTGTGTTTTAAACTTACATTTTCTTGTCTTTCTGGAGTCATCACCAAAAAGTTTACAGCTCATGACCATATTTATTTCATGATGCGGCCATTTGTTAAAGTCCTTCAAGACTAATTAGCACCTGTTTTACTGATGGGTTTCCCTGACAGTTTTAATATATTTGTTCAATCCTCCAAGGCAACTGCATGTCTGCTTGCATATTACTTTAGACTAAATTGATAATCACTTTAATCTGTTGCTAATTTGATAATGCACCCATCAAAATTATATTCCAGCTGCTTGCACTTTGCTGACTGGCCATATCATTTAGCAGGAGGAGTTAATTGTGAAAGACTTGGAACTTTACATAGATAAACATCACAAAACCTCTTTGTTATCACGGACCAAGTCCGGAGGAGCCCTCCTGAAGTTAAACCAGATTTATACAATTAAAACTGAGAAACCTGATGCCGGCATGTATAAAAAAAATGAATAAAATGTTACAGACAGTTTTCAGACACTCAATAGCTGTCAGATACTCTATTTAAATTAAAAACAAAGTCAGCATACAGGGTAAGCATACCTATTCTTTGTTGTTTTCAAATGCTTACTTTACACAACAGAACAAATGTGATTTTTCATGCACTTAGCATTGCCAGCAGTTTCTGACCAAGGGATAATTATTTCAAAACCTAATAAATTCAGTAAAGCATCTTAATTTACAGAGTAGCCTCAATTTATATGAAGACCTCACTTCTTTAGCAAGTGTAGAAAAACAGTAGCTTTCATGGGTATAATTAATGCCACTATTCAATGCTCTGAAGACAATTTTAGCCAGTCTCTCATCTTCGTATTGACCCCGGTGTTATACCTAAAGCACGTCTAGCTGGAACTTGAGTGGAATATCAAGCAAAAATAAGGCAATTTGCAAAGTATTCCATGTGGTGGAAAATAAAGCATGTTGTTCATTTACAATGAGCAAACACAACTATGCCCTCTGTGTTGTATCTCTGCCCTATGCAGCATATATGGATGAGCAGTGTTATGAAACTTTTAATGAGTTATCACAAGAGGTTAACCTGTTTGAATGTAACCACAGGTGAAAGATAAACCCTCTTTTATTTACGTTAGAAAGAATTTCAATTTCCTTAATCTCAAAACCTTTAAGTAGACCAATAGATACGACTAGTCACAGTTTGTTCAGTGACCACATGCAAAACAACAGTATTTTAAACAGATTTCAAGGTTACAACTCATATAAGCTAAAAATGCATACACAGAACTCTATTTGACTACTAAAGATCTAGGAATGGAAAATATGAATCACAAGCCAGATTCCTAGCTGACTTGACGTTGGCAGGACTCAACAACAGTGAAATACCTGATTCCAGATATTTTTATCATTGGCAGAGTAATATATGTATATAGCTCAGACTAATAATGGAGGTTTTAGATTAAACAGAGGTCTGAAGTGTTGACTTAAGATATGGCCCCATTAACTTAATTATAGTGAATTATATTTAAAGCATAAATTACAAGTGACTGACACTTACATGTGTAACTGTACATACTGATCATCAGCAGAATGAAAAATACAAGTGTATTTGGAAGACCACGAAGCATACATATTGGTAATGTCTATAAATAAATGCCTTTAAGACTGAGCAGGATCTCTGGGACTGAGCAGCACCTATTTGATTTCAAATCTTCCATCTTATTGAACTAAGTACAACCAGACGGCAAGTCATATCCTGATGTTAAGAGTTTACTTTTCCTCTCTCCTTCCACTACAAGTTTCTGGCAGTTCTTCCTGATGGGTTTTGAAAGAAGAGTGGGTGATTTATAAGCCTAACAAACATAGTTCAATGTAACAAGCTTGTTTGTGTTCTTTTGAGGGGAAGTGTTTTTGTAACACTGTTGTTGAAGACTGTGGATTCAGAAAGTTAATTCCATTGTCTACTGTCTGTGGCAATTTTTGGATCCAAGGAGTTGGGCAACTTTTGCACTTCCTTTTTCCTTATACTCTTCCATACCCGGCGTCTGCTGCTGGAGATAGAACTGGGTCTTCCTACCATTAGTCAGCTTTTCTCTTCTCTTGGATGATATATTCTGATTTCATTTGAAAATTCATGAAAATTGCTCACTACTAACTGCTTGCAATTTTATCACTCCTCAGGATTTCTGAATTAGGTGATGAGATCTGCAACAGCTATTCATTTAGAAGACTGGAAGAAATGTATCTGGCTAATCTAAAGGCAGAACTTTTAAGTTTAAACAGAAGGAAAGACCTGGAGTACCTCACTTACAAATCCCTTCTGGCTCTGTGACATTTCTTCACAAAGCTAATGAATTCTTAATAATCTGATGTTCTGACACTTTCTAGTATTGACTTATAAATTGAGAGCTAAACATCTTATTCCATTTCTCAATTAAAACAATATTTTTTTGTGCAAAAAACAACACCCTGTGATGATCTGTGACTAAATTATACAGGAAAATGCTCATCAACACCAGCATAATTAGGATTTCACTCCTTCCTGTTTCTAGTTACAAGTCCCAAACACCATATCTCAATGAGGTGTATCATCTTTCCTGACTGTAAAATCATGTTTCAAGACTGTTTTCACTTTATTATCCTTTTTTCCTTTTCTTTTCTGCTTAAATCTCCTGGTTCATCCTACCTGAAACTTCTGAATTCTTCTTTAGTTGACCTTTATATCTTTCTGACACTTCTTAGTTCACACTCTTCTCAGACTTGAGAAATATTGTCTCTTTTGTTTTGTGCAAAGGGAAGTGCAGGAGAAACATATATTCAGAACTACCTGCTGCCTTACCCTTAACAAAAAGTTAAGACCTTGGAGACTGCAGGACACATGCATAGCACCTGAAAGAAAAAGGTAGATTATTGCTATTGTTATTATTATTACTAAAATAGAGAAAATTCAGGTTCTACAAATTATTGAAAGTCAATAAAAAGATTTTCACAGTACTGGATGAGAATCCCTTTGCAGGAGTTAAAACTAGACAAAGAACAAGCACAATGTTATAAGTTAGGTTAATGTTGTGCAATTGGGAGCACTTAAAAAATACTTGAGCTAGCACTAACTTGAGTTGTAATGTACACAGCACTGTATAGACACAGATACACAGCTTCTGCTTCCCCAAATTGGTTAAAGAATACTACTTCAACTTACTGATGAGCAAGGACTGAGTCATGAAGCAGTTTTTGTCCACCCTGTGATTATAATAGGATAAACATGCCCAGATGAAACCAGAGTAAACATGTTGTAATTGTTCACTGACTACTATTAACTACACCAAATAAAGAGAAATTGCTACAGTAATTTGGAATTAGGAAGGAATATTGATCAATAAAGTCTCTTATGCCATATAGGAGAATGCATTGCCTTAATGTTCATTAGTATTTAGAAATGTTTCTATCCAAGAAACTTAAACATGCAGTTTCAAGGCTTGAGTGCTGCACTGTGCCTCTTATAGATGGATACAGGGAGGTCTGAAATATTCCCAGAAGGACCCTGTTGTAGATTGGAGAAAAAGCCCACAAAATTCTAACAAAACGGAAGTGAGGGCTGCATCTGGGGCAATTTGGCCAATAGAGTCTTTCTAACCTTCGGGATCTTTGGCGCTATTGCACTGTGCGTGGTGGGTTGTGGGAAAACAGGAAGCCAGGCTGCCAAGGAACTGAATTCTTGGGTATAAGAGCCATTTCCAGTTCCTCTCCAGACTAAGTTCAGAATGCTTTTTCATGGGAATGCACAGGAAAATTAAATTCATGAGCCAACACAATGTCTCATACGCATTTTTGAAGAGCTCAGAAAAAAGCGTCCAGAAAATGTCAGTGTTTCTGTTTTCTCCTGTTTCTTACTGCTGTAAGCTGCTGCATTTCACCTTTCCCTGACTTCACGCTTGGTTGGCATTTGGTTACCATATGTTTGTATTGTTATTGCTCTGCCCTTTTATTGTAGACTGTGCATCCTGATAGATATCAGTCTACAGTACATGCACTCCTTTACACAAAAAAAGTATATTTTAAATAATTGTCAAAAAACGCAAGTGCTGAAACATTTAGAAAATATAACCCAAATATAGCACTATGACTGAACAAAGAATCAAACAGTGGCAGGTTGGTTACATTGTTGCTTTTTATTCTAACTAGATAAACAGAATTAACTTTGTATTTTGATGGAAAGGGAAAGAACTGTCATAACAAACCTTGAATTGAGGTAGTTCAGCTGAAGACTCATGAAGTCTCTCTGTTGGAACAAGTAACTGTTGGAACAAGTCCAGAGGAGGGCCACGAGGATGATCAGGGGGCTGGAGCACCTCCCGTATGAAGACAGGCTGAGGAAGTTGGGGCTGTTCAGCCTGGAGAAGAGAAGGCTGCGTGGGGACCTCATAGCAGCCTTCCAGTATCTGAAGGGGCCTATGAGGATGCTGGGGAGGGACTCTTCATTAGGGATTGTAGTGACAGGACAAGGAGTAACGGGTTCAAACTTAAACAGGGGAAGTGTAGATTGGATATAAGGAAGAAATTCTTTACTTTAAGGGTGCTGAGGCCCTGGCTGCCCAAGGAAGCTGTGAATGTTCCATTCCTGGTGGTGTTCAAGGCCAGGCCTGACAAAGCCTTGGGTGACATTTAGTTTGAGGTGTCCCTGCCCATGGCAGGGAGGTTGGAACTTTATGATCTTAAGATCCTTTCCAACCCTAACTATTCTATGATTCTATGAAGAATGGGAAAAAAAAAAAATAAACGAGGTTTAATATTTAAAATCTACTGATTGCCAGCATGCAAGATAATTCCTACTTAGGTGAATGTTCCCACCAACTCCAACTAATCTACCTGTGTAAATGTTAGCCACCTGGAGCTTTAAAGGTGGAGCAAAGCGAAGGCACGTCTTAAAAAACTGTGTGAGGTCATGTTCTTCAACCACAGGAGGCTGAGCTAACATTAGTATTTTTACCATTCAGTATTTCATAACATCTCAATACTTACTGATATTCCAAAATATGGATGGCATGACAACAAAGCATATTTCTAGTGTGATCTCCACTGGAAATCATTTGACTAAAGAATGTCTTCATGAGATTGTGTAGTATATGATCAGCAGCCATTATTTATGCAGATGTAGAGATGCTCTGGCAGTCATTCCATACTTGGAGAGTCCATTGATTTCAGCAAAAATTTTATATAATGGATAAGTTTAACATGAGGTCCCCCGAGGGAAAAATGTGTCATGCAAACAATAACAAGTAGATCACTCATTTTTGCTTTGAAAAATTTCATTGTCAGTACATCATTTTCACAGGTGAGCAACAGGAAAAATCTGTCTTGCAGAGATACTTGTTTTTAGACCAGTATTACAATGTACAGGCTCCCAGCATCAGAAGGGGAAAGTTTGTATGCTGAGTAGCTGAGCTATAAAGGGTAGATGGGAGTGGTGACCTCAGTTACAGACCACTCTGACTACATCGGAGTCTCCCTCACCTCAGGGTCTGTTTAAACTGCAGCATTAGTATTGTTTCTGGCTTTGCCCCCATGGCACTATGGTGAACTAAAGACTATGGTTTAATATTTTCAGTGTTTCCAGTGTTCCACATTAATCGCTTTGCAAAGTTTGTGCAATCACTCACCGTGACAGCTCTGCCTTGCTGATCTCTAAAGTGAGCATCACCATGGCAACATGCCAGATAAACTGCTTCATAACTTTGCAGAACTTGTGAGGGAAAAAGGTGGAATGGAGGATGCTGCAAAGTGCTGAATGGTTTAATCACCCATGCATTTCTCGGCTGTCGTGTTACAAACATAGAATCACAGAATCATAGAATAGTTAGAGTTGGAAAGGACTTTCAGATCATCTAGTTCCAACCCCCCTCCCACGGGCAGGGATACCTCACACTAAGCCATGTCACCCAAGGCTCTGTCCAGCTTGGCCTTGAACACTGCCAAGGATGGAGCATTTACAACTTCCCTGGGCAACCCATTCCAGTGCCTCACCACCCTTACAGTAAAGAACTTCTTCTTTGTATCCAAACTTCTCATGCTTAAGTTTTAACCTGTTACCCCTTGTCCTGTCACTACAGTCCCTAATGGATAGTCTGTCCCCAGCATCCTTACAGGCCCCCTTCAGATACTGGAAGGCTGCTATGAGGTCTCCATGCAGCCTTCTCTTCTCCAGGCTGAACAGACCCAACTTTCTCAGCCTGTCTTCATACAGGAGGTGCTCCAGTCTCCTGATCATCCTCTGGCCCTCCTCTGGACTTATTCCAACAGTTCCATGTCCTTTTTATGTTGAGGACACCAGAACTGCACACAATACTCCAAGTGAGGTCTCACAAGAGCAGAGTAGAGGGGCAGGATCACCTCCTTGGACCTGCTGGTCGCGCTCCTTTTGATGCAGCCCAGGATATGGTTGGCTTTCTGAGCTGCGAGTGCACACTGAAGCCAGCTCATGTTCATTTTCTCATTGACCAACACCCCCAAGTCCTTCTCTGCAGGGCTGCTCTGAATCTCTTCTCTGCCCAACCTTTAGCTGTGCCTGGGGTTGCTCCGACGCAGGTGTAAGACTGTGCACTTGGCATGGTTAAACTTCATAAGGTTGGCATCAGCCCACCTTACAAGCATGTCAAGGTCCCTCTGGACGGCATTCCTTCCCTCCAGCGTATCAACCGTACCACACAACTTGGTGTCATCGGCAAACTTGCTGAGGGCGCACTCAATCCCACTGTCCATGTCAAGGACAAAGATGTTGAACAAGAGCGGTCCCAACACTGATCCCTGAGGGACACCACTTGCTACTGGTCTCCAGCTGGACATTGAGCCATTGAGCACAACTCTTTGCATGCGGACCACAACTTTTTGCATGCATGAAAGAGGCTGCTTGTCAAACAGAGCAAGGTGAGTCAAGAAAGAGTCCTTTTATATGATGTTCCAATGTTGTTCTTCACCAGGTCACTCAGACATTATGAAGAACATGGAGACCAGGCAAACACTTAATCAAACTTCTGATTTGCTATTGGAGAAGTTTTCATGTCTCTATCTGGTGTTTTATTCCTTATTACAATACTACAATACAATATATTCACATTATTGAAATATACATCAAACCAAAAAAGTTTTGTGAAGACAATGTTCCCAGAGCTCAAACATGTATTTTACCTGGTTTACAGTTCTTTAGACATACTTCACTACTACTTTCTGGTGGCTTACTGCCCAAATCTGTCACATATGAAAATGTGATGGTTGCAATAAAGTGGACTTTCTTTCCTTGAAAATATAATACTGTATATTTTAACAAAAAAGACCATTTTCTTGCTAAAGCAATTGATGCAGGCTCATATGGAATTAGGCTGCTAGCTGCAACCATCGCATTTTCTCCAGCAGGGTTTCCTGCTGGAAAAAGGTTTCCAGGTTTCAGGTGAAATCCACCTGATTTCACGCAACATGGTGTTTAAGGTGGTGAAGTTGGATGTGAGAATCTGCATGAGTGGCTCCAACCAATGAAGAAGCATTAGGTACATGTCAAAGAAGACATGTTAACAGAGAGCAGAAATCTCTTACATGAAGTCCGCACTACAAAAAGGTGCTAGTCTCAAGCTTAACCTTTTGCCTAAAATTTTTAAGAAAGAAGTAAAGAAGCTATGGACAAGAAAAGTACTTGTAGTACATGAAGACCTCTTTGTCATCACTGACATCAAAAGGTTTGCTTCCTTTAAACAGAATATATTCTCTAATTTCCTCTTTCTATCTAGTCTCTTCCCATGAGCTCTCATGTTTTTAGTCGTGTGCCTTCCTTGTCTTTTCATTTTCACACTTTCCACAATGCACCAGATACATATCACACAGCCTTTGCACTGACCATTGTCCTGCTAATGAGTTACGTACTTTTTAAAAATAACCTTTTATTTGCTTGGTCCAGGAACTGTGCATCTGGTAGAACAATAGTGAAACCATTGTTCAAGGGACTGTCTGTGAATTATATTGTGCAAGTCAAATAAAGACTGAAATCAAGCCCAACTTTTCAGATAGAAAAGGAAAAAAAATAAGTCAGAGACTGTTCTATAGCTGTGTACTCATTTTTATTTTTATTTTTAAGAAGTACGTGGCAGACAACACACATCCATATCCTGTTTTGACAGGCAGTCAGGATGCATGTATGACAGCAAGGTCTGCAGAGCACATGTTTTGCACTGTGGATACAAGTGATCTCAGATTCTGGCTTATGTTTTAAACCTTGAACTATTTTTCTATTCCTTGTACATTTCTCCAATGTCTACAAATTGTATGAAGTGTATGTATGACTATAAAGAATATATCACAGTACAGCAAGTGACTAAAGAATAAGGGAAAAATTTTACATATTTGGAGATAAAGAGATATAGAGGAGGTTTAATGAAGATATTCTCTAATACATACACACCTATGATCCAACTAGTAACTATTTGATCAATAATTTTTTTTTAGTAAGAAAAAATTAATTTTAATTTAATTTTTTTTAAATTAATAAAATTTTTAATAAGACAAAACCCCCAAACAAACAAGTGCAAACTCACAGTTTCAGGGCAATAAAATTGTCAATATATTTGCTTTAAACTTGATGAATAAGATTTTTGGGAAGAGAAAGAAAAAGGATGAACCATGGAGGAAGAGGAGGGGAAAAAATAGAAAATTTTAAGCATTTTCAAAATTAGTGTTACAATATTTTCCTTAAATACCATTTTTATTTAAAAAAAAACCCAGTATTTTAAGAACAATGTTAACATATAGAAAAGAAAAGAAAAGAAAAGAAAAGAAAAGAAAAGAAAAGAAAAGAAAAGAAAAGAAAAGAAAAGAAAAGAAAAGAAAAGAAAAGAAAAGAAAAGAAAAGAAAAGAAAAGAAAAGAAAAGAAAAGAAAAGAAAAGAAAAGAAAAGAAAAGAAAAGAAAAGAAAAGAAGGAAAGAAAAGGAAAGAAAAGAAAAGAAAAGAAAAGAAAAGAAAAGAAAAGAAAAGAAAAGAAAAGAAAAGAAAAGAAAAGAAAAGAAAAGAAAAGAAAAGAAAAGAAAAGAAAAGAAAAGAAAGAAAAGAAAAGAAAAGAAAAAAAAAAAAGAAAAGAAAAGAAAAGAAAAGAAAAGAAAAGAAAAGAAAAGAAAAGAAAAGAAAAGAAAAGAAAAGAAAAGAAAAGAAAAGAAAAGAAAAGAAAAGAAAAGAAAAGAAAAGAGAAAAGAAAAAAAGAAAGAAAAGAAAAGAGAAAAAAGAAAAGAAAGGAAAGGAAAGGAAAGGAAAGGAAAGGAAAGGAAAGGAAAGGAAAGGAAAGGAAAGGAAAGGAAAGGAAAGGAAAGGAAAGGAAAGGAAAGGAAAGGAAAGGAAAGGAAAGGAAAGAGGAAGGAAGGGAGGGAGGGAGGGAAGGAAGGGAGGGAGGGAGGGAAAGGAGGAAGGGAGGAATGGAGGGAGGGAGGGAGGGAGGGAAGGAAGGAAGGAAGGAAGGAAGGAAGGAAGGAAGGAAGGAAGGAAGGAAGGAAGGAAGGAAGGAAGGAGGGAATATCAAGCAGTGGGAGGAGAACACTGTGATTGACATGAAATGGATTTCCCCCATCTTCTTTTCCTCATTATCCAGAAAATTGTAAAGTAAGAAATTGTAGCTGATACAACCAAAGCAGCTGTGAATCTATTTTCAGAAAATAGAGGCAGAATTATAATGTACTGCTCTTATCTTTCAAACATAAATAAGTAATGATTGTTGCAGGGGGACTTGTCTGTTCATACCTTTCTGTCACAGTCATTGGCCCCTCTGGAGAAGGACCGTGCTGTACTTTGAAATGAAGTTCCACTCTCCCTGTTGAATTCCTGCCAGCAAAAGCTGAACTGTAAGCATGACTCCTGCACTCCAATTACTTAATAAACTGGCAGCTGCTGTCCTGGGAGTGTGATAACTTGCCTTAAATATTGCATCTTATAGGAGAAAAAAATATAGTAGCACAAACACTCAGGAGAAGAGGGGAACCAAGCAGTGGTTCCAGCAACAAAAACCTGCCTCAATTTGCATCTGCTGGAGATCTGGTCTAGAAGCAGTGCTTGTTTACTAAGGTGCTTTTATCATAACAAAGTGCAACAAAATCAAATGCCTTCATTAAAAGGGATGATGCACAGCGAATGATCCTACCTATTGAGGAGTTTGCTGCAAATAGAAAAGCAAAGCCTTCTCTTGTGATTAATAATTAGTGTGTAGAGGGTTTCCTGTCTGTGTGTTTAAGAAAACAGACAGTGACACATGGCAGTTGTTTGCTCACAAAAGTTACTAACTGGTGCATTCCCCTCTGCTCTTATGGCAGGAAAGATGTGCTGTTGTTCTCCCCATTATTTATGTGTCCCTTTTGATGCCCCCACACAAAAAAACATAACAAAACAAAACAAAACAAACCCAATCCCCCAAAAAACAAACAAAAAAACACAACAACAACAAAAAAAAAACCACAAAAACCAAAACCCCCACCAACCCCCCCCCCAAAAAAACCAAACAAAAAACAACCAAAAAAAAACCCCACCAAACCACATTATCACAAATCACCAGTAATACCTACTTTGCTAAATGAACTTCAAGAAAGGATGTATAAAAATTCCTCTTATTCTGGGTCTGGATTGAGCTGTCAGAGTCAACTCTGTCTAAAAGGAATCACTCCAGGATTAGCTGAAAGAAACTCATTCTTTCTTTGCTGTCACTAAAAGAATACAGAAGCCAAGCAGAAATGTAGCAGTGAGGCTTATTTCCTATTACACTCCTGTCTTGCCAAACAAGGAAAGGACTGGGAGAATTTTGCCTAGTACAAACAGTCAGTGGTGCATTAGAAACTCCCATTTAGAGAGATTTCAGGCTATAAGTCCATTATGCTTCTGTGAGACTCATACTCATATTAGTAAGGATTAAAAAAGAAAGCAGCTTGCTACCATATTGCATTTTAAACTCTTAAGCATCATGGTTTTTCTTTCTGGATCTCTGCAAGTGAATCATTTTCCTTTCTTTTATTGAATTCTGCAGTTTACAATAACAGAGTAAAAGTTTTCACTATTTTGAACTAATGAGCCATAAATAATTTAAAACATGAAAATTCAGTCCAGAGAAAAAGAAAAATCAATTGTAACTCACTGAGTTTCCAAAGTAGATTTTTCTGCATGATATTCTTCGGCTCTCCTTTTCACAAAACATGCTCATTTACAAGAATTAAAAAAATTTTTTAAAAAGGAGATTACTAAGAGTCTGAACAGTAATCTCGAACTCTTCAACTAGTCAGATCAAGGACTTTCAAACCATGCCTGCAGCCCAACACAAATCTAAGAAAGCAACTATACTTTCAGTTTTAATTGATCTTTCCCACATATGTAATTATGTAAACACTATTACCTTGCTCAAGGCTTACTGTAATATCTAAACATCTAGTTTATATACATGATGTTTTCTTCAGCATAACAATCATTCATGAGGAAATTGTATTAAATAAAACAGGCACTCTAAAGAAGTAAACCTGCAGGGACTGGTACTTAATGGACCATGTAAAAGAGGAGTTATACCCAAATTGATAGGGGAAATTCTGTTTAATTTATGAGTAATTTAGTTAATAAACACAAAGATGAATATATCTCACAGACATATGAAAGCAAATAAGGTCATCTCAAGAGCACATATTTCTTAGTTTGCATTGGGAATTATAAGTTTAAGCTACAATTAAATAAAAATCAAAGATCCTTTTCTAATCATGGAGAACATGCGGACGCTAAAAACTGAATACAAGCTGTGAATTTAGCCCTATGCAAGTATGTCATGTCTAAAACAATTACATAGAATACAGGAAGCAAACGGTAGTGCAACCGCAGCAGATACTGCAGTGATCAGATTCCTTTCTGTTTTAAATAAACTTTTCCAGAGTGGAATAAAAGCAATAAGAAGCTGGCTTTGCTCTGAAAAATGATGCAACACTCGTCATTATTGCTTCTGAGGTCAATGAGAGATTGAAGAAGGCTTTAGAAAGAGAAGCTGCTGTTTTACAAACCAATGATAACAACACATTCATAACGAGGTGTATTCTAACTATAAATTTCCTGGCTGGAAGGTTAGAGATAACAAAGAAATCATCTTTTATGAAGTTTTTCCTACTCCGTCCTTTCCAATTATTCATTCTGCACAAAATAGCCTTGCAACATAATCTGCTGGACATACAAATACCAACATTTTATGATGTCAACTGATGTCAACTTGCTATAATATCACAGCTAGTGCCACCTCTGAACTCAGAAAATTATTTTCTCAGAGCTTACTCTTCCGCAGGAAGCTGAACTCAGCTCTGAAATGAGATGCTTGTAGAAGACCTGTGCTCTTAGAGTGGGAGAAGCCTAATCACAGAATCACAGAATTGAAAAATGTTTACAGTTAGAAAAGACCTTAAGTTCATCTAGTTCCACCCCCCTGCATGAGCAGTGGTGCCTCACCCTAGACCCTATTGCCCAAGGCTCTGTCCAACCTGGACTTGAACACAGGCAGGGATGAAACATTTGCCACTTCTCTGGGCAGCCTGTCCCTGTGCCTTACTGCCTTCACAGTAAAGAACTTCTTCCTTATATCTAATCTGACCTTCCCCTGTTTAAAGTTTAAAACAATTACCCCTTGTCCTATCGCTACAGTCCCTGATGAAGAGTCCCTCCCCAGCATCCTTACAGGCCCCTTTCAGATACTGGAAGGCTGTCATGAGGTCTCCATGCAGCCTTCTCTAATCCAGGCTGAACAGACCCAACTTTCTCAGCCTGTCTTCATACGGGAGGTGCTCCAGTCCCCTGATCATCCTCGTGGCCCTCCTCTGCACTTGTTCCAACAGTTCCATGTCCTTTTTATGTTGAGGACACCAGAACTGCAAACAATACTCCAGGTGTGGTCTCACAAGAGCAGAGTAGAGGGGCAGGATCACCTCCTTCCACCTGCTGGTCACACTCCTTTTGATGCAGCCCAGGATACAGTTGGCTTTCTGGGCTGCGAGCGCACACTGCCGGCCCATGTTCATTTTCTCATTGACCAGCACCCCCAAGTCCTTCTCTGCAGGGCCGCTCTGAATCTCTTCTTTGCCCAGTCTGTAGCTGTGCCTGGGATTGCTCCGACCCAGGTGTAGGACCTTGCACTTGTCGTGGTTGAACTTCATAAGGTTGGCATCAGCCCACCTCTCATGCATGTCAAGGTCCCTCTGGATGACATTCCTTCCCTCCAGCATATCAACCAGACCACATAGCTTAGTGTCATCAGTAAAGTTGCTGAGGGTGCACTCATGGACATTGTCCATGTGACTGACAAAGGTGTTGAACAGGATCGGTCCCAACACCAGTCCCTGAGAGACACCAGTCTTTACCAGACTCCCGTTGGACATTGAGTCATTAACGACAGCTCTGCATGTGGCCATCCACCCAGCTCTCTATTCACCGAGTGGTCCATCTATCAAATTGGTACCCCTCCAATTCAGAGACAAGGATGTCGTGTGGGACATTGTTGAACACTTTGCACAAGTCCAGGTAGATGACGTCAACTGCTCTACTCCTGTCCATCAGTTCTGTAGCCCCATCATAGAAGGCCACCAAATTGGTCAGGCAGGATTTCCCCTTAGTGAAGCCATGCTGGCTGTCACCAAGCACCTTGTTGTTTATCATGTGCCTTAGCATGCCTTCCAGGAGAATCTGCTCCAGGATTTTGCCAAGCACAGAGGTGAGACTGACTGCTCTGTAGTTCCCAGACTGTAGGAAAACCTCAGCAAATACAAGCAATGAAGTAGGTGAAAGACAGCAATATGGCGCAAAAAAATCAATTTTATACTCATAAGGGTACTAAGAGGCTGCTGTTTCAATAAGTTTTGATGTGGCCCCTATCTTTTGAACAAAAGCACTGGGATGCAAAAATATGTCAATCTCCTTTCAATACCCTGATCGCCTCTGGTCTTCCTCTGTGGCTGTTGTACTGCTCCAATCCATTATACCAAATTCATTCTACCTGGGTATACTCGGGAAGTTCAGCAGCGTCGAGCAGTTAATAGTGCCTGCAAGGTGCTTGTATGGCTTTATTTACTGAGACGCATTTTTCTGTTTCAGCATCAGATCCAGATCATTTAACCAACCAAAAATGCAACAGCCAACAGATGCTATGTTGCACTAGTGACTAATTGTCAAAGAATATGACAGACAAGTGATTTCTGAGGGTATCAGGAAAGATCTAATGAGTGGGATAAGCAAGGAGTGAGCTTAAGACTCATGGCATTCAGAAGAAATAATTGTCTTGCTTTTGAGGGGTATGTTATAATTTACTCCCAAAGACAGAACATCAAATGACAGCATTGCTGGGGCTGGAAGACACCCCTGGATATTGTCTAGTCCAAGCTGCAGTAGGTTGCTCAGAACTGTTCCCAGCTAGAAAGATGGAGACTCTACAGCCTCTGTGGGCAACCTGTGCCAGTGCTTAATCGCCCTCATGGTAGAGTTTTTCCTTATGTTTACATGGAATTTTCTGTATTTCAGTCTGTGCTTGTTGCCTCTTGTTCTGGCAACTGGGCAACACTGAGAAGAGTCTGACCCCATCTTCTTTACTCCTTCCATCGTGTATTGATACTCATTGATAAGATCCGTCTGAACCATCCTTTCTTGAGGTTGAATAGTTCAGCTCTTTCAGTCTCTCTGTGTATGTTAGATGCTCCAAGCCCTCATTGATAATCACTTGCTCCAGTGTGTCCATGTCTCTCTTACTAGGGAGTCTAGAACTGGGCACAAAATTCCAAATCTGTCTCACCAGTGCATAGCAGAGGGAACAGATCTCTCTTGACCTTCTGGCAGTGTTCCGCCTGATGCAGCATTAGTCATTTTTGCTGCAGAGGTGCTTTGATAGCTCAGAGTCATCTTGGTGTCCACCAGGATCCCCAGGTTCTTCTCTGAAAAGCTGCTTTCCAGCCTGTCACATCTCAGCCTGTGCTGATCCTCCCCAGGTGAAGACAAGATGTTTCCAGTGGCAAAGCTAGTTTAAAAGAGTCCTATGTCCTTTTTTTCACCTTTAGTGCACTATCTCGCTATTCTAACAAGTGAGGAGATGACCCACACACTTTTCACTCCGTAGGGCTTTGCTAAAACTTCAAGATCTGAAAAGGAGCATTATTTTTAGCAGAGTTGTAAAAGGAAGCTACCAGCTGTTTTGCATCCTGCACTTTTAGAAGAAAACTAAGGAAGTGTCTGAAAAGAAACCTTTCCTTGTCTGTGTTTAATTTTCTATTATGAAAGAAAACTATTTGTAGTTTTTTGCATGCTCTAAACTAAATTAACCTTTGAAGTTTATACTATGTAGGCTATGTGAATATAGTTTAGAGATTTAAGAAACAGGGAAACAAGATGGAATAAAAATCAGTGTTTGCTACAGCCATGACCTGAACAGAGATGGTTAGCATTTGCTGTCCCAAAAAATCAGCTACAATTGTTTCTGTGACATTCACCAACATATCACTAGTGTAACAACTCATTCTCATTGTCCACAATCAGGGGATTTTTAAGTATTGGGACAGTTAAGTCCCGGACCCTGCAATTCAATGAACTACTGCTGTATTCCCAGCTGTACGCATTCTTGTGAGTTTTCCTGATTATTTGCTCACATTTGACACCGAAACACAAAACTTCCAGGTAAGACTACTCTTGATGCAGGAAAGAAGAGTCCTTGGTACAGCTGGAGGACAGCCTCCCCTCCATGGCAACACTGACCAGTATTTTGACCTCACTTCCAAGGAAGACAGAGCAGCTATAGGAAATTTCTCCATCACTAGAACCTGCCACCATCTTTGCTTCATAGTTTTATTTTATAAATTAAAACTTCTCCTTTGCCTAGCAAGGAATACCCTATCTCGTTCTTCTGCCACTGATTCTTCAGTTGATGAAATAAATGGTGGTAGATCCACAGGACAGTATGATTTAGAAAGTATTCTTTGGAGCTGGTTATGACTTTCAGAGCAACAATTTTAAGCTGTATTCAGACTCAGGCAAGCTCTACCAAATCAGTTATGGAGAGATTGTGCTTGTAAGTTAGCCTATGACCCCTGAAGATGAGAGGTTTTGTCCTGTTTGTTTGCTTGTTTGTTGCGTTTTTTTTTTTGACATAACTTTGAGTTGTGACAGTTTCATGATGTCAAAACATTGAGTATTGTTTTCCTGCTCCAACACAGCAAGACAATTCATCTTTCTCCCTGTTTTAACTCCTAAAAAATTCCCCATGAATTTGTAAAGCATCTCCATTCTGGACACCAGAATTCCAGTTCTCTTTTTTTGATGTTTATCTTGCTCACTGTCAGACCTTAAACTTGCACATCTAAACTTTAAACATGTTCTTAAGCTCTATTTTTAGTAAGGAATTCATATTGAAGTGTCCCTGTTAAGCAAAGTAAGTAAAGGTAAATTCAGTGAAAAAATCTTGGCAGTTAGCAGACAATATTTAGCAGCTATGAAAGAAGTATCTTGGTATAGCTAAGAAGTAAGCATCTCCTGGGGTTTTCAGCTGGCATTAATCCCCCAGGAGATGCTCACAAATATCATGAGACTCCTTCTTAATAATGAAGATTAGATGGGACACTGGTTTTAAGACCATACTTACTGTAACTGTATCAGACACTTAGATATATAAGAGTATAACACACCCACAAACCAACTATTATTAGGTCATTGAACCTGGCATTAATCCTGTGCTGTCGATCTCATTCTAATAGGATTATTTCAGATTGATGAATTTATTGCAGAACACAAAATTTAGCCTGAAAAATATTTCAAGAGGTCTAAAAAAGAATAAGTCTTTTCAAGATTTGGAAAAGAAAAGGTATTTGTACTTAATATATTGTGTTATACAGTCTGGAGATGAACCTAGATGCTCTGGCATACTATAAAGGTATTGCAGCATTATGCTACAGTCTCTCTGCTTGATAAACTTGTACAATGCCAATCTCAAGGATCTCTATGTCATTCATTGCTGTTCCTGTCTAAAGCATGCAGCTGCTAAGTGAAATGGAGGAGCCAGAGAAGATGATAAGGACTTGGTCTTTTTCTATACTCTCATTTTTATATAACCCAGGTTGTAGTTCAAGCACAGTTTAAAACAAAATTCAGCTTTTCCTTCTCAGCTTTATGATGGTCCCAGCAATGATATTACAGAACGATTCTGATTATTTCACAAATGCATAAGAGATAATTTCAAAGTTGATCCTTCAGGCCTAAGGTCCCAGGAGTTCTTTCTGGGTGAGTAATTTATCCTCTATAATGCTTCTTTTTTATTGGCTGGCAACCAACCTAGTCTTGATGACATAGCCAATAATTTACAGCAGCTAGAATCCCTAAGCAGAAACTTTTCTCACCTTTATTTCCCACAATGGAGATTCACTCACTGATGGGTTACTATATAAACACTGAAATGATGACAACACAGAAATGTTTACTTTAATTTTATCCTCTACCTCAGCTGCTACAGCATCGTAGGCACTTCCCTCTTTATTAGTTCTTAATATTTTTACAATGTTCTCCATGTCCACATAGGTGCAGAAATGTCATTTAAATCATGCTGCTACTTAAGCAAGACAGAAGTGCACTTGAGAGATAGCCAGAAATTTTCAGGTGACATTTTCCAGGGATATTCAGATCCATTAAAAATGAAAACTACTGCTAAATTTCTAAGAAAACTGTATCTAAATCCAAAAATCTCTGAAATTCCTACTTCAACTTCACCTTCTAAAAAAGCCCAGTTTTATTTTTGTTTGAAATATTTTTTGTTTGAAAGATTCAAATACATTTTATGTCCTCTGGTCTCAAATAAAAAATAAAGAAAATGAAAAATAAAAGATAAAAAATAAAAATCTACTTCACAACTGTTAAAAAGCAGTTTCATTTTTCCAGGTCTGACAATTTTCTGTACCTCTAGAGCAAGGAAATGTTTAAAAAAATAAAAATAAAAAGTATCTCAACTTTGATTTGCTTTGGAAATTATTTCAAACTATCAAAAATCCCTGTCATAAGGAAAACATTTCCCATAAAATAATCATTATAAAATAATATTATTTCACTCTGCAGATAGGGAAGAGACATTCAATTAATGATTTTACAATGCCACAAACAAATCTAGTAATATACACTCCATAAAGATCTAGGTTAAGGACTATTCAAGGTTTAAGACTTTAAATCTAGATGACAAAATCTGATTAATCTGGCAGGACTCTGAATTAACACCACATGTGAATACAAAGATCACAGCTTTGTTTTTCCAAATAAAGATTTAAAACTGGAAGGCTGTTACCTCCCTCGCTTTCAAGAAAGAAAACTGCGCCTTGGACTTTCCTCTGCGCTAAGTTATTCGAATAAAGAGAAGGAGAGAAAAGAAAGAAAACAGGGGTGCCTGTATGCAGGCTGTCGTACTTAAAATGCACGCAGCACAAACACCATTACTGCAGAACAGAGAACACAGAGCAGCTTGGGAAATCACACAGAAGACGTCTCCCGAATATCTCCATTCACAACTGCTTTAGGGAGGTTAATCAGGTATTATGGAATGTACCAAGATAAGTCAATTTCACAGTTGTACAAAAATTGAGACAGTGATAAATGTAGTTTAAATAGTGGATTAAACCTACTTGCTCAATGAGAATACTGCACTGAGTAATGTCAAAGCCGAGATTTTGCCAGATAAATCTTGCATGTCCATTTTTGCACACATCTGGTATGACTAAGGTTCCTGTATTTTGTTATTCTCTGCCATTTTTAATCCTGTACAGCTCACTACAGAACTGAGTTAGACAGTATATTGTAAATACTAAACATATAAAATAATGTGCATATTATGGTAAATGACCACTGTTTAAACTCACTTAAAGTGAAAAAGAGTTTATATATTTTATATGTTTTGGTTTAACTATACTGTAAATTCTTTTTCTATAACTACCCACTGGAGTAATTTATAAAATAAAAGGAATTCCTACCCGCTCAGATTGAGATGGATGATAGTTATGACACTATCCGTACACAACATATTATTTGCAATATAAAAATAATCAAACTAATGCTGCTATAAAAGGGATAATATGCAGCTAAAGTGTTGGGATCTCAGGAAGACTAAGGCAAGGCTGCACATATGCTTTAAAGGTAAGCAAGTATATTAAGATGATGTCAAGAGGTGCTGTTTACCATACCAGACAGAGCTCCCTGTTGGAGGTGGGGACATATAAGGATGCAAACAATGATCATAGGGCAAATTCTGCCATGCAGCTCCCCATTAGGACCCCCTGATGGCACAAGGCATCCCATTGGCACTGTTGATTCACCCACCAAATCACACCTGGGCACTGGTATGTACAAACACTGAACCCATTGATTTAAATGTTGAGAGGAAAAGAGTAAATTCTCAGATCAAAACTGATTTTAGTACTTAAATAATTTCAGGTGATTAAAACCTTAGTTAAAACTGGGATGCTAATTTATTCCTTGTTATGAAGTCTCATACAAAATAAAATATTGAGGATTACCCAAGATGAAGAATAGATCCAAATGATTAAAATGTTTAAAGGGACATAGAGATTTTAAGTTTTAAAGCAGATACTCAAAATTAATGAATACTCTTAGAATTAGCAGCCTCCATTTCCCCTCAAAGGCTGTATCAATTTCATGTCAACTTGCAGCTGCCTTGAGAAGATGAAGGCATTGATATATGAAAAACACATGGGTACTTTGATGAAGCACAGCACTGAAAAGGCCAAGAGGATGTAAAAAAGTCTGATTTTACAAAAAGAATTAGAAGAGCAGTAAGTAAGCTATGGTGATACGCATTGAATAATGAGAATACAAGGAACATTGAATACCTACTCATTTAGTGAGACACATTCATCCAGAGCACTGAATGAGGTAGGAGCCCCATGGAGAAAGCAGTATGCGATCAGGTAATTAAAGACTGTATCATAATGCATGCACACAAGGGAGCCAAATTAAACTTGCACAGAGCTATCAGTGTAGCGTTTTCTAACTTTTCCACATTTGACTTTAGAACCTTAACACTCTTTTAACACTGCAATTTTTGTTTGGGTTCTTTTTATGTAGTCCTTGGTATACATTAACCATTCAAATCTTATTTCGCTCTTAATGATCTGGCATTCATCTAGCTTAGCTATAGCTTTACAAACACTGTGGAAATGTAGTTAGGTAACACAGACAATCAACTACAGACTTCATAAAAAGAAATTAAAGGCCCCATCTTAAAACTGTGGAAACATGCATTAAAGGACTGACTCACATAAAGCCATATACATGCATGCACAAAAATGAGATATTTGCTTTTCCAACAAATTCTTAGTAGCTTGATTTTCTAAGTGAATTCAATTTCTGTGATTATGATGTCTAGTCATCTACCCATTTCTTTGTTTGCCAATCCTTATTCTTCTAAATAATTCTGAGTCAATTTGGTAATGACAGAGTTTATACGGAAAAAAAAATAAGGGTGACAAAGTTAATAAGTGTTTACAGATTTCATGGAAACTGATGGCTGAGTACAGATAAGACTCTAAATTAATCACCTGGATAGACTTCAAGGCAAGCAGTACTTGGACATTATGTACTCTGATTTTCAGCATAAATATGGGAATCTATGTTTTCATATGTGAACAGAAATGCAACAATAAGTAAGAAGAATAAATAAATAAGAATTTTTGTTATAAGTCTTCTATGACCCTCACTGTTATCTCACTTTTTAATGTATTCATTCAAAACCCGAAAGAATCAGATGACTGGGCATGTACTGCCCACAGAGTCATCCTCACCAAGTCCGCAGGGCATGCAAAAGATGCTGATATGAAAAACAACCTTTGTAACTATGCTTGTCCATTGCTTATGTATTTGCAACAAGGATCTACACACACAAGTTACGCTGGTATGAAGAGCTTGGAGGATTATATTTGTGACCAGCAAGCCACAGAAAAGTCTTTAGTCTTGCTTTATTGTGAGATCATAACTACAGTCCACAGATGGGAAAACTTGGATGCAGAGTCTGAGGAGTAGATTTCCTGCTGCATTTGCTACTTTATTTGTAATGCCTCCCTACTTTTCTCCACAGACATAAGGCAGTTTTTCATATTTACTGCCTGGGTTTACTTACAACCTGTGAGCTAGTAAACCGATTCACATCTTCAAGACTCACCTCCTAAATCTGAAATAGTTTCACATTGAAAAAAAGTTTTTTTAATATCTTGTGCAAAGGAAGTTTGCACATTAGAAGCTGCTTAGTAATGTGCTGTGCATACAGGTAGAAGTAATGATTGCAAGTAACAGAAGTAGTTAGGCTAATCTCAATCCATTGACTCATTTTTAAAGATTTTATTTTTATCAAATCTAACATATTTCCTTCCTAAATGAGACTTACACAACTGCATTATGTGGTGCAGTTCTGAATGACTTTCAACTACATTTGACAGGGTTTGAAGACTTAAAGATATTATGCCTTGACAAGTTTTATGTAAAGTGAAGGTGAACTGACAGGAGAGATTCAGATTAGCACGGTATCTGAGATAAAGCCATGCCATAGTGTCGGTGAGTGCAGGCTGAGAAAGCTTGTGCATCCCAGCCAGCCAAAGAGCAGTGGAGCCGCCTTTCTGCAAGCGATGGCCTAGAGGGATAGATCACTAAGGGGTATAGATATCTACATGGTGAGAGTTCACAGTGGACCTGGGGACAGTACAGAAGAGAAAAAGATAGAATAGGTTATAGCAGCTATAAAGGGCACTTATGGAATGCTCATAGTAAGAGTTCATGGAAACAAAGTTGATTCCCAATGGCGATAAAAAACAAGATGAGAGATAGGGAACAGATATTAGGAATAAATATTCAGTCTCAGTATAGCAAAAGTTAACTTTGAACTGATCAAAGCTTGGTAATGCATCCATTACTCTTTCATGTAGATCTTACTAAATTGGACAACAGGGAGAAAACATGACAGTAAAATTCACGGATGACTTCTGCTTACCCCTTCACCCAATGTTTTGGGATAAAGATCTGTGGAAGAAAAAGGTTCAATTTATTTAGAATTTTTCTTTCCCTACTGAATTTCAGGATTGAAGTTCAGTATTATCTTTGACAGATAATATGAGGGTGGCAACTATTTGAAAGGACAAATGACATAAAAGAGTCAGTGTAGCTCAGCAGCCTGAACTACTTTTGCAAATTCATAAGCCATTGTTTTCTAGCACTACATGTACAAAGATTGTATAGTTTGCCAGTACATATCAATGAAATATTTTCTTTGGAAAACCAGTATCATAAATTTAATCTTCAGACACTCTTATTCAGTGGGTTTGTTTGCAGAGAATGACAGGCATCAGAGTAGGAATGTATCTTTTTTCATTAAAAAATGTAAGGAAGATATTAGCAACTATCTAGGAATCTATCCCTCAGATGAGCTCTGGTGCAGTGAAATTTGCAGACTATAAGAAGCAGTGTTTTGTTGGGTTGTTTTTTTTCTGTTGAGGTAGTTATATTTTACTTATTAAAACATAACTATCTATCTCCTGTAGTGTAAAAAAAAAAAAAAAAAAAAAAATAGTGTGATTCAGAATCATAGGCATAAGGAATCAGAAACGTATTCCTACCTGGTAAGTTACTGATTGATAGGTTTAAAGAGACGATAGTCAGGCTTTTTTTGGTCTGTGTATTTGTTTTATAAGTACAATTAGCCAAAAAGGTAAAACGAAGTACTTAATTAAAATGTTTTATAGGAAAAAAAAAGCTTCCTAGAACAAATTCTTGTGCTATTTAATCAACCTAGAATTTTAATGTTTCAGTAAATTATAAAAGTATATAGATTATTCAAGAATTAGCAGTTTGCTAGTTATTAAGACCTCTTAAAAGATAGAATAATCCTTGTGAATGACTTTGGGAATGTTCTCTGACAAGCAAAGATAGAGCAAATGTTATAAGAGTCACACCATCTCCATCTTAAATATGATATTTCTCGCAGCCTTGCATATTTTTATACTATTTTGAATGTCATTTCTGTATTTAAAGTTTTATGCAGACATATCTGTGCATACAGCTTGTAATTCATCAGACTCAGCCATAAATTTACCTAAACTTAGTGACACGCCTTAGTGAGCATGTTCCTAGGAATCTCACTGCACCCAGTCCTTTCCCCTCACCCCCCTCTATAACTTTCTTTCCACACCCTAACTACTGCTCACTTGGGTGAAACCGGATCACACTTTTCAAGGATAAAATATACAGAATGAAGAGCACATGCAAAAAAGCCAAAACCCACTTTAATCCCTGCCACTTCAACCCCCAGCAGAATACCACAACAATCACCTACCTTGAAGTATTTTTTTAAGATGTGTCTGTCTTTCAGAGTGTAACTTCACTAGTTATTTTTCTGCTATGTCCTTTATAATTTTTAATTGAAAACTTAGTTTTGAAACAAGTTTTATAAGCACTGCTGAACTTCAACTCCAATTCTTTGCTTTGAGCAAAGATGATTAAAATACCATCTCTGTGTTCTATGAAGAAAAAGAAGCAGTTTTCAGTGGTGTAGCTGACAAGGGATATCATAAGATCGTGAAAAGATGCCGTCTGCTACTAGTTTAATTTAAGGTCCCTGAAGTCAGGTAAGACATTAATGAGTTCTGGATCTTGCCTCAGATGTGCAAAAAGCTTTCATTATAAAACAATACTGTATGCATATATGTTGACAAAAAAGAAATGAACATTTGAACCTGTTTTCTGTGAGACAGCATGTGCCCAATCCAAAAATGTTAATAACAGGAAAGAGTACAGTGAGCTTTGATTCAGAATCTAGTAAGTTTTATATCACACAGCTACATGGACACCAAAATTGAAATAAATATACAAATCAAAAAAGGCATTAAATAAAATGGATAATTATTATATAAAATTAAATTATATTATATAAAAAATGTTAATACAACCTTCCATCAATAAAACCTCAGTCCTTTCCACAACAGAATTAGTTACCAAAAATTGTCTCATAACTTGTTCTATTCTGTTATATTTTTAATTTATTTTTATATTTATTAATTATTTATTAAATTTGTTTTATTTATTTTTACTATGCCATGAACATGAGCTTCCCATGAGAAAGGGTTACCTGCTAATTCCTTACTGGGAAAGAAAAGAAAAATAAAGGCAGGAAATATAATGAGGAAAAAAACCTCAAAAACAACCACAGCAAAATATTAAACTAAATTTGAGCTAAGATAAAAGAGAACTGAGTAATGAATAGAAAATGCTGGTCTCATTATATATCAAAAAGGACAAATCATAGCAGGTTCTAGTTGGGTGAAACGATTAATAACACAAATTCAAATCACAGATACTTTGACTGAATATGAATAGGTCAAATTGCCTGGAGATGAAATGTTACAAATATACAAATGTGTGCCTTCAAAGACAAACACTGCATTCATAGTAAGACATTATTGTTATTTGTTATCATTAATTTGCTGTCATTGTCCTTATTCCCTTGCTAGGGTCATGATTAGAGGAAATAAAATAGAGACGAAGCTTACAGGGAGTTTGAGCCAAATTATCAGGCAGTATTGTTAAAAAGAAGAAAGCTGTTTTCAGCTCATCCCATTTAATCTCATAATTAGGTATTCTACTATTCTGCATTTGCCAGAAGTCAGACAAAAGTTTTTGTAGAGTTCAAGTGATGGATGGCATGAACAGCCCACAAAGGACTGCTGCACACTCCTTCAGACTCCTGCATTTCCTATCAGCACACGGTTAGGAGCAGACAGAAGGGTGTCACTGTCTCCAGCACACAAATGAGGGGAATAAAGACATCCACAATAAAGGAATCCTACCTCTGAGGAGCTCAGCAGCCTAATTTTTTTTTTTACATTTCTATCGATAATTCCCACTGTGGCATAAAGGTTAACAAACTCCTGAGATAATAGCGACAATATACTTTGATGTCTAGAACAGTGGGCTTCCCTGTTTCCTAGTGAAATAACTTGCAGTTAGGGAGAAGGGACACTATTTGAACAAAAATCTATAAGAACAAACAAGTTAAACGGCACAAAAATAGGTGCATCAGCTAATACTGGCGGAAAATTGACAAAAAGGGAAGATAAAAGACTGAAGTGCAGAAGCCCTGCTATCAAGTTGCAATAATATTTTCCATCCACTAGTCCTAATACATTTTACAAATCGTTATCTAATATAACAGAATTCCTCATTAAGTAGAAAGTCTCCATAATACAGTATTAGAAAAAAGCTTGAGTCTATCTCATGTATTCCAGACCACTAGTGAGATAAGATATAAATATGTTATATGTTATATATGGTGCCTAAATATCTCTTAAAGAGCTCCAACACTTTCCATAACTTTCCTACACTGCAGTGCTTCAGCGTTCTTATTAATGTTTTTCCTAGTGTTTAAACAAACTTTCAAGCAGGAATTTGGGTTTGGTGCTGCTGCAGGTGGGTAATTTCCCTCCTGGTAACTCCTTAAAGACTATTAGCACAACTCCTGATATTTTCTCATCTTTAATCTAACCAGCCACAATTCATATTTATCTTTCTATGATGTATTTTTAGGTTATGTTTTCTAACACATCAGTCATTTTGCTTCTGTTTGCTAGACTATACCTAGCCCACATTATATTTGAAGTGAGGTGTTAAAAATTAGATACAGAAGTTTCAACAGACTTTGCTGAAAATTAATTTTGACCTTTGTAATTTATTCTCATACAGAAGTCTACATGCATGTATGTATGTATGTGCACATATACTTACATATCTAAAGGGTATATTCTAAACAAAAACCTAGCTTGGAAGACTGACTATAAGGATTAATATGCACCTTACAGGCTCTATTCCAGTTTAGGCTGTGGTCTTTATACATTTTAGAAACACAAAGCACTTAAAGGGTCACAATTTGTATTTACAGCATTGTTGTGATTTGCATGAGGATTCAGATGTTCTCTATCTGAACCTGTGACAGAGTTACCTATATAGCAATACATTTTCCTAATGTGTATACATTTATCTAGCTTTGTCCATTTAGCAAACCAAAGATGCAAATGCATATTCTCTATCTACAGCCAGATGAGGAAAACAGTGAGTAATCAGACTGGAAAGGTTGATTTTGTATTTTTCAAGGAAGGCTGACTTGTGTTCCCCTCATTTGTGTTCAACAGCCTCCTCATTTACATAAGTACAGTTGCTGTAAGTTCATTAGCAGGTTATTAACAACATGGGGGTGGGAATGAGGATTGTAAAAATCTCAGTGAAACACAAGAGGCTTAGCTTCTGGTTGCAAATTTATGTTGAAACTTGACAACACCCAAAGTCACAGGCCAAAAATTATCCTGATGATGTTTTGAAGTTCATCTGCTTTACACTTAGAATAGTCTCACATGAATTAGTACAATTAAATCAATGCAGATTTAGGAGTACTTTACTTTGTAAAGTAAAAATAATCCCTTAACTAACACTGCATGTACGACACTGTCTCTTCAGGGCATGTGAACTGACATCAGTGATTTAAAGGATCATGTTTGCAAAGAAGTGAGTTGATGCTTTGTGTACTAAATCTGAAGTTAGCATGAGCATTCCCTTCAGTTAGCAGGTGTTATAACCAACCTCGAACCCACAGTTCAGGCATCACCTTCCAGCAAGAACGAGCCACAGTAATATTAGAAATTGCTGTAGCAGTCTGATGATGGAGATGAAAAGTCTTACGCTAAAATTGCAAAAGTGACATGAAAGTCTGTTAGGATACCTTTTGGCTCATCTTGCCTAGAACTGGGTGCATTTGTTGCAATCCGCTTTTTCAAAGGCCAGTGCTACTGGCAGTTCTTGAACACCCACATACATGGATAGGAATCTTTTTCAGTGGGTTTCAGTCAGGACTTTGATGGGCTTCGGAAGATAAAATGGATATTCAGGTAATTTTTTACAAAGGCAATCAACTATTTTAAATGAAGAGCATGTTATTTTGGCTTAAATATAATAACCTAGAACCCCTCGATTGGTTGGGGTGCTGCAGTTTGCAGAAGTGAACTTCCCCTAGGCTTTTTTCTAACGATATTTATAAAAACTATCTAAAGCAGAGTTCTATCAGGATGATACCAATAAGGCACTTCATTACTTACTGCTCAAAATGAACCCAGGAATGATGAAAGGAAATCCTAACTTGAGGTCTCTTATTATGTGGGGTCATGAACTTTGATGTTCTTTATTTGACCGTTGCAATTCGCACATCTTCCTTTTTGGGGAAAGAACAACATTCTACAAGGTCTTTACATCATGCTACTCAAGGAATTTTCTGACCAGTCGGTTCCACTAACAAATGTGCTGCAAACGGAAACTATTCACTGTAGAGAGATTTGGACAGAATTTAATCCTGCATTTTTTCTTTGCCAGGTGTCCACCTGAGTAAACAGCACCCAATGAAACCAGAACAAGGTCGTATAACGATAAACAAGATATCCTCCTCAAAAAGGAAGGCATTACAGCTCAAATATAATTACCGTCCTGCCAGACAAAATAATTTACAGACCACTATAGAATCAGCTGGTAATTACTAAGAGCTTTCTGAATAAATGGAGTTGACAGCACATGACTTCACCAAATAACAACTGAGGGGTTTAGATAATTAAACAAAGGTCATTAACCATGCATAAACAATAATGAGGGGAAAAAAGGAACTGGCAAAAATACTCAGTGGCATCCTACATACACATACCCAAGGTTTATTTTAATCTACACATTCACATTCATGAGGAAAAGTGAAATAAGCCCTGATGTCCCCAAGGCCACCTGTATAATTGCAAGACTAAGTCCTGATACTCTGCTGCTTTACACAACTCTCCAGGCTTTATCTTTCAAGAGCTGAGCAATTCCTTGTGCTCCCATGTCTCAGGTTCTTATGCCTGACAAGTCATCTCATACTTCTCTGGCTTACAGTATTTCACTTTGAAAAGGTGAGAGACCATAAGATGGGCCTTTCTCCAGTTCCAGAGAGGCTGGTCTTAGGGCAGCTGCAGTCTGTCCAGAAGTGGTTTATATCTGTATCAGCACTCCTTCTCATGGAAATGTTCCCCTTGGATTCATGTAAATTACGCTTGGTAATATCAGTTCAAAGTGACAGGAAAAGTGAATGAGAAGGGGAAAGATCCATGAGTGGCAAAAAGTCCCATGAAGAGACTCACAGAGTTGCCTCCAGATTTGTTGTAACACTGGTAAAACCACACAAATTGTTCCTACTGAGCCAGAGTCCCCTGGAGCTGCCATGCAGTGGGAATGAGTGGATCCCTCAGTCAGTCTCACACAGGGCAGGGGAACAGACTGTGCTCTCACATGGGGCTAAGTGACAGGACACACCTTTAATATACATGACTTAGAGGGAAGTAGGGGATATATATAGAGATGGGAGATGCTGAGGGCAGCATTTGGGAGCACACACTTAAGCTGCTCATCACTAGATTCCTTGGATGAGCAGGTTAATAAACTACAGTTGAGACTTGGGGAAGAGAAGCTGTAGAGCAGCCATGGTGCCATGCTGGCAAGAGCAGCAAGAGATAGCAGTTAATGAGGGGTTAAAAGACCCCTTAGTTCTCTTGATAAATGAAAGCTTGTCTTTGTCTCTAGCCGCTTCTCATTCTACTCACAGCGTTGGCTTCAATATCTCTTCATGTGTCTCTGTTTCTATGGTTACCCTGTGCTTGTGCAGCACAGTATTCCTCTCCAAAAAGGTGAAGAGATCCACAGTTTTCACCATTTTGCAGTTGTGGAAACTATATTTGGTGTGTGTTCCTCTTCAGAAGAAATACTTTTCCACAGATGTAGGGCACCTGGCATCTTACAACAATTACACCAAGCCAGACCAAAGGTCCATTCATACTAGCATCAATTTCTGGCAATGGTAAACATGCCAGCCCCGGGAGAAGTGTAGAACATGGCAAGGCTGCTGTGACAAATCCCTAGAGCAATTCCAGCCTCCAGCAAATTATATTTCAGGGATCTCCTAGGCTATGGTCGGTACGCTTAGTGAATTTGTCTTCTGTGGATTGGTCCACTTGCTTTCTGAACAAAACTTTCAGCGTATCCAGGCTCCTGTGGCAAGGAGTGTGGGTAATCTATGCATTGCATAAAGGACCACCTCCTCCTGCTGGACTTGTACTCTAAAAAATAAAAGCTGTTACCAGTCTTACTGCCAACAGCCATATGCTTACTAAAATCTGCTGCTCTGGTGCTGATTGGGAATATGATGTTACTACACCATATTCACCAAACCAGAACAGATTTGAGTTCTGTCAGCATGCGGTCTTTTTACTGTGGATGCCTGAAAATATTTGATCACAGACCCCAAGTTCCACTAAACGCAACTGAGAACCAGACTTAATGAGATAATCAGAAACAGACTAAGAAACATTTTGTGTTTGCAAGTCTAACAAAGTTAGAAATAGATTGCAGATGCCCAGTTTTCAACTGTTTTCAGTGTTAGAAATATTTTCCCTCACTAGACAGGAGCAGCTTGATTCAAATCCCATGTCAGTTCAGGAGCTTGTGCTTAAACCACTTACCCTCACCTCAGAATTCATCTTCAGTGCTCAGCCTGCTTTGTTTTGGGGCAGAGCTCCCTAAAAATCTTTTTTTTCTTTTTCTTCTCCAGCAAACAAAATATACTTTGAAAGCCAGAATACTCTTACAAAATTAATTCCTTCCCCCTGCTCACCCCTACCCAGCCTTGCCATACCAATATCTCACAGCTGTGTTACTAATAGCGTCATATTTGGAAATAGGTCTAGCAATGGCTTAGTAAATCAAAGCAAAAGACTTGGGCTGAGAAAACTTTAGCTGCATAATTCAATAATTCATATTTAACCAAAGCTACAGACTTGCCCTATCCCTTTGCTGGATGTTTTCTACTACATGTAAACCATCATGCTGAGTTATCATCAGCATACAATAGTCTAGATACTGGCATAGTTAGAGATATTCTGCCTGTGTTGAGAACATACGCAACAAGTCGCATTTCCCAAAATGAATCTGCAACCAGCAAATAGCAAACAGTAGATTTTTGCTAAAAATATTCTGACCTTACCACATAGTCAGGTTGACTTTGGGATATGGGAAAGAAATCTAAAAAATGCAAAAGAGAGGTAAATTTTCAATACGCTAAAACAGAAGCTTTACGTTAAAGCTCTGGCAGAAACAGAAACAGACATAGTCTTTTTTAATATGATCACCTTCAGTGAAAGGGAATTAGAACACTGGTAAAAATGTGTGCTCAGAATCTCAATTTAGACTTCATTCCCAGATGAGAATAAGCAAACCAAATACCCCTCATCTTAAATGTTAAATGCTTTGTGAACAGAGAATGCAGAGTCCTATTTCATTCAAAATCTGCAACGCCTAAAGCAGCAATCAGAGCTGAGCTAGACTCCCCCAAGAATCATAGAAACACAGAACAGTTAGGGTTGTAAAGGATCTTAAGATCATCAAGTTCCAACCCCCCTGCCATGGGCAGGGACACCTCACACTAAATCATGTCACCCAAGGTTCTGTCCAACCTGGACTTGAACACTGCCAGTGATGGAGCATTCACAGCCTCCCTGGGCAGCCCATTCCAGTGCCTCACCATGCTTACAGTAAAGAACTTCTTCCTTATATCCAGTCTAAACTTACCTGTTAAAGTTTGAACCCATTACCCCTTGTCCTATCACTACAGTCCCTAATGAAGAGTCCCTTCCCAGCATGCTCGTAGGCCCCAGCATTGGATACTGAAAGGCTGCTATGAGGTCTCCACACAGCCTTTTCTTCTCCAGGCTGAACAGCCCCAACTTTCTCAGCCTGTCTTCATACAGGAGGTGCTCCAGTCCCCTGATCATCCTCGTGGCCCTCCTCTGAACTTGTTCCAACAGTTCCATGTCCTTTTTACGCTGACACCAGAAGTGCACACAATACTCCAAGTGAGGTCTCATGAGAGCAGAGTAGAGGGGCAGGATCACCTCCTTTGACCTGCTGGTCCCTGAAGGACACAACACATTACTAGTCTCCAGCTGGGCATTGAGTCATTAATGACAACTCTGCATGCGGCCATACAGCCAGTTCTCTATTCACTGAATGGTTCATCTATCAAATTGGTGTCCCTCCAATTTAGAGACAAGGATGTCATGCGGGACAGTGTTGAACGCTTTGCACAAGTCCAGGTAGATGACGTCAGCTGCTCTACTCCTGTCCATCAGCTCTGTAGCCCCATCATAGAAGGCCACCAAATTGGTCAGGCAGGATTTCCCCTTAGTGAAGCCATGTTGGCTGTCACCAAGCACCTTGTTGATTTTCATGTGCCTTAGCAAGCCTTCCAGGAGAATGTGCTCCAAGATTTTGCCAAGCACAGAGGTGAGACTGACTGGTCTGTAATTCCCTGGATCATCCATTTTCCCCTTCTTGAAAATGGGGGTTATACTTCCCTTTTTCCAGTCGTTGGGAACTTCACCTGACTGCCATGATTTTTCAAATATGATGGACAGTGGCTTAGCAACTTCATTTGCCAGATCCTTAAGGACCTGTGGATGGATTTCGTCAGGTCCCATGCAGTTGTGTACGTTCAGGTTCTTAAGATCGTCTCAGACCAGATCCTCTCCTACAGTGGGCCCAAGCTCTTCATTCTCACAGTCCCTGCATCTGCCTTACAAGACTTGGGTGCTATGGTCAGAGCAATAGCCAATGAAGAACTAGACAAAGAAGTCATTAAGCAGCTCACCCTTCTCCAAATCCAGGGTAGCCAGTTCTCCTGATAGCTTCCGGAGAGGGCCCGTGTTGTCCCTAGTCTGTCATTTATTCACTACGTACCTATAGAATCCCTTCCTTTTATCCTTAACATCCCTAGCCAAGTTTAATTCTAACTGGGCCTTAGCCTTCCTAACCTGGTCCCTAGCTTCCCAGCCAACATCCCTGTATTCTTCCCAGGTCACCTGTCCTTGCTTCCACCTTTTATAAGACTCTTTTTTCCCTTCAAAGTTTCCTCAGCAGCTCCTTATTCATCCAAGGAGGTCTCCTGGCCCTCCTGCTGCACTTCCTTCTAGTTGGGATGCAGCACTCCTGAGCTTGGAGCAGGTGATCCTTAAATATCAACCAACAGTCTTGGGCCCGCCCTGCTCTCTAGGACTATATCCCATGGAACCTTACTAAGCAGGTTCCTGAAGAGGCCAAAGTCTGTTCTCCTGAAGTCCAGGGCAGTGAGCTTGCTGCACGCTCTTCTCACTGTCCTGAGGATCTTGTATTCTACCATCTCATGATCACTACAACCAAGGCTGCCCTGGAGCGTCACATTCTCAACAAGCCCTTCCCTGTTGGTGAGCACAAGGTCAAGCATGGCACCTCTCCTTGTCAGCTCCTCTATTACTCGCAAAAGGAAGTTGTCTTCCACACAATAGAGGAACCTCCTGGATTGCTTGTGCCAGGCCGTACCGTCCCTCCAAAACATATCAGGGTGGTTGAAGTCCCCCACGAGGACAAGGCCTGCAAGTGTGAGGTTGTTCCTATCTGTCTGTAGAGCGCTTCTTCCACAGAGTCCTCTTGATCAGGCGGCCTGTAACAGATCCCCACAATAATGTCCCCCACAGCTGTTCTCCCTTTAACCCTGACCCACAAACTCTCTTTTGACTGCTCACCTGTCCCCAGAGTTCCATACTCTCCAGCCTATCATTAACATAAATAGCAACTCCCCCTCCCCACCTGCCAGGCCTGTCTTTTCTAAAGAGCCTGTAACCTTCCATTGCAACACTCCAGTCATAGGAGCCATGCCACAGTTTCTGTGATGCCTATTACATCAGACACCCATAGACATGCACATAACTCTAATTCCTCTTGTTTGTTCCCCATGCTACAGGCATTTGTATAGAGGCATCTGAGACAAGCTCCAAATGAAGCCAGCTCATTGGCTGGAGCAGCTGGAATATCTCACCATTGCCAAGCATTTATTATATAGGTGCTGGCAACCGACTGGGTGTGTTGGGATGGAATGATGCCCTCCTCCCCCAACACATCTAGTTTAATGCATCCTTGATCAGTCTGGCAAGCCTCCTCCCAAAACTGCTGTCAGACCAACTCCACCAGCTCCCAGTAGACCTGGCCTCCCAAATCGAGTCCCATGTTGTAAATACCCAAGCCTCTGACTATGGCACCCCTGTTCTAACCATTTATTAACCTGCCAAATCCACCACCCCTTTTAAGGTCCTCCCCTTTATCCTGGAGAATTGATGAAAAGACAATCTGAACTCCAGAGCCCCTAACCACCTCTCCCACAGCTCTGTAGTCCTTCTTTATGTTCTCTGGGCTTCTGCTGTCTATATCCCTAGCACACACATGGACGACTAGAAGTGGGTAACAAGTCAGTGGGACTTACCACACCAGGCAGCCTCTCTGCAACATACCTGATCCGAGCCTCTGGAAGGCAATACACCTCCCTTGAGACTGTTTCAGGCCAACAGATGGGTGCCTCTGTGCCTTGAGAATACTTACTGAAGGACTATTCCATCTCCTGCTGCATCTTTTTTATTATTTTGCAATTATTTTTGTTTGACATTTGTTACTTTGCAGGAGTCACTTAACAAAGTGAAGCATCACAATGTGCTATTACCTTACATACCTACACTGTATGTTTTAACAGATTTTCTTCCGCTTCTGATCACAGTGGTTTTGGGAAAACATGGAAAAGGCCAAAGAGGGTCATTAAAATTGTCCCCTTTGCAATGTAACATATCTTCTCTCAGTTTAACATGTTTCAAATACCAGACGTTTACTGCTCTTCATCCAAATAAGACTGTCACAGCCCAGAAAGTAACTCCCCAGTATAGGGACTAAAGAGAAATAGCACATGAAGGGAAGTATCTTTTTCTGCCTTTTAATTTCCTACAGTGTAAGGCTACAGTAAACTAAGAATTTCTGAAGAGGGAATATATCAGCATGCTACTTGAAGTTTCATTATTTTTTTCATCATTTTAGAGAGGACTTTTTGGCTGCAAGCACTGCCAATGCAAAATTACCTAATGCTAAAGTCAGATTTGGTTCTTTCAAACAGCTATGTGATAATGAATAATAAAAGAAACCAAAACGACCAGTATGCTATTTTTGAAGAACTGTAATATGCTCAATCAAATATTTTCTATCGTGCTGTACTCAAACTATTACAAACCAAGTAAGATATTGTGCAACTGTAGATATGTCAGTATAAACCCCCACATTTCTGAATTCTAGAAATAAAACACTGATATTCAGAGAATTCATTTTGATGCACTGACAGCTATTAAAACCATTTCCCTGTCTACAATGACAGCTTGACTAGTGCGGAGTGTTAAACTTATGGTACATCACAGTGCAAAGGTACCAATGGACTTTCTTTCACTGGTGCAATTTCCTTGCCCTGTAGCATTTATTACCACTCTGTGCAATAGTTAATTTGTTGTGAAAATAAGGGCATGAACAATTGAACTCCCCTTTGGACACTAGACCCAATTTACAGGGTAAAACCCCCACTTTCAATATCTAATGGATCCAAACTGTCTAAAGTTGAAGCTGATTGTGACCATCATTTGAGGTTTTGCTGGGGTTTTTGTTGTAAAGATAAACCTGAATCAATTAAAATTTTACCTTCATTCTACAGCATTGTTAATGGCAGTGGTTTAGCAGTTACCAGGTGCGCAGTAATGCTGGAGGCCATGAGCTCTGGAGTATAGGAAAAGGAAGAGTCACAACAGCCAATGTAAGAAAACCTCATGCATAAATGAAAATCCAGGGGCAGGAGGGATGAATCCAAAAAGAGCCTCTGCTCAGAAGTAACCACATGTATGACAAATCCCTTTGCTAGTACAATTATCACAACTTTGATCATACTCTTTCAAGGAATTCCAAACATTTTAAATGAGCTGAATTCTGTAACATATTTTAAGTATTTCTATTACCACATACCTTTTTAAAGATATAAATCATAAGCCCTTTAATAGTGTTCTGAAAATGCTGAGACTGTACGCATATGTAGAAATAAATCATAACTTGATAGAGTAAATATGTTAAAAAAGATTAGACTATATTGGAAGCTCTGGAGAAATCAGTTGACAGGCCACCAGTTATTATACAGCATAACTGGGACAAACCACAAGAAACAAACTCAGTAAAGGCTGATGGAGAGCTGGCCCCATTTCTCTGCCTGGAAGTTACAGCACAGTTGAATACGCTAAGAAAAGTATGTTGAGGAACAGGCAAGTTCCCTTGAAGACAGAGATTTTTGATGCATACACAACTAAGGGCAGGACTGCTGGAGAACCTCTCTACCTTATGCAGTTCCATTAGTTTGGATATGGAAAGAAATGTCCATAAAGCACTGGTAAATTAAAGAACATCTAAGAGGAAAGTTGACAGTTTGGGATATGAACTCATACGAAACTCAGTACTTGAGAATAATAAATTTCATTCAACAATGGGAAATAAAAGACAAGATTTCAAGAATGTTATTTGTGTAACTTTTCAACACATCTAATACTAATAAGGTGGAAAGGCTAACAATAACAGCAACTTAGTGATTGAAATGAAACAATTTTTGAATATTGACTAGTGGGAAGCTTCCATGCTCAGGAGAAAACATGAACAGAGAATAGAAGCTGTAGAAATCCAACTGTATCTGGCAAAGAAGAAACCTCAGCAGTAGGAATGACCTCCAGCAAATCAGGTGTCTTTGATATGAAAAGATTTGGAAAGAGAACAGACCAGGACAAGGACAGCAATAAATGCATGTTTTGCAATCCTGATCAGATAAACCTCAGACTAACAGAAAACAGCTGACAGAAACATAAATAAGAAATAATCAATGATGTTGTAGGGATAGAGAAGATTTTGTTTCTGCTCATGTTTGTTGTTTGCTTTGCAGCAGTGAGCAGTAACTGGTCATATTCATAAACTGAAGCTTTAATGGATGTCAAAACCACACAGAACACGAACTATTCCCAGTATGATTCTTTTAAGCAGGCTATTAGGACTTTAAATTCTCCATGATTAGGACTATATCCAAATACTGAATATTTTCAGATGTGCAAGATAAGTAATATATAATCCATGTTCACAGTATATGATTATTCAAGCATGAAACTTTCTGCCCATCCTAGATGGGCAGAACTCATGAAATTCAGGTTTAAACTGAAGATCCAAAGACTGGACACCAATACAAGTTGTTGAAGTGGAACCAATTTCACCCACAGCACAGGCTGAAGGGCACCCTCCCCATCACATATGCAAGGAGCGCATTCACATTTCTGGATGATGTTTTTATGATTAATTAAAGTAAAAGAAGGTTCCTGCCCTGATTCCCAGGAATGCTGCCTGAAAAGAAAGATACTGTGTGTGTGTTTAAGGTGATTATACTTATTTTTGGAGTGTTTCTTTCAAACACTTGACAGTATACTTGGAATCAAGTCAGAATTTAAAGTGGTGGCTCAAAAGCTTCACCTACAGCCATTGTTTAACATAACAGCAACTTGACAGTGAGTTTCTTTTGTAAAGGAAAGCAATTTCCTCTTTGTAGCTCAAGCACAACGGACACCAGTGTGGATGGCACTGACACCTGCTGGCACTCCCCAGTGAGAAAGCAACAACAAAATCTATAACTTAACAAAAAAAACCCAAACCAAACCAAATCAAACAAAATAAACCCATCCAAAAACAATAGACCCAAACCGTTTCAAATGCTCTACTACAACTTCTTAGTTCTCCCTTCTTTCAAAGTGGGGCTTTCTTTCATGGTCAGAGATTTACATTTGTCGATCTACAGAAGAAACACACATGTATGCCCATGAGACAATGATCCTTTGAATGTGGGTCTGAAAAACACTTTTAAACTAAGAGCCAGTACAAGAAATACAAGGCTCAACAGCTTTATTACTGTTGGTAAGTGGGTTGTTTTGTTTCTGTTTGGTTTTTGGTTTTGTTTTTGTTTTTTAATGTTGCATGCATTTAATTTTCAAAATGTATTAAGCCAGTCACCTTCAAGATTTTTAAACTTATGTGCCAATAAACACAAATCCGGCATATCCATGCAGGTGTACACAGTGTGAAATGGTGTGCGTGTACACAGGGATGCTTGAAAGTAGGTACATATACCCCATAGGTACAGCCTCAGTGTGCATGTGTGCACGTGCACAATTAACTTCAAATTTAAAACCAAATCTATGTGAATTCTCGTGTTTTGGCTCCAGTATCATTAGCACTAGTGCATGTCAGGACTAAATCTTCTGAAGCTTTGAGTCAAACCCAAACATAATCAATGTACACAAGGCTTTGGCATAAATATTAAACAACATAGATGAATGCTGAGAGGGTAAGCTAAGAGCTCTTGTAGGATTACAAGGATAATTCTTTACCTCAGAAGCTCAGTTCATTAGGTACATGAAAACCTTTGAAAGACACTTCAGAACTGAGTTGGTGTGTGCATATTCTCCAGCCCTATACCACCTGCTCAAAATATATATAAAAATTATCTTTAGACTATATCTAAGGAGAGAGCCTGGAAAGAAAGAAAAGACATTTTGAAGGTCTGAGGCTTTATCAAATTGTTTTGAAGTTAGATAATCAGGCTTTAAAGGCAAATTTAATTACACTCAGAGGCAAATAATTTTAAACTTAATTATAAAGCACTCACTCAACAACACCAAATCCAGGATTAGATTATTTTAAAATATCATGTATAGTTTAAAAAAAAGAAAAAAAAAAAAGAATCTCCATTTTTCATTGTTGTACACATAACAGAGCCAAGCCTGGAGAGAAAGCCCTATCTCATACCAGCACTATGAACAGCAAAGCACAACTGACCTACTTCTGCCATTACCAGTAACTAAGTAGCACATCTGTCCTTCAAATGGTGCACAGTAATGAACAGTAAATCAGAAGGAGAGGCATGTCTATGCCAACCGAGTTGGTCCTCAGAAAGACTCATTATACCCCTGAATTCGTTTACCCTTTAAGGGGATAGCAGTAAGGGCAATTGCTGGGTGCTCCAGTCCTGACAGCAGGCAAGGATGCAGGTGCAGAGCAGGCAGAGGCAGGTAACAGCATCCCATGGTGTTAGCAGACACCCACCATACGCCTGGGAGTAGGTAGGGACTTCAGTGCCTGCCTGGTCTCCTGCCTGCACCCCAGCAGGCCATCCTGGCCCATCCTTAGCTTGGGGCTCAGATTTTCAGATGCTGCCAAGAGCTTTTGCAGATGCTGCAGCTGGAGATCCAACCCATACTTGTGGGTGTCCAGCCCCATACTTCTGAGCATGTGAAATGTGCACACTGACTGGCCAGGAGCAGGTACATTGGCAGCATTCATCCCTCCTGCCAGGTACTGGTTTTCCAACCTTGGTTGCATAGTTCATTATATCTCAAATTACAGTAGGATGACTGTGAAGATGCCAGCTCACTATGTCAGTGAAGAACTGCAGGCACAGAAGGGATGATGCTCCTTGAAATGCAATACCCTTAATAGGTGTATAATAAAATCAAAGTGGATATTGCCATTTATTATTTACATCACATTACTTCTTCAGGCTCCAGCCAAGTCTTTACTCAGTGCAAGCACCTTGCACCTACAGACCTTGTAATTTAAGCAAGTCATGAGAGCTGTAAGAACCTTCCCACAAAAATAATTTACTATGTTGAAAACTGTTTTAACACCACTGAAATTTCTGATTAATTCAAGTCAAATCTGTCAGAGCTGTTTCAATATATGGCTTGAAAAAAAAAGACTACTTCAGATTCAAAATGGTTTAAATTGAATTGCAGTAATGGGCTTTAAAATTTCGCAAATAGCAATGTCTTCTCTCTTTCTAATTAAGGCGTTCAGTTCAACTGGTATTAATATAGGCATTCTAATTGCAGAGGTTTAGGGGTTTTCATGTGGAAAAAATATATTTAAGAAATAGATTTAATATTGTGGTGGGGAAAAAAGCAACAGAATAGAATTGCTACCCCTCTGCCTCTCCTAAACTGTATATGTTGAAAAAAAAGTAATGTATTGGATTTTTTTTTTTTTTAGATTTATTTTCTTGCTTGAAGGTTGCCCACAAAACTTTTATCCTGCTTGCATTTTTATATGAAAATAGCTTGAAGACCAGGAGCACTGCTATTAATCTATCGATTACCACAACACTTTGAGGAAAACCCAGGTGCTCTGGAAAGACAAATAGCCACAATCTCAAGAGTTTCTTCTTTGGTGAAAAGACTGAATAACTCCTTTCAACTTGAGATTATGTTTTTTTATCTCTCTCCTATACTTTCTCTAACAACTTTGGAAAACTCAGAGTGGAAGCTGGGAAAGAAACAGAGGCAGATACATAATTTAAGATACTTTGGTATATTGACAAATTGCCTAAACTGAGAGGTTATTTGAATTCACTAAGGAAACTTTTGAAAACAATGGCTATTAAAGACAAGATGAGTACAGCAGAGAAGTTATCCCACATCTTAGGTGCAGCCTGGAAAAAGCCTATGAATAGAGCAGACCATGTTTCCTGAATCAGGCTGCACTAGATGACATTAAGTGTAAAAGATTGTGCAATACCTAAGAAATTAGATAATATCTTTGCTTTCCTCCTTCATTTGTGATTAAAGAATATACTGCTTTTCACAAACAGTAAGACAGGGAAACTAAAAATGAAAAGAAGAGAAAGCTAATGAGAGAGTTTAAAAGGGAAGCAAAATGAGACAGTTCTGTTGCGTGCATACATAAAAGATTTAAATGAGGAATATGTGAAATTTATTCTTCCTCAGAAAAGTGGAATTATCCCTCAGACCAGTAGTTTCACCTATTTTTATGATCCACTCATATATATATGTGTGTTTGCCTGGCTGCTCATAAAAAAAGTATTTTCTAAATAGGACACTGTCTGGTTTTTAGAGACTTGATGTAGAAAGTCTCTACACCAACCAAAGTGCTACCAGTAATAAATACCTCATAAAATACCCATAGAAATATACTTATATGAGAAAGTAGGCAGCTGTTAAAGTAGTCCATAATGCCATTACTGCTTACATAGGGCCAAAACTCATGCTACTAGTGATAATTTATGACAGAAGACACATACAGGCATTAAAACACTATGAAAAGATAAGAGCTTGATTATTGTTATTAAAAAAAAAAGAGTGGATGAAGAGTTTAGAAATAATACCAAGCTAGCATCTTATTGGAAGAATGCCACAAACATTTGGAATAAACTACATCAGTCTACAACGTCCCATATTTCCTTTACACACTATATACTGTATATTACACACTATATACTGCATATTACACATCATACACTGTATATTACACACACTTAAAAACAAAAAAAAAAAGAAAGGATTTTATTCTCTACCTCATCCCACTGTAATTACCTTTACACAAACTTTTCCAAATGAAAAATGTAATCTCTGTGGCAGAAAACAGACTTGCCTGTCGCTGGAACTCTTCCTTTGCCTGCCACAGTGACTGCTGCTAGCCAGTCCACCTTTCTATCTATTAATTAACTCAGAACTGGCAAATCCCATCACATATCATATCTGGAAACAAGGAGCCCAAGAAAGCCATTTTCCTCGTGGAGGAGACAGGGGTATTTAACATTACAACAAAAACTACTGAAAAGGAGTTCAGCATTTCCTTTTCTCCTAACAACATATTTTTTTAAAACAGGTTACTAACCAAGAGACAGAGATTTTCTGGTGCACAGTCAGGCATCCTAATGTTCAGATTAAATGCAATTCACCTTACTCAACATTATTCCTCAGCCTGCATGCGTCACAGACTAAAAGAAATAGACTATATTCAGTATGTCCATTATGTGGGAGATCAAGGGGAACTTTTGTTTTTCACCAATTCTAGCAATAAAATGTCAGACAGACTAGCATCGAGGCTGGTTGATACCTGACACTGCGAGAACCCCGTGTGACTGCATCTTAATGGAAAGCAAATTGTTTTTTCAGAGCACCATTTCCCTCTCACCCCACATGTGTTACAGTGGGGATCTGAGACTGGAATAGATCATTCCAGCATTCAGACTCCGCAGTCCTCTTTGGGATCAATTGACCTTCAGGCTCATAATTTAGTATCCACCCAAATGGAGTAAAGTTCAATATCCATCTCACTGTAAATCTATCTGTGCCATACGCAATTCCTTTTTTTTACTACAACACACAGTCATAGTCATCCTTATCATCACCAAAAGTGATGTACAGCTTATAGTAGTGTTTAAAAAAATTCTGAGATTACTGTACAGCAATATCAGAGCATGAAAGAGGTTTGAGATTGCTTTGCTTAAGCTTTAAGAGTGGCAGACAAAAATAACTATAAAAAAGTGTGTGTGTGGGAAGAACGCAGAAACCCTCTCATGGTCTTTCTTGAGCAACATTTGTCATATTAGGAGACTGCTATTATAGAGGTCATACCAGATACTTATGTGTAAAATCACTCTAGTTCTGAGGTCAAAAGACGTCTGCAGAATGACATCAGCCATATGGAGATCCCATTGTACCTACTATTACCCATTACACCAGGTATAAATAAGGAATTCACTAAAGTACACATTGATTGCTGTAGAAAGTATAGCTTCATAAAAGTACAAACAGTAGCACAATCTCACCTAGTCCACAGCTGCCATGAGTAATGAAACTGAATACTAAAATTATGAGAGAAAGAAACAGGGAGGAATACCTGCAGGTTCTCTACAAAAGTTCTGTTTTAGGAAAAATGAACCTCACTAGTTTTAGGAGAGATTTAAAAGAATGAATTACATTGGCAGTCTACAAAGGCAAGGTAATGTTTCCTTCTAGCTTTGGAGTCTCTGAAAAATGTCTATTCAGTTATGTAGGTCTTGGGTCAAATCCCAGGAGGACTGTGGTGTCTTTTTAGCTCATTTGTTATAATACTTCGGAAGAAGTGAATTGTAGCTTTTTGCAGAGAAAAACCTAACAAGACAATTCTGGAAGTATAATTTTTTGGCATGACATGATTTTTTGAAGGTCAGGCTATACAGATATATTAGACATGTTCAGACTTCTGAGACATTTCTTTTTTCAAACTTCTGCAAAGGTTTTCATGAGGAAGGTTTCTGAGATTCAGTAGACACTTGCTACAAAGTTCTCCTGATCATCTCTGAAAACTTTAGCAGTTAGAAACTGGTTTGCTTCATTTAAGAGCCATAAAAATTACTTCCCCTACTACTTCTTTCTGGTTCTCCCAGAAAAATAATAAACAAAGCCTTTAGTCAACTGAATATGTGAATCTCAGCTGATACTTTGAATAGCAGATGGCAGAAAAAGAATAGTACAAGAAAGAGTAGTGTTCATTAGCTATAGCTCTAACAATGAATGAGATCAGATACTTTCTGCTCATTAACAAAGAAAAGACAGCTGCAGAACAGTGTAAAACCTGATAAATAAAATCTTCAATGGAGGGGTAAAGGAAAGATTAGACCTTGGTTTATGGACCTTATGCCGTGATAATTTTTCAGTCTTCAAATTGAACAGTACAACACTGACTGCCTCATTCGTGTGATCAGACACCCAGTCCTAAACCCAGTAATAAAAATTACCTGCTTCAATGGGATTATTTGAAGAAATGAGGGTTTGCAGAACAAAAGCTCAAGTAGTCCACCTAACGTGGGGTGCCTTGGGAGTCTTCAGTGAAATATTTGGAGAGAGACTTTTTATTTTGTTGTGCTGGGTAATTTTATTTAAGATGATGGGTCAGACTCTCAGCTGATGCAACTTGAAGCAGGGTTCTTGATTTTAGCCATTCTCTAAGGTTTTCCCTATAGCAATCTGTCCTGTAGAACCAGCTGCATATTAACACTGTACTGTCTTTTTAGATTGGTTTAATAAGCAGCTACCTCTTTTCAGAGTGTCCTTGCTATGAAACAAAACAGAAATACAGTCTACAGTAATCCCAAGGTCAACATGTACTGCAGATAAAAGAGAGTATTTCAGTAGAGAGTGGAAAGGTTGTTGAATATTTTAATAATCTACTGCTTAAATAAAAAGAAACCTCCTGTGCATTAGAAATACATTTATTGATCCTAGTCAGGATTTAATAGAATATGATTTCCAGCAAAAGAAAACTTAAAATGACTTGTCTGTTGCCAAAATGCATAGGTATATAGGACTGCCTTTGGTAAATATAGCAGAAATCATAAAACATACTTAAGAAAAGGGTTTGGATCCCTCTTTTCTATTAAATGTTTTGCCCGTGTTACAATTTATGCATTGGCAGTGCAATAAGGAAATTTAAAGAGCAGGACAAGAATAAAAGAGACGTATCACGTAAGACATCCTGGCTAATTTATGCAGATGGTACTGTTAAACAAATAAATTTAAAACACTGCCCACTGTCTGCACTTGACAGAAATGGAAATCTTCTTTACTCTCGGTCTACTCATCTTTTCTTTCCTTCCCTGACTGAATATGCACCAAGAATCACCACTGGCAGAACAACCTCTGAAAAGGTTTCAAATTCCAAAGAAAAAGAACCTGGTTTTATTTATTTATGTTAATGTAGAGTCTGGAATAAATTCACCTTAAAACCTTCCCCTACCCCCATATAAACCCTACAACATAGAGCTGTGTCACTTTTCTGCACATCATATTCGCACTATCTTTGTAATATGCTTTTATTTTTGCAGTTCTGGGTTTTGTCATAACTTTCACAAGAGACAAAGGAACAACTTATTGGTAGGAAAAATGAAGAACTCTACTTTTGGTGCTCTTAAAAAAATTTCTGCAATGATCCATTCAGTACCAGACTTAGAATCTGCACTGCAAATATGAGTCTCCTCCAAATATTTTACCTTTTCCCATCAATATGCCTAGATTGGAATTGTTCAGAGAATTGCTTTTATCATCCAGGTTTCACCTGACCTTATAGCATATTTACCCTGAAATTACTGATGGTGCATAAAGGAAACACATCATGACCTAACTATGATGTGTTACGCTCTGAAAATATTATTCTGAGAGATGCCACAGTAATTTCCAAGAGCAAGTAGAGATCTGTAACAGAGGATACTCCCTCTATAATATGTTAGAGATTTTGGTGGGCACGCTTTTTAGTGTGTATGGACAACCTGGACTCCAGACTTCAATCACGAAGTGTGGATGGGAGGCTATGAACTCTAATTTTTGCTTAATTTTTCTAACAGAAAAGCCTTCTGGTGCTTTTAAGGGCCAGATCAGTACATCTGTATTTATGTTCCCCGCCTTTCTTGTTCTAGTATATCTGTATACTGACTCCAAATGACCCACAAAAACAGTTGGCTTCTCTTTGTAGACACCATCAGACTGGAACCCCATAGACATGGGTGATCACAGGCCACAGAGTTGAGACCTGGTGAATGATGTACGAAGAAGAGCTGAAAGAAGGTCTTAACATGTAACAGTGGAAACTAGGCTGGGCTTTGGTTCTTAAGGAGCACGTCATTTAATCTGCCAAGAATTCTCACAAACAGGAATAAGGCTTTTTAAAGCCTAATGTATGGATCAATATACTTGGATCAATAGGCCTATGTGAGAAATGCTACTGACGTACACCCAGAACTGTCAAAACATGGTGTACATGAACTTGGTAGTAACATCTGCCCTCAATTTGGTTTGTGTTGTGGAGTAGTGGAAATATTGGGAAGAATGAACTAGCAGATGAGTACCAGGCACAGCTACTAGAAGTGGTTATTAGTACAAGTTAGCAGTACAACAGAGACTCACAGGTTCAAATTGCTCATTCTAAAACTTTTTCATCACATCAATATCACAAATCCGAGTGTTACAAAATTGTAAACTGGGAAATTACAGCCAAGTTTCCATTTCATATTATATCCCATATAATGGAATATTACTAGGTCAACTGAGGCCAAATTTGACCTGAATATCCAGCAGCAACCAATTTCTTCCACAGATAGAGCTTGTAGGACCCACTGTACTAGTCTTTCGTACATGTCTATACTGAAAAGTAATCTATATTCATTTTGGCTATCAAAAGAGAATACTCACCACTACAACATGACAGATTTCAGTGATATTTTGTGATAACCCTTAGTTTTAAAACTGAATTTTATTTCTGAATTTAATGTAATGTAGCTCATTACATTAATCCATTAATATATTCCTTTAATTTTATGTGTGAGCATATCAAAGAAACAAACAAACCAAAGTTTTAAGAATATTAACAGATGAAACAATATTTTTTTAAATACAAATTTCATATTTAAGAGACAAAACAATAACAAATATGTTTTAGGCAATTAAATTCCAAAACAAAGAGTGTTTCTAACCCTGCTCATCCTTTATATCTTCCAACTTCTATACTATATAAAAGTGATGTAGAGACCCCACAATAATTGCTGAAGTTACTCATTAAAATTCAGAAGTGTGGGAAAGAGAAGTGTGGAAAACATTTCTGACATCTAAAGGCAAGATAAAGTTATATAAAGAAATAAGTTTGTAGATCAATCCAACAGCTAAAAGACTGGTATAAATTAGCATTCTTCTGTCAAGTACCTGAAACACTTGAACTCATCTTTTAGCAACCAAAGCTGAAAATATGGAACAGGTACTTTTCCTTTCAGCAGGAAAAGTGTTTTGCATAAAATGAAATATTCATAAAACACCATGGCTATAAAAATAGGTAATTTATCACTGCAATCATAAATACCATGGGCCCAGAGATGTATCCATATCACAGAGAGAATAAGGCACATTCTAGTACACAGCTGCCCCCCAGGATGTATTGGTGTGTCCTGCAAAGACCTTCTGATATGCAAGTCCTGTGCTATCTGCCTGCTGGTTGACCCTAGCAAGCAGTTAGAAAAATATAGAGGAGAAAATGGCAGAAAAACTATTTTATTAAATATAATGTTCTTCAAAAGCTCTCTTCTATTCTCTCGCTTGAAATTCTTGCTACGTTTATTTCAACACTGTGGAAATGCACTTAGCATTCATGTAAATAGGGGAATTGCTTTGTGAGTTTGCTCACTGAAGTGTTACAGTGCTGTAGAAGTCTCATGGATAAGTGAATTGGATGAGGCAAGATGTCAGGGGAAGACCAAGGAGATTTCATGTTTCCCAGGGCAGCTCAGCTCTGACAAGGGCTTTGCTGGAAGATTAAGATTTGGCTATTCCTAATTGATTGGCAGTTTTATGAAATGTACGAATGTGGGAACTCAGCTGAAACACATTTTACTTCTTATCAAAACTGTGATTTAAGATCAGGTCTTAAACAGGGGTGGGAAAGGTGGAGGGCAGGCAGTGCAATAATCCACTGCCAGCAAAACCTTGAGACAAGGTTTGAAATAAAGTTTTCTTTGTGAATCTTAACATTATTTTTCCACCACATTTCTTTCCTCTTAAACTAACGCCAATGCACTAGAGAAGTGTTTGTGAAATAATTTAAATGTGTTTACAGAAATAACATTTTCATATATTTAAACTGAAATGAAGAAAATAATGCTTTTGTTTTCCTTGGCTGAAAGTGAGAGAGGGAGGAATATGGCACTCAGTAAGGCAAAATAAAGTATTTAAAACCTTTAATAGTAAGTGAATTGTCGTACCTAAATTCTTCAGCTCAAATGCAAAATATTTGCAAAACATAAGAATTTATTTTAAACTTACCGGGTTTATGAATTTTACAACATATTATGGAAGGGCAAGAAGTAGTAGGGAGAAAAAAGTTACAAAATTAACAGATTAAAATATGGCTAACTGATAGAAATTATAATTGTTGTAAGTAGGCATACTTATGTAAGATTAAAATATTATTATATAGTGTTATATATTATATGTTAAATATTATTATATTATGTAAAATTAAAATATTATTTTCCAAAACAAAAGAACTACAGGACCTGTGGAAAATATGTGGGAAACAAAAATTTAGGGATGCTAAGCTGATAACACCATAATGTTTTCTGTGCTTTGTATGCTGTTTTGTGTGTATAACTAATGGTTTTTCAAATGTGTTCTTAACACGTTTCCTTCAGCTGGTACATGATGGAAATAAGATTCACTAGTGTTTCAAAGAAGAGCTCTAAATATAACTTTATATGGAGACCATCAATAAGCTGATATAAAAAATCTATGGGAAAGAAGGAATCATATCCCAGGTCTCCAGAATCAAAGATCATTACACATGCTTCTCCTAGCCAAGGTCCTGCACCTAAGGATGAGAATTTTGGTTCCTCTATACTATTTCAAAGTTGGGATCAGCATGGGATCACCATAACAGTTGGGAAGGCAGAATGAAGTTTGAAATTGCAGCCCAGAAATCCAACCATAGACCAGGCTGCATTAAAAGGAGCATGGAGGTGATCCTGCCCCTCTACTCTGCTTTTGTGAGACCCCACTTGAAATACTGTGTACACTCTTTGTGTCCTCAACAAAAGAAGGACATGGAGCTGTTGGAGTCCAGAGGAGGGCCATGAGGCACGTATAAGAGCATTTGCCACTCTGGCAACATATTCCAGTGCCTCACCACTCTCACAGTAAAGAACTTCTTCTTTATGTCCAACCTGAGCTTCCCCTGTTTAAGTTTGAACCCATTACCCCTTGCCCGATCTCTACAGTCCCTGATGAAGAGTTCCTCTCTGGCAGCCTTGTAGCCCAGCTTCTGATACTGGAAGGCTGCTATGAGGTCTCCATGCAGCCTTCTCTTCTCCAGGCTGAACAGCCCCAGCTTTCTCAGCCTGTCAGGCTCCAGCCACATGAAATAAAAAATAAATAAATAAATAAATAAATGTTCTAAATGTTAACCTTACAACACAAACTTATTAGTTTTATGTTAGAATATGGTTACTAGAAGAAAACTACCTCACTCTTCAATATATCTGCGGAAAAAAAAAAAGCAACAAACAAACAAAACAAAACCAAACTACTAAGAAGAACAATTTTCAGCTGGGAAAAACCTATAATTTAATAGGCCTACATGTCTGGCACTTTTTACAACCCCTGCAGAATACCATTTTGCCACTTGTGCTTCTCCTACTGTCCTGCAAGAATGTGAATCAGCTGTGAGAGTTTGTTATTTGGGAAGAAAGATCTGTGTTAAGCATGTCCAATGGTATCAAATCCAGCCCAATATAAATTTATGTCTCCAATGTTGCATAATGAATTATGGGCCAGATCCTTAGTGACCCCAAGGTGTAGTTTCTACATATCCATGGAGTATGTTGATTTTCTCCTACTGCAGATCTATCCCGAATACATCTGACTGATTTACATTTATTGATGTGTGCCTAGGCTTAGAAATGTTTCTGGGGGTGAGGAACGTCATTTCAAACATAACAACATATGATTTACAATCTCTTGGGAAAAGAAACTTCTCAGGGCACACATGTGTGGTTATCTCTATTATTTAGTAACTATTCTCTTTCCTTTAACCTAGATCCTTACAGTTTCCTTGTACAGGGGAAAAAGTTCGTTTTCTATAAGAAGGACAGAAAAAGGGTAAGGATAGAAGGATCTTAGTCGTCGTGGGGGACTTTAATTACCCCGATATTTGCTGGAAGACTCACACAGCCAGTCATTCACAGTCTAGGAGGTTCCTCGAGTGCATTGATGATAATTTCTTAATGCAAATGGTGGACGTACCAACTAGGGGAGCAGCGCTGCTAGATTTAGTACTCGCCAACAAGGAGGGTTTGGTCGAAGTGGTGACGGTCAATGGCAGCCTTGGCTGCAGTGACCATGAGATGGTGGAGTTTAGGATCCTGTGTGGGAGGAATAGAATACCTAGCAAAGCCACAGTTCTGGATTTCCGAAGGGCCAACTTTGGCCTCTTCAGTCAACTGCTAAGGGAAGTCTCATGGGAAAGTGTACTAGGCGGTAAAGGGGCTCAAGATAGTTGGTTAGCATTCAAGGACCGCTTCTTCCAAGCTCAGGATCGGAGCGTCCCAATGAGTAGGAAGTCAAGTAAGGGATCTAGGAGACCGGCGTGGTTAAACAAGGAGCTGCTGGGCAAACTCAAGTGGAAAAGGAGAATCTATGGATTATGGAAGGAGGGGCTGGCCGCTTGGGAGGAATATAGGACAGTTGTTAGAGGATGTAGGGAGGCAATTAGGACAGCTAAGGCCTCCTTGGAACTCAATCTTGCTAGTCGGGTTAAAGACAATAGAAAGGGCTTCTTCAAATACATAGCAAATAAAACTAAAACAAGAGGCAATATAGGCCCACTGCTGAACGAAGTGGGTACCCTGGAGACAGAGGATATAAAGAAGGCAGAGGTGCTGAATGCCTTCTTTGCCTCTGTCTTTACTCCTGCAGACTCTCCCCGAGGGCCTCGGATTTCTATAGCCCCAGAAGGAGTCAGGACAAAGGAGGAGTTTGCTTTGGTAGATGAGGATTGGGTTAGGGATCAGCTATGCAAACTGGACATCTGTAAATCGATGGGTCCGGATGGAATGCACCCACGGGTGCTGAGGGAGCTGGCGGAGGTCATTGCTAGGCCACTTTCCATCATCTTTGGTAAGTCGTGGGAAACGGGCGAGGTGCCTGAGGATTGGCGGATGGCAAAGGTCACACCAATCTATAAGAAGGGCAAGAAGGAGGACCCGGGTAATTATAGACCGGTCAGCCTTACCTCCATCCCTGGAAAGATGATGGAACAACTTATTCTTGACTCCATCACTAGGCATATCAAGGATGAGGGGGTCATTAAGAACAGCCAACATGGTTTTATGAGGGGGAAGTCATGTATGACCAACCTTATAGCCTTCTATGAGGAAGTGACTAGGTGGAGGGATGATGGTAGAGCGGTAGATGTAGTTTTTCTTGATTTCAGTAAGGCATTTGATACTGTCTCCCACAGCATCCTCATAGATAAGCTAAGGAAGTGTGGGCTTGACGATCAAGTAGTGAGGTGGATCGAGAACTGGTTGAAAGGAAGAAGGCAGAGAGTTGTGGTCAATGGCGCAGAATCTAGCTGGAGGTCTGTGACTAGTGGAGTTCCCCAGGGGTCGGTGCTGGGACCGGTGCTGTTTAATATTTTCATCAATGACCTGGATGAGGGAACTGAGTGCACCCTCAGCAAGTTTGCTGATGACACAAAACTGGGAGGAGTGGCCGACACACCAGAGGACTGTGCTGCCATTCAGCGAGACCTGGACAGGCTGGAGAGTTGGGCGGGGAGAAACTTGATGAAATTTAACAAGGGCAAGTGTAGAGTCTTGCATCTGGGGAAGAACAACCCCATGTACCAGTACAGGTTGGGGGTCGACCTGCTGGAAAGTAGTGAAGGGGAAAGGGACCTGGGGGTCCTGGTGGATAGGAGGATGACCATGAGCCAGCAATGTGCTCTTGTGGCCAAGAAGGCAAATGGCATCTTAGGGTGCATTAGAAAGGGAGTGGTTAGTAGGTCAAGAGAGGTTCTCCTCCCCCTCTACTCAGCCTTGGTGAGGCCGCATCTGGAATATTGCGTCCAGTTCTGGGCCCCTCTGTTCAAGAAGGACAGGGAATTGCTTGAAGGAGTCCAGCGCAGAGCCACAAAGATGATTAAGGGAGTGGAACATCTCCCTTATGAGGAGAGGCTGAGGGAGCTGGGTCTCTTTAGCTTGCAAAAGAGGAGACTGAGGGGTGACCTCATCAATGTTTACAAATATGTGAAGGGTAGGTGTCAGGATGATGGAGCTAGGCTTTTTTCAGTGATATCCAGTGATAGGACAAGGGGCAATGGGTGTAAACTGGAACATAGGAAGTTCCACGTTAACATCAGGAAGAACTTCTTTACTGTAAGAGTGACAGAGCACTGGAACAGGTTGCCCAGGGGGGTTGTGGAGTCTCCTACACTGGAGATATTCAAGGCCCGCCTGGACAAGTTCCTGTGTGATGTACTGTAGGTTACCCTGCTCTTGCAGGGGGGTTGGACTAGATGATCTTTTTAGGTCCCTTCCAACCCTTGGGATTCTGTGATTCTGTGATTCTGTGATCTATATAACAATACCAGATAACAATCTGATTCTTGTTTTATATTTTCTTGGTGACAACTAAAGATACAGCTGCCATTCTCATCAAGAATTTCAGAGTATTAAAGGTACTTAAGTATAAGAGAAAATTAGTAGCTAAGCCGACTCATTAGGCAATAACTAAACACTAAGCTCCTCAATTTCCAGACATACACTATTCCACTGTCATACTTGATATTACAATCATTAACCTATTAAGTACACATAGTTTTCATTAGTGTAAAGTGGCATAAACTTCATTGTCTAAGTATTCATTCAATAAAACACTTGCTAATGATACTGACTCAATGTCTATGAGTTTTAAAAATTTCCTTTGAACAACTGTAAGCTCAAAGGATTTCTAAAATGCTATATCCTTCTTTCTATCGCGTGAAAACAAAACCAGAAGGGTGAATAAATGCACCAGACCTAACTTCAGAAAAAGAACTACTAAAGAGTCCATGATACCCTCAAAAATTCCTGTTAAAATTATATTTTTCAATTTAAAAGTCCTACAAGTTTACTAATATTCTGCTTAATTTGTCAGGTATTGACCACTGTAGTAGAAAACATAAAACACTGCACAAACAGTGCCTCCCAAAGAGAACACAGACAGAAGTCACAAAGAAGATGAGGAAAATTAATGTCTTAAAATTGTTTTACACACTTTTTTCTTGACCTAATTAATTTAATACATGACAGCAACAGATACAATGATTAGGGCTTGTTGTTGGCTTCAGTGAGACTTTCAGGAGACAAATAAAATGGCTGTACTTCCTGATAACTCTGCAGCAGAAGCCCACTAGGGAAAGCTGTTGACACTGAAGTCAGTGCCAAAACACTGATGAACTTCTAAAAGACTAAGGTTTCAACGTAGCTTTGAAGCTTTACAAGGGTCTCTGGGGAAAAAGTTCCGTATCATAAACCAGTGTTAGGACTTGCTACTATAAAGCTTGCATTTTATCATCCACAATTAATATATCCCCCTTCTGTCCATATCAAAGTTTGATCAGTGTTGACAATATTAAAATCACCACATTATACAAGGGCAGCAAACTTGTACTCACCTATCCCAGCATGCAATGCCCTTCTCCTCCACAATCTGCTCTGCCGTGCGCATTGCTAAAATTCATCTAATTCTCGTAAAAAGCCTCCATCAGCTTCCTCTGTTTAGCTGAGAGAGAGAGAGAGACATGGATTGAATTTAAGTGAATTAAAATTAATCTAACACAGTCATAGTGATTGAAGAGATCGTAGGTCATCTGGCTACCGCTTTCTATAGCTTCCAACTGGAAGTGGGCAAATACCCTACTAAATTTGCACTGTGTTTTTAAGAGTATTTCTAAAATGAAGGTCACTGCTAAGTATCAATGGGAAAGGAGTTTCAAAAGCACTCAGCACTGAAATAAACTCCCATTTATGAAAAAAATTTATGAAAAAAAGTGAACACCCATTCAGTGTTCTGGAAGTGCTATCACTGATTTAAACAACACTAGTGCAAAAAATCTTGGAAAATCTGATGCAAAGATGCTTGTGTTGAAAAGTATTGACTGGTTGGTTGCCCTTTCTCTTTTTTTCCTACCACGCTTCTTGTATTCCTTCCTCAACAAGATTTTTTAAAAAAATCAGAGCTTACAGAAACCCCCTCAAACATATCCTGAGGGCATCAGTGGGGGGAAAAGCATTTTTGTATCAGCAAAATTATTCAATTCAATTATTACAGATGCATAGCTGGAAGGATCAGCAGGAACAGCCTGTGGAGATCTGTTGTTCAAATTAAAAACATTTTATTTTGAGTGAAGAATGATATGAAATTGTTATCTAATCTTTATCAGCAGCTTTATCATAAAATGAACATAAAGCAGTAGAAGACTGTATCAAGCAATTTCTTTTCAGCAAATAATGCCTTTTGTGGGGGCATAAACAGCAGTTCTCCACTCAGGGTTTGGTACTAGTTTCTCCTATATCTGGGTAAAGTGACCCACGCTGGGACAGTCCTGCTGAGACCAAAGGGAAAATTACCCATAAATAATTTTCAGTTTACCAGCCAGCTTCTATCTATAATAAGTAGAGCATCACTCTGCATTCCAAATGACGCCATACTATTTGTGCTTCTCATGTGCAAAAGCACTGGCTTTATACAAGAATTCAGAAACTAAATGAAGATGAAGAAATCTATTTAAAATACCCACTGTCATGTTCCCCTTTCTCTTTCAGGACTCTATGAAGTACTAAGGACAGCATCCTGTCTTTGTTGCATCTGGGCAACAGTGGCAGTAATTCTTCTTCTGAAGACTTACAGGCCTTTATGCTAGAACTGCAGTCACACTGAAGTAAGGTGAAAAATGCTTCTTCATGACAGAAGGTAGAATAGAAATATTCGATTCACAGAGATCAAACTTTGATGAAGCAATACATTAGTCTTGATAAAACACATGCTTAGATCAGAGTAGTCCTTGTCCCAGAAAAATAACAGTTCATCAGCTTTATGAAAAAGAAAGATATTTTCCATTCAGTTTACCAGTATATTTTAGTAACTGCATGTCCACTTAAGTTCATTTTACTTTTGAAATAGTTTGTCATATATTCACCATTTAAGAAACAAGTTGCAGTCTGAATATTTGTCTTGATATAATTCCCCTTTCTTTCATCATCTTCCTCTGTATAGCACTGTTTTCTTGAGGATTTCAGTAGTTTTATGTTAAATAAGATTTTAAAAGCCTCAAGCTATTGTTTATTCAAAAAGAAGAAAAAGGAGAAACCTACAAGGAAGTTTGATTTCTCCTTCATCTTTAAAGGAAGATAGAGGGTGACTTTGCCTGAAGAGTGCCCTCCTCTAAGGGGCCTGTGCAGATTACAAGTTACGTTTGAGGTATATGCTAAGTACAGAAGAAAGATGTAGCAGACATGGTCAATAAAAATAAAAATGATAAAGCAAAGATATTTCTATAATTCGAATAGTTACTTCATGAAAGTCATTAATTTGGGAGTCCCATGAAACAGGAAGTAAAAATATAAAGCTTTGACTTGTGTCCCATTTTCTGCAAATTCCTATTTGCCTCACCTCTTTGAAAAGTTATTCTTTCAAAGTCAAATCTATTTTTCTGAATACCTAAAAACGTCCATTTTCCAATATGTTTCAGTATCTTGTTGTTGAAGATACATATAAAAAAGCAGGTAATGCAAAACAGAAAAAGGAAAAATGGGAAACAAGCATTCTTTGGAGAACAAAACAACTGATCAGTTAAAAGACTGCATCACATTATTTAGAGATTGCTGAGCATATTTAGCTGTAGCGATAATGTAGGAAGAATGCATGAAATTATGAAGTTGTATAAACTTGTTTTCTCTAATTTATGCCTAAACCTGAGCATAAACAAAGTCAGAGACCACACTTCCAGGAAGTCATACTGTATATTCCATGTATTAGAAGGAAGTCATCTGCTTTCATTCCTTCTGTAAAGTGTCAGATCCACTCATTGCCTGTGATCCCCTTCTCCATTTTTTCTTTAATTTTCCATCTTTCGCTGTTCATATTTCCTCTCCTCCTTTTGTCCTTGCAAACCACATCAAGCAAAAAACCAAACCAAACAAAAAGATTGAAAAAAAATATAAAAATGTGAGCCAGCTCAGACAAATAACACATAAAGAAATCATGGAACAGAATGCTTCAGACAGCTGTTTTTGCATGCTGTCCCCCTTTCCTTATGCTTTGTTTCTCCTGTTTAAGTTATAAATTCTTCAGAGTTTATTAAGTTATAAAATCTCAACCTACGCTAACAATAACTTCCACCTCCTACCAATGCCCACAGTAATTTATGAAATTTAGGGAGGTAGCAATTAGTGTGCTGATAACAGCCAGCAATAAGGAAAGTTGTATATAAGAATATTAGAAGCATTTTTATTAGAAGTTTTGAAGGAAAGCAAGCTATAACTGTTCTGTACTTAGCCCAGAATTTCTGCTGGATATTTTCAGGGTTTCTTTGCACCATGAAGTACAAAACAGCACTAATGAAGGCAATCCTATCCACTGCAGCATCCAGGAAACAGCGTCAGATGGGTAATGCACCTGCACCAATATGTTATAGATTCAGAAGAACCTACTAGGTTTAGGAAGTGTTTATATTCATTACTTCCTTAAAAAACTAGTTTTCAAAGACATTTGCTATTCAAATCCTATGTTTTATGAATAGCTAAAACATAGGTCATATTGAAGCTTTCAGCATAAATAGATGTAACTATAAAAAAAGTAGGGAGAAGTAACCAGAAAGCCATTACAAATAAAGAGGACTTGGTCAGTGTTTAGGGGGTGTTGGCTGTACTTGTGCTGCAACTAAAGAAAAACCTGCAGTTTGCAAATGACAGTAATTTGGGAAATAATGCAAACACTAAGGAACAACACAGCCAAAGGTAATATTAAATTTGAGGATAAGACAGAGTAGACAGTGGAAGCTACTGAAAATAGGAAAATACATTTCTAAGCAAAGCAGATTTTTTGTGTTTATTTTCTAAGTGAATACAACTTATATTAAGATTAGGTAAATGCAAGCCAATTCTGAGAAAACCTCATGGTCTTAAATGAAATATGTAGCTGAAATAAAACCAAAGAGATTTTTCTTCTATATCACAACAGTACTGCTTTATTATTTCATTTGGGTTTTTCACTATAATGATTGGTATTATGTTTAAGAGATGTATTTTCAAAAAATGGTGTGAATTAACTGTGAAGAAAAAACAATGGAAGTGTCATACTCTCTCAAAAGAGATTTTGCAATCCATAAACTAAAACTTATTATGTCCTGAATACATACCCAAGTTTAATAATAAGATTGTGCAAAATGTTGGTTCTTAAGATCATTGACCAATCAGAAGAAATGTGGAATCATCAGTGGAAAAGACAGGGCAGAATTCAATCTACCTTGTATGAAATCAGATGAATTGCCATACATTTACAAGCTCACATTGTTCCAACAGTCAGTGTAAAACTGGCCTCAGATCTCTTGACATAACAATATCATGTTTCTCCAGCTCACAGTTATTACTTCCCTGACACAGATTCAAAAGGAACTTAACTATAATTTTCCTTATACATTTACACATTTTTCTTGGCAGAGATTTCTGCAGCACAGCGCCAGTAAAGAGGTCAAATTTGGATCTTCTCTCAAATTCCATCATCCTATTCTTGTCACAGCAGATAAAGAATAACCCAGTCCTTTGTCCTACTCAGTTCTAGTTTCTCTGCTAATAATAAAATGCTTTTGTGGTGTATTTTTCTATTTCTGGACCTGTAGTGCTATGAGCTGGTAGGATGTACAAACTCTGAATACCAGAAGCTACATTTTTTCGTGTGAAAGGGTAAATAAAAGAGTCGTCCAGCTGGGGCCAAGTGCCATATAAATATTCCTTGCATGAAGTACAATAGTTCAGTTTTATGTACAGAGTTTCAGTGGAAATCTCCCTGCATTCTGTCCTTGCTTGGCCTGAGTAGAAAGTGAAATAAAAGAAAAATAAAAACCTTAGAACAATCCCTGAGCTGAGCAGCACTCAGCAAAAATTCAGAGTAGTCATAAAGCTATTCTACTTTATGGCACACAGGAGTGGACCATTAGAAGCTGCCTCCTGAAATATCATTGTATTATTTAAAATTGCATTACATAAAAAGAGGTGAAAGGTCACAGAAGAAACAGTACCTACACAAAGTTGTACTGAAAAAAAATAATTATAATTCCATTAACTTTGCTTATCTCTAGCTGAGAAGTAAGAGCCTAATACAAATCCTGGTATGATTTGAACCTTTCCATGCAAGGGGTGCTGGAAAATTTGTAAGAAAGCTCAGCTAAAATATTTCTTCTAAAACAACAACTAAAACTCACCTTAACACTATGTTCATAAACAAGTAAAACAAAAACCAGTAGTTACTAAAAGTCTCTTCAAAACATATTCCACACATACGTGCTATAGTATGGCTTGTGTGGCTTGTGCATATTCAGTTGAAACAGCTGGACATTTAATTATTCCTTGTCAGGCGGTGTTCGGTATAAAATACATAATGAACAGCTCCAGTCACAAAAAGAAACACAATAACTTGATTCTATTTTGAAAAAATACATATTATTAAAGCAGTATTAAGTTTAATGTAGTATCTCATCACCTATGTTAAAATCAGAAATGTTTAAGAACCTGTATCAGTCTTTCAATTGCCTAAACCTTTAACTGAAATTGGTTAGGATTCACTTAAGAAGAATTCTATTGAGTAAAACTGTGGTACTAACAGAGGCAGGATAAACAAAGAGTAAGAAATCAGCAATTCACCATCTGCTGTAGTGCAGTATGATCATTTTTGATTGGCTTAGCCTTTATATTGGGAGACTAACCCTAGTGACTCTCTTCAGTAATATTCCATGCTTTTAAGTTTAAAATTTGATTTTCTATCTGAAGAAGAGCATGATTTAAGACAGGATGTTTTCTGAAACATAGCTTAGAGCACAAGGTTCACGTGTACTATGCCGTATTGATGAATCATGACTGGGATAAATACCTCAGACCATGACAGTATCAGGGAAGGTGGGAAAGTACTAGGCCATCAATATATTGTACTTTCCTTGAGGGAATGTTATGCATTCTTTTGCAGGTGCACTGTTCCTGTGGGCTGCGTAGGAGCACAGACACACTCCTGTTCCCATTCCCTGTTCAGTTTTGGGCCCCTCACTACAAGAAAGACATTGAAGTGCTGGAGCACATCCAAAGAAGAGCATCAAAGCTGCTGAAGGGTCTAGAGCACAAATCTTATGAGGAATGGCTGAGGGAACTGGGATTGTTTAGGCTGAAGAAAAGGAGAGACCTTATCTCTCTCTACAGCTACTTGAAATAAGACTGAAGAAAGTTGAATGTTTGCTTCTTTTCCCAAGTAAAAACAGATAGGAAGAAAGGAAATGGTCTCAAGTTGTGCCAGAAGAGGTTTAGGTTGGATATTAGGAAAAACATCTTCACCAAAAGGGTTGTCGGGCACTGGAAGAAGCTTTCCAGGGAAGTGATAAAATAACCATCACTGAAGGTATTTACAAGATGTGTAGATATGGTGCTTAGGGAGGTGTTTTGGTGGTGGCCTTGGCAGTGTTAATTGTTGGAATTGATGATCTTAAAGGTCTTTACCAATCTAAACAGTTCTATAATTCTGTTCCATGATTCCTTTGTCCCAAGAGAAGAAAACAACTTCGACTCTGACTCACAAGTTCCCTGATATGGCAATGCTTCCTGTCTTCTGATGGGGAGACACATTTGGAGAAGTCGAACTAAAGAAGTTGTAGGTGGAGAAATTGAGCTCATTAACTCTAAACTGGGTTTACATCATTCAGTTATGCCAAATTTCACCAGAAAAAAGAATTTTTTTCTTTTTTCTTTTTTTTTTTTTAACAAGAAATCCAGACAAGAAATTCTGATAGGGTACTTTCTGCTTTTGCTTCCTTCCTTCTTAGTATGGTATGCCAAACACATGATCACTTTCTAAAAGTACTAAAACCCAGAAATTATTTTAAAATGTTTTTGAAGTGTAGAGTTTTCTTCCTTGCTAATACTTCTTTTGTATTCTCTGATGTCACGCTACTTCTGTAAGGAGTTTAAAATAGCAAATTCACTTTCACCTCATCACCACCTTTTCACTTTCTGGAAGCTTACTTCTCATGGATATTAAGGAGTCCAACAGCTGATTTCTAAATGTAATGCTGAATGTACTATTACTTTCCCTCATTTTATTCTGATCCATCTTTCTAAATGTTAACTTTTAAATTGATAATTCCCCCTGAACTGGGAATAAATCCAATATGTCTTTCTTCATTTCTGTTAACACTGATTCATCTAATCACCTAATATATCCAACTTTTTATATGCTTGACTATAGCTTGCTAGAAAAATTTACCTTGTCCATGATGGATGGATATCCATTAGGCAAGTAGCACATACCAGGCCATGTAACAGCTATGCACATGCAAACCACACTACATGACAATCAAGTGCACCAGTCTTGTGAGACAGGACACCTGCCTGTGTTCCCTTTATATATACCTCATAAACCTTGGCACAGAGTGCCTGAGTACCTCTGCAGTAATTATCAAGCTTGTCACAACTGAAAGTTTTGAATACTGTGGTACTAAAGAATTTTTAAAATCTTACCTACTTCAGAAAAACAAGATAGGAGACTACCATGAAAAGCTAATGAATTACACTGCAAACTCTGAACTTCTATTTTTAAATATTAAAAACCATAAGAAATAATAGAAACATAGCTTTCACATAGCTGTGTAGATAGCAACCATAATGATCAAAACAGCTGAAGATCACAGGATTCCTAATCACAGGTACATTAAGCTACTGATTGTGGCCATAATGTATTTTGAGTAAACTTCTGCAGGGGTATCCACCTGCAAAGGCATAATAAAAACAAATGGTCTTTGGAAATCCATCAGTCTGTTTTTTGATGGAAAGTGTCAGCCATTGAAAATGTCAAAATCTAGCCAAGACATCAAAGAACACAGGGTAAAAGAATTACTGAAGCTGTATTCTTTGATGCTAAAAAAGCCTTTGATACACCTATAACAAAGTACAGGCCAGATGACCTAGATAAAGGCTTTCTAACTTGAAATGAAAGTTCTTTAATACCTTTTTAATTTCATATTTGTAATAAACATATAAATATTACAGCACAGAAATATCTGCATTTTTTGTTGGGAATAACTTTACTTGTGAAACGAACCTACAAAGTGTTTGTGAATTAGAATGTTTTGTAAGAAACAGAAAATTTCCATAACTATGGCACAAAACCTTCCCACTGTCATATATGAGATTGTTTCCACATAAACATCCACTGTTTAGCAGGAACTCCTACCCCTGGAGATGTGTAGACATCGAATAATAAATGTACCATCCGATATTCTACTAATGACATCTAGGTAATTTGTGTGGAGATTATGTCTACTGTAAATTTGAGTGCTGAAGGTATGCGTTGCACTCCTGAGAGTGCGTAACTTATTATTTACCGAAATGTCTGGACCTCAGTGATGAAACTTTAACTAAATAACCTCCTAAATGGGTCCTTCTATTTGGCCTTATGCAGTTTCATAGACTTTGTTTGAGCAAGGGAGTTTACCACTAGTTCACTCACCTGGAATCTCCTACTGTTCAATTTTTTGCTATAATGTTTTTCTACAGAATGCTGCTATTTTCACAACAGCGTCTGTTTTCTTTCTATGGTATTAGAATTATTTGTATAGATATGCAGGTTTCTACAGAAAACACAGTAATGGCATTTGATCACTCACAAAGATGCAACTATGGATCTTTTCTGCTTTTCCCAAGACCAAGCTGTTTTTTAAGATAAATCATTCAGCAGCCAAAAATGACCTGCACAGTGGTTTTAAGAGTACATTTGAATTGTGGAATTAAACAGGACTCTTTGGTTAGGAGTCCTTATAAACAGAGCAGTAAAGGGACAAAGCATATATTGGTATTTGTAGATACAGCAGGGAACTAACAGTAGATATGACGATTTAAAATGTTTATCAGGGAAAAAGTCAGATATCTTGGTAAGAAAAGAAAATCATAATCTGTGTTAATCATAGTAATTTTTTATTACAAACAGAAAAATACATTGTAAGTCATTTATGACACTGGTTTACTTTTTGTAGTAATTAAGGTTTCAGAATAAGAACAGATCAATAGACTACTTGTCTAGGCACTTTTATCAAGATTTTAAAATCTTTGTGTGTCTACTACCCTGTTAAATTTGAAGCTATTAGGCAAGCAGTATTTTAAAATCTATTGTTTCTATTACCTCAAGCCTGATTAATTATTTAGTTTTGCATAGCAAAAGGTAAGAAAAGTGAAAGCACCTTTACGGTCCTACAAAATATGTCTAAACTAAATTATCAGGTTCGGTCAGAGTCTGTTCCCATGCAGATAAAGATGTGAAAAACTAATTATATTATGACAAAACAGGATGAATATTTTCCTTACAAACATCGACCTCCAACTTCACATTCGAGCATCCAGAAATAGTATTTCAAGACTTGAAATTACATTTTGAAGTAAAAGAAAAAAAATGCCTATCCTTTGGCAGATTTTTTTGAACTAAGCTCATTAAAAAACTCTCTTGACAGTTTATATTAAGTGCTACAATTATGCCTAATTTTGGTTTAGTGCAATATGTTAAATTTAAACAGTTTAAGAGATTGTATCAATTCTGACCATGTGCACTTAACTTCCACTCCAGCTGTAACCACAATTTTACATCTGAACTAACTGCATTTCTTTAGCTCTCATACTGCAAAGAATGATTTAAATGGACACATTGGCCTTACACTGCTGAAGCTGTTGTGGTTTAAGCCTAGCCAGTAACTCAGAACCACACAGCTGCTCGCTTATTCCCCCCTTTCATCTCCCCTGGCTCCCAGATGGATGGGAAAGAGAATTGAAAGAATGTAAATCCCACAGATTCAGATAAGAACAGTCCAGTAACTAGGGTACAATACAAAACTACTACTACTACCACTAATAATAGTAATGATAAGGGAAATAACAAGGGGAGACAGTAAAAAACTAAAAGGGGAAAAGGAAAAGAAAACAATAAAAACAAGCAATGCATTATACAATTGCTCACCACCTGCCAACTGATACCTAGCCCAGCTCAAGCAGCGATTGGGCCTTCCAGGTATCTCCCCCCAGTTTATATACTGGGCATGATGTGCTGTGGTATGGAACACCCCTTTGGCTAGTTTGTGTCAGGTGTCCTGTCTCTGTTCCCTCCCAGCTTCCCATGCCCTTCCTCACTGGCAGAGCATGAGACTGAAAAGTCCTTGATCAGAGTAAACATTACTTAGCAGCAACTAAAAACATCAGTGTGTTATCAGCATTGTTCTCAGCCTAAAGTCAAAAACACAGCACTGCACCAGCTACTAAAAAGGAGAAAAATGACTGCTACTGCTGAACCCAGAACAAGCCAGTAAGTTTTTTCTTAAGTGTCATATTTAATATTGCTATTAGGAGAGATAGGAGACACCTGGACAACAAAATTCATACAACACACTTGGCAAGAAGAACTGGGAGCCGCAATTAAACATATGAAGTGTACTACAACACCTCTGTAGGTGAATAAGTGTAAAAAAAAAATCATAAAAGAGAACTTGGAGACATTAAAGCAATTTTTTTTTCCTCTATATGTAAGGATCTGCAACAGGTAGTAGAGCCAAGTGGTAGAGAGATTAGGAAAAATATCCACTTTTGAACTGAAATAAAACCACCTGATGATACAGATGGAGTCATGTGAACTTTGGGTTAACACAGAAGGCAGTGCTTCATTCTACATTTTTATTTAAAGAGGAAAGAATAATGATTTTAATTTTCTCTTTTGAAAGGTGTTATAAAACACAGATAATATAAAGCAATGTCTGCCTGGGTTGAAAACAGAGATGAAAGTTTCTGCAAAAGCTGCAAAATAACCTCTAAAGCCCAATTCTGAGTTCTTGAGATGAAGTAATTTAGGTTTCGTAGAGCTGTGCATGAAACCAGGAGTGGCGAACATTCCCTACTGTACAAAATACATATCACAATCACATACAGCTAAGAGATATTAGACGTATAGCAATCTAGAGAGCAGAAGTTGACAGGGAAAAGATGAAAATGGGTCACTGGAAGTCCACTGAACTCCTAGTCCACTGGAAACACTTTTTTTCTCCCCAATAAAGAAAGGATGAAATAGCAGCTGCAAGTGAATCCTAGTGAATGGCATGAAATGGAAATCTCACATGGGAGCAGCCCTGAAACTTGCAGGGGATGCTCAAGACTAGACAGGATGGTCATCCCATATTAGGTAGAAGATGAAAGAGTGAGCACTCACTCGTCATCTGAAAGACCAGTTTCAGAGAAAAAGACGTCTCACCTGCAATCTCCCTCCCACTTTTTAGTCCTTCTATTTGTCAGTTCAAGAAGCAGCACAGAATCCTCAGTTATCTGTACTTTTTTTCAAGATTATGGAAACAAACCCTAAAAGTCCAGCATCCTAAGAAATTTCTGTTGATTGAAAACATATAAGCCAGAGAGATCAGTTTTCCTCTCTAACCTGGATGTGTGGGTTACCTTGCTGCTGGAATTGCAAAGGTTTTGTCTCCCTGGAGAGGTGGTAGACCACTGATAGCCCATATGGGCTGTTTTTAGATCCAACCTTTTAGTGAAAAGATTTGTAAGTCTTTAACTGTCAGGTGAAAACAGTCAATAAATAAAAGATAGTAATAATAATACACCATTAAGTTTGAATAGACACTCTGTACATTAATAAATAATCACAACAGGTATCACATTATACATTCTGTCTGAACATTTCCTACCCAATCAAAGGCATTAACTTGACTGTCAAGCACTAAAATGAGGAGGCTCATTTGCTGCCAGATTTCTTCACTGTAAGTAAATATCTTTGTGGCAGAATCCCACACACAAGTACAGAAAAGCATTGGTAACTGGCTTTGCACATTAAAAATGGCAACAGAGAGTTGCAAGAGCTGGGCCAGACTTTCCCATGTTGTTTCTTTTTTAGATCAAATTATTAAATTATTCTTTCTTCTACCCTGGTTCCTTTTTCCAAAATTTTAATATGAAATATTTCCTGTTATAGATTTTTTTCTCTTAAGGGAACCACAGCACACAGAACATGAAGCACAACTTCAGAAGCAGTAGCAGTTTACTTTTAGAAAAGATCCAAAAGTACCATTTCCACTTGACCATTATACTGCAGGCTGAGGAGAATAGTTCTTATAGAGCAGTGATAAGAGCTCAGCACTGAAGAGTAGTAATTTCTAATCACTGTTCAGTGATTCTCCTTTAATGATTTTCCATTGTTGTTTCCTTGCATGTTGGTAATAAGCAAAGAAACCAGTGCTGTATTGACTTTTAAAAACTATATTGTCAAAAGGCTGATTAAGTTTCTTTCCTCTCTCAGTGTTACAGGACCAATAGTTTTCCCACTAAATTCACTTGCTTATTGAGATTGTCCTGATATTCATATATTTATTGCCTAGAAGCCCCAGCTGAGTTGTGAATTTAGCACAGTTGATAAGTCCAGTGATGCTAGATAAGATATTTCTGAATAAAGAATTAATTTTAAGAAGCACCTGGTGCAGGGAGTAGCATTAGCAAGTCAGCAGGAACAATAGTGCCTCAGTGAGGTAGACACTGTGCTGTAGTACCACTCCACTCAGCAACCATCTCTACTGAATGATACCTTTGAGAGCTTAAACATTCACAATTTAAACAGAAATTGTATTTTTGCATCACTGTCAAAATGAAAAAAATCTAGTCTTCGTAACACATTCAAATTTTGTAGTAATACTTAGGACCACTTCTCTGGTTTAATGAGTGTGAGGTAAACTGGTGGCATGTTTTATTTCTGCTTCTGTACATCAAAAAGTTTCTAAATTTTGCACTTCATGAAAGCTCTTTACAAGTAGCTTCAGGAGACCAAAATCAACATCTAAATATTACAGTAGCTTGGAAGCTGATTTTTTCTTCTAATGACACTGACCCTTCCAAACACACTCCAGATTCAGAACACTGTTTTCTTACAGCCCATCACATACAGGTGGTCTTTGTAACTAGTGAAGTAGTTACAGGCAAGTATCTGGTAATGCTAATGTGTCCCTTTTATGCCTGGTAACATAATATGACCCTGTTCCCTGGTACAGAGGAGGCACAGGCTGAAGTTCAAATAGTGGCTCGTGTTAGTCTGAGGTCCTCAGGGATGTGTAAGCATCTAAATACCCTTGAAAATATCAGCCTGAGAAATTGGTCTGCTGAACTGATGTCAGTAGGATTGTAGAGATTTACAGACATTGAAAACCTGGGACATGAAAGAAGTAGAGTAGCCAAATAGATCCTTTAGATGCCAAACAACAATATATAGGATGCTGATGGGACCCAACAATATTCAAAACCTATCATCAGACAACACTTTACCTGAAGAATTAAACACTACTAAAATATTGGATTTGTTTACATATGACCTGAAGAAAGACTTCTAAGACATAAGTAGTGTGTGAGATACAGTCAGATTTGAAAAATGAAGTATTTCAGACCATATTGTCTCAATTATCTGATGATACAAAGGGGGTTGCTGACGAGGTATCTGGCAAATACTACACATCACTGCTACTGGCATGCTTATCTAGCAGATGTTTAAAATGAAAGGCTGACAGTTTTTATGTGATAATTAAATCTTTTTAGTTGACAACTGCAATTTAATTTAATTTTAATCAAGAGTAATAACCACCCATAACTGCTATTATGGTGATGCTCCATTTTTACCTAGGGCCTGAAGAAAAGAATTAACAGATATTGTCTATAGGTTTTAATCTAAAAACTTTCTGATCTGAGATACTCTTCTAAATGTATTAATTCTGAAGAACTTTCAAATAATAAAAAGATTAATAAAAAGGCAAAATCACAAATCAGTGGAAATTACTATATAAAAAGAAAGTAGAGATGCACTCCAAGACATGATAAGGAAATATAAATCCTACTTCATTTATATTGTTAGGAAAAGTAGAGAGCATTTAATATTAAGGTTGTGATTTGCTGTTATTTACCAGACTGCTGCAGAGCCACAGGATCCCAGTGTCTTTTGAAGCCTCTCAGAAATTAGTTCATGTGCAACCCCTTTAGTGCTGCATAATTCCACTATGGCATGTCAGCCTCCTACCCAGAATGTCTCTTGCAGAGCAATGAGCTCAGAGAAGAGGTCCTTGCCCACCATTCCATATTCAATCTGTGGTTCAGGGAAGTTTACAACATGCACAATATCTGATCAGAGCAGACATGTGTAAGTATCCAGTATTTTAGACTGGTAGACTTTCTGCATTTGTGTTTGCTTACCTCCGTCCTTTTTACCCTAGAAAGTCATATGAAGACGTTCAGCAGAGAGGAGGCACTAAAGAATTAATTACACAAAAAAAACTCTCTTCTACCAAGAATCATGTAAGCTAGCAGCTTAGAGGAAATCAAGTTTAGGTAAAAAAGATTACATAGACTCATAGAATAGTTAGGGTTGGAAAGGACCTCAAGATCATCTAGTTCCAACCCCCCTGCCATGGACAGGGACACCTCACACTAAACCATGTCACCCAAGGCTTCATCCAACCTGGCCTTGAACACTGCCAGGGATGGAGCACTCACAACCTCCCTGGGCAACCAATTCCAGTGTCTCACCACCCTAACAGGAAAGAATTTCCTCCTTATATCCAATTTAAACTTCCCCTGTTTAAGTTTTAAGCCATTGCCCCTTGTCCTGTCACTACAGTCCCTGACGAAGAGTCCCTCCCCAGCATCCCTATAGGCCCCCTTCAGATACTGGAAGGCTGCTATTAGGTCTCCATGCAGCCTTCTCTTCTCCAGGCTGAACAGCCCCAACTTCCTCAGCCTGTCTTCATACGGGAGGTGCTCCAGTCCCCTGATCATCCTCGTGGCCCTCCTCTGGACTTGTTCCAGCAGTTCCATATCCTTTTTATGTTGAGGACATCAGAACTGTACACAATACTCCAAGTGAGGTCTCATGAGAGCAGAGTAGAGGGGCAGGATCACCTCCTTTGACCTGCTGGTCACACTCCTTTTGATGCAGCCCAGGATACGGTTGGCTTTCTGGGCTGCGAGCGCACACTGAAGCCGGCTCATGTTCATTTTCTCATCGACCAGCACCCCCAAGTCCTTCTCTGCAGGGCTGCTCTGAATCTCTTCTCTGCCTAACCTGTAGCTATGCCTGGGATTGCTCTGACCCACGTGTAGGACCTCACACTTGGCATGGTTATTAAAACTTTGAAGTTAATTTCAAGCTGGCAAATAGGCTGTCTCTAAGAAAATAACAATCATCTATTTTAAAATTTCTAGCTATAACAATAGTGAACATCTTAGGTCACTTCCCCATCTTTAGATATCTTTATCTTGTGGCAGCTATATTCAGTTATTTCTCATCTGCTTCATGCACTTCGTTAATATACCGTATAACACATGCTAAATTAAAGATGTACATATTCTTCCCTCAAGATAAATAGATTAAAATCATTATTAGGAAGTTTCTGTGATAGGAGAGTGTCAATTTAAGAACATTTGTACTAAAACTGCAACTACAATGAATTCATCAATTCAGATAAACTCTTGAATTTGATTACGTACCTTCCAAATACAATAAATTAAGACTTATTTTTTATCATCTGAGAAGATACAAAACAACAATATATAATTATACTCCTGTTGAAATGTTGTTGAGAACTTTTTTTTTCTACACACACACAAAAAAGGGGGGGGGTACAAGGGTCACCCAAATTTTTCTTCCAAAATTGAAAGTTGTGTCATAAAATGTGAAACGGTGTAAGAGAGTCAAGTTGAAATATACTGCAATTCTGCAGCCTCTGGGTCTAAACCTTAACAGACTGTGCAAAACTTCATACTAACATGGACAGAGAGGTTGGAAGAAAATCAGGAAAAGTGGCTTTGAATGAAAAAATAAATTAAGAAAACCAAAAAGGACTATTACTTTTTATTATTGTCTTCTACCTTGCTTTATTTTTTTTAAATAGGTTTTCCTCTTCCTTTTTTGTTTCCTTTATGTTTTGAAAGAGAGACAGAAAGTATGAAGAAATTTGATGAGTAGGAAATTATAAATACCAACTGGGAAAGTTGGCTATGGAAAAGGTTTGCAATAAAGAAACAGAAGAGGTGCTCACAGGAAAAAAATGCTCTCACTCTTAAGTGTTAAGAAGGAAAAAGGCAAAAATTGGGAAGTTGAAGAATAACCCTTTTTCCACTCTTAATGCCTGGTTTTGCCTACTGAATTTGAGAAATGGGCTTAAAACTCATTGTAGAAGAAAAAGAGCCCTAAGACACAGAAAAGACCAGACCTAGAGTTTTCCCTTGATCTCATTTCCCAGCTTCACACATTTCCAGGGCAACATGGCTGTGCCAGCAGGTCAAATAATCCAAAACACTGTGGCCAAAATGTCTTGAAACAGCACTGGCAGAACATTTTCTCTGAAGAGGGGCTAATTGAGTAATTCAGAACCACACAAAAGCAATGCAAGTTTCAGCCAGACTTCCATCCAGAAATGTTGTCTTGGCTCCATCATACAATTTCTGGTCAAAATTAGGAAAAGCTCCCTTTTACATTGCTGTATGCCAGAACAAGTACTTAGCATACAGATCACCAGTAGTCATAACTTTGGCCTGAAGGAAGCAGAGTTGAGCTGCATATGGAAAACTAACTGTAGAAAATCTGTCCATATCAAAGATGCCTCAAAAGGAAATGTAGTTTTGTAGATGATTTAGGAAAGTCACTTGTTTAATAAGTGGAGGCAGATGCCTTAAAGTGAGGACTTACTCTTCGTGTATTCAGCCACAATCGATACAATATTAACACAACTCTTCAGGCACAATAACCATCAGCAATAACTAAAGCATGGTGGTATTATGACAAATATTTCTTTACTATGAGAAAGTTCAGTGTATATCAGTGTATAGGAACATCTGATGTTCTACTAAAACAGAAACACAATTGAAAGACACAAGTTTCAGGCTATGCGAATTTACTGAAATTTGGGTATACTGTTGATTAATTACTAGTATTTGAGCATGCAAACTAAAAGGGCCATGGCAACAACACAAGCAATCACAGCAGGAATCACCTCCCAAAACTCAGCTAATGTGAGCATTGGAGGCAAAGTGGGAGGACTCCAATGCAAAACTCAAGATTTTTCCGGTTAGTGAAACAAGATATCAAAGAGCTAAAATTGTTGAGAAAAGGTGACTTCAAGGGAAGACACTCTCCAATTCTCATTGAAAAAGGTCCAGATAAAATGTCACCAAAGAGAAATATTTCTGATACTGTTGAGCCCATAGGACTAACAGTGAATCATAGGTTCCTTTCTACTCTAGAAAAAATAGAATAAGGCGCAGAAGCTTTTCCTTATTATGCTACAAATTTCAGATGTTAACTTGATGTGGAATGCTGTATTTGCTCTTTTCTGATTCAAATGACATCAGAGAGAATGAAGCTAAAGAAATTTTTACTTCTCTCTTCTTGTGCGTAAAACACATTTACAACACCAGGCTATATTTAGTCCTTAATTACAGAAGATACCTCTGTAAAAAATCTTGAATATTTGTAATTTATTCCTGAAGATAGAAAGCAGAATTACATTTAACAGTCACCAATCTGTGTACCAGTAGTACACAAAGAGTTAAATTTAACATTTTATTGTTTGAGAAACACAATAGGTGTTAGTACTTTTGCCAGAAGATAACTTCAAAAAGCTGTTCAAGTTCTCAATTTGGAGTTCTTGTTCATTCCTTCTACAAGAATGTATAGTAAGACTGTAATAGATCACCAGGGCTGCTTTTCTCTGATGTATTGTTGCAATATATCATAAGAACTCTGTCTGGCAGGAACATGAATTTCAGTCATGGGCTTATTTTATGTGTTTTATTTGAGGACAGTCTTAAGGAAAATCAATGTAGAGTTGAAGAGCTGGTACCAGAGCTTGAGAAATTCAGCAGAGCCTTAAAATGCTAGAGGCGTCACAAAAGTTTAAGAAGCTATGAACTATGAAGGATGAGATGGGCTTCCCACAGCTGTTCATTTGGTTGAATGAGATACCTAAAGATTTGCTGGATAAATTCTTCTAACTTCTAGCCCACCTGCGGGATCATTCTGGGGACTGAAATATTCCTCTGTTTGCCAGTTTCCTTCCCCAAAATAATTTTAAATAAGTACTGAATTGCTAGAGGCAAAATGAGTTAAGTGAGGTTTTTTAATACCTCAGAACAGCACAATTGTACACAACCTATGGAAACCCTAAAATTCTTCATAATTAACAAAGAAATAATATGAAATTAAGCATGGTTTATAATATAGCAACAGAAAATAGCTATTGATCCCCTTCTGGGTCATACCACAGAAGCTCCCATTATGGAAGAATTTGAAATGGACTAATAACAGACTTGGCATCAGCTCTGTGTTCAATCCCTAAAAGTGAAATTATGAAGACCCAGAAGTGTATATAATCCCACAGATGTGGGGCTGATACGACAATAAACATGTCCAGTTTAAAATGAAGGTTGCTAACTGAGCTATGTTGATCAGCAAGTAAGACAATCAAAGTGAAAGTACATTTTACTTCACACAATTAGTTACCACTATATGTTTGTTCAGAAAACAATGTCATATAAGCATTTTCATCAACAAATAAGCCCAGCAGGGACCTCTTTGCCCGTGCTCTTTTTATGTCAGTCACAGCGTGTTTCACAAATAAAGATAAGACTAGAACATCAGGATGTGAATGTTTCTGCTCTCCAGCCTATTTGATATGGTGTTTACCACTCCATTTGTGAGGAGAGCTGAGCACATTTTATGCAGCAGCATTCAGGGGCTCTAAAGTAAACCATTCTCTTTCACGATTCTGTCTCCATGGATTTTGAAGGGATTCATAAACTTTAAGGCCAGCAGAACCATTAGATCATCACATTCAATCTCCAGTATACCACAGGCTACTATATCCAGTTACTCTTCTATTAAGCTCAATAAAGCATAACCATCTTTCTCCTAAAGCTCAAGTCTTCATTTGGGGTATCGAGAGAGAGACAAACCACTGTTTTCCTTGATGCTTCTTTATAATACTAAGGTTGATCATCTTCACATTTAAAACTATTTGCAGAGGTTGTCATTTGAATTTCTGTAGATCAGCTTTCAGGCATGACTCTCACATACTTGTCTTAGTAAGACTAAAGGGGGTTTTTTGTATCCACTATTTTCTTCACATGAAAATACTTACAAACTGCAACCAAATCATCTTCTATCTTCCTGAGATGCTAAACAGATCTGATTTAAGTGTTTCTCAGCGGTCTATTTTATCAGCTCCCGAAATCTGTTCTGTGGTTCTTTCTGTACCAATACATGTTTTTCAGCAGCTTACAAAACATGTTGATACTAGAAATGTGTAAAGCATTGCTTCATCTGTCTCAGCAATGATGGATAATCAAGTAAAAATAATCTCTTATATTCCATATATTGTACTGCTTCTTATAACCCCCAAGATAATACATTTCTTTTATTTGTGTATATGTATATTTTTTTATTTTGCAGGAAGTCATGTCACATAAGGATCTCATATTGAGTTGCCTCTTGATTCTGAGCCATAAAATAACTCATTCAAATAATATCTAAAGCTTTCTGTTTTCAGAGTACAAAAACCAACCAACCAAACAAACAAAAACCAAAAACAAAACCACAAAACCAAACCAAAACAGCAAACAAAAAAACAAAAAAACAAAAAACAAAAAAAAGGAAAAAAAGAAACCTTCTACAGAGTAGTTTGAAATTTAGGTTTCCACAAGATAAAGGCTTTGACAAAGCTGCCACAAGAAAGACCTTTCGTGCATCCATCTGTACTGAGCAGCACATTTTTAGAGGGCTGCATGTGACAGCCAAATTTGGTAAAGGTTTACTCAAAACTCAGTCCAAACTGGTGGCCTGTATCTATTTTGTCATTTTGAAGCTTTGCCTCCCAGCACATTGAACACAGAGGAGGCAATACGGTCTGATAGCAAAATGTTGTCAGGGAGGGCCCTGCAGAGGCCTCCAGGACTTCATCTATTGCCATGATCCTGTTCCTGACTGATTTCTTACTTTGCTTAATTTCTTGACGCTTTCAGTTGCAGTTCCTCATTCACTCTGAAGTGTGTGTGTATAGATACATATATATATATAAATGCAAAAAGTATCAGATTTCTGAATCTCCCAAGCTGGCTCTTCCAAAGCTCTGGTGTCTGAAAATGAAGTAGAGTATCTGAACTTGTATCCTTGCACTGCCACTGTTGTCCCTCTGTCATGAACCCTTTGAAATGAAGCTGATGAGAATAATCAGGAGAAAATAGCTGCTCTCTTATTTGAACAGCCAAGACTGCTCAGGTGCAGCAGTTAGGTCTTTTCTCAGCCAGCAGTCAGCTCATGCTCTGTACAGTGGCTTCTGACATAGTCCCAGCGAGCTGCATTTCACCTGCTGAATAGCTCTATTTTCACATGAAATGATGGTGCAAGCACAGCTGCTGATTACTGTGAGACCTGAGAGCCTGTGCAGGGGTTCTATTCTTCACACAGTGTGAGGTGTAGATGGAAAAAGAACATCTCATGATTCAGATGGTATAGGCTTCAAAAAAGCCTCTTTTTCTTTAAGGTGAAAATAATGACAAGACATTCTCAACCAGTATGATTAAATCAGCATTTAAATTCTGCACTTAAAACCCTTTCTGTGTTTAAAAACCTATCTCCCTTTGATTCTTTACATGTTGCTGTCTATTATTATTATAATATAATGAAGAAGGTGTCTGCAGTCTCTCCACACTCCTGGGCTGAATAGGGTAACAATGTAGCAGCAGAAGCACATAGTTCTCATTTATGGGGAAGAGATGGCTGGTACTATTCTGCTTCAGCATCAGGGTTCAAAGAGGTTGAATCTCTGAATAGCACCAGTAGCAGTTTACAGTTTAATTTCTCTTCTTCTCAAACCATGGAAAACTGTCGTCATAGAAAACTTAAATCTAGATCTAGACAACTTGGTTTGAGGTTTTGCAGGAAATGAAAGCAAATTATTATACCTATGATGTTCTGTAATCCCTAAAATATTCCTAATTCATACCAGCCTTGTACAAACCAAACCCAAATCCAACACTCTACGTTTGTATAAAAGTCTATTTCTCCTTTGCCATTTCTCTAGCATGCCAAAATCATATCACTACACTGAATTTGTAAAATTCAACAGCTGGTCCAGGACTCAATAGACTATCACCAAAGCAACGGTGTATTCCTGCTAAAAGAAACCATTCCATACATGTTCCCGGTTTTACCCTTCTGACTTGTCAAACATATATTGAATGCTATAAATCAATTATATGAATTCTTCATACCACACTGAGTAGAGCATGTTTCTGCACTAAGCCCTCAGGATAATCAGTCAGTGCTATTAAACTCGGTAAGCTCAGCAGGAAAAAATGAATCCCTGACTATGGAGCCGGACACAGCTCTCTCTAGGGAGAGAGATGTGTGCTTGCTGATCTCCAGAAAGGTACCCCGTTCCCTTATATAATGCTTTGAAAATGAAGGAAAATGTGTACTATGCCCAAAAATAAAGCACTGTCAGCAGCAATGAGAAACTTGAATTTCATATGTAAGGACAGCAAAATCAATGCAGTCTGGGTGTGTGGCAGGTACCTGCAGAGTGAGAGTGGGAAGAAGATAACTGAAAGGTGCAGAGGTGACAGTTTGCCTGTGGCCAGTTGTCAGTAGGAGCCATAGAGAAAGGAGCAGAAGAAATTAAATGGTCACTCAGCAGTGTCCAGCAACCACCTCATACATTTCTAATGCTTTTAAAAACAAATCCAACAACGAATGATCATTTAACCCCTATAAGTAAAGTTTAGGACCAAGACTTCAAAATACCTCTGACAGACACGTGAGCCCATAGTTAGGTGCTTAGGCTTACAGTACAATGCTTCAGGAGAGCTGGGAGCTGAAAGCGTGAAACAAAACCAAATTAGGGATCCAGAAGCTGATCCTGAGTCTGATAATTGGGGATCCTGTATCTATTAACTGGGTATGTTAAACATTGGAAATTTCTCTTTCCTTTCCCCTGAGCTTGCACACTGTTCTGCAAAATGGGACAGCATGCAAGAGGAAAACTCCCTCTATGCAGTTTTTGTTTCACATTTCTCTTTAGCATTGTGAAGAAACTATACACTTGGCTAAAGGGATCTTTGGTGTAACCCCCATGGTCCTTTCTACACATTTACAAATGAGAGAGCTATTTCTTGTGTAGTGAATATTCTGTGTTTACTTAAAAATGCATAAAACACATGGTTAATTTTGTTAATTGCCCCTTCTCATCAACAATTACTTGAGGCAAGCACTGATATTATTGCTATTGCTCTCCTCCCCTTTTCTTCACACAGTGGAGAACATTTCCTCAATACTCTGGTCAGAAAAAATGCCTAGTGTGTTTCCATGGTAGGTTATGCTAGAAATCTTGAGTCAGCTTTTTAAAAATATTTCTTTCTTCAGATGTTGTTTTATAAATTTCAGGAAATACTTTATATCACAGAATAAATACAGATAACGAGAACAGAAAAACCATTCTATTTGTTCCTTGTCTTCCAGCCATCAGTGTACTCAGCCATAGAGGGGAAAGAACAGAAAATAAATCAAGAAGGGAAAAGGTGAGATGCCATGACAAAGAGTGTATACTCCTCTTTCACCTATCAGTAGTTTGTCAGGGTGTTACAATGAAATATATATTGTGAATACATGAATAGGAACCTTGTGTGATCTTATACAGGAAAAAAAGCAAATGCAAATTGCACAAAATAGAATTCAAACCATTAACTAAACAGATGCTAAGCCACTAAGTAGCTTAATATAAATAGATGTCTCTTTCTAAATATCACATAAATACAAAAATATAATAAAATCATTCAGGCACATCAAATGCCTTAGGCTTTTTCCATCTCTTATAAGGTTGTAGGCTATTTCACCTTGTACAAAACATAAAATTCAGATAAACGAATATGAGCTGAAAGGTTCCTTTTTACCCCCTTCTTCCCTTCTGTTTCTGGAGGATGCCTTAACCACTACATTATTTCACAACAGATCTCCAGGAGTACTAGTTCAACCCCTCATGACTAGAACAGGTTCAAAGGAGTATTTGACATATCTCTAGTTCTGGGAGACCAACGGTTCACCATTTTTGGGAAAATCAAGAGACGGGACCTACGATAGCATCTTTTGGATGTTTATGCAACCTGTAATAGTTGAGGAAAAAAGAAAGAGGTAGAACCACTGCTCGATGTATTTTATAAAACTAACAATTTTGGGGTATTATCTGGTTCTAAATAAGAGGTGGAAGGCATCTCTTCCTCCTGTGCCAGATATTCAACTCACATCCAGGTACTGCATACTGCATAGCTTAGGGGGGTCTCCATGCAGGGAACATGTTCCCCAGACACTTGGAGATGTGTGGATTCTCTTTGCTGACAAAGTACACAGACTAGGAATCTACATCCTTTATCAGGTTGAATCCATGGGCTTAAATACATAAAAAGAATTTATGTACCACAGTTCTTAAATTCAAAAAATTATGTCTAAATAATTCTTGGTCAATTTTAAAACATGCTGAGTGCCTGCAACTCTTGGTGTAAACTTTAGGTATTAAGCATTCATTTACAATAAAAATCAAATAAGAACAGAGTTGGCTTTTCAGCTCTGAAACACAAATTTAGAAAGGTAATTTTTCCTAAAGTGTTTTTCAAAAGTACTTTTAGTATTTTAGCTGTAATGTCTCTCTCTTCATAAAGAGTATAGTAATTTGATCCAGCCTGTAGGTATTCTCAGTGCTATAAAACTGATGTATGGATGAATGTTTGTCTGAATGATGGTGCTTACCTGATCACACACAAAAGATGCACAGAACTTTCTGAATTACCTCCATAGTGAAAAGCAAGGTTCTTTCAGCATTTTGGTCAGTAGACATCACGAGAAATTTAAATCAGATATGTCCTAATAAATACCCCTTTCCCTAATAATTACATCCTATTTTGGATTCTGTGTTAGTGACATCTGCAGAGCACTATTTGTAGGGGTAGGTGGGGGTCCTTGTGATACTATTTTGGTGGTTGATCTACACTTCTCTGTCATTAACATACTAGAAGCACTCAGCTGTTTGTTGGAGGCAAGAACTCTGCCTCTGAAATTGCAGTGGGATATCACTCTGTCCATAAATCAACTTTAATTGCAATATTGTAGCCCAGAAAATTCTTCTTGAACATGATGAACATGATGAAGAACAGCAAGATGTGATTCACAGACTTCATCTGAATCTCTGTTATGTCTAACGTTTACTTTGTGCTTTTTACTGTACTCCATATATGTGCAACTAGCAGATAGAGAAAGCTTTCCTCTTGGACAAGATACACTAATAACACATCTCTATCTCTTTACTTTCTCTTGATCTATAAATATGCCTAATTACAAATGCCAGACAGCTTAGCCACTGTACCTTATTACTGAGATGCACAGAGGGAAAAAAGGAGAAATCAATTTAATGTATAGCTATTTTATTAATGCAAACACAAAACTGTGCTTTTTAAATATCAACTCTAAGACAGTACTCAGTGAGCAGGTCTCTTTGCTTTGAGCCCATTTACTCTATGTTCTTAAGGAGGAGAAGAAATTTGACACACTGCAGATATTTTTACTTGCTCTCCCAGATCAGACGTTTCCAGTCTTCTCCTAGCCAGCCCACGGGAAAACTCCTTGCTTCTTCAAGCTCCTAGGCCAAGATCTTTCCTTGAAGAAAACTGTAGAAAAGTGGCTCTCTATGGGTGTGTGGACATATATCCCTGGTCTTCTTCACCCTGAGAAAGGCTTCGAAAAGCCAGGCAAAAATTAAGCAGTTCACAGGTAGTCTCAGTCTTTCTTCTCCCAGCTCAGGAAAACCTACTATCCAGGTAATGCTGAGGTGCTTTACACTTTCTCTGCCAGAGCAATTCCAGCTGAAATGCCAAATGGACCCAGAAGCACCTGAGGGAGGTTATTCAGGAGAGCACCAGCACAAGCTGCAGCTAGAAGCTTACAAATAAGCAAAATTCTTTTGTGTTTTACTGTTAAAAGGAGGCTCCTACTCAGTATATACAGAGAATGGCTGTTTCATTACTGACTGAGAAAATTAATATGCCAGTGAGTGTAAAGCTGATAAGATAAGGATTTTCATCATCACTGTTCAGAGACTGTCCAGCTTCTGCAATCTCTTACTTGGCAATAGCACAAATACATTGTTTTTCTTCTATCCATAGAACTCTCCTATGGATCATGGATCCATATGTAAAGATTTAATTTAGCAAGAGCTCTGCTTTAATTTGTCACTCATCTGTGCTGGTGGGCAAAGCTCACTAGATTCAGTTTCACTTATTTTATTTTTTTTTCCAAAAGGAAAAAAAGCTAAAGGATTAAACACCTCCCAGACAGAAGATTCAATAGGCTCTGACTTTGTTCAGTGGAAAAGTAATAGTAACACACACCTGGCACAAAAAATAGTTTGTATTATTATGAGGTTAGAAGAAAATAAGTGGTTGCTAACAATGTTTTAATAAGAATCAGTCATTTTAAGAGAGTCACATGGATCTGGATGAGTCTCTTACCTTTTCATTGCAAGTGTCCTAATTTCATACTTTGCACCCCCTACCTCTAAAATCTCCAAGTCAAAGCTGGTCTTCTGCAGAAGTATAAATTGTGTGTGATCAGCATCTGCACATGTAGCTGCACTTCAAAACACACCCACGCCCTGGAAGATGATTCCTACACTGTCAACACAGGGTTATTGTGCCAGGGCATCACTTCAGCATACAGGTCTGCTGCACCTGCAGAAGCAGGGACTATCACTACAGCCTTGAAACCTTAAACTACAAATGGGAAGGCAGAATATCAAATACACTGTGCATATTACTAATACTGTTTTTTTGCATGTGCATTCCTACACAAACAGTAGTGAGTCTGTATGTGTTTACATATGATATATTAATAATATATGCCCATGTCTATATATGTTATGCATACACATGTGCAAAGTCTCTGTGTTACTGCATCCTACGGTAAGCACTACATTGTAAGCACCAGAAAACTGCAGTTTAGCTCCTGTTTTATGCACAACAGTATCAAACTGTAGTAAAGAGCAGAGGACATACTCCAGGACAATTCAACCAAAATCTGACTTTGGAAAAAATGAAAGCCTCTTCTCATGGCTGAGAGCTGAGGCTACTCACTGAAGGCTGTTCTCCCTTTCCATGCTAGAAAAATGAAGATGTGATAAGGCACTGAACATTGTGCTACTGATCCAGGCTGATTTCACCAACATTTCTTCTGCTGACCTTTGATTTTACCATCCAGAAGAAGATAGAGCACTAAATATCTTCAGGTTTTATGTGAACTTCACATTTCTACTTCTATTTTGATGAGAACATTTACTTCTGGAATGCCAGCTTAAGTTTTTTTCTCACTCAGATACTTTTCTGTCAACCCACTTCTATTATATCATGTCTCTTTGCTTTAGGTTAAATCAATCATTCTTGCTAGCAGTTTCATTTCAGGTTTGCCAATAACCCATGACAGGCATTTCACTTTTAGACACTAGCTACATTTTTTTAATGGAGATTAATTTTTAAAATGAGATGCCGTTTTAGTATCAAGATAATTAAATTTTTGTAGGAGATACTATCTTTCTTTCTGCTGTATCAGCTCTCCTGAGCTCGTACCTTTAGCAATCTGCCATACGCTTCCCAGATAAAATCAATAGGTTCTGAAGTCCAGCATGGAGAACTTTCTTCCATTCATAAAATAATTTTATTAGCTCTGAGAACCATAAATTGTTGAAAAACATTTTTATTGCCTCATCTGCATAAGAAGTAGCTTTGTGAAGTAGTTGTATTGCCAAAAGATATATTTGATTAATCTCTGCTGTATATTTTGCAGTATCAAAAGGTTTCTTTTTCTTCCTTTTTTCACTTTTTTTTAGTGCAGCCAAACATGGTGAAGCTAATTTAATGGGGTCAAATGATGTATGACTTCCTCTGCACAGTTTAGGGTTTGTTCAAGTTCAGGCTCTGTGATGTCTTTCAGCTATGTGTTGAATGTCAGATAGTGTTCAGATTTAAATAAAAAGAGGTGGGGAAATAGAATGGCTACCTTGCTATTTACCTTTTTCCCACACAGTTTTTTTTTTTTCTGGACATTGTAATTTTTTTAATTTTTCAAAAGAAATACAAAAACTAACCTGTTTCTAACTCTTTCTTGGCTCAGGTACAAAAATAAGAGAGAGTCCAGAAATTAAAAAGTATTGTGTTTGTTTATTTTCATCCTTCTGGCACAGACAAGGAATCAAATTCTAACACTGGTAAGAAAGCAGTTTCACTAGGATAAAACTGGGGTATGCTCACTGGGCTAACTTTTATCACAGTGCTGATTATATTTTTAGTTGCCTTCATTGCAGAAGGACCTGAAGCAAGGTACATAATGCTGCTGCTGCTTGTCGCTGTTATGCTGTTCAGTAGCTCTCACTTAGACTACTATTGATTTCAACAAATTTTGGTTCCAACAGTTCAAAATAGGAAATTCTCCTACTTTGGAGAAGAGAAGAAAAAGGAGGACTAGTCTCTGGTTACTCTCATATGGTTGCTTTTGCTGCTTTCAGTATCAACCAAGTAGCTGCAAGCTTCTGTGCAAAATCTAATGTCAGATGAAATGTTCCTACCAAATTCCATGTGCCTTAGGTTGGACTTTCAGTGTTCAAGTTCAGCATATTTTATTTGAATGACTGTAAATTGCACCTCTTTTCAGTTTAGGGAAGGAGGTTTATGCCTACAATTTGTCTTCATCCATAATTCCACCCCATGGAAAATTCGAGAGAGATGTTTTTAGGAGGGTAATGAGCAATCACAACATTTGGCTCCAGTGCTTGAACACTGCTATTGCTTTTAGAACAGGGACAGGTGATTAATCTTTCTTCCCTGGAAGCACTCTCTGAAACCTACCTGTTATCTCAAGCTCAACTACCATTCAAACTGGTTCTGACCTGTTGTTTTTAGAGTGCAAGTTCTGACTCAAGTGTGCTTTTCACAGAAGGAGAATAAAGCACCTTAACTTAGCAGACCATGATGTTCTAACCAAAAGAAGTCAAATAAAACTTTCATCTGACATTTCAGGTTCTCTTTGAAATACAGAGAATTTTTTTAGGGGTTTTTGGGTTTGTTGTTTTTTTTTTTTTTCCCAGTTTCTGTGGGACTAGAGGGTTAGCTTCAATAGTTAATATCCTGATCCAACTTAAAAAAGCATTAGAGATGGGGTTATAATTGAACTTACACAAGAGGAGACAAAACCCCTGAGACTAATGAAGTCCTGCCGTATTTCCTACCTTAACTGATAGGAAAAAAAAGAAAAAAAAATGTTCAAAGTTTTTTACAGTAGCTTTTTACAGTAGCAGCAGCTTTCCACCTGTTTATTAGTTCTGGACTTCAGCACCTCATTAAATGAATTCCTAAGGGAAAATGCGAACCACTAAACAAATAAAATGTATCATAAGGTGCACATTTATAAGATTACAGTAAAAATTCTGGAGCTTTTGTTATGTCAACCAATGGAGAATGGGTCTAGAAGAGTGATCTATTTTTGGTCATTGTAGCTAAAATCCAGGCCAGGTAGCATCCCATATTCTTCTTCGACAAGGCCTTTTCTTGAGCTATGGCGTATGTTGCCATACCACAGAAAAAATTCAGCAAACACTGAAGGATTTGCTGAAACTGCCATAACCTTCTGTTTATATTATAGAGTTACTGTGTTTAAGACACAGGCAATCAGCAGTTGTAACATACCCATTTGGGAACATACAAGGTCAAAATTCTACTAATAGGAACTGAGGAACTGTCTCTTGAGAATGCAAGAGTAGGCAATACAAAATATTGTTTTTCTAAATAACCAGTTGTAATATTGCACAAATTGCCCCCCAACGTCACTAGCTAGTTAAAGTTTTTGTATTTCTGCTTGGGCAGACCTATCCAAATAATGGTTTGTATTTAGCAAGAAGATGGGGTAGGAAGTAGTAGAGCATCCTTTACATCCCTACACGATTCACATAAAGTATAATTAATTGAGTTGCTACTGAGGGGAAATATCAACACATGACTATTCCAGTCCATTAATATCAATTAAAAATCAATAATCCTGCAGCAATCATTCTACAGGTAAAAATCACTTGTTTTCTAAGGATATATACACACCATGTAATGTTAAAAAATGAACTAAAAATTATTATTTATAAAATCAAGACATGCCTTAATACATTAATAACAAATATTAAAATGGTGTGACATATTAAAATATTATTAAAACATTTTTAATACAAAAGTAGTATGAAATGCTGTTTCAAAAATGTGGGTGTAAGAAATATCCTTACTATTTTGTTTATTCTTCTCTGAAGATAACAGGCATTTATAGAAACAACAAAAATCTAGATATGCAATAAGACACTAGTATTTTTAAAAACTATATTCCTCCAAAAATGTAAATCTAAAAATGTGCATACTAGAACAGTAATTTACAGTCTCCTGTCTTTATTCTTGTCTCCTAAAAGATGTGAAAAAACAACTGTTTTAAAAGGTGTTTTGGTTTTCCAGGTTTGCTCTGAAGAAGTCCTGCTAGAAAATTGGAGATATCTATAGATACTGTCTCTGTGTAAAATGTATATTTACAGAACTAACTTCTTTGCAATAGCAAGGACGCTTTATACAGGAGAAGAGAAATCTATTCAAGCATAATAAGGGCAGTATATGTAAATACATAAGTATCTTTTAGTCTGCTAGGTAATTTTGTTTTCTAATCCAGATACATCACAGCATTTTCTCTACATGGCCTACACCTTTCAGGTGCACCAATATGCCACAGCTATTCCTTTTTCTGGCAGGGAACTCTAACTTGGAGGGGAAGGGATCATGAAAACCAGCAGCCATGCAGACAAATGGAGAGAACGGTTCAGGCAATCTGAAGTTTTTCAGGTTTTGGAAGTGATGAGGATAACATCTTTAGAGCAACTGTGCCAACTTTTGCCCCTGTGTGGGATGAAAATGTGTGACAGAAAACCCATGCCACCATCCCTAGCCTAATGACACTTTGCTTCCTGCCTGCTTTCCTTGAGATAATCTCTTACAGACCTTGGGCACTGTACTTACTTTTCCTGAGGCTGATTTTTTTTTCCATCTGTTTTCCTGAGGTTTTCCATATCATTAGCAGGGCTCTGAGTCACCCTCTGCTATGGATAGCAACGGGTAGCCCAGGTGTCCTGACTTTTTCTGTGTCTCTGATTCTCCTCTCATGGGATGAAAGATAATCATAGAATCATAGAATATTTAGGGTTGGAAAGGACCTTAAGATCCTTAAGTTTTAACCCATTACACCTTGTCCTATCACTACAGCCCCTAATGAAGAGTCCGTCCCCAGCATCCTTATAAGCCTCCTTCAGATACCGGAAGGCTGCTATGAGGTCTCCACACAGCCTTCTCTGCTCCAGGCTGAACAGCCCCAACTTTCTCAGCCTATCGTCATACAGGAGGTGCTCCAGACCCCTGATCACCCTCATGGACCTCCTCTAGACTTGTTCTAACAGTTCCATGTCCTTTTTATGCTGAGGACACCAGAACTGCACACAATACTCCAGGTGAGGTCTCACGAGAGCAGAGTAGAGGGGCAGGATCACCTCCTTCGACCTGCTGGTCACGCTCCTTTTGATGCAGCCCAGGATACGATTGGCTTTCTGGGCTGCAGGTGCACACTGAAGCTGGCTCATGTTCATTTTCTCATCGACCAACACCCCCAAGTCCTTCTCCACAGGGCTCCTCTGAATCTCTTCTCTGCCCAACCTGTAGCTGTGCCTGGGATTGTTCTAAACCGACTGTAGGATCTTGCACTTGGCATGGTTAAACTTCGTAAGGTTGGCATCAGCCCACCTCACAAGCATGTTAAGGTCCCTCTGGATGGCATTCCTTCCCTCCAGTGTATCAACTGAACCACACAGCTTGGTGTCATCGGCAAACTTGCTGAGGACGCACTCAATCCCACTGTCCATGTCACCGACAGAGATGTTGAATAAGACTGGTCCCAACACCGATCCCTGAGGGACACCACTCATTACTGGTCTCCAGCCAGACATCGAGCCATTGACTACAACTCTTTGTGTGCAGCCATCCAGCCAGTTCTTTATCCACCGAGTGGTCCACCTATCAAATTGATGTCTCTCCAATTTAAAGAAAAGGATGTCGTGCGGTACAGTGTCAAACACTTTGAGCAAGTCCGGATAGATGACATCAAGTGCTCTACCCCTGTCCATCAGTTCCGTAGCCCCATCATAGAAGGCCACCAAATTGGTCAGGCAGGATTTCCCCTCAGTGAAGCCATGCTGGCTGTCACCAAGCACCTCATTGTTTTTCATGTGCCTTAGCATGCCTTCCAGGAGAATCTGCTCCAAGATTTTGCCAGGCACAAAGGTGAGAGTTGACTGGTCTGTAGTTCTTTGAGTCATCTATTTTCTCCTTCCTAAAAATGGGGGTTATATTTCTCCTTTTCCAGTTGCCAGGCACTTCACCTGACTGCCATGATCTTTCAAATATGATGGATATTGGTTTAGCAACTTCATTCGCCAGCTAACATAATAATGACTAATGACTAGGCAGCCTTAAAAAACAAAGAACATTCATTCAACATCAAAACATAATTTAATGCCTTGATTGTATGTTCGACTTTCCAAGATGCCCAGCTGGTTGAGCTAACCTCTTACAGACTTTTCCACAATGGTTGTGTTCATGGGCAGCTGCTGGCAGCTGGCCACCAGCTGCTCATCAGTTTGTTATCTCTTAATTTAGAAGAGTTAAACTCTTCCATCTTCCACAGTGACAGATATAGACTCCTGGAGGTGAGTCATTTCCCTTGTGCTATTCATGAACTTGGTAATGCACACTGATTTGAAATATCCTATAGAGGCCCCAGCAAGGGAGAACTTCCCAGGTTAATAACTTTCACATTGTTATTCTCCCTATTTGCCTTAACCACACGGAGTAAGTATGCTACTGAGCAAGTGGCAGACTGGATAAATCCTTAGTTTTACAACAATTTTACACCATTCTAAGAAGTTTCCCCTGGGATAAAAAAATCTTTTTTTTAATCAGTTCTACATTTGATAAAAGTCTGGTACAATGATTTTATGACACTGCAGCCATGATATGCAACTCATCCCAAGCCAGAGCTTCCAACATAAGTTTAGACATTAGGAAGAAATTTTTCACTGTGAGAGAGGTGAGGCACTGGAACAGGTTGCCCAGAGAAGTTGTGGATGCCCGAAACCTCAAAGTGTTCAAGGCCGGGTTGGACTGGGCTTTGAGCAGCCTGGTCTGGTGGAAGGTGTCCCTGCCTATGGCAGCGGGTTGGAACTAGGTGATCTTTAAGGATCACCTTTGGGATGTTCAACCCAAACTTTCCTATGATTCTATGAACATACATCTAAAGTGGTTATTCAGGAGGCATTATACCACAAAGGGTTTCAGCTCTGCTGGGTTTCATCCTCAAATTTTTTGCAGAGAGAAAGACAGAGCAGCATACAACCCATGTATTTTGGGGTTATATAAAATATCGCATTGTAATTTTGATGACCAAAATACAGTTCCAGTATCTTTGTCACTACTATCCAGAGCTGAGTTACCAGGTAATGAAAATTTCTATAATAGCTTTTTAGAATGGTTTTAAATTATATGGAACATAGAATCATATATGACCTTAAGAGAGTGAGGGTTGGAAAGGACCTTAAGATCATCAAGTTCCAACCCTCCTGCCATGGGCAGGGACACCTCACACTAAACCACATCACCCAAGACTCCATTCAACCTGGCCTTGAACACTGCCAGAGATGGAGCATTCACAACTTCTTTGGGCAACCCATTCCAGTGCCTCATCAACATCACAGTAAAGAACTTCTTCCTTATATCTAACCTAAACTTCCCCTGCTTAAGTTTGAACCCACCACCCTTTGTCCTATCACTGCAGTCCCTAATGAAGAGTCCCTCCCCACCATCCTTATATGCCCCCTTCAGATATTGGAAGGCTGCTATTGACAACATTCTGTAGACAAAGTTAAAAGAATAGATAGGATTTATTGGAAAACTGCATAAAGGGAGTATAGCTTCCTTTTGCAAATATGTTTATTTAATACCATCTTCCAAAAACAGTCCACAGAAAAGCTACTTAACAAATCACAGGCTATGACAGAATGTCACATTATTATTCTCATAATTGTTATTTTCTAAATGACTTCTAGAGAAAAAAGAATTTTTATTGCTGTACCAGAGGGATAAGTAAATAGATCACAGAAGACCTAAATGACAAGAGTCTGCTTTTAAACTACATAGAGTTTCTAGATTGAAACTATTACAAATGTCCATGATAACCTATAGCAGCTACTTTTCTGGGAAAATGATGTATTAGCTATTGCATTTTTCAACTCTGGCCTTTCTATTATTAGTTATCAAAATCTAGCTTTGACAGACATCAATTGTATAGTGTGCCTTTTTATGAAATTGGCTCTATTCCTGCTTTTTCCTGTCAGGCGGAAGGGACTGATAGCACCAGAATTCATCCTGTGGCATTTCTGAACAAACCTAGCTAGGAGGCTTCCACTTGTGTTTCTGACCTAGACATCTTCTTTTGCTCCTTTTCCCAATTGTGGTAACCTGCCCAATATTGGATGAAGAGGATATTTGCTAGAAGTATCACAATGATTTCTCTGATTCACTTCATTAAATACTCCTTTAATTATCCAAGTGCTAGCTCCTTTCTTTAAATACATGAAAACTCTGATAATGCTCTTCTTTGCCCTGTGGTTAATTGATCAACTAGATTAAGATGTTGCCACTGCATGTAGGAGGAACAAAATCAAGACAATAACATTTTTGTACTAGCTATTTTGAAGGCTAACAGACCAGATAGCAAGATAAATTCTGAAGCACATGAAATGCCTCTTGATTGCAGTAGCAGTCCAAGGCCTTTTCTGATAAACTTAAACTCCTGTCTGTTTGCAGTGGGAGTGGGAATTATTCTGCCCTAGTTCCCCAATAATAAGGTCGTGTGAATGATGCTCATATTTTTTCATACATTTATATGATATTGGTAATTTTAAAAGATTTAAATGAAAAAGCAGTTGTGAGATGTGAAGAAATTATCACAAGATGTAAATGAGGGCAAAGAAGAATACAAAATGCCTTTATTTTTCTCACAGGAGACTAATACTACAGGTAACTCACGCAGTAATATAGCACACAGAAGCTGGGCAACCCTGCTGTGTGAGAGCTGGGCTAACTACCAGTTGTATGTGAATTATAAAGAATAGTTCTGATTGCAGGCTGCTCTATATGCAACCATGCCCAGCTGGCATATTCGTACTCCATTTCCTCACATGGCACTACATCCAGAGGCTAAAAAGAGGTCAGAGAAAAAGCGGAAACCAAAACACAGTGCAATGAATTTTTTTTCCTCATGCTTGAACTCCATCCAAACAACAACAGAACAGCTTTAAAGCAGTAGTACAATGCAAGCACATAAAGCAACAGCAGTATGGTGCAATGGACTTCCAGAACCGTAGATGCTCTCCTGCCCTTCCAGCGCACAAATAGCCTTGGCCCAGCACAAGAAACAGGTAGCACATTGTGTCCTTGTACAGTGCTTTGGTACGCACAGCTGTGGACAGCTAAGGAAGAGCTCCACATCTTATTTTCAGTGGTGCTGCTTCTCTGCATACTCAATTCAAACTGATATTTTATACCGGTAAAACACTAGAACTCAGTTCAATAAAGGAATTATTCTTTATTGATTTAACAGAGTAGTAAGGGAGTGAGTTTTTTAAAGCTGATTTATAAGAACACCTTTTAATCAACTCTGGCAGCTATTAAGCTATTTACAATTATGCAACAGTAATGCTTATTATAGAGCCTAAAATAACTAGAGAGAAACGGTTCCTTCTAGAAAACCTGTCAATTTTGCCAAGGTCCAATTCTAAGGTTTTATTCTCACTTCGTACAATTTAATTTTTCTTTTTTAATCCACATCAAAATGCATGAATTTTCAACCAGGTTGAGTGAAAGTTCAGTACAGCAACATTTTATGTTAACTCAAACCTGTCATTTAATCTGCTCTTTAAACAGACAGAACATTTTTAAAACTTTGGAGATTTGGTTTGTTATTAATCTAAAAACTTCCTTCTGTCTTCAAAACTTTCTAAGGTAAACATAATTAATGGAAGAAACGTTAAAACAGCATCTAGATCCTCCAGTTTCGGTGCCAATAGACTAAGCAGTATGAATACTTGGGCAGCGAAGGGTCAGGCACTGCAAGCAGGTCAGCTGGCCTGGAACCACCTCTCTGCATATCGCAATGAAGCACCAGTAGTGCTGCCCACTGCAGAATCTAAATAGAAATATGAAGATGGTTCCAAATGGAGAAGAAATGGGAGCAATAGCAGAACAACAGCTATAGGAGGGGCAGGTGCCCTAAATGGCTCCTGGATTAAGAGATCATCCAGAGCCCATCATTCAGGAGAATGTGCAGCTTCCTGAGACACACAAAGCAGGAAGAAAAGGACTGTGAGTAAATCCTGATGACTCAAAGAAGTGGGGGAGGATGGGAAGGCAGAAGATCACACCTGCCGTCAGCTCCTAACTGGTTGAGAAATGTGTCCAAAACAAACAATCGGTCGTCAAACTAAGAACCCAGGAGATACTACATAGATTTTCTGGGCATTATGCTTTGCCCTCTTTTTCATTGTAAAAATGCTGTTCAGACACCCTGGATATATGTCCTGATGCTTGGGCTACTTGTACACACATATCTTGGTGCTTCAAAGTATATATGATATATGAGAGGCTGAGTGTGAGTGAGATTATATTTGTCTTATCACATTCCTCTCCTATAACATCTCGCATTGAAACCTTGCTACAATGCTACAGTATTGCGTCCTAAACTATCTTGCAAAGGAAAGATATTTGATATGTGCTGTTGTTTACTACTTGCACACGAGAAACACCCACTAAGGGAGCAGAAATGCTCTGAACATTTGCTATAAACATTTCTGGAATTTGTAAATGAAGGAGAGTTGAAGACAGAAATTGACTCTGCTTAAGTTCTTATACAGCGTAAAAAGCAACATGACCCCCTGAATTTGTCTGCAAATACAGTTCACTAATTTTGAGTTGAACATTAATAAGAAAATAGACCACAGATGCTTGGAAGAGCCAACCAACATTTGCTCACCAGTTGCAGAAACAGTAATATCCAGTAGGTCTTCCGCTTTTCCTCTGCATTTTGGGAAAGCTAGAGAGAAAAGACAACTCATAGATAATGTCCCTCCAGATATTTGTCACAAATCTTTTCTTTTGAGTTTCCAAAAGATTTCTGGACAAATATACTGCAGAAACAGACACAAACATGAGCTGTGCATAGTTCAAAGCACTATATTTTATGGAATCTCTAATCAAATGGTACTATAAATAAAATTGGGGTTTACTTTTCCCAATATAAATCTTAATTTAGTATATTAGCATATCAATATAATCTTTATAGTTGACTAGAGACACAGTTACTCATATTCACTTTTGGGGATGTACTTTGATTACACTGTTCTTTATGTCAACAAATAACCATGTTAACTTACTTTTTTCTGCTTACTACCCATGAGCCTCTAAGTGCTTTAAGAGCCATGGGTTTATCTATTTTCACCAAAAAGAGTCACAGAGAAGCTCTAATTCCGAGTTATTACAGATGCAAAGAAAATAAATCAGATACTTTAACTCCCACTTTTCCTCTCCAAACAGTGATCACTGCAGTGTTCATATCAGAGATTTTTATGTACTGAATGATAAAACAAAGTTTAGAAAAGTGAACTACTGTAAGAATACCCACAAAGACTGTGACTTGTGTCTGATGGAATCTTGAATACTGTAAGCTTCAATTACTTACAAAGGTAAAAGGCATGATTTTCAAGATCATCTTTGCCACTGCACTGTTCCCCTGAAATCCCCTGGAATGGAACTGTGTGCTGATTTTGGATGGGACAGTGTTAATTTTCTTCATGGTAGCTGGTATGGGGTTATGCTTTGGATTTGTGCTGCAAATAGTGTTGATAACAGAGAGATATTTTCGTTACTGCTGAGCAGTTCTTACACAAAGTCAAGGTCTTTTCTGCTTCTTACCCTACCAGCAGGGAGGCTGCGGGTGCACAAGAAGCTGGGAGGGGACAGAGCTGGGACAGCTGACCCTGAGCGACCCAAGGGATATTCCATCGCATAGAGTGTCATCCTCAGCGTATAAAGCTGGGGGGGTGGGGGGCGGGAAAGGAAGAGGGGGTCATTTAGAGCAATGGCATTTTTTCCCAAATCACCATTACACATGACAGAGCCTTGCTTTCCCAGACATGGCTGAACACCTGCCTGCTCGTGGGAAGTGGTGAATGAATTTCTTGCTTTGCTCTGCTTGCATGCAGGGCTTTTGCTTTACCTTTTCAACTGTTTTTATCTCAACCCATGGGTTTTCTCACTTTTACCCTTTTGATTTTCCTTCTTATCTTGCCATGGGGGTAAGTGAGCGAGCAGCTGTGTGGGGCTTAGCTGCCAGGTGGCATTAAACCACAACGAGCTGTTAGGAGCTAACTGGGGTGAAGTCACAGTACTGATAAAGTTATTATCAAGTAGAAAAATATCTTTTTCAGAGATATTAAAGCCTGGCACAGAAGGTTTAACTACTATTTCAATCTATGCATATCCCGATAACATATGATGTTATGTCTATTTGCCATTTTTGTGAAAGCTACTTCTTACAGAACAGCTTTGTTCATATAAAGGTTGCTCTGGCAGAAATATTCAGAGGAACTGAATCCTTTGAAGCATCAAGGGTAAAACAGGTTCATTTCGGCAAGGTGAATTTGCTTCTCTGGCTTCAGAGTGTGCTAGATCAGATTATCACAGAGGATGCTACCACTGTCATTGCAATCCACTTCCAAACAAATTCACACTGCTCATGTAAAAATAAGTCTTAAACTGAGCAAATTCAGGATAGTTTTTCATCAGTGATAGAATATTTTATAAATGAAAGAAGGTCCCGAAGTTTGCCTATGTGGAAAACTTTGCATTAAATAGCTGCTCTGTGTATTTAGCATGCCCTTCCTTTCCTGATTAGGGATAGTCAATCTGTCTGCTTAATTACTAGCTCAGTAAATGAAGTTTTACTTTTTTTAAGTGTGCACTTAGCAAAAACCTAAAGCCTTGCAGATTTCTGGTCTACATGGTGTGGAAGCCAGGTCAGGAAGACTGATACTTTCAAGTGTATGTCTTCCTTCTGGAGAAAAAAGAAGTCCTAGTAGAACCTCTACAAATACTTTACAACAGTCAACATCATTCTGTGATTTCATATTACTTTGCATATATATATATATGGATGTGTAGCCTTTTGAAAACATTATTTCATTTTTAAGGTCATGTTTAAAAAAAAAAAATGCTGCAACTGCAATCCAAAAGGCCGTGACACCTTGACTTTAAGAGCATGCTGCCAATTTGAGACACTCAACCTCCATCTCTTCAATTCACACTCTATTCATCCAGGCAAATTGTTTAGGCTGCCTCTGCATTAGCTGGAATAGGGACAGCCGTTCAGAAAATGCAGGTTTTAAATTCCACAAGACTTCACACCTCAGCCCTTATCACTGCTCCCTGCAACAACCTACCAGGACATCACCAGTTTAGTACATAGCTAATCTGTGCTGCATGTTCATCCAAGAGGCCTTGTTAAGAAAGAAGTTAAAAGTTAAGAAATGAAACATTTATGAATTACTTAGCTGCATACTGAAACTGCCTGGTGACATTTTCATAAACTTCTCTGTGAGAAGAGAGTTTAACTGGGAGCCTAAGGCTCTGGAGACTTAAAGGACCTTGATTAAGTAGAAGTCAAACACTGCCTGGACAGGAAATTGCTCAAGGAAGTCTTAGTAACACCTTCCTTTCAAAGAAACTTTTTTTTGTTTTTGCAAGACCAGATATAGCAGAATAAACTGCAATAACCTTTTACTGTCTGAGAAAATTTGTGAAATAACATCTGGAGACAATACCCTGTAACACGGTATATGTTCTTCTGTAGGTAAGAAATGATGGTGGGATATTGTTGTGGTTTAAGCCCAGCCGTAACTCAGAACCACGCAGTCTCTCTCTCACTCCCCCACCCCGCCCCTTCCTCCACCCTGTTCCCGAAGAGATGGGGAGGAGAATCGAAAGAATGTAACTCCCATGGGTTGAGATAAGAACAGTCTGGTAACTAAGGTATAACACAAACCACTGCTGCTACCACCAATAATAATAATGATAAGGGAAATAACAAGGGGAGAGAATACAACTGCTCACCACCCGTTGACCGATACTCAGACTGACCCAAACAGTGATCTAACCCTTCCGGGTAACTGCCCCTAGTTTATATAGTGGGCATGAGGTGCTGTGGTATGGAATACCCCTTTGGCTAGTTTGGGTCAGGTGTCCCATCCCTGCTTCCTCCAGGCTTCCCCTCCTCCCTGGCAGAGCCTGAGACTCAGAAAGTCCTTGGTCAGACTAAACATTACAGAGCAACAACTAAAAACATCGGTGTTATCAGCGTTGATCCCAGGCTGAAAGTCAAAACCACAGCACTGCACCAGCTACTGAGAAGGAGAAAAATGACTGCTACTGCTGAAGCCAGGACAGACATCACATATGCTAATAGCATAATTTAAAAATACAAATATCCACTACATAGAGATATGCTACAGTTGAAAAGTGAAGGATTCCACTTCCATCCCTAGAAAGCTTTTATTATTCAACAGAGCTGGCAGAAGCACAGCTCATGCTGTGTCAGTGTCTGATATTAGTATTGATGGCAGTCTTGCTGTCCTCTCCACTTTATCAGGAACATTTTAGGACTCTCATTTATAATAAATCAATTAGTTCCTTACGCACAAGTATGCTGAGAACTTCAAATGCTACCGTCATTTTGTTGTGTTAGGTTTTTAGTTAAATACATCTTAAGATAAAGTGCTCCAAAATGCTCAAGTTCCTTGAAATTTTGGGGTTTGTACTTTGGAAATCATCACTTTTGGTTCCACTGAATAATTAGAATTTGTCTAGCATGATTTAGCAGTGTCTTAGAAGAGTTGAAGAAATGTGTAAGCACTTATTTAAAAAGCAGCTTCACAGTTCCTCTCTCTACTGTGTTAGGCCCTTGTCAATGACAGCTGTTTTACAGAATTTCACAGGTTTCCTTGCAAGATCGAAAAGAGCTATAATTACATTTTCTTTTCAGTTTTCACAGGTTGAAGAGAGCATTATGCTCCGAAGCACAAGGTCTTCCCTTTCCCCATGTATAGTTCTCTCACTCTATAATACTATAATACTGCATTTCTTATAATATACACCACTAACCAAGTGGCCTGATGCTGAAGGATCCCATGGGTCCCTGTTTCTCAGCAAAGCTTATAAACCCCAACAACTACTGTTTGAATGAAGTTGTATTGGGTTTGTGTGGCAAGATTTTGGTAGCAGGAGGGCTACAGAGATGGGTTCTGTGAGAAGCTGCTAGAAACTTCCTTCATGTCCAGTGGAGCCAATGCAACCGGCTCCAAGACAGACCTGCTGCTCATTGAGGCTGAGCCCATCAGTAATGGTGACAGCACCTCTGGGATGACATAGTTAAGAGAGAAAAATTTACAGGAACAATTGCAGCTGGAGGGAGAAGTGAGAATATGTGAGAGAAACAGCCCTACAGACCCCAAGGTGAGTGCAGAAGGAGGGGAGGAGGTGCTCCAGGTGCCAGAGCAGATTCTCCTGCAGCCTATGATGCAAACCATGGTGAGGGAGGCAGTGCCCCTGCAGCCAGTTGAGATCCACAGTGGAGCAGATATCCACCTGCAGCCAATGAGGTTCATGGTGGAGCAGATATCCACCTGCAGCCCATAGAGATCTCCCTGCCAGAGCAAGTGGAAGCCCAAAGGAGACTGTGACCCCATAGGAAGCCTGAACTGGAGCAGGTTCCTGACAGGACCTGCGGCCCCATGGAAAGAGAAGCCCATGCTGGAGCAGATTTGCTGTAGGACTTGTGACTTCATAGGGGACCCACGCTACATCAGTCTGTTTCAGAAGGACTGCACCCATGGAAGGGACCCACAGTGGAGCAGTCTGCTCCTGAAGAGGTGCACCCCATGGAAGGGATCCACACTGGAACAGTTCATGAAGAAATGCAGCCCATGGGAAGAACTCACATTAGAGAAGTCCATGCAAGACTCTCCTCATGGGAGGGACCCTATGCTGGAGCAGGGGAAGAGTCCTCCCCTGAGGAGGAAGGAGCAGCAAAGACAATGTGTGATGAAATGACTGCAACCCACATTCCCCATCCCCCTGTGCTGTTGATGTGGAGGAGGTAGAGAAAATGCGGAGCAAAGTTAAGACCTGGAAGAAAGGAGGGGTGAGGGAAGGTGTCTGAATATTTGGGTTTTATTTCTCATTATCCTACTCTGATTTCATAGGTAATAAACTAGTTTCCCCAAGTCAAGTCTGTTTTACTGATGACAGTAACTGGTTAGCAATCTCTCCTTGTCCTTATCTTGACCCATGAACCTCTATCATATTTCCTCTCCCCTGTCCAGTTGAGGAGGGGATAGATAGAGCGGCTTTGGTGGACCCCCAGCATCTAGACAGAGTCAACCCACCAGAGAAGTTTACAACAGCTCTCTGCAACAAGCTCCATGGGACTTTTATTAATATAAATGCTGCAGAATGGAGGAAACTAGAGTTTAGCAGTCTTTGTAGCTAAAACTAGGAATGGAAAAAAAATTCTTACATGGCCTCAGTAATTTCCTTTATATTTGTGGTTCTTATCATTATAGTAGCATGTTAATATGCATTCAAACATTAGCAACATAAATAGCAATGAATGAAGTTTCTTTACAGTTGTGGCCAGCTCTAAAAAGAAAATGATTACCCAACTCAATTTTGCTTTTATGTTTGCCATTACAAGACAGCTATTTCTTTCTACAGACTATAAATTCTGCCATTTGTCATCTAAACCATTCAGAGGAAATAAAATTGTAGTGGAGTTCTTAGTTTCACAAAATTAACTATTTTACTTCTCACCAATTTTTCAGTACAGGGAAAGCACTTCCGCACTCCCACCCCCAAGTATTCAGATTAGGCAGCATTTTATTTTAGGTTTATCACTGCAGGTTTCTATAAATTTGCAGAACTAGTATGGCTATTTTCTAGAGTTTTTTTCAATGGATATAAATGTCAAATCATCAAAATGCTCTTGACTTTGAAATGGTACCATAAATTTATTTCATCTGCACTCTTAATCTGTTGAAAAGAATAATCCAGTCATCTTTCTCCCAATTACTAATGACTGCTATTGCAGTTTCCATTTTGTTAGTGGGACTAAAGTGTAAATTTAATCCCATGGCAGTCAGGGGGAGAGCTTTATAGCTATATTTTTCATTTTACTTTCTTAGTTATCTCACAGACAAAATATTCGCCTATAGAGATCTAAGATAACTGCTGTGAGTTTATAGGTTACACTGAAACTTGAAAATTTCTTAGAGCGAGTACAAGAGGAAAAGGCAAAGAAATCTATTAGAGGTAATATGAAGGCAACAAATCCTTCAATGATTTACAAGAAACAGAAAACGTTCTTGGCAAACTGCTTATGGGGGACTGACTGCCCTTTCAGACTGAATTGACCACACGGCACCCAGCACCCTGGGACCAAAACCAGCAAATGTCTCCATGGGAGACTCACTTGGACTGAGCATCAGCACGGACTGTAAGTCTGTGACTGTTTTCTTTGCTTTGAGTCATTCTTAGGACAAGGATCTTCCCTCTTGCAGTTCAGTGTCCTCAGCCTGGCATTATGACTGCGATTATTGTGCTGGCTTTCTGAGAGTAATAAATATTTCCCTTTTCCTGTCTAGGTACCTTTCGACTTTCGATAGAAGAAGTTGGAGTAGAGAAGGCTCAGAGGGGACCTTATCACTCTACAACTACCTGAAAGGAGGTTGTAGTAGGGTGGGAGTTGGTCTTTTCTCCTAAGTAACAAGTGATAGAACAAGAGATAATGGCCTCAAACTACACCAGGGGAGGTTTAGACTGGATATTAGGAAACATTTATTCACCAAGAGGGTGAACAGGCATTGGAACAGGCTGCAAAGCGAAGTGGATAAATCACCGCTCCTAGAAGTGCTCAAAAACCACACAGACGAGGCCCTCAGTGACAAGGTTTAGTGGTGGTCTTGGCAGTCTTGGGGCAATGGTTGGACTTGATCTTAGAGATCTTTTCCAACCTAGCTGATTCTATGATTCTATAAATTGTTAAGCTCTGTTTTAATTTTAAAGCCATTTGATCTGCTACTTTATTACTTCTTTTCAGTTGCACTTGAAAGTTTCTGTCAGTGGCAATTTTGAAGGCTTTAACAAACACGTTCAACTCAAACACTTACATTTTAAGATCTGTAAGTTTGTCTTAATTGGTACATTTTCTTACCTGGTCTGTTTAAGCTGCTAATTATACTTGTCACCCTACTCTTGATAAGATTCTCTCTTTCTGAAAATCTGCACATTACCCACAAGAAGTGATTGCTTTCCTTAGCTCTTCGAAATATCATTTGAACAAGCACTTCTCTAAATTCTCATTCTTTCTGGGATCTCCAGTTATCAAGAGTGTATTGGACAACATATTGGACGACAGCACATCGACATTTGATTTAACTAATTGCCAGCTGGGTCTCTATAAAAGAAAATCTAGAAACTACCGATTGCTGAGTAATGTCTATATTGCACATGAAAACATTTTCACATAATAAATTATAATATCCAGTAAAGGTATGGATGAATTATCTCCTTTTAAAAATCCATTACACCACATACTCAAGACTTCAGTTATTTTAAAGAAGATAGTACTCATGGTATTAACCAGTCAAGAAAACTCCTTAGTAACTTCTGAAGCTTTCAGACAATTTATGAGGAAACACTGCTGCACCAAAAGCTAAAAGCTAGTTCTCATTGTCATACTTTCAAATCTGCTACTTCTGCAGTGGTGCTTCCAGTTAATGAACATTGAATTCAAATAACTATATTGTATGTGAGAAAACAATTATAAGTGATAAGTGAAATCTTAGCTTGCAACTCTACTCAACCAATGAAATGAACAGAGTAGGAGAAAGCAGATCCAACTCTGTTTCTTGATTTCATGAAGACTTAAATGTACGCAACCAGATTTTTATGACATACAGCAATGAAGCAGCTAACGTAGTTTAACTTAGAAAATCTTTTCATTTGAATCCTTTATAAGTAACAGAATGAAAGTAATATACTGTCACATTACTTATTCAACAAGCACGCATATTTCATGCTCAAATCCATTGAAACAATTAGGTTACTGGATCCACACAGTTTAAGAAAGTTTAGTGCTTAAACAATAAACCACAGTCTCATTAATTCTACCTGCAACTTATATTCATTGCCATTTTCCAAACGATAATCAACCTGGTCCTGCAAACCAGACTTTTTGCAGGTATTTGTTCTTATAACTGTTTAAAAGATCTGTTCCATTATTCCACCCCTTATTGCTGAATCTGTTGGAGAGGAAAACTAAAAGGAATAAAATGAGTCACTTGAAACAGTCTCTTCCTGCTGATATGTTATAATGAATGGCATCCCCTTTTGAAACAGGTTTCAGAAATAAAATGAGAAGTAGCTGCTTCTCAACCAGAAAAAAAAACAAACAGTAGCACTTCCTTGAGATTTAAAGTATCCCTCGTGAGAACTGGATAGAACTGAAGAAAGACACTTTGGTTCACTGATTGACTGGTTTTCCTCACAAGGGAGAAAAGGAGGGCCAGAAAATTATAGAAAACCTACATATCCCCATTCTCCCATAAACCACGGAGGACAGCTGCATGGTATTTATATTTGGAGGTATGATGACTGGACACCAAAATTGTACATCTGTTGATATAACAGATGGACAATTCAGCCTTCCAGTATCTGAAGGGGGTTTATAAGGATGCTGGGGAGGGACTCTTCATTAGGGACTGTAGTGATAGGACAAGGGGAAATGGGTTAAAACTTAAACAGGGGAAGTTTAGACTGGATATAAGGAGGAACTTCTTTACTGCTGGGTGGTGGGGCACTGGAATGGGTTGTCCAGGGAAGTTGTGAATGCACCATCCCTGGTGGTATTCAAGGCCAGGTTGGACAGTGTCTTGGGTGACATGGTTTAGTGTGAGGTGTCCCTGCTCATGACAGGGGGATTGGAACTAGATGGTCTTAAGGCCCTTTCCAACCCTAACTATTCTATGATTCTAACTCAAACCAGTCCAAAGATCAGGACAACAGAGATTGGTGTCTTTGGCCAAGATCTAGTCCAGCCTCTCTAGAAGGTAATGGATGAAGCCTTGACGATAGTTGTGCCAGGGAGATCATGCTGGTTTCACTACATAGGCAGGGTTTGAGATTACTTTCTATTTTAGTAATAAGAACAACTTTGGTTTGGAGGAATACAAATATTTGTTCAAAGTTTTACCATGAATGGATGTCAGCTCTCTTCATTGTTTATCAAAGAGACAGAAATATGGTGACCCGATTTAACAGGTAGCAGTTGTTTTTTCTAGTGCCAGTATTTCACAAATAAACTTGAGAACAATCAAACGTATCTAGCTAGCTGAAAAAATCATAGCTAGAGAATCACTTTATCAGTACCGAAGTGGAAGGTGTGAGCAGTATGTCCTACTGTATATTTTTTATTAGTGATTTTGATGAGAGTAAAACAGATTGTAAATTCACAGACATCCTCAAACTGAGGAAAGTTCTGGAATTCAAAGCAAGCCTGACTAATTGGAGAGACAAATTAGCAAATAAAAAGAGATGGTGATGCATTTTCATAAAGGCAAGTGCAGCAGTTTACATGCAGACAAATAATCAGCTGTGCCATTCCAGGTGAGGGGTTGGAGGTGAAGGAGCAGGTAAACAGAGAAGTAGCTAGATAATACCATATCATAGAAGCTATTGAGAGAAAGGCAAAAAATATGCTGAGATGTATGAACAAGAGCGACGTGATATTGGCTAGGGGAGACAAGACACACAATAGCTGTTCTTAAGTATATAATTTTTCTACAATATGTGAGTAACCTGTTTGTGACAAAGAGAAGTATTAACAGTTTTAAGATGGAGAAAGAGAGACCTTCTATGAGTTTTTCTGAAGGTCTAACCTGCATCTTTCCCCACTGTGAAACCCTGGCACAATCTCTACAAGCTCCATAGGTGGTCTTCATGACTGGAGATTTCAGTTTTGGTGCAAATGAGGCAGGTATAACTTATCATGTCCTAGACCTGAGAGAAGAACTCAGTGACTCCTTAAAAATTTTCTTTAGCCTGGATTTTCGCAACCTGGGAGTAGGACAGTCTGTTACCCCAACCATGAAAATAAAGCCATCCAGCTTTATCTCATCTCCATGAGAACCTATTCGCAATTGTAATTATAGAACTCATCTCATGTGAGCCTTTCATAGCAAGTAAAAGGATTCAAGCAGCAGAAGAAAACTTTAAAGAACGTATTTTCAAAAAATCCTGCTATATAAGCAGATGAAATTTACAGTTCATGTCTTTAGCGAGCCTAACAGCAACCATCACTTATTTCCAGTCAATCATGTTTGCTGGGAGCTGCAGTATGGCATTTTGTGTACTTTTTCACCTAAGAAGTAGTCACTAAGTGCATATCACCTCACCTGATTTAACATACATGGATCAACCCTTCCATATGACTTCATCCAGTGACTCTTTTCAGATTATACGTAATGCTTACAAGGTTTGATCTCGTCAGCCATGTCTCTAGATAAGCATTATAGAAGCTGAACTTCTCACTGGATGGGCATGATAGTTGCTCTGAGATTTACAGCTTGAGCTTGAAGTTATTGAGCAATTTAGTGGTGTACTAATTGGCATAACATTCTTCTCACCTCCCCCCCCCCCCCCCCCCCACTCAAAAGCTGGTCAATCAGTTCTCTCCTGGTTGGCTGATGCCAACCTTAAGAAGTTTAACCATGACAAGTGCAAGGCCCTACACCTGGCCTGGAGCAATCCCAGACACAGCTACAGGTTGGGCAGAGAAGAGATTCAGAGTAGCCCTACGGAGAAGGACTTGGGGATGTTGGTCGATGAGGAAATGAACATCAGCCAGCTTCAGTGTGCACTCGTAGCCCAGAAAGCCAGCCGTATCCTGGGCTGCATCAAAAGGAGCATGACCAGCAGGTCAAAGGAGGTGATCCTGCCCCTCTACTGTGCTCTCGTGAGACCTCACTTGGAGTATTGTGTGCAGTTCTGGTGTCCTCAACATAAAAAGGACATGGAACTGTTGGAACAAGTCCAGAGGAGGGCCACGAGGATACTCAGGGGACTGGATCATCTCCCGTATGAAGGCAGGCTGAGAAAGTTGGGGCTGTTCAGCCTGGAGAAGAGAAAGCTGCGTGGGGACCTCATAGCAGCCTTCCAGTATCTGAAGGGGGCCTACAAGGATGCCAGAGAGGGACTCTTCATCAGGGACTGTAGTGATAGGACAAGGGGAAATGGGTATAAACTTAAACAGGGGATGTTCAGGTTAGATATAAGGAGAAAGTTCTTTCCTGTTAGGGTGGTGAGGCACTGGAATGGGCTGCCCAGGGAGGTTGTGAATGCTCCATCCCTGGCAGTGTTCAAGGCCAGGTTGGACAAAGCCTTGGGTGACATGGTTTAATGTGAGGTGTCCCTGCCCATGGCAGGGGGGTTGGAACTAGATGATCTTAAGGACCTTTCCATTCCTAACTATTCTATGATTCTATGATTCTCTTAGACCTCGTTCTAAAATAAGTAAAATTACAGGTAAGCTGTGTAGTTTATACACACATATCACACAAAATTCTTCATTGCAGCAAAGCCTTTCCACTACTTAGCCAGTATAACCCACAATTAATTATATGTTGATTCTCCATGGATTACAGCGTATTCCATTCCTTCTGAGCAAGGAGAAGCTCCTGTTTTATTGTGATGCACTTGAAACATGAAGTTAAACTACAGTTTATCCATACTCCTGTTTTCCTGGTAATTTGCATGCTGTTTCCAAACTGCCGGGTGTGAGTGGTCCTGCCTATTGGGCTCCTGACAGTGCTGATGCTGCAGTCATTGTCACTCCATTTCAGATGCTGAAATAAGTTTTCATCTCATTATTTGTTCCATCTACAGGGTGAAGGTCAAAGAAGTCTCCTATGCTCTTTCTGCCTGAAGTGGCTACTCTCTTAATAGATATGGCAGAATCATTATACACTGCAAGAAACCCAGACACACTCACACAGAGAAAAATAAAGCAAACAAATAAGATAGATAGAAAAAAAAAAAACATCCTGCCCAGAAATATCCTCACTTTCCAACTGTGAACAAAGTCCAGAAAAGTGCTTCTATAGTTATGTTTCGGTTAGGTATGAACTCCCTTTGATATTCAAAACCACCTAAAAAATTCAACTCAGTATTTCTCACAAAGAGATTTAATAGAAAACAAACCAGTAAAATTAATGCACATTTATGAAAGATAACAATGTAATTAGGAAGTCCATTGCTTTCATCGTACACTAACAAATGTGGACAGTTTGTTTGTGACAGATCAGACATAAGCACGGAGAGCAAACCAACCATACTCGCTAGGACCCCACACAGCATCCATAGCCTTGCTTAACTGACAACTACAATACAAAGTTCATTCAGACACAGCTGAAACTCTAAGGTTATACACGTTTTAAGTATGTGACTGTACTGCAAACATACTTCACGCATATTAAGCATCTAAAACTGTGAATTCAGCCTCAAGTTTTGGGGCTGTCAAAAGTAGCAAGGGAAAAGTATCATAATGATTCTCATGGCATCAAACCAAGGAAATAAATAAATAAAAAAAAAATTTAATGATTTTTCAACAGTAGCCATGTGTAATTCTGAAAATTCAAGTCACTGACCCAAGCACAAAAATTTCCATAACAATTACAAGCACCTTGAGCCTAACAGTCTTCCCATCACCTTTTCGTTGGCTGTATCAGCAGATCAGATCTATAGTTTTTCACATTTTGAGTCTCACCAATTAAAATTGTGCTTTCAGATGTTTTCTGAGCTTTCTTCACCGATTTTAACCCTTTCCACCTAGAATCAGCTGCTGTATCTCCCTGTGCTTGATCTCTTCTAGAAAGTGCTTAAGATAGGACCCACCTCCTCTAATTCAAAGCAATAAGCCTGCCCTCCACATGGGTTTTAAAAAATGAAAAGTGAAAGCACTTTAATTTTTATGTAATTGCACTGCTCAAGTCTGCAGAATCAGCATACAGATTTTACAGTCTCTGGAATATAATGAAAATTAGGGATGAAGGAGGCTGCTATGGGACAGCAGGGAAGGCATCACCTCTTCAAAGAAGGAGAAAACATATTGAGAAAATTCAGTGGTTCCACAGAACCACATAATGAAAAAAGTGTTCTTGTTGAAATATAGCTAGATGGGCTCTATTCAAGACTCACCAGGTTATTATAAAGTAAAAAGAAGAAGCGGTAGGCAAGGTACTTTACATGTATGAAATCTAGATATAAGCCATAGATCATGGAGAAGATGTAGGAAACAAAAATGTGCAGGATTCCTGTTGGGAGCACTTGAAAAATTTATGCAGGGTGACACCTGAATGATTCAGGTTTCAGCTTCATGTCAGACATGTAGCAGTGTCAGGTGGCAAGCCTGGCATGCAATTCATGCTGTGGTTTTTTAGTCATCTTTCAGAGCCAAGAATGCTGGCAGAGGTCTGCTCCCTTCCCTGTGTGGGTTTTAACTGATCAACAGCGTTTGACAGCAATGTCCGCATATCATAGCGGTCATCTCCATGCCTTCCTGGAAAAACCTCTTTAGGGTACTGTTCCCCATATCTCTCCTTCCCAGAAGGGTACTAGCATAATATAAAATTTCTATGAATTAGTATGTGAGTTATGACCAGCAAGCTATATTTGTTAATCTCTGTTCTGCTGTGTTGGTTTACCACTGTTTCCCCCACAGGAGCCTAACAGTACCACCTGACATTTGGGTTTGACATGGGAAGACCTGGACTACAGTAATAAAAAGGTGAATAATAAACCTCTGTGCTTCCTGATGAGTATAATTCTGCCTATTTGTAAGGTGGTTTTGGGCACATCAGTCACTAGGAATCACTATGACAATCAGACATGGAATCAACTGAACAGACACCCTGTTTCAGGAAACAGAAAAGAGCTGAACCAGGCATTTTGCCTTACTGTACTGGAATTTAGTATTTACGTTTAGCTAAATCCTGCCTTAGGCTTTGAAGTGTTTTCATGATCTAGCCCTATGAACTTGTAAGAAGTAATCTGGAATCACAAACGCTATACGTCATAATCGTGACATGTATGCTCATATGTGCCATATGCATACTATTTCCTTATGCTAATCCATTCTCTTGCATGATAGAAGTATTACAGATGTATCAACCATTTAGGGCAGTAAAAAATCAGAATCCAATCCAGGCAATACACAGAACTGTCATTGAGGGTCATGCAAACAGAGTTTTTATGAAAACATTCACTGTGTGATATACCTAGTAAATCACAGATGCAAGAAAACCTGGAGTCACTTTTTCTAAAATATGTATTATCTTCCTCTTAGAGATAGTACTAAACTTCACTTTTAACTCTGGAAGTTCCTGACCTCTGGCAAGTGTCAGATTCCAAATTTAAAACAGCATCTAAATTTTGCAGCTGGTCTCTCCATTCATAATGAGCCAAGTCCAAACTGAATACATCCAAATTAGAAGGAAGTATCAAACTCTGGACTTACATCTGAGCTGTGTGGCAGAGGCCTCTTTCTAATGCTTATCATGTACACACAGCCATAATGTCCAATTATCTATAAAAATCATACTGATCTCTTTTCACAGTAAACCCAGGTAATCCTGCACCAAACACTTATTAGTGATATTCAGCATAAGTTGTCACATATATTAGTAATGTTGATATAAATTAATCAGTCTAAGCTATGATTCATTTGAGGTCAGAGATAAGATCTGTCCACAGGCAAGAGCTACTGGAAGTGAATAAAATTAAAAAACACCATTCCTCTATGAGTTAGTCATCTGTTTTGCCAATTCTGGTGGTTTTTTTATAAAAATGAAAAAAACAACCAAACAACCAAACAAAAAAACTGCATAAAATTAATGTTTAGAGAGAAAATCAAAGTTCAGTTGTTCTTCCCATTTCTATTTTCAGCTTTCTTCTCTTAATGTCAACTCCATCTTTTTTCCACAGAAACTTAATGCCTTTCGAATTGTCTATTTAACCACCTCCAGGTTTATCCTCTTGTTTGGCTGTACTCCGCCCTTTATTTGTCAGCTTCAGTGTTCACCAGAGCATTGTCCCTCCTCCACCTCCAGAGCTTTTCCATCCTTTACAGTATACTGTATTTTATAAGGTCACTCTTCTGTTATCATGAGGTTGCTTTGTTTCCATGCAGCATGACCCATTTCTACTTAGGAGGCAGTATCTTTGGAAGACTATGCATTGCACCTTCTATCTCTCCTTTTCTATCCCTAGTTTTACAAAATATTCTGCCTCTTGTTTACACAAGCCTCCTCCCCATTCTACTGGCATCTTCATGCTTATAACAAGACTCTTTTTTCCTGATTTTGTATTTGGTGTAGAGAAGGACTGAAGATTAAAATAAGTTGCTCTGACACTAGCAGCAATTTGTTTAGTATACTGCTGTTGCTACACAGTGATTTACTGATTATTTAAGAATCATTACTCATTTCTGTATGAAAAACAAAACAAAACCAGGAAGTGCACCCAAGTTCCATTCACTCACTTATATGCATGCTATAAGTGAATGCTAATACTTACAGCATTCTTCTCCTTTATGCATATACAGAGATTCCAAACAAATACTCTTTACTCCTCCTCTGATTATGTATCAGCACCTGCAGAGTAGTACATAGATACTTAAACTCCCATGTAAAACTTCGCGGCTGGAACACACTTGACATTTCTTTCTGGATACTATATCAGTCTACTCCTGATACCACGTTTTCCAGGTTCTATAAAGAAAATCAACCAAATATTATCTGAAATAAGCAATCTTCCTTTAATTTTCACTACCTGCTTTATCATCCTCAGATTTAGTTTCACTGTATTTCCATTTTAGCAGAAAGCAGCATTTCAATCAATAGCTAATTAGACAGTCTGAAACAGGTACTACTTTATTCTGAAGATAATCGCACCAGACCCTTGACTAGACAGATATTTTTGCAAACATGAAAATCTGTGCACCTGGAGAATGTAACCCAGGTTTCACTATATTTTAACCTGAGCATCCCTTAACTGGGACATGATATGATGATTTTAATCAGATATATTCAGTAAAGCCCAGGAATGTTTTGTAATGTTCTGCCTCTGTGTAAATAGATATGTGATGTTGCCTTCCAATGGCAAACCACAAGGAACCTAATGAAGCTACCCAAAAAAAAAAAAAACCAAAAGATCTATCTGTGCTTTGTCATCTGTGCTATCTTAATGTTTGTCAAGATGTATATCTACATATATATATATGCACACACATATGTATTTTCTTTTACTACTTCATTGTAAGAAATAGAAGTAGTTCATAAAATGAGTCATTCCCAGAACTTGGTCATAAATTCTTACCTTCATTCTGAATTCTTATCTTCATTTCTGAAGAAAATGAAAACATATATGGAAGTGCTTAATACGGTTTGTTATCTTACTGTATACAGAAGGTAAGATGTACTCAGTTGTAGGCCAGCATCTCTGTAACTTTTGGTCACCAGCACCCCCATAAACTCTAGCTCATGATCTGAGAACATTAGAGACTCAAATTCTTTAGCAAAACTTTTTGATAACTGCAACCTCATGCCCCACTGTCAGCTAGCTTCTTTTACAGATTCGTAGAACTGAGTTCCCATTGCCAGACTTACAGCCAGACTTTAGAAAATACTGAAACATGTTGAACTCTTTATGAGATATACTCATTAACTCACATTTTTAAATTATTACTTGGTGCAGAAATATTCAAAGCTTCCCATTTACTAACAGGGAGCTACTTCATTCTAATTTCATGTGTCTGGTTAACCATAGGAGCCATAAGCATAAGATTGTTGCCAGTTTCCTGACAAAGATCAGAGAGTGTATGGCATACAGTAATAACATTCCAGAGAAGAGTTATTCTAAACAAAAATAACTGTTCATCCTGACCTTCTTATATGATTGTTTTTCAAAACTGTGTGTCCTTGAATAATTACATCGTACCTAACTTGGAAATCTTTTCCTACCAAAGATTTGTTTTCTGATATGCCTCATCCCTGGTAAAACCCGACTATTACAGAACCATTACAGCTTAACTATGGTTAAAAAAAGTAAATAATCAAAAGACCACAGCAATTAGAGGGCCTCTGCCTTTGCTTTCTAAAACTCAAATGAAGAGCTTTATACTTTGCTTTTGTGCCTTTTAAAGCTAAACAAATGCATTGACTTGAATTCACATGCGAATAATGACATTTTCATGTGCTTCGTTCAGTGACTATAACTAAACAACCAAAACAGAAAAGCATAAGAATTATTTTAAAAGTTAAATAACATTTAGTTATCTCCTACACATTGATGGGAATGGTTTTAAGGGTTTACCTAATGATGTACGGTGAGCAGTGTTAGCATGTTTCTAGAAGCAAAGTAAAGCACTGTCAATATAACCATCCACTTAACAGTGGAAAGCCAGAAAGCCCTTCTTTTCACTAAAACATATTAATCATCAGACAGTGATTTCAGATGATGCAACAATCAGTCTAGAATTAAGTTTGCATATAATACAAACCAGAGTACAAAACTGCAAGGATGCACCTCAGCCATGTCTCAGCCAAGGCTTCAATAGTTGTCCTCTTTCAGATTTGGATTCCAGCCTCTAGAAACAAATTCCAGCCTAAGACAAAGCAATCTATACCCCAAGCTAATTGCTCACATATAAGATAAGACAGACAATGGGAAGCAAAAGCTCCCTCTCTCCCCTCTCTACAACAGCTTGCCCTGTTCTTGCAATACAGCATAATCTTTAAACCAGGTGATAGCTGAATATCTGGTAACTCTTTCTATGTCACACCATTTTTTCATCCTTACAAAAACAAATCTTGAAAATACCCAGTAGTTTGCTCTGATCCACCACTGTTGGAACTACTAATTTATTTGTTCCTTAATAGGATGCCACATATTATAACTTGATTAAACACCCAATGACAAGTACTCTTGGTAGTAGTGTAACAATTCCTCTGACAAATAAAAAGATCCATGAAAATTGCCTGGTTTTATTAATATGAGTAACAAAAGTGAGAACACAAGCGTATTTTGAGATCACATTATGTAGCACAATTTGGGGTTGAATCTGATTTCATCTAATGTAAGGTGATCAGTGCAGTATACTTAATGCAAGGAAAAAAATCTGCTTTCCTGATCTCATTGGGAATTATATATGACTATATAAATTATATCAGTAGTGAGCACATTCAACCATCAATTTCCACTTTCTCATGAAGCTTTACTTTGTGAGAAAAGGGAAGAATATGTTTTCACCAAGTTGAAGCTAACACAAAACTTTGCATTCAGTCTTTGTGTACATCCTCTGAGTTTTCCTTCGTGAATGTCTGGGTTTGACACAATACTTCGTTAGAAATGGAAAATTACAAATACATGACAAAACACCAGATGGACATGATTATGAGTTATGTCTCACAAACTGCATTGTGTTAAAAAAAGTCAGTCAGTAGATTATTAAAAATATAATTTTATGTGCTAAAAATGTATCCTTAAAAAAAAATTTGTTGAAGCCAAATAATTATTAGTATTTTTAAATATAATTATCTCTAATTTACTAGAATGATGCATCTTCAGGATCATTTATTCCATTTGATATAACTCTCTGCTTTCTGGCCAAAAAACCCCACATCAAATTGGTTGGAATAGCCACATGCAAAAGTTTTGCATTATTGATTTGTCATAAAAACATTCAATACAAAGCTTCAATAATTGACTAGGGCTGTCTGACCCATCAAAATGCAGATCACTAACTTCATGAAAGCACACTTTTGTAGATATAAAACTGTAGACTATAAAAGTCTTGTAGAATATACATCTTATGGATGACATTTAGCTTTGCAAAAAAGGAACATGTGCCATTTCAGATATATTTAATCACATATTTGAGACTGCAGGACTGAAATACTGTACGGGCTTGACAACCATGGAACTAAACTTGAGGGACTGGGATGTTTAAGATATAATCATGATTTTTAATCATCTCCTCTCAGCAACCCTTTTTCTCTAATTCCTAACAACTTCACACAAAATGTTTTGGCTGAGTTGATGCTACCTGTTGATCAGGTAGTACGGTGCTATGCACACACAAGTAGAACTCCTCCCATAATAACTACAGTATGCTGCAGTAAGTGACTATATTGCCTAATGCCAAACTATAACAAGGTTAATCAAATAAGGACCAGAATGGATATTAAAATAGCTGCTTTTTGAAAGGATCTGGGAGAAGATAGTATGTCACAAGTGGAAAATCACCATATCACTGCACAAAAACATTAATCTTGCAGAAATTTTAGATATTTTTTGTTGGAAATATAGTCTGTACGGCAAGTGAAAGAACTTTTCAGTCTTCTCAACTTTGGTAAAATCTTCATTAAAGTGCTGTGATTCATGTGGGATGCTGCAACCTATAAGACATATGCACAAATTAGAGGTAATCCAAAGATGGACAATAAAAACCATTCTATGAAGAATATATTACCTCTGAGAGAAGACTAAAAGAACTGTTACTGGTTAGTCTAAGGACAAAACAGCTGCGTGTGGGCTGTACAACATTTCTTAAATACAAAAAGAAAATGCTATAAAGATAAATTGAATAGTCTTGTAAACTGCATCATGGAAGATGTGAATAAGAGGAGCTGAGTACTGAACTACTAAGAGGAGTGTCAAAACTCTATTGTCGAGATTCATAGGAAAAGTTAGACTATAATCTGTGGAAAGATATATCACTGGCAGTTGAACAAGCAGGGAAAAACACTTGAAGGTCTCTTTGATTAAATAGGGAAAACAATGCTAGAGGATTGACCCTTGCCTCCATGAGATTACCCTCTATAGCACTTCCATCTGCTAGCACTGAATTGAGCAAATTTTTTGCAGCTGAAGACTAAATATGCTAACCATGTTCTGCCTTAGCTAAAATATGTTTCAGCTACATCTATCAAAGATACCATAATGACAACTAAGATTGAATTACAAGAGATTATGTAGTTTGATTATGACAAGACAAACATCTGGCTAAAAGCTGTCCCTTTCAAAGAAGGATTGATAAAAATTCTATTAAAATAGAACTTGAATAGATGAGTCAGATTTTTACATTAATAGTAGATACTGAAGTATAGAACAAAACAGACATAGGCTTATCCAAAGCCTGCAGCCCTCATAATATGACTTCCTCTTTTATTATTAGGGCTGACAAATCATTGATAACATGTGCCCCTGAAGTCCCAAAAGACTCCTGTCAATTCAAGATTAGAGTTCCTCCAAAGAATTAGCACTAAACTGAATTTAATGTATTCAAAAAGCTGCATGGAGAATCAACGTTTTAGAATACTTCTGTTATGGGGAACTTTATTACACCACAGCAAGAGGCTATAGCTTTGGGTTGGGTCTCCAAACCCCGTCAATCTGTTTACATGCTTTGGTGTTTGTGGAAAAGGAGAAGTGACACAGGCAAGTGAGGTAGTAAAGGGAGACATCTCCTTTCTTTGCCCCTCCATAAAAGAAAGACATAGACCTTGATCATAATACTGATCTGATCCCTGAGAACATATAACAGATGTCAGAAAGTCAGTCTCTCTTCCTTCCTGAAAACCAAGCCAAGGCCAGCTCTAGTTATTAACATTCCTGACGGGCAGAGTCAGAGAGAAGATGCTGGCATATCCCTTTCTTATTAGCTAACCCTTGCTTATTTACTGCTGAAGGGAAACATCCTTACGTGACTGAAAAAGTGACAGTCTTTACAGCTACAAGAAAGCCCATCTTCCTGCCTGATGACTAGGGAAGTGATATGACCTTAAAGAATCCCAAGGCGGCAATTACAGCAGCATTGTGTATTCATACGGTAAGACTGAGAAAATTATACAGACACCAAGTTTCCCTCAACTGAGCAGGACAATCTTAAAGTTTCCTTGGGCACTAACCATCTCTGAAGCAGCAAGCTAATATTTCTTCTGAAGTAGTTTTTGTACAAGCATGAGGGACTAGTTTCAATAGACTACATGTCATAAACAGTTATCATATAAAGAAAACAAAGCATGAACTTTTTCCTGCCTGCCTGCCGACTCAGTAACATCTAATCAGCGATAGCTAATCATCAGCAAAGAAGCTGTCAAGACCTGCACAACCATCGCATCTGACACAGCTGTAAGCCTGTGGCATCTTTCCAAACTCTAGATGTGCGGAGATGCAGCAGACTGGCATAATTTTGTAGCGACACACACACCTCTAGCCAAATGCCCAAAATACAACAAAAGGCACATCCATCATCACTCTGAATCTCTGCAGAGCAGATGGGAGGAAAAACAGCTGGCTGACACAGTCCCACTGCTCGTGAATAGGCAGAGATGACACATATCTCCTCCAGGACACAATTCTTCGAAAACTGGTAGAGGTTTCCTTCCAAGCTACACCACTGTTGTAAGTGCCCAAAGCTGCAAAATGCAGCTTTGCTATGGGGGCAAAATAAATAAGTATTGTTTTTCTTACTGATTCAAAACCTTGTGTGCATGTTAGATTTAAAACCATTCTTTTTTTAGTCAATGTCCATTATTCTCGCAATCACTAATTCCAAAAGAAACCAATTCAAACTCATTATTTGTCTTTTTTGCCCAAAAAATCTTCCACCCCAAACTGTTTCTTCCAGAAAACCCACAATGTTGAATCTATCATTACACTCATTTCCATAGCAACAAATGGAATGTCATAGAATGTTTTAATCCAAGGACAGAGTAGTAGAACAAAGCTAGATTCTGAAAGCAAGAATTCTTACTCAAAGACAAATATCAAAGATAATTGCAAAGGGAATATAGAAAATTACTTGCTTAGTTAATTTTCTTTTATATACATAAAGGTTTGCTCCTCTTCACAAAGGACATTCTCACCTTGAGATGCTGAAGGCTTAGAATAATGTTTATGTGTAGAAGTGATTTAATATGCTAATATTTATCTCATTTGCCTTGATTACATGACATGCACCTTTTTCTTATCAGCTGATAAGCTAGTTTATATTAAAATATGAGAAGATGCTATGCTTGATTATTCTCAGTGGCATCTGCTTATTTCAGTAGACTAGGGGGTAAAACAATTTATGAGAGCAGAAAACAGGCACATTTATAATGACTTCCAGCCTGATGGATTCACAGCCAGGCCAGGATGCAAAAGCCAGCTGAACTCTTACTAAGTATTATCTTCTTAAAGCTTGATTACTCCTTTAAGTTCTTGAAGTCCCAGATAGATGCTTCCAAAAGGATCATGTGGGACATAGTCAAAAGGACTGCAACCCTTTACCCCCATCTTCTCTGTGCAATACAGCACCTTAAGCAGCCTTTTGATCCAGACCCGTGTGGATGTGGAAATAGATAAACTGGAAAATAACAGGATTTTACATCACTGAAAATACCCAAAACTTTTGCAAAATTGCTATTAATAGCCAAGACAAGAATAAAATTAAAAATATAATATTATTTGTTAGTGTTACTTTTTTCATGGGGATATTTTATTGCACATTCTTTCAAGCATTTTGATTTAAACATAGAACTCTTCAGGCAATTTCTAAATTAAGGGAAAAGAAAAAAGGTTAAAAAACTGATGTGCAGAAAGTCTCATGGACTCCACAGTGACACTGGCAGGGTAAGAGCAGCTGATAAAATGGGGAAGCAGGTGTTACTCTGTGCATGAGTAATAGTATCTAAACTAAGAGCTGGTTCACACCTCAAATAATGCTATAGAGAATAACAGCCATCAACTGAGTTAATTTTTTCCCATGAAAATAATGTTTATATTTTCTAATGTACTATAGCACACTTGGATTTAGCAGTCAGTACACAAATCTACAATGTAACTAGGCAAAAACACATACATAGATTTCCTAACAATTCAAAATTAACCAAAGACTCAGGAGGCGTGGTTTAATCACAAGTTAAAGGATTCCGTCAAGCTATTAACTATCAGAACAAAAAATAAAGTCTAACTCACACTCAAAAACAGCACTAAGAAAGCATTAATGTTGTGACACAGACTGAGAAAAATAATAAAACAAATACACAAAAGCACATATTGTAGAGTATCTTTTTCTAGAGTTTACATAAGACAGGATACCTACTTAAATTCTTTCTTAATGCATCCTGCTAAATAATCAGGGGGCACATGGCAGGGTTGTCTCTCACTAGGTGCTTTTTTGATGGTATTTTGTACCTCAGCTCTCATGTCCTTCTAACTACATATTTTGTATTTCCAAATTCACTTTTCTATAAACATCATAGAGGAAAAAAAAGTAAAGATGAATTGAGTGAGTATTCAAGGTATGATCTGAACCTATCTTTGAAGTTTTGAGGGCATGAATGGGAGGTGGTGGAGGCTTCCTAAGGAAGCTCATTGGAAAGTTTATTTAACTGCAAAATAACTGACATTTCATTTCATAGAACTGTGTAAAAAGCTTTCTTAAGAAATCCTCCAGCAAGATAAAACTTGTCACAAAATATCTCACCACTCACTGAGCAATAAAAGCAGAAATGACAACCATATGAAACTGTATCATGTGGAATAGCTTGAACTCAGTTTAGAAACTATTTTTTTATTCTTTTCTAAAAGTGTTTCATCTCCCAAATAATATATTAATTTAAAATATTCTTTTTTGACACTATGCTAGTTTTGGCTGAGATAGTGTTAATTTTCTTCATAGTAGCTGGTATGGGGCTATGTTTTGGATTTGCAATGATAGCAGTGTTAATAACACAGGATGTTTTTGTTACTGCTGAGCAGTGCTTACACAGAGTCAAGTCTTTGTCTGCCTCTCACCCCCCCCAGCAAGCAGTCTGGGTGTGCACAAGTAGTTGTATCCCCTTCCTGGGAGGGGACACAGCCAGGAGAGCTGACCCTAATTGATCCAAAGGATATCCCATACCATATGACACCATGCTCAGAATGTAAATCTGGGGGAAGGAGTAGGAAAGGGGGAACATTTGGAGTGATGGCGTTTGTCTTCCTAAGTAACCCTTCTGCATGATGAAGCCCTGCTCTCCTGGAGACGGCTGAACGCCTGCCTGAGCATGGGAAGTGGTGAATGAATTCCTTGGTTTGCTTTGCTTGTGAGTGGGGCTTTTGCTCTACTTATTAAACTGCCTTTAGCTCAACCAACGGGTTTCCTCACTTTCCCCCCATCATCCCACTGGGGGGAAGTAAGTGAGCAATAGTGTGGGGCTTAACTGCCAGCTGGAGTTAAATTGTCACCTACTGTAGCTGTTGGAAAGTGGAATAATTTACAAATAATTTAAGGCACTTGTATGTCTGCATTATTACAAGCTGCACAAGTATTTTGAAACTTTTGTAATGGTAGTATAGAAAAATAACCGGCTTAAGCCTGTGATATCAATTGCCTATAATAGCAACCTAATTTTTCGGAATAATGTGTCTCTTTCATCATTTAAATGTCACTTGTATGTGACATTTTACACACTATTTTTTTGTTTGGCCAGGTGTTTTCTCCTGTGGTTAACATTGAATGGGTAAAAAGTTATTTTTAGGTTTTGAAACAGAATCAATATCCAGCAGAACAAGACCATGTCCACCTTTTCATCATTAAAAAAAAAAAAAAAAAAAAAGAACCCTTTCCGTCAAAGAAACTGAAAAGTGAACAGCAGGGGTGGGGTAAATGCTTTCTGAGTGTATTTGAATGTCCCACTGTGATTATGCCTTTTTCACTTTTTTTCTGACCTTAGGAAAAAAAAAAATCCAAAAAATACCTATTTTGAACAGAAATTCCAAATGGCCTTTTCTGCCCTTTTCAACTATCTATGGTTTGCACTGTGACCATATAAAGACACACATCTGACCCTCCAGAAGAAGAGGAACATGCACTAGCTTCTGCGTGTCACCTGCTAGACAGAAAGTAATTTGTGATGGCATTGTGCTAATCTTTTCAGGAAATATATTCAATATTTTATGCATCCAGATGTACAAAATAACCATAGCAATTTTATAGTTACTATTAATTGCTTTTTGTAGACTCCAGTGGGTAGCTCACCATATGATACTTAAATTCTCCACATAAAGTTCACAGGAAAGCCTATACTTCTGTAGAAGCACATTTCCGTACAAGTGCTATGTAGAAATGTTTTTATAACATTCTAAACATTAGAATGATTTTTATAACATTCTGAAATGCCTAAACCGAGTCACACAGTTATAAAGAAGATCACAGATATTAGAATAGTTTTAGTTTAAAAAATGGAATATATAGATTATTCATGTTCTTTCACTTAGATTTCGGTGATACTTTCAGGTCTTCTTTAGCTGCTTTTTTAACCATCCACAGCCTGTGAGGAAAATAAAACCAGTCCTCTATAATACGGTGAGTGAAAAATTAAGTCAGCTCTATGGTCCTTCTTGCATCCTAGATGTTACACCATTGTTTTGTAGATAGTTAATAACAAGGCATTTAAAGAATAATAAAATATTAGTTTTCATTCAGCTGCCACTGTTGTGAACAAGAAACCCACCTATCATAAAGCCATATCTGTATATGCTTCATGTCTGATTGTCTCTGGTATAACTAGACTGAAATCAATAGTTTTCTACTGCCATCACACTGGCATAGGAATCAAGTTTTTGCTCTCAATCTAGAAAGAGGTGAAGAAACCTAATGCACACATTAGAGTTTCTTTTTACAGGCTAAGAGCAAACATGTTAAGTTCTTGCCAACTGCTCTCAGGGGTAAGTTGTATCTAGTTTCTCAAGACTGGAACATGCAATACTTGACTGAGCACTTCCTTGCACAGCACATTGTGAAGAGTCTGACGCATACAGACCAGCATAATACCTGGGCTGGTGACCTCAGTCTCAGAACGGATTTTTTATCTTTCACAGAATCACAGAATCCCAAGGGTTGGAAGGGACCTAAAAAGATCATCTAGTCCAACCCCCCTGCAAGAGCAGGGTAACCTACAGTACATCACACAGGAACTTGTCCAGGCGGGCCTTGAATATCTCCAGTGTAGGAGACTCCACAACCCCCCTGGGCAACCTGTTCCAGTGCTCTGTCACTCTTACAGTAAAGAAGTTCTTCCTGATGTTAACGTGGAACTTCCTATGTTCCAGTTTACACCCATTGCCCCTTGTCCTATCACTGGATATCACTGAAAAAAGCCTAGCTCCATCATCCTGACACCTACCCTTCACATATTTGTAAACATTGATGAGGTCACCCCTCAGTCTCCTCTTTTGCAAGCTAAAGAGACCCAGCTCCCTCAGTCTCTCCTCATAAGGGAGATGTTCCACTCCCTTAATCATCTTTGTGGCTCTGCGCTGGACTCCTTCAAGCAATTCCCTGTCCTTCTTGAACAGAGGGGCCCAGAACTGGACGCAATATTCCAGATGCGGCCTCACCAAGGCTGAGTAGAGGGGGAGGAGAACCTCTCTTGACCTACTAACCACTCCCTTTCTAATGCACCCTAAGATGCCATTTGCCTTCTTGGCCACAAGAGCACATTGCTGGCTCATGGTCATCCTCCTATCCACCAGGACCCCCAGGTCCCTTTCCCCTTCACTACTTTCCAGCAGGTCAACCCCCAACCTGTACTGGTACATGGGGTTGTTCTTCCCCAGATGCAAGACTCTACACTTGCCCTTGTTAAATTTCATCAAGTTTCTCCCCGCCCAACTCTCCAGCCTGTCCAGGTCTCGCTGAATGGCAGCACAGTCCTCTGGTGTGTCAGCCACTCCTCCCAGTTTTGTGTCATCAGCAAACTTGCTGAGGGTGCACTCAGTTCCCTCATCCAGATCATTGATGAAAATATTAAACAGCACCGGTCCCAGCACCGACCCCTGGGGAACTCCACTAGTCACAGACCTCCAGCTAGATTCTGCGCCATTGACCACAACTCTCTGCCTTCTTCCTTTCAACCAGTTCTCGATCCACCTCACTACTTGATCGTCAAGCCCACACTTCCTTAGCTTATCTATGAGGATGCTGTGGGAGACAGTATCAAATGCCTTACTGAAATCAAGAAAAACTACATCTACCGCTCTACCATCATCCCTCCACCTAGTCACTTCCTCATAGAAGGCTATAAGGTTGGTCATACATGACTTCCCCCTCATAAAACCATGTTGGCTGTTCTTAATGACCCCCTCATCCTTGATATGCCTAGTGATGGAGTCAAGAATAAGTTGTTCCATCATCTTTCCAGGGATGGAGGTAAGGCTGACCGGTCTATAATTACCCGGGTCCTCCTTCTTGCCCTTCTTATAGATTGGTGTAACCTTTGCCATCCGCCAATCCTCAGGCACCTCGCCCATTTCCCACGACTTACCAAAGATGATGGAAAGTGGCCTAGCAATGACCTCCGCCAGCTCCCTCAGCACCCGTGGGTGCATTTCATCCGGACCCATCGATTTACAGATGTCCAGTTTGCATAGCTGATCCCTAACCCAATCCTCATCTACCAAAGCAAACTCCTCCTTTGTCCTGACTCCTTCTGGGGCTATAGAAATCCGGGGCCCTCGGGGAGAGTCTGCAGGAGTAAAGACAGAGGCAAAGAAGGCATTCAGCACCTCTGCCTTCTTTATATCCTCTGTCTCCAGGGTACCCACTTCGTTCAGCAGTGGGCCTATATTGCCTCTTGTGTTAGTTTTATTTGCTATGTATTTGAAGAAGCCCTTTCTATTGTCTTTAACCCGACTAGCAAGATTGAGTTCCAAGGAGGCCTTAGCTGTCCTAATTGCCTCCCTACATCCTCTAACAACTGTCCTATATTCCTCCCAAGCGGCCAGCCCCTCCTTCCATAATCCATAGATTCTCCTTTTCCACTTGAGTTTGCCCAGCAGCTCCTTGTTTAACCACGCCGGTCTCCTAGATCCCTTACTTGACTTCCTACTCATTGGGACGCTCCGATCCTGAGCTTGGAAGAAGCGGTCCTTGAATGCTAACCAACTATCTTGAGCCCCTTTACCGCCTAGTACACTTTCCCATGAGACTTCCCTTAGCAGTTGACTGAAGAGGCCAAAGTTGGCCCTTCAGAAATCCAGAACTGTGGCTTTGCTAGGTATTCTGTTCCTCCCACACAGGATCCTAAACTCCACCATCTCATGGTCACTGCAGCCAAGGCTGCCATTGACCGTCACCACTTCGACCAAACCCTCCTTGTTGGCGAGTACTAAATCTAGCAGCGCTGCTCCCCTAGTTGGTACGTCCACCATTTGCATTAAGAAATTATCATCAATGCACTCGAGGAACCTCCTATTTCCTTCATATAATTCCCTTAGTCACTATGGGGGGGGGGAGGAGGGGGTGAAGCTTCAATATGAGCTTTGCTTAATATTAAAATGCTCAGGGCTTGCTATATGACTACACAAAATAGATGGGGACCATTGTCCTCAGTTTGATCTCTAAAAATAAATGGTAGACTATCATGGCTCTGTAACCTTTTAATGCTTACTAGCCACTTCCCTGTTTTTTTTTTTTGAAAGCAAGATATGGCAGTTTGGGCTTGAAAGGACATACTAGAATGATGTTTTTCTCCATCAGGAACAAGAACTTACAGCACAAATACAGGCATGGCTTCAAAGGGAACTTGATCAGACCAACAGACAGAGAAGTTTGAACACTGATCCAACTTGCTTTTTAATCACTGCATTATGGACCACTTCAGATTCTTTTATTAAAGACTTTCTCAGCTTACACCACTTAACTGGTGAACAATATCTTTGTCCAGTCTCTGCCCAGCTGTTGCCATCTTTGCTCTGCTTTTCACAGTTTAGCAGCTTCTGACTCCATCCTGCCACTGCTGCGCCAGAACACTGTGGAGTATTTACAGTGCCACAGAATCTGAAGATTTTCTCATCAGCCTCTTTGCATCCTTTTCTCTTACTCTGTAGTGGTGCCCCGATTGAGACAGAGATTCTGGCCACTCTACACTGTTCTACTTATAGTAACTTAAGGATATTTGCTATACCATGTATGCATAAAACCAAAAGAAAGAGGAGTCTGGGAAACAGAGATGAAGCTACTGCTTAAGAATACAGCTGGGGAAACAGTTGTTAGGAAATACTCATCAAGAAATTCAAAAGCAAACCTAAGTAATTTTTGGGAAGCAGGTCCAAAATGGACTCCCCAAAAAGGAAACCAAAGAAAATTAAGGCAATGCCAGTTTTTTGTTTGGGCTTTTTTTACTTTGCAATGATCCTACTACTAAGTTATATCATGCTTTTGTTTTAAAGGTTGCCTTGGATCATGAAATTCACAAGTAGTCATAAACCCCCAAAAGAAATCCAGTAAGACATACAAGCGAGACATTGAAATCTTAACTTCATCTAAGATTAAGAATTGTAAGAGTTTTAAGCACATAATATTTTGTACTGGAAGGATTGCACCCGAAGTATTCTGAGAAAGGGCTATAAGAGAAGCTGTAATCAGAAAGGTGATATTCCTCATTTTAACTTTGCTTGGAAGTAATGGAAATAGGATAACAACTCAGGCAGTTTGGGGTATAATTATAAAGCTCACTGGTTTTGGTGGACTTTTGGATGAGGTCCAGGCAAAACTAGCAAGCAATCAAACTTTATCAAGGACATCAGGAAACACAGTTAAAACCCACAAGACTCCCTGTAATCCCAGTGAGTCAGTAGCAGTAACATTTTCACAAATTTAGGTTGAAGCTGAAAGGGGATCATTGCTATGTTTAAATCACTGGACCTAGAAACACTTCCAAGATACTAAATACAGGTCTGTGCCCTTGAACATCCTGACTCCATTACAGAGTGGTTTTGCATACAGCAGCCATCATGCTCTGATTTTTACTGAAAAGAAACTCCAGCCCACAGATCCGTATTTCTAGCCAAGGCCTTGATCTGGAACAATCCACTGGGGAAGGTACATAAACAAGTCAGCCAGAGGCAATGTATCTGTCAGCCCAAACTCCTCTTTCCAAATAGGACTGAGCATAATCATTCGAACAGATCAATATTGAACTATTGTGTATTACTGTGATTTCATCACCACACTTGATTTTATTTCAAGTGACTTCATGAGAAAACATTTTTCAGGATTGCATGGAAAGTTCCTGAAGGAATGGAAAACCTGAGACAGTTCATTCACCTGAAGACAACGGTTTGAAAAACTCACTTTCACAGAAAGTTTTAATTTCTATGGGGAATCAGGACTTCCTATCCTTATAATCAGCTTATTAACATTGAATAAATACAAGCACTGGAGACACATTGAATTTACAGAGGTAAATGTGTGTTTTCTGAAATGCACTCACGCATGTTTCAGCTCAAGGACTCTTTCAGTACCAACAAAATGAGCTGCTAGCTGGGCGCCTCTGCTGTGTGACACAGACCTGGCTGGAACTCTGCCAGCAGAAAAACACTAAACATGTTCCAGATGAACTGAATTCCCACTAGATAAAAACGTAAGTTACAAAATAGTCATATTTACATCTACACTGCATCTTCGACTGCTGCAATGGGAAGAAAGAAGGTTGAGCTGGTGAGGAAGTTGGAAGGTGAACAGTAACATTATGTGTAACTAAATGCCTTTTATATTCTTTCACTGTATTTTATGATAGTTTCATGATTAGCAAAACTTTTACAAAGAGTCAATAAAAAAGAAAGATCTCAGTCAAATGAGGTTAAAGATTTCTAGAGCTGCACCAAGAGGGTTATGGCCTTTAATGATTTTGAAGTAACAGGCACTGTTCTGGCCTAGTCAGGGGTCAGTTCATGTCCTGTTCACCTCTCTCTTCATCAGATACTGACCATTTTTGTAACTCTGTGCACCTGTTGTCCAGACTACGACTTATTTCCAGGGGTGGGTTTGATTTCAACTAAAATCCCATCTGAAACCAGGACACTCAAGAAGACATTTGAGGAGGAAAAGATTTTGTCGTTACTTATATCATTTAAAATGATGTCAGAGTCTATTTGTGTTCAAAGTTCACTGAAGCCAGTTTTCTGCTGCTCCTTGGACATACGTAGGAACCCCTCCCATGGACCCTACTGACCTTCACCTGTCCACAGGGACTGTTCTGTGTAACCCTACAGCTCTAGTACTTAAAACATACTTAAACTACACTTGGCTTTAATATTCCTCAGCCCATTTGTAACCCACAAACTGCTGTCTGCAAAAATAAAGGCATTACCCCTACCTCCAGGGCAATGGAGCCACATAAACATGCTCCCCTTGCATAGGTACCTAGGAAGACTGGCAAAAATCATGCTCTTGCCACTGCGACTAGTTTCCTGCCCAGGCTCTGGTTTTGCAGTTTCTGGGAAATCGAAAGCCTTGCCTCATCAATAAAGCTGTGTCAACACTCAGGACTTGCTGTAAGACTTGGTATTCCTATGCAAACAAAGTAATTCCATGGTCAGAGCAGGGGCTGCGATATACTGTAGATTAGCTGTAAGTACATTAGATAGTCTTCAACTTCCCCACAGATATGTATCTGTGCAATATCAATATAAACATTGAAGTAGCAATATAAACATTATCTCTTAATAACCTCAGTGTGAGAATCAGACCTACCCTCATGCGCTACATAGCAAGTTACCTTAATAACGCCAGTACCTACAACACATTTGCACTGTTTTTCTCTGAAGCTGCAATGACTAAATGAATTTATTATTTCTCACTTTCATTTATTCTGTAAGGTATTTCTTTCCACAACATATTTTTTCACCTTAACTGTCCAGAGCACTGTCAGCTAAAAGGGCGATGTTTCATCAAGTAGGTAGGAAGGAAAAGAAATGGATTTTGAATCAACATTGAAACATGAAAATGAGCAAGTTGAAGTTCTATGAAAAGATGGTGTAAATCTCACAGCATTCCTCAAAATGTACCATGTTTGGTATCTTTTCTGTGTTTGAGAAAACAAAGATACCTCATTAAAATGTAATTGAACAGTGTTTATCCACTCATAAGAACATTGCTGCGCTCCTTGTACCTTGTCTGCCAAGCTCATTCTTTTAAAGTGAGTCTGAATGAACTGGTTAAGCACATACTGAAGGACAAATTTACAAGAATAGTTAAAAAAGCAAGCATCCCGGCCAGTGGGGAATGTAAATATCTCCAAATGCTGAAGCCAGCAAAGCTGCTGAAATATGAGATAACATTCAACAGAACACCCCTACATAAGGATCTCATTCTGAATGTGATTTTTATTATTGCTTGCTTTTCACAAAACAGATGGGCACAAGGCCCGTCAAGGGCATGACGTGTCACAAAGAGAAAGTAGGTCTTGGCTCAAATGCTAGACTGGATTTTGAAAGCAGAGGAAAATCTAAAATTATTCAAAGCGGGCTACAGGTGGTAGCAGGGACTATGGAATATGAAACAAAAGGTTAATTTTAAAATTCATTCTTGTGCATGAAGAATGAAAAAATAAAAGCACCACAGACGCAGCTTCTGCATTAGATTCTCTGTCAAAAGCAAGCAAGCAGACTTGAAATTCTTGACTATGGCTTAAATGCATGCAGGATCTGCACTCCAAAGGATAACATCACCTTTTTGAACACACTGCTATAGACCCAGGCAAATCATGTCATGGCTGTGTTGGGTCCAACACTCTGCCAGGACAATTAGGGATAATTTGGAAAAAAACCCAAAACATCTATGGCTTATTTGAGAGACTATTACCTACCTGATAGGTAAAAGTCCTGTATGTATGTTTTGTTCCTGCTACTTACCTTAAAGTTACCTTTCAACCTCTTAGCCAAGGATGCACTGGACATCCTGGTAGCACCCTAGAGTCATGAGATGTTCTTAGACCCTTCACTTCTGAATTAAAAGGTAATAGGCTTACATTTTTCTATATATGCATGAAAAAATGTTGGAGTAGCCCACTGTATCTGAATTCCTTTGCAGATAGAGTTACTGGGAAACATAGAATCATAGAATTATAGAATAGTTAGGGTTGGAAAGGACCTTAAGATCATCTAGTTCCAACCTCCCTGCCATGGACAGGGACACCTCACACTAAACCATGTCACCCAAGGCTTTGTCCAACCTGTTGAACACTGCCAGGAATGAAGCACTCACAACTTCCCCAGGCAACCTATTCCAGCGCCTCACCACCCCCACTGGAAAGAATTTCTTCCTTATATACAATCTAAACTTCCCCTGTTTAAGTTTTAACCTGTTACCCCTTGTCCTACCACTACAGTCCCTAATGAAGAGTCCCTACCCAGCATCCCTACAGGCCCCCTTCAGATACCGGAAGGCTGCTATGAGGTCTCCACACAGCCTTCTCTTCTCCAGGCTGAACAGCCCCAACTTTCTCTGCCTGTCTTCATACGGGAGGTGCTCCAGTCCCCTGATCATCCTCGTGGCCCTCCTCTGGACTTGTTCCAACAGTTCCATGTCCTTTTTATGTTGAGGACACCAGAACTGCACACAATACTCCAGGTGAGGTCTCACAAGAGCAGAGTAGAGGGGCAGGATCACAGAATCCCAAGGGTTGGAAGGGACCTCAAAAGATCATCTAGTCCAACCCCCCTGCAAGAGCAGGGTAACCTACAGTACATCACACAGGAACTTGTCCAGGTGGGCCCTGAATATCTCCAGTGTAGGAGACTCCACAACCCCCCTGGGCAACCTGTTCCAGTGCTCTGTCACTCTTACAGTAAAGAAGTTCTTCCTGATGTTAACGTGGAACTTCCTATGCTCCAGTTTACACCCATTGCCCCTTGTCCTACCACTGGATATCACTGAAAAAAGCCTAGCTCCATCATCCTGACACCCACCCTTTACATATTTGTAAACATTGATGAGGTCACCCCTCACCTCCTTCGACCTGCTGGTCATGCTTCTTTTCACAGAATCACAGAATCACAGAATCCCAAGGGTTGGAAGGGACCTAAAAAGATCATCTAGTCCAACCCCCCTGCAAGAGCAGGGTAACCTACAGTACATCACACAGGAACTTGTCCAGGCGGGCCTTGAATATCTCCAGTGTAGGAGACTCCACAACCCCCCTGGGCAGCCTGTTCCAGTGCTCTGTCACTCTTACAGTAAAGAAGTTCTTCCTGATGTTAACGTGGAACTTCCTATGCTCCAGTTTACACCCATTGCCCCTTGTCCTATCACTGGATATCACTGAAAAAAGCCTAGCTCCATCATCCTGACACCTACCCTTCACATATTTGTAAACATTGATGAGGTCACCCCTCAGTCTCCTCTTCTCCAAGCTAAAGAGACCCAGCTCCCTCAGCCTCTCCTCATAAGGGAGATGTTCCACTCCCTTAATCATCTTTGTGGCTCTGCGCTGGACTCCTTCAAGCAATTCCCTGTCCTTCTTGAACAGAGGGGCCCAGAACTGGACGCAATATTCCAGATGCGGCCTCACCAAGGCTGAGTAGAGGGGGAGGAGAACCTCTCTTGACCTACTAACCACTCCCTTTCTAATGCACCCTAAGATGCCATTTGCCTTCTTGGCCACAAGAGCACATTGCTGGCTCATGGTCATCCTCCTATCCACCAGGACCCCCAGGTCCCTTTCCCCTTCACTACTTTCCAGCAGGTCAACCCCCAACCTGTACTGGTACATGGGGTTGTTCTTCCCCAGATGCAAGACTCTACACTTGCCCTTGTTAAATTTCATCAAGTTTCTCCCCGCCCAACTCTCCAGCCTGTCCAGGTCTCGCTGAATGGCAGCACAGTCCTCTGGTGTGTCAGCCACTCCTCCCAGTTTTGTGTCATCAGCAAACTTGCTGAGGGTGCACTCAGTTCCCTCATCCAGGTCATTGATGAAAATATTAAACAGCACCGGTCCCAGCACCGACCCCTGAGGAACTCCACTAGTCACAGACCTCCAGCTAGATTCTGCGCCATTGACCACAACTCTCTGCCTTCTTCCTTTCAACCAGTTCTCGATCCACCTCACTACTTGATCGTCAAGCCCACACTTCCTCAGCTTATCTATGAGGATGCTGTGGGAGACAGTATCAAATGCCTTACTGAAATCAAGAAAAACCACATCTACCGCTCTACCATCATCCCTCCACCTAGTCACTTCCTCATAGAAGGCTATAAGGTTGGTCATACATGACTTCCCCCTCATAAAACCATGTTGGCTGTTCTTAATGACCCCCTCATCCTTGATATGCCTAGTGATGGAGTCAAGAATAAGTTGTTCCATCATCTTTCCAGGGATGGAGGTAAGGCTGACCGGTCTATAATTACCCGGGTCCTCCTTCTTGCCCTTCTTATAGATTGGTGTGACCTTTGCCATCCGCCAATCCTCAGGCACCTCGCCCATTTCCCACGACTTACCAAAGATGATGGAAAGTGGCCTAGCAATGACCTCCGCCAGCTCCCTCAGCACCCGTGGGTGCATTCCATCCGGACCCATCGATTTACAGATGTCCAGTTTGCATAGCTGATCCCTAACCCAATCCTCATCTACCAAAGCAAACTCCTCCTTTGTCCTGACTCCTTCTGGGGCTATAGAAATCCGGGGCCCTCGGGGAGAGTCTGCAGGAGTAAAGACAGAGGCAAAGAAGGCATTCAGCACCTCTGCCTTCTGCAGCCCAGGATACGCTTGGCTTTCTGGGCTGCGAGCGCACACTGAATCTGGCTCATGTTCATTTTCTCATCGACCAACACTCCCAAGTCTTTCTGCACAGGGCTGCTCTGAATCTCTTCTCTGCCCAACCTGTAGCTGTGCCTGGGATTGTTCCACACCGGCTGTAGGACCTTGCACTTGGCATGGTTAAACTTCATAAGGTTGGCATCAGCCCACCTCACAAGCGTGTCAAGGTCCCTCTGGATGGCATTCATCAAACTTCCTGCCCTATCACATCACTGGCAAAGCAAAAATGAGGTTCTTTTTTTGCCTATTTTCTTTTAGACTCTAAGCACAAATGTACAGTATGGCACCTTATTATCTGACACACTAACCACTACACAAAATTTATTCATTTTACTCTTATGTTTTCCCAGCCTTAATCTATGCTCCTTTCTTTGCATCCTATACCATATTCAGGATAGCTACTATCTCCTTTTTTATATGTTAGCAAAGCAGTTTGCACAAGAAAGCCTTATTTATTATTTTGCTCTGCAGTTCTAGGATAATATAAAAGAAAATAACAAAAATAATAATAGTCATGAAAATAACAATAGAATACCGTCATTAAAAATGAAGACGTGAATGAAAATGAAAGCATCCACCCTTGACTACATAAATACAAAATTAATGGGCAAATACATTCATAAATTAAAGCATTGAGTTCTGATTGCTGTTATTTCTGGAGCTGTGTTATTTGTTGCTTGCTATGTTGTACAGAATTATATTGTAGTCTTGTGCAAATTCCCTGACAACTGTGTAAAAATGTTCCTTTAATTTGCAAGTTTCATGAGTTTGAGCATAAGTAACTGTTTGTACCACAACTGCTGTATTTGTTAAATAACACAGATTTTTTCTTCTTTTAAAAATTCTGATAATTTGAATAGAAATACAAGAAAATGTGATATAATTACGAGTTCAGTAAATAGTGAAGGGGAAAAAAAGAACAGTTTGTCAATCCATCCTTGACTGAAACAGTTTGACAAAAGATTAGGAATAAGAATTAAAAGAAATCAGCAATTCAGAGCCTAAAAGAGCTGTATTCAACAGGGTAAATTTTCAGACCCACAGTTTTATTGGGTCTGCCAGATCTCCGACAGCTTCACCAGCTGAAACTCTGCTTTGTGAATGAGATCCAAACCCATGCTTTCTACTCTCGAGCTAACAATTTTTATAAACTTAAATTCCAACCTGTTACATATGAAAGGCTCCTACTTCACATGGATAGAAATGGAAATTGCAAAGCCATCAAGCACAATATCCTTGACCAATGTGATGCTTTAGAAACACCTGTGCTAAACACCTGACCTACTGTGAAAATGCACAATATTCAGCAGCTTTCAACTTTTTTCATTTGTTACCCACGGTGAAGAAGGGAGGAGGTGAAGTGGCTTCATGCTAGACTGTAGAACAAAACCAAACAACAAAAAAAGCCACACTGCGACAATATATTTTAACTTCTAGAACATTCTTTGATAATCTGCCAGAAAGGCACCCTGGGGCTTCTTCACCTGTTGATCAACGTACCCTGTTTTCACATTGATATTTAATCACTTCCTAATGGGACTGGAAGCTCTCTATATAACACCAGTTAAGTATGCTGCGAAGAACTATGATAGTTTCTATTAATTTCACAAAGAAAACTAAGATTAACATTAAGGTTTGCTTGTTTACAAAATCTGAACCACCCCACCCTATAAGGAGATCCAAAGAGAGAAAGAGAGCATAGGAGTGAAAACACAAAAGATGAGTCATTAACATGCAGGACACAACAATGATACTGAACATATGAAGTTAAATCAGTAAACTATAAAGTGTTACTAGGAGAAATAATTTGGCTTTAAACTGCACTGGATAATGTTATCAATTTGGAGGAAATAAGTTGCTTTAGGAAGAGAAAAAGAGACCAAAGTTAACTGTTGGCACAGTAGGCTATGAAGTGACCTGCAGAGTCTCAGCAAGAACATGCTGGAATAAATGAACAATGAATCATGAAAAGTATAAAGCCCCCCTCTCAGGAAAACCTGAAGAAGATCATCAGATAACTGTATTATCTGTAAGATTTAGGACAGAAAAGGAAACACGTTGAAGAAAAGTAAGATCAAACATATGGTTCAGATTCTCAGGAAATGCTTCGGTTCTGCATGGAAGCATATTTACATAAATATCCAAGTTGAAAACATCCACAAGTACCTATAATATGCCTTTTTGGAATCTATGCTAGAAAAAAATTGTACAGTTCATACTCCTGCCCAGGTGAAGTTATAGCTCCCTAATCAAGAACCAGAAATGATTCCATGTGACTAATGCAATTGGTCCTGGAAAGTGACCAGGAGTTTAGAAATACATGAGATTTCAGAAGAGGCCATTAGATATCACACAGATATGCCAGTCAGAAACAGAAGTGAAACATGACAAGTTTTGATAAAAAAGGTGGGTACCCACCACTAGCTATATTAGAGAGAATGTTTTGACACTTCCAGCAGAAATACTTTTGTGTTCATTGACATAAGTATACCCAGCTCTTTTTTTTTTCTATCAATTAGTAGGCAACCATGTATGAACTCTGACTGCAAAAGAGCTTAGTGCTGAATCCTTGACCCAGAGAAGTCACTCAAGCTGCTTATCCTGCCCAATTGTTCATTGCCCTGCACTGAGAAAAAGATTTCATCTGGATCACTAAAGAGGAAGAAATAAGATCAAAAGGGTGAAGCCAATTAAGAGGTGCTGTGGCTGATGTAGTACAGAATAGGTAAATACTTTCTTTATAAGTTTTAAGTCAGACAAAATACACCTAAGGAAGTTAGAAGGAACTACACTGCAAAATATGACCAAAAGCTAGCTGACTGAAGAAGTGTTTATGATAAGGCTAACAAAAGGAAAAATTTCACAGGTGGTGTGAAAGATAGGTAAGAAAACTTTAGTCAGGCTGTTAATAGAGAAGGAGTTAGCAAACTATAATGTACTGTAAACAACTGCTTTACTGCATTTTCCCAGATGCCTTCGGCAAACATTCTGTCCTCTAGCTGGAAAAAGTGCATTGGTATGTCAAGAAAAATGAGTTTTGTCTGCAAGATCTTTGACTTTATTGTCTAAACTGTCATAGAAACAGCACTAGTAGTTTGATCCAAAGGTCACCAAAGTCAGTGAGAAGAACACTACTTTTTTTCACAGGGCTTTGGATAAAACAAAAATATGCCTTTCGCATATGTTAGTACTGAATAAATAAAATTCAACAGAGAGTTATAAGAGAGAAGGGAAAATAAGGAATGATCATCCCTAAAATTAAAGTCACTGTGTACTTCTTCGCTATCATTACAACTGCTGTTTTTGGAACAGAAAGAAAGGCAAACTCCTTTCAGTACAACCTAGTTAAGTATAGCAAAGATTACATTCTCTCAGCAGTCCTATGTCTCTCCTTTATTAAAATAGTCCTGCTTTGAGCTACCTACTTCTGTGCTTCTCTTGGGATGGCCTAGAGCATATAATTGGACCCACTTCATATGGAGAAAAGAGCCTGTTAACCAGCAGTTGCCACAGAAAATGCTTGTTCAATTGTGAAAATGAAGACAGAAATTTTCCATCAGTCATTTAAAACTATAAACAAAACAGGCTGGGTTAGCTTTCAGCAGCTTTGCTGCGCATGTGTCATATGCTTTTTTCCTTTCTAAACCCAGTACTCTGGCTTTCAAAAAATAATTAATTGCCCTTAAATAATGGTGTAACAGTTAGTGAGAATCACAGAAGCCATCCCTGCCAGTTGGCAGAGCTTCCTTAGCAATATGTCACTGAAGTAATTGTATCTCCACACAGATTAGCACAATGCATCATCTAAATGAGAGCCCTTGATGATGTATTGATGAAGATGGGACTGTCCAAAAAAAAAAAAAAAAAGATAGATCCAAAATGCAGCCAGCTTTTATTTGACTATGCAAAGGGGAAAAGGACTTCCAAAGAGAGATTATATTAAACAAGGCATATAGCACACTGCTTTTCATGGCAATAGAGATGATTTGAGTAACCAGAGAAAAATTGTGATCCTGCTGAAAGACTGCTGACCTCTGCAAAAGTAAAACTGTTTCTTTCCTCACATCATACACAGATTCATGCAGTACTTTCACTTGGCCAAGTTGCACTATGCTAATAATAAATTTCAGGGCAAAATCTATGGTAGAGGCTACCCATCTTCCTCAGGACTTCCAAATGAGCACCGCAGTTCTGCTCACTATCAGCTATTTTTTATTTTAATCTTCCCTTCCTCCACCCCCCAGCTTCTCAGCCTTCATTAACCCACAGGGCTTCTTTACACCACAGATAAGAATAATTTGGGATTAATCGTGTTTATAGGATAGATAGCACATTGCTTAAAATAGGTAATCTCCTACTAAAAGCATTTCTTCCCTCAGCATTACACATATCACAGCTCTGCAGAGTCCAGGATCAACACTCAGAAGTTCAACCATGCCCCATTTGTGGAGCAGGGTCGCAGCTTGAACATTTGCTAACCACCTAGTTATCACAGGCTGAAAGGTAGGCGCATCTTTACTTACAAATCCCTGAAGCTAAGAAGCAGGTAGGCTTAAAATAACAGCTAACATGGCCCAGCTCTTAAATGTCAAGAGATTCACTTGCTGTATTCAGGGGGAAAACCCGAAAGCATGTAAACAATCTTGAAGCATAAAGGAGTGGTTTTATTTTTAGACACTATTTTTTTCTTAATTCTATATGTTGAGGACTCCATTTCATCATCAGTCTTAAGTTGCACTGGGGAGGTTTAGGCTGGATATTGGGAAAAATTTCCTCACTGAAAGGGGTATCAAGCATTGGAAGACACTGTCCAGCAAAATGGTCGAGTCACAATCCCCAGAGTTATTTAAAAGACACATAGATGTGGCAGTTAGGGACATGGTTTAATGGTAGACTTGGTAATGTTAGGTTTATGGTTATGGACTTTACAGAAAGGACCCTTGACAATTTAAGGGTCCTTTCCAACCTAAATGATTCTATAGTTCTATGCTGCAAAAGGGATTCAGACTTCACAGCCAGAGCTTTTCCTCATGCATACCAGAATGACACCAGCTGCTTTGCCTTCTGGCCTTTAGGTACATGAGGAAAACAAATGGAATTTAGGCAACAGAGTGATATTTTCGTGAAATAGCTTGTTCTTCCGGTGTTATGCAAAGCCGGTGCAAGACTGCAGGCATAAGCAGCCAGCAAGGGACAGCATAAAATAAAAGCAAATGCAGCTTTAGTATCTAAGCAGCAAAATTCAACATAGCAAAACCTGTGCATTAGCCTAACCATTTCACACAGGATTCAAATGATTTTTGAATAATTTGGGAAAGTAGGTATTCTAAAAAAGTACTGTAGATCCAGTTGGTTTGAAATAGTAATTTTCAAAGGAAAAAACCATGCACCATTGAAAGGGTCAAAATTTTACCTTCCATCTCGTTCTTCTATACATTCTTCTCACAGAGACACAGCAGATTTCAGAAAGGCAGGAGTTAAGCAAAAATTTTGGGGCTGATTTCATCCTTTTATTTGATGTAACTGCTTGGTGAAGTCTCACATTTCAAAATAAATCTAAACAAAATGAAGAGAACAAGAGGTCTGTGAGTCACTAACAGGAGTTAAATCAAACTCTTCCTCTCAGCTTCCTCTTCTTGTTAGTTTACTATTGTGTTAAATCTCCTGTGAATAATAGAAGGTAAAAAAAGAACACATTTGTACCACACAATTTGGAGGAACATCGAAATCTGGAATTAGGCTGACAAACATGGAAGCTGCTGCTCTGCTCAGCTATCAGGGGCCTGCAGCAAGGAACAACCGTCCTGTGCTTCGAGCAAACCAAGCACTGTATGAGCTCCCCAGGGAGAGTGCACTCACACACTCCTACACTCTGGTGGGTGTGCAGCAATCTGCCTTCTCATGTGCAAATACATACATGGACAAACTTCCTTCTAGGAATACACACACTCTTGTGTACGTGAGTGTCTTACAACAACCTAGATTTCACATTTAGAGTGATGAATATTAAAGCAGCTTTTTCCAAAAACTAGTTTGTATAAAACCAGTAATTTTTGCTTTGATGAAACCTATTTTAATCTTCAGCATTCCCTCTAATCAGCAGTGAGACACAGGAGCACAGATCAGTAGACAGACAGAAGCTCACTCACCAATACATAACAGATGAATGGACTGCTATAGGTGGCGATGGACACGTGGTTGAGATGGACACAGTGTCTGAGAAGCCCCTATGGAGCAAGGGGCTGCTTTTCAGGTTGGGATTTCTGGAATGTAGGGTGTCCAGAGAGGACAGGAGCTGGCTCTGTCCTGGCACCATGCTTCTCTACTACACAGAACAGCTCAGACATGGTATGAGTGCATGACTGAGGGGAACAGCACACGGATTTAGACCACTTCATGTGGAGATGGGTCAGGACTGCCAGAAAGCACAGAGCAGAGCCAAGTAGAGCCCATATAATTTCCCTGTGTGGGTTTGCGTCGGTTGATTTCAGCCAGCCACACTGTAGATTAGGCAATCACTCTGACTGGTATTTGCCACTTCCCAACAACCATTAGGTGAAGGAATGAACTTCACAAATACAGGAGGCACTTTTTTGCTGAACAATCTGCAAAGCATCTTTGGACAGACATTGAGAATTCTCGTGTGAGAAAGAACAAGGATAACACAAATTTGAACTCCAGCCCTTTCCTTCAATAAGGCTGTTTTTCTTACCAAATCCGCTACTCAATCCATTTCTGTCCACCTGCCAAAAAAAACCAAAGTACAAGACAAATCATAATATCTGAAGGGGGGCCTATAATGATGCTAGAGAAGGACTCTCCAGCGGGACTGTAGCTACAGGACAAGGGGTAGTAGGTTCAAACTAAAACACAGTAAGTTCAGGTTGGATAAAAGGAAGAAGTTCTTTACTGTGAGGGTGGTGAGGCACTGGAATGGGTTGCCCAGGGAAGTTGCGAATGCTCCATCCCTGGCAGTGTTCAAGGCCAGGTTGGACAGAGACTTGGGCAACATGGTCTAGGGTGAGGCATACCTGCCTATGGCAGGGGGTTTGGAACAAGATGATCGTAAGGTCCTTTCCAACCCTTATTATTCTATGAGTCTACGATTTACTATTCCCCAGTATTCTAATTCATGCCTTTATTTTGGTCCAGTAAGGAAATAATGAGACAAAGAAACATAGCCTCATTTGTAAAAACTTATTTGCCAAGAGGAGGGTTTTCTGTTTCTTTCAACAAGCTGGAGTTAGCAAAACAATACTAGAGAGATTAAATACAGTCAGGGGGTTTTTATGCATTGGTTCCTATTTATTGCATAATATATAACTATGTCCAAAAGAGAAACAGGAAGCCAACTACATAAAGCCTCTCACAATGATTTTAATTTGACTGGCAAAACATGTAAAGCTTGTCAACATGAGTCCCATAAAATCCAGTGCAACAGCACTACACAGGTGCCAGAATGAGAGAAATATGCCAAAACTGAAGAGGTGCTACAAAAAGGGAAAAGAAGAGTGTAGTGGCAGGACTGATTGGCTAGCCCTATTATTTACCTTATAAGATAAATTTAGAGGGTACTTTGACCACTTAAACATCTTGCAGAAAATAAATTTTGTTACAGATCCTCTCTCACATCATAATCCATAATTTTAAATAAATAAGAAAACATTCAGTAATACATATTAAAAATAGGCAATGATGTTCCTAGGTATTCACATCACTTCTACTTATGCACTGAACTGATTCATAGCCTGTAAGTTCTAAAGGTACAAGAGGTAAAGGAAAACAAAAGCTTTTCCACATCACTTTATCGTGGGTATGTTGAATTACTTAAACTGATCATCAGGGGAACAAAAATGTGATCTCTGTAATTTTGATATGAAATCAGTAAATGCTTGACAATAAAATAAAGGCATTTTAATAAGAAGATGAAAACTAGAAATCTATTGCAAGAAGTAAATATATCAGTGAAGATCTTAACTTACTTACAGCAACATCTTATGATTGATGTTTATATGCAACAAATCTTTTCTTTCAGCAATAAGGAATCTGAAAAATCAAAGGTGCTGAATTAGGAATCCCTTTCTAGTGAATCAGAGCAGTCCTAAATAACCTGATTGTATTTGAGAACCATAATATATACCCTACTATGTTGACATGAGTCTTTCTCTGACTGAGAAGTTTTGACTGGGATCCAGATGCCAGTGTTCTTTCTCAGACTGAAAGTCCAAGTCCTGAAGTCGTTTACTTCAGGAAAATTCTCATCAAAACCTAAAGCAAGTAAGTTCTTAGCTAAAATACTTAAAACAATCTTATCTTTTGCAACTGAGTAGTTGCTACTAATAAAAATACATAAAACAATACATTGAATGCAAACACTAAAAAATTATCAATATAAAATACTGATCTGTGAACCGTTTCAGGAACCCTAAATATCTGTAGCCTCTCAAACATAAGCACTTTGTAAAATCTGAATAGGGGAGTTATACTGTCATACATCTCCAGACTGGGAGGAGAAGACACAATAGCATGACTTGAAATAAATGCTGTTCAATGTAACTGATAATTTGCAGGTCATATCCTTTAGAGTCACACCTATGGAAATCTCCCACTATGTTACTTTCTTATTGCAGGCTCCAATGGCAGTTAATATGGCTGGTGTATGTGAACGCTGTTTCATCCCAGTGATTGAGCGGAAAAATATAACCCACATCACCGTAAGTCTCTGTCTTGTTTCAGCGGCTGGTAAAATACTAGTTATATTACATTTGGCAGGTTAAGGCTGGAGGCAGGTTAAACTCTACAAAAGTATCTGCATATTTTTTCAATTAACCAGGACTTAATAGGAGACCACAAAGGACCCAGACAACCCCCAAGGCATCCTAATGTCTTTGGATGTGCTGCTCTGTGCCCAGTAGTCCCAAAGTGACTTTGTTGGAGATGCATCAAATGGTTGCCTCCAGATTTGTGGATCCAACTCTGTTCACCTGCAAAATGCTCAGGTATTCCAATGCGAAATGTGATCAAGGCAAAGTGCCTTTGTGGGTGTCAGGCTTCAAATCCTGCAGCACAAACTTGAGTCAACTCCTACTTAAAATAAACAGAAATTTAATCACTAGTGTCAACTGGCCTTGTATCAGGGCTTTAGAAGGAGAGCTCAGTCTCACTCCTTTGTAATGACCTGCATTGAAACAGTTCTCAAAGGAATATTTAATTAGTTCAGACTGATATCAGCTGGATCCTTCGCCCTTTTTTTAGCACTAGATTTTATTGCCATTTTTCTTATCTTAATAAACAGAAGGAAAAAATCCTATAAAGTATTTGTTAGATTATGTTAAGCTAGTGAACTTGACTGAGATTACTTTGGGTAATGGCAGCCTGAGGATTTATTTATTTATTTAGTGCTAATTATATTTGTCAGGAAAATGTTCAGAGTGTCTTTTTACCTTCTAACAAGAAAAAATCAGAAAAGCCAAACAAATTTAATTTGTTGGGCAAGGACGTACAAGAGTAAATAGGCAAATCTGTTACTAATTTCAAGAGTGACTTTATTTTCCTCAAGAAAATGCACTGCAGTAGGTACTGTTTCGAGACTATCTTTTCCATCATATCCCATTGCCAAGACAACCACCTGGCATTACAGACAGCTGCAGGACACTGAACAGATCCCTACTCCAGGATTTCAAGGGACATAACCACTTGCGTAGGCTGTCCCAGTATTGCCACTGAGCTCAGAAGGAGCTCAGAAGAGATACTACTGTCATCATCATATAACCAGTGTTGCTTTGAAAGTTTTCACTATATCTGAAAGAAAGCACTAAAACTAAATTGATTAAAACTCATATCTAAGATGAATCAATTTTCATTCAAATTTCAAACCAACTGCACATTCAGCAAGTTGCTAAAATTAGGCTCAGCTCCAACTGAAATGGATCTTAGACGGCAGCAAGCTTCCTAGTGGCGCAGGTCAGAATGCTTGCGAGTATGCAGAGAAGCTGAAATATAAGTGTCTAAGAAACACCATTGCCCCATATGTTAGATCCTAACAGATTTTTTTCAGCTGCTAGAACAATGACTATTTGAAGATTAAGATTCATAATTCCATCTAAATTATGCCTTTCTGGATACTTCCATCACTTTCAAATTTACTAAATGAACTTCAACTTTTTTAACTTTTCCTTTCCTAGCTTTTGTAAGTGCCATTCATATTCTTATTGTTACATCTGTGTCACTGTTTTTATGGCTTAGTTTTCTTAATGCAAATTTCTTAATGCAAATTAAAACCATTTGAAAACCAGGGAAGAGTCATAAATCTTGGAAAGAACAACTACTGGAATGTGAGATACTAGCTTCTCAACAAAGAGCCAGTTAATAAATAAGTGTACTCCAGCATACTATGCAAATTTTGCTTTCCTGAATTTATATGCAAGAGTAAATTCCTGGCTTTAGCCTTACAACATCCTCTGAATAGTCATTGAAAAGTATTGTACAGAAACTATGACATCATGTAAAGGTGTTTAGCTCCATCTACAAATCCAAATAATGGATTAATAAACCATACAGGTACTGAATGAGAGAGCAGACTAGTTGACTGGCTAGATGATTGGTTTTACTCCTTCCATAAGAAAAAAAAAAAAAGCAGCAGAAAAAAATAAAAACAATATCTAATAATGAAGAATTGGTTCCCCACTAATAATGTGGATGAGCACCACTATGGGTTATGTCACTGTATTTCAAGCAGAATTTAAAAGTGGTTATAAAGAGTGGTTTTGTTTTCCTTTACGGCACATTACACAGGACATTTTGCATCTAAAGAAAATGAGAGAGTAAGGACTTGCTCAGAAATTGTCTATGTCATGCTATGCTTTGAAGCAAAATTCTCAAGATAAACTCGAATACCAAGAATGAATCAAAAGAGTTCTCTTCCTTTAGCTTAGTCTCTCACACACAGTTGTTATAGAAATCAAGCCTCTGGTATAGCAGTCTGCATGCTGACATACTTTCTTTGAAAAGCTGTGACAGAGAGAAACAGATGGGTTAGATGAAGGAAACAACAGTGAAGAAAATAAACCACTTCAGATGACTTCTGAATGGTAAAAAGTATTTCACAGAGGTGACTCAGTCATTATTAAATCTGAGAATGACTCCTTAAAAATAGAAAGGGAAATTGCTCCAGTTTCTCAAAAAGCATAAATACGGTAAAGATGGTATTTACCTGATCTGTTTCCTGCATGAAACTGCTTTTATCCACTTCCTTTAACCACACAAATAAAACTCAGCCTATTTCAACTATTTTTTACCTGATGCTAGTTTTAACTGTCAACATAGAAAATAAGAGTTGGATTCTTATATTCTGGTGACATTTTAACCCAGTAAGAACACTGTATTTTCCCATTAATTCTACTAATGAAAAAGTTAGCATTCTATTAAAACAGATAGTTTAGTTATCAAGACTTCGAGATATATTTTCCTTCAGTGATGCACTAGACAACGCAACAAATCCTCCAATTCCTGCATGTGCAGTTCACCTTTAGAATTTGGTGCATGTGGGTGTTGTATTGCCTGAATAATGACTGCAATACGGGGTAGAAATTGTGATCCAATACAAAGGAGTCAAGATGTACTATACCTATTTCTCTTCTAAATCAGGGACAGAAATATTGTGATTTAATAGATAAAATAAACCCTCAGAAGCATTTGGACGGGCTGAAACCAGTGAATCAAAGTTCTGGTAAGGTACGAAAGACAGCATAAACCAGGTTAAGAAATCTGACATGATAAAGAAGATCCAAGAAGAAAAGGTCATTTGGAAGATCTGAATGGCAAGCCGCCCTATGAACACTGGGAAGACACGTCAACTTGACAGACCACAAATGGAAAGAATCAAAAAATATTGTTAGAAAGATAAATAAACAGTTCTATAGCACAAAAGTAATTCTTGGCTTTATGTTCCTGAATCCTTCCAATTGGTAATTCTAAGCATCCCCTTTTAAAAGCATCTTGTACTGAATGAAAAATGAGAACATATAAGCAAATAACAGTATTGAATTAAACATTTTTAGACTCTGAACCTGTAGGTGCATGGGGATATATACATTATGTGTCTTACTGGTCATTTACAAGAGAGGAAAGATGGGGAGATAGTTTCTGGTTTGGGGAGTGACATAATAAACAATCCAAAACAAACCTTCCATAGCTTCAGTTATAATCCCTCCTTGATTAGCTAGTATCCTTTATTTAATAGAGGTACTTTTACTATTCATGCTCTTAACTGCAGATACTCTAATTTAGTGGCTACCGTTGTTTAGCAGCCTCACCTTTAGCATAAATTTCAGATTAAAGTAATTACATTTAATAGAAGATGCACACTTTTGAAAATGCCCTTGATTTAGAGCTTCAAGGAGAAGTACTTAAATATAATAGAAGCCATGGCCTGCAAATGAAGTCTAGAAAAAAGATTAGTTTATATACCCAGGCTAACACTATCTGTAAGTGGAATGTGCCAAAGAGACAGAATAGTTCCTGGAAAAGACTATACTTCATACTAAAAGATTCACTCAATACTGAATAGAAGGACCATCTTTCCATTGTACCTCACTAGCAATCTGCTTTCCTTTAGGAAAATAAACAGTCCTTGAAATTATCTTACCATAAAACCTTATGCTTCTATTTATTTTTTAAATCTTTAACAACGTATTTGCTGGATGGCTCTGAAGTAAGATACTATGAAGGAAGCAGCAGTGTTTCATGTCATGACTCTGACAGAGATTTCCTGTACAGCTAGATGGTGAGATTTGCTGCCTCGGTTATCTCTGTCTGTGAAGAAGAGATTTCTGTTAACACATCATCCTGTCCATTTGTATCAGTAAGACTGAAGCTGTTTCCGCCTATGGACTTGCAATGTATCCCCTAGGTTTAGGGTGAGACAACACCCTAGAAATCACTCCAAACAGCTCTCAATAATGGTCTCTCAATGGTCACCCTCATCAACAAAATCCCCCAAGGTCACCAGGGTGGCCCTTTGGTTTCTGAGTAAAACTGATACATTTTACTTTACTGAAAAAAAAGTGATAATCCAATTCCAAAGACCAAGTCAAAGGGGCAGTAGTATCCAAGTGATAATCAACTTCAAACAATTCTGCTAACAGGAACAGCTTATTTATGCAAATCTACAGAGTTCTCCCTATAACTTGAGAGTCTCTTCTGGAAATAACCTCCAGTCCAAAGCTGTGATTCTCCATGTGTTGCATGCCAAAACTAGTCATAGAGCTACCCAACTTTGACTCCAGTGAAGAGAGAAGCAGGTTTTCCTGCCACCTCCTAAGTCAACTGAAGGGCCAACAGACAAGACTACATTTCTTTGGTCAGAAGTGTAGATTCAGGCCTACTTTCCCAGTGTTGCTGATCAGGGCAACAGTTTTCCAGTCTCATTTCAATCCCTTCAGTGTTTCCCTAATGCATACAGATTATGACACATAATTATAATTTTAAAAAGAATAAGTAAATTACATGTAGGAATATGCAACTGCATCATAACTGAAGTATATTAAATTATAATGTAAGCATATTATGTTACACGCTGTTCTTATGATTACAGCAAACTATACATGCCAGACTTGGCAATGAACGTTTACTTTGTATGTCAGTGAAAACTGTGCTATATTCAGCTGTTTGATAGAAACTGAAATTTTCCCTGTCCTCTTCTTACAAAAGAAAAATTAAACCACCCAGACTGAATTGCTACACACCTATAAATAATGCACATGTTACATGGAAAGATTTACAAGAAAATACTGCAGATTCAGCTTTGCTATTGTCCTCATTGTGGCCATGGTTCTACATGGATGGTTCAGGCAATATATCAGCTAAAAACAATTCTTGATGAATGAGATGAGCCTGCAAGGAATACAGTAAATACAAAGAATTCTTGTAATCCAGTGTTACCTTCTTGGCAGCCAACAGACCAGATCTCAACCCTGGTATGACTGTCATTGCCCCCCATGTTTTCTAGACAGAAAAGCTGTGCTTGGGACTGCTTAAGAGCATCAAACTAACTAATTCCTTGAGCTCTAGTTGAGAGGAAGAAAAAAAAAATGCTTAAACCTACATGTTTCACATTGCTAAATTTTACAAATCCTAATAGCCTCTGCTAGAAAAGAGTGGCTGATAAGAGATCTGTACAGGACACTCCAATCACACTGCTTTTGACTTGTGATCAGTGAAACTGTGAACACATATCGCAGCAATGAACCAAATATACATGATCTTTCAAAATGAGTCTTTGAATGCCCTTACATTTAGCATTTTACAAGTTTGATTTCCAGTAAAATTACAGCAATGAAAAAACTGTTTGCGTTTGACCTCAGTGAATTCCAGTCCTAAAAAAAAAAAAAAAAAAAAAAAAAGTCTTATGATATCTTACAGAAATTGTGAAATTGTGAGTACAAATAGCTTTCAGAATCAAGCAAGAGACAACTGTCAATGAAGTGACTAAATTTTAGAGCCATTCTTACTGATGAGCTCTTGAAGTACTAAAAACTTTGATTTAGAGGTGGGAGTAGTGGACAGGAATCTATTAGAAAGCAGGAAATGTCATGACTATGAAAATCAATGCAGTTAGCAGAGGGACAGAAAATGTGAAAGAATGTGAAAAAATGCAATCACCTTTAAAGTGACAATGAAGGAAAATGTGAAATGCAGCACCCGAAGAGATAGGCTGAACAATACATCTTCACTCTAAAAATTAAGAAGCAAGCAGGTGCTAATTAATTTCTGTAGGGACCAACAATAAATAAAATTAGCTTCTGATAAGATTTTTTTGATAGCTAGGTTAAACCATGTACTGTCAGTTAAGAAACTACTCCATCTTGTCTGTGTTCAAAGGTAAATGTAGACATTTTTAGGAGTGAATACAGGCATAGCACATTTCCCTCTATGATGCCCACTGTCACGACAGCCGACAAAGTTAAGTCTTGCGCTGTACTGCCTGTTAAGTCCATTGGCACCATACTGCTGCAAATAGCTCTATTTGAAATCACTGGTTAGAATTACCACATTGTGTGTAGGAGCATAGAGGCAGACCTTGTGTTTGAAAGGAGTACTGTGTTTCTGCCCAGAAAAGCTGTGGATGCCCCAACCCTGGAAGTATTCAAGGCCAGGTTGGATGGAGCTTTTTGCAAACTGGTCTAGCGGAAGGTGTCTCTGCCCGTGGCAGTGGGTTTGGAACTAGATTATCTTTAAGGACCCTTCCAACCCAAACAATTCCATGATTCTATGAATCTTAATGTGAGTTTTCATGGAGAAAATTTTGTAGTAAGGAACAACATTCCAGAATTATTAAGGACAAAATTCCTCCTATGCCAGAATTCTATCTATGCAGACTCAAACATATTCGAATCCTAATTGTGCTTGTTAATTTTTGAGAGATTGTTGTCCCATTCCTCCTTAAAGAACAGGTAATCTATGAGCACAGCATTGCCTACTGATGGAAGAAAAAACTCCATCACCATTGCACCTAGTAAAACAAATCATAAAGTATGTCCTAACAAGAAGTAGTTTGAACTTCAATATAGAATCATAGAATAGTTAGGGTTGGAAGGGACTTAAGATCATCTAGTTCCAACCCCCCTGCCATGGACAGGGACACCTCACACTAAACCATAACACCCAAGGCTCTGTTCAATCTGGCCTTGAACACTGCCAGGGATGGACCATTCACAACCTCCCTGGGCATCCCATTCCAGTGCCTCACCACCCTAACAAGAAAGAACTTCTTCCTTATATCCAGTCTAAACTTCTCCTGCTTAAGTTTTAACCCATTACCCCTTGTCCTATCACTACAGTCCCTAGCGAAGAGTCCCTCTTCACCATCCTTGTACGCTCCCTTCAGAAGGCTATTATGAGGTCTTCACGCAGTCTGCTCTTCTCCAGGCTGAACCAAACTTCCTCAGCCTGTCTTCATACGGGAGGTGCTCCAGTCCCCTGATCATCCTCGTGGCCCTCCTCTGGACTTGTTCCAACAGTTCCATGTCCTTTTTATGTTGAGGACACCAGAACTGCACACAATACTCCAGGTGAGGTCTCACAAGAGCAGAGTAGAGGGGCAGGATCACCTCCTTCGACCTGCTGGTCACACTCCTTTTGATGCAGCCCACGATATGCTTGGCTTTCAGAGCTATGAGCGCACACTGAAGCTGGCTCATGTTCATTTTCTCATCGACCAGCACCCCCAAGTCCTTCTCTGCAGGGCCGCTCTGAATCTCTTCTTTGCCCAACCTGTAGCTGTGTCTGGGATTGTTCCAAACCGGCTGTAGGACTTTGCACTTGTCATGGTTAAACTTCATAAGGTTGGCATCAGTCCACCTCACAAGCATGTCAAGGTCCCTCTGGATGGCATCCCTTCCCTCCAGTGTATCAGCTGTACCACACAGCTTGGTGTCATCGGCAAACTTGCTGAGGGGGCACTCCCACTGTCCATGTCACCAACAAAGATGTTGAACAAGAGCAGTCCCAACACCGATCCCTGAGGGACACCACTCGTTACTGGTCTCCAGCTGGACACTGAGCCACTGACCACAACTCTTTGTGTGCAGTCATCCAGCCAGTTCTTTATCCACAGAGTGGTCCACCTATCAAATTGCTGTCTCTCAAATTTAGAGACAAGGATGTCATGCGGGACAGTATCGAATGCTTTGCGCAAGTACAAGTAGTTGACGTCAACTGCTCTACTCCTGCCGCTGGGAACTTCGCCTGACTGCCATGATTTTTCAAATATGATGGACAGTGGCTTAGCAACTTCATTTGCCAGCTCCCTAAGGACCCGCAGATGGATTTCATCTGGTCCCATGGAGTTGTGTACATTCAGGTTTTTAAGATGGTCTCAAACCAGATCCTCTCCTACAGTGGGCCTAGGGTCTTCATTCTCAGTCCCTGCATCTGCCTTACAAGACTTGGGTGGTGTGGTCAGAGCCTTTGCCAGTGAAGACCGAGGCAAAGAAGTCATTAAGCAGCTCACCCTTCTCCAAATCCAGGGTAGCCATTTCTCCCTATAGCTTCTGGAGGTGACCTATGTTGTCCCTAGTCTGTCTTTTATTCACTACGTACCTATAGAATCCCTTCCTTTTATCCTTAACATCCCTAGCCAAGTTTAATTCTTACTGGGCCTTAGCCTTCCTAACCTGGTCCCTAGCTTCCCGGACAACATCCCTGTATTTTTCCCAGGCCTCCTGTCCTTGCTTCCATTTTTTATAAGCCTCTTTTTTCCCTCGAAGTTTCCTCAGCAGCTCCTTATCCATCCAAGGAGGTGTCCTCGCCCTCCTGCTGCACTTCCTTCTAGTTGGGATGCACCACTCCTGAGCTTGTAGCTGGTGATCCTTGAATATCAACCAACAGTCTTGGGCCCCCCTGCCCTCCAGGGCTATATCCCATGGAACCTTACTAAGCAGGCTCCTGAAGAGGCCAAAGTCTGCTCTTTTGAAGTCCAGGGCAGTGAGCTTGCTACACTCTCTTCTCATTCTCCTGGGGATCTCAAATTCAACCATCTCATGATCGCTGCATCCAAGGCTTCCCTGTAGTACCACATTCTCAACAAGCCCTTCCCTGTTGGTGAGCACAAGGTCAAGCATGGCACCTCTCCTTGTCAGCTCCTCTATTACTTGCAGAAGGAAGTTGTCTTCCACGCAATCGAGGAACCTCCTGGATTGCTTGTGCCGTGCAGTGCCATCATTCCAACAGATGTCAGGGTGGTTGAAGTCCCCCATGAGAACAAGGGCCTGCAAGTGTGAGGTTGTTCCTATCCGCCTGTAGAGTGCTTCATCCACAGAGTCCTCTTGGTCAGGCGGTCTGTAACAGATCCCCACAATAATGTCCCCCACAGCTGTTCTCCCTTTAACCCTGACCCACAAACTCTCTGTAAACTGCTCACCTGCCCCCAAACAGAGTTCCATACTCTCCAGTCTATCCCTAACATAAATAGCAACTCCCCTGCCCCATCTGCCAGGCCTGTCTTTTCTAAACAGCCTGTAACCTTCCAACACTCCAGTCATAGGAGCCATCCCACCATGTTTCTGTGAAGCTTATTACATCAGACACCCATAGATGTGCACACAACTCTAATTCCTCTTGTTTGTTCCCCATGCTACAGGCATTTGTATAGAGGCATCTGAGCTGAGCTCCAAATGAAGCCAGCTCATTGGCTGGAGCAGCTGGAATATGTCTACATTGCTCCAAGCATTTATTATATAGGTGTTGGCAACCAACTGGGTGTGTTGGGATGGAATGATGCTCCCCTCCCCCAACACATCTAGTTTAATGCCTCCTTGACCAGTCTGGCAAGCCTCCTACCAAAACCACTCTTCCTCTTGTAAGAGCAGCTCCACAAGCCCCCAGCAGATCTGGCCTACTAACTTCAGTCTTATGTTCAAGACACCCAAACCCCTGACTATGACACCACCCTTTTAACCATCTATTGACCTGGCCAATCTGCCTAGCCTTTCTAGGGTCACCCCCTTTATCCTGGAGAATTGACAAACAGACAATCTGAACTCCAGAGCCCCTAACCACCTCTCCCAGGGCTCTGTAGTCCTTCTTTAAGTTCTCCGGGCTGCTGCTATGTATATCCCTAGCACCCACATGGATCATTAGAAGTGCGTAATAGTCCGTGGGACTTACTAGAGCAGGCAGCCTCTCTGCAACATCCCTGATCCATGTCCCTGGTAGGCAGCACACCTCACTCGAGACGGGGTCAGGTCGACAGATGGGTGCCTCTGTGCCTTTCAAAATAGAGTCCTCTACTACTATGACCCACGGCTTTTTCCTCCCAGCACCAGCAGAGATCTTCTTTACCAGTGAATCAGCTGGTTGTTTCTGGTGTGAGTGTGTTTCCTCATTTAGCCCCCTGCGGGACAGAAAAGCAGTTCTGGGTGGGGACATCAGGTTTATGGGGAAGCCCCTTGCTTTTAATTATCTTCTTTCTCCTTTTTTTTTATTGTTACTGTTTCCCAGCTGCTGGGTTCGAGGCCTCCTTCTTTCCTCCATGAGCTACAGGGGACGCTTGATGCCCCTGCACAGTTTGGGCCTGGAGCAAGCAGTCCAGCTCCCTCTCAGCTTCCCTGACATCTTCCAGCCTAATGACAGCATCCCGCAGCTCAGCCCCTGCTGCAGGAGGGCCTCCACCAGGGCGCACCGAGCGCAGCCCTGCCCGTCGTGCTCCTTTCCCTCACCAGCCCAGTGCAGGCACCCTCTACACCCCGAGCTCTGCGCTGCAGCCTCCCCTCCCATCGGCTCTGTCTGGGTGCCTACGCTGGGCACCGCCGGGGCAGCCAGAGCAGAGCTCCCCGAGCGGACCCTGCCCATACGGCGAGCGCTCAGTGCCCGCCAGAGCCGCCGCGCAAACCGCCTCGACCCGCGCTGCTCGCCGCGCTCCCCGGACAGGTTTTCACCCCCTCAGGGCTGGTGCGGCTCCTCCTGGCCCCGCCCCTGTGCGTCCCTGCTCGCGTCAGCGGAGCCGCCGGCTCCCGGGCGGGCCCTGTCGAGGACTCGAGGCTCCCTCGTGGCTGTCGCCGCTCTGAGCTGAGGCTCCCGGACGCGGAGCTGCCCCCGGCTCAGCTGCTGAGGGCGTCCTCTCTCGAGCGACTCACCTCAGCAATATAATTCCATCTTTCACATAGACGCTTCCTTTTCTTTACAAAACAATATGTGTTTTATACCCTAATTCAAAATGACCATAAATACCTCATAAAAATAAAGATGCTCTCAATCTGTGAGATTCAGAGACTAATCATTAGCATTATATAACAGTACAAGTGCTAGAGAATAGGACTATTTTCCTGTTAAAACAGAAGATACCCACGTTTCAAGGAATTGCCTACACTGTCTTATTTTCAAAATACAAAAATAAAATGGTACTTACAGTAGAAGTTCTATTGCTAGATAAGGTTTCCTATTGCGCATTACAAAAATAAATAAAAAGATACAAAGTATATTGCATCCAATTGCATATCTGTTTCAACTAACTAATTCTCCACAGGATTTCAGACGATGACTACACACCACAGAATCACAGAATCACAGAATCCCAAGGGTTGGAAGGGACCTAAAAAGATCCAACTCCATCTTATGGTGCCTTTCCTCTTGCCAAAAACCAGGAAGCAATAGCAGTTCTATCTTTTTTTTTTTGAGTAACAAATCTTCTGTTACTTAAAAATAACCTTTTCCTTCATCAACTTTGTCTCCTGCCTTCCTCTTTTCCCTAGAGCTTGAAAGGGATCAAATTTTGATATTTGACTTGCATATTCTCCTTGGAAGCATAGAAGCCCAGAACTGAATGTAGCATAGCTAATATTAGACACAGCCACAGAAGTTGCTCTGTTCTGAATGGCCAGAAATGTGACAACGATCATGTCTGGTGTAGCTACCATAACTTTTTACAACATCATTATTAGGCTGAATTTTGGCCAGTAGTACTGGGCCTCCATTTACATATGCCAAAAATAAAGTGCCATCTTTAGGCACTGTAACATACTGGACTAATACCCAAGTGCTCTAAGACTTTAATTAGCAAAATAGTCAGTATTATACACGATTATTATGGCCTGGACTCCAGCTTAGACTGTGCACCCACCAACCTGTCCATGCAGAAACCTGAACTAGGTGATTATTTATCCTCCACTTACTCTCATAAAAGCAGGAGTTCTTCAAGCTCTCATCCTTCTTCTAAAGCACTAGGCAGGAGGATTGGGATTGTGACATATAACTTGGGCTTTTCCAAAAAAAAAAAAAAAGAAGAAGAAGAAAAAGAAAGAAATAGGCTGCTCCCATATTGGTCAAACAGAACAGCAGGGAGGCTATTACTGTTCAAGGTGGAGCGCTTCATAAGGCTTTAGAATTGAAATATGATTTAATCTTAAGATATCTGGGGGTTAGAATGTATTTTACTGTTTTCTTCAGGAGCTGACAGTCTGTCCCTGCCTTTTATAAATACAGTTTCAGGAAACATTAAGTAAAAATAAGATTCAGAGTTCACCATTTCATTTTTTCCCATAGCTCAACAGAGAATGCCAGTTACCTGTAAGTCTGCCTACCCTCTTGTGTTTGAAGGTGCCAAATCCAAATATAACCTGTTCAACCCGTCTTTGATAACTACTGGGTAGGGATTTAGAAGGACATTTCTCATTATGGCAGTCCAATATTTCAGTACATTATATCTGTAGTGACTGGATGTCTTTTTTTCCACCCTTCTTTACCTCCGTCTAGCATTTCTTCTGCCTAAAGCCTTCAAATCATATTAGCCAACTGCTATATTTATTAGGAGTCCTCAACACATTAAAACATTGTTCCCTGTGAAATGTGCAGTTAAGTGTTACCTTGGTTAGTAATTTAATAGGATAGTGACAACACATTGACATTGTGCAGGTTTATGACCTAATGATTTATGACACATGCTACATTTGCAGACATATTGATTTTGGTAACTGCAATGAACAGAAGTGAAGAAAAATTTTCACTTTTTTTTTTTTAATATCTTTCTATCCTCTTCTCCCAGTATTACTTTATACATGGAATGGCCTCTTCTTTTTTTTAAAGCTCACTGATCATTTGAAAGAGGCATTAGGTCATAGCATTACTTTTTGAAGGATGCTTAAAGCCTTCATAAACTTGAGAAGCCCTGCACACCCCAACAAGTGCCAATTAATGTGTTCCACATCTCTGACCCTTAGAAGTGATGTAATAAAATGCACTGACTGTAGTAAACTAATTTAAATGATGGTGATAACTTTGTGCCTTGACACTCAGATAAAATAAAGAGTACAAGCAACACAGCACTCCCATCACATGCTTTCCTGCATCAGCTGGCAAATGTGGGTGGCCACATGCAGGACGAGCTGGCCCAGTTCACTCAGACTAAAGTTAGTGGGAGCATCTGGTGGAAATCAATATCCTCTAGTGCTCATAGCAGAAATGTTCTGCTGTATTGCTGCATAGCCACACCAGTCTTAAAGGAATCCTATCAGGTAAATCAGATAGAGTGAATGAAGAGAAGCCAGAACAGGCTAGCACTGTCACCAACACAGAGGTTTTTATGAAGATCAGAAGCATCTGGGGACTGACAAACCTCAGGTGTAGATCAACCAGGGAAAACCTTACCTGGCCGGTGCTTAGCAATGGCCCTTGTAAACTGAAGCCAAAGCTCATGGTTTACACCATGCTAAATAAGACCACAATACTTCAGTATGTTAAATGTAGAAGATCTCTTCTTCTTTCAAGATTTATTCCAGTTTAAATCTTTTCAGTTGATCCACATTTTCGAAAGGATCAATGGAAGCTTTCTTTCTCTTCCAGCTCCTCTCCTCCTCATGGCACCCCTGCAGGACAGCAAGTCATGTTGCTCTATTGTTAGCAACTCAGTTCTATTACTCAGTTCAGTCTGCTTCAATTTATGTCGTATCACCTCACATTTTTATCTGCTTCACATTTATTTTAAGCTATGCTCTCTTCCCCATTAAATATCTTCTCTAGCTTCAGTCTGATATGGATATTTTATGTTCATGACAGCACTTCAATATTATTTTAAATACAGCTTTGTCCACCTTGTAAACTCCACCAGATTACTTAGACCTTTATTCTTTTTTTTTTCATTTCTTTTGACTTTTCCTTTTAAAATAACATTGTTCTAAAATGAGAAAAAAAGGCCTGAGTATTTTTTAAAGAAGTTCCTTTCTGTGCAGTAGTACATCCCCATATAACTGCATCTTACCTGCACAAACTATTAAGAGGATTTTTACTTGGCTTAGCACTGCATCAATCAAAAATGCCAAAGCTGGCTCTGTATGAGTCCTAATGAGAAGCAGAATTCAACAAATGACATCTAATAAGTGTAATGCTGTGTCCCATTATTTGAGATAGTTCGTTCAGAGCTACAGTGAGTATTTTTAAATAGTGCTACATTGCCCTGCTTAGGCATAGCATAGAAGGCACTTCCATGTCAATGTGTGAGACACAGGATTAATGCTGGAGGAGATTTAAGAGTTAAAAGAAACTAAGGAGCCATAAGAAAAAAACGAACACAATGCCAGAAAAGTATTTTGAATTCACTACTCTGTTATTGCAAACTTTCTTGTTAAAATCACAAGAAATGTAATAATAGCAAGGAGTAACTGAGATCCTTTTGCTGCAAAGGCATAGGACCTTATCAGCAATCCTGCAAAACCATCAATTTACACCATCACCAATGTGAGTTTGACACTGGGTTTAGAAACTAGTGTTCAGTTGGCTAAAGAATAAGAGTTTATGCAAAATTGCCTCAGGCTAATACTCTTATCCCTCTTCTATCGTTAAATTAGTCTTTAAGATAAAATAATTTTTAGACTTCTGTAAAGTTACTGATGCATGTGTGTCTGTGAATGGGATGATTATCCACATTAAGAGAGATCTGCAGAGGTCACCAGTGTTCAGCTGCTACTCAGTTAAGACTGTTTCAGCAAAAAGTGAAAGGTTGTTTTTTGGGTTTTTTTTTTTTCAATGCTAAATGAACTTGAATCAAAGTAGTTGCTTGGTAAGTTTGTCCACTTCCAGCTCTATCAAACACCACAACCTCACTGGTTTGACTGTTTGGAAATCAGGACTCTCTCTGTCACAGACTCCCTGTGTGACCCTAAGTATCTCTCACATATAGGCAGACCTAATTAAGTACTTACAAGTTTATGGCTGCAATCTAGAACTTGGACTGAGTCATCAGAGGCCCCACAGGGAAGGAGGCATCTCCACAGTGACTGAACTGACAGCAGCCACAAGCAGAAGTGCTGCAGCCTGTTCCAATGTGTAGCTGGAATGCTCTCCACTCTCCTCTCTCTCAGAAGAGACCAGTATACCATTTTTCCCACACTCTCAGGCCCTTAAACACTGATCACCTCTTTAAACTAGCAAGCTACATATATTAAGTGGGGTTTATCCCCTTTACATGCTCCTCCTCTGAGCCCAAAGTCTTGACTGCTGTTTGCACCTAGGCACAACTTCTGTAAATAGCACTGAAGAATTACAAAAATATAAGAATAATGATAAGAAATTATTGTAAAAAATTACCATAAGAATAGGATATATTTGAAATACAACTTAAAAAGAAAAATTATACAGAAAATCCCATTTTTTTTTTTTGCCAGGAGGGAATAATCACATGGGTTTTATTCCAAGGGCCTTAAATCTCCATCACATTTATGCAGGCACTATGTTAAATGTATGTGCAGAAAAACAATCAGATGTTCTCATTTACCATTGTTGTTAGAGGCAAAAAAGCAGACAGCGGGAGAACTGCATATACCTTACAAATGAGCTTTTCTAAATTACAGCACAATTCTTAACTGTTTCCTAACTTCCTGGTATTCTGATTATCACTACAGTGACAGCAATAAGCTAGTCAAATATATGGAAAATTAGAAACCTGAACATTTTCAATTATGATTATTTCACTCTGAAGTAATTTACTTAATTCATGAAAATCTTTCAAATTTTCAGACTTGTCAGTCCTATTGAAAGTCTCCCAATATCTTAGGGAAAAGCAGTACTGAGTTCACTTTAAACTGAAGTATTTCTTGGTAGTATTGCTGTTTATTTTGGGGATACTGATACCCAAGTTGCCCTCATTAAAAGGGCATGACTGTGGTAGGCATACTTGCACAGCAGAACTGGTCACTACTACAAAAAGATGTTTTCTTTACACATCTCTGTACAGTGCTTAAGTTCTATCTCCATTATCTGCAGCATAATTAAACAAGGTACAGTGACATTAAATATGACACATTAAAATTCAGTACCAGTCCTGAAATCTTCAATGGGTCTGGCAAGAAAATACAGATCTCAGTTTCAATATTTCTAAAATCTGTCAAAATGGAGAAGTGGTCTTCTGGCCACCATAGGAGCCCTCAGGAGAAGGTTATTTTCCATTTAAGAGAGTCTCATACAGGTATATTAACTAAGTTTACATCTCTCCCCACAGTCAAGTGTTCAGCCATCAAGTACTTCATGTGCAATAGCCTAGGGAAGTATTATACATCAAGAATATGACATAAAATTTTACAAAATATGCAAATGACTACTTTCAGTTTTAAGATGAAATCTGTGTAGTGGACATGATCTATCAAGCCTCTCTAGGAGGCTTCTTTAAATACCCTAGGAAAAACAATACTTCAAATCTCCTTTTACAAGACCTGTCATTGGGGTGGGTTTTCTTGTTTGGTCGGTTTTTTTAAAGCAAGCAGCCTAAGCCAGACAAAATTTAGTTCCCAATGTAAGATTCACTTTGCAGCCCACTGCCGCAGGCAACCTTTGCACAGCAGAGCCATGTCATATCTCAGGCACAAACCATCACAGGGTACCTCCCTTGACAAAAATTAGCACCAGCAGAGATGATCTATCCCAACTGTCAGGTTAGGCAATGCAAGAGCACCCACGGTGTTGCACAGCCATGTGTGCACAGACACACGCAGACTACTTTGGGAAGCAGCAAGAAGGCAGGATTGCACCTCGTGCTGATGAATTCCATCACACCCTTACATGATGGGACAGTGGAAAGACAGAAAAGCTTGACAATAAATATGCAATCCATGTAGGAAATCCCAGTAGGAAATATTTGAAGCAGTTTGATTTGCTGCAGGTGCACAGAACCAAAGTAGTCATCATTTAGTAAAATAACAGAAGGAAGAGGCTCTCAAATATATACTCAAGAAATAAAAGAATTACTATAATCTTTGTGGGGTTTTGTGTGCGTGGTTTTGTTGGTTTGGTGGGTTTTTGTGGTTTGTTGAGGTTTCTTTTGGTTTCTTTTTTTTTTTTTTTTTCTCCTGAGAGAAATATAGTTTGAAAAACTAATCGGGAATCACATCCCCAGCAGGCAAGTATCACAGAATTGCCAACTAAAATTACTTTACATAAATGGTAACATCAACAACTATGCTTTAGAAAAAGATGCAAAAAGTAATAATGAAACACACTTCTTTTAGAAGTCTGATGTAATCTAGTGGAAAAGTGAGAATAAAAGTAAAAAGATGCAAACCAAATCAGTTACAAATCAAATACACTAAAATGGAAATGACTAATTTCTGCAGTCAGTGCTAAGTAATTGAAATACTTTTTGTACTTGGTTATTTTCAGAATATGGAAATGAAGATGAGTGTTCCTTCCTAAATGCAGTTTGTTCTTAAACTGTGTAGCATTAGATATATAGTAACTAACATGAAATCACAACTGGTTTAGCTGTGTTCTAGATGTTACAATAAAGTTTCATATTACATCAAATGAGCAGACTGGACTTAATCAGTGTACTGAATTTATGATAATACAGTGAACATAGCTTAGCAGTAATTGATCCAACAGCAGGTGTGTGTGTAAAATCTAAATACAGGTTTAATAAATTAGACCAACTTGCTAATTTTCACTTTGGATGTTCATTTATAATCATAATGTCTCAAACATGCATTACCTCATATCTTGAAAAGCCTATTTCCGGGCTGTCAGCTTGTTTTGCAAAAGTGTATCGGCTTGGCATGCACCAGAATGTTTTCATTTGTTATTAGTCAAATAAGTATGCATTCACAAAATTAAGACAAATTAACTGTGCCAGTTTTGTAGAGCAAACCACAAGCATATTCCTATGGCTTCTTTTACAGAGCAGAGCACATGCTGTGGCTGCTCAGCAGGGGGAAGCACCACACTGGGGCAGAAAGGAGCTGGGGAGGGAGCCCGACAGCAGGCAGAAAAGATGACTTCAGCCTACTGAGTCATACCACACCTTCCTGTTCACTCAGTGAGGTGAGATGAGTTTCTCCAGAGAACAATTCAGTTGTTTTGATTCACCTATCTCTCCCTATTGACTAGAGATGGAGTTGAAAAAGATTAATTTTAGTAGGGCAGGGTTACCTATGTAACCATATGTTACCCATGTACCATATGTCTGGATTAAGACATATGTTCAGACTCATTAAGAGCTTGATTCTCCTTTATTTCTTCACTATCATAAAGCTCCAACACCTCCAGATAACACAATGTTCCTGTGGGGCACATTTAAATTGTGATGCCAACTTCAGACAACACTGTGGGCAAGCAGTGGGCTGTCAGGGTGCCACAGGAATCTGCTGTACTACTGCTTTTTCTATCCATTGCATTGCTACCATCCTTCCAGTGCCAGGGGAAGAGATTAGAGCCCAGTCTGCAGAATAAATGCACAAGTAGAAAGTTCCTAAAACCTCTGACATAACTTGATTCTAAATGCTGCTGTTTGCACTCAAGGGCAAAAACAGTCTGACATCCCACGCAGAAAACTCACTGCTACTTTAGGGATGTACTAGTTGGGAAATGCCCGTAAGAACAGAAAACAGCTGTCAAGCCTAGGTTCAGTTCTATATGCAGAAATTAATAAGAACACCATAATTTGTCTAGGTAAAGGTATGAAAGCGTGATCCTCAAAGCTCGATTTGAACTATGTAGAGCATATGTAAACTGCATATTCTTCTAGTACTTGAAGCTGAGATGACACTCACTTCTACAACTACAGAAAAGCTGAAGAGAAGCTGCCTTGAAGGACAACAGGAGAAATCGTGACCTAGACCTGCCTGCCAGTTCTAGCACTGGGGTCACTCCACTTCCCAAGAGGGCTGGCAAAGCACAAGCTTGGGGAATTGCAGGAATAGTGCAAATGCTAGTAGAAAAGCTGCTCTGTGGGTCAGACATTAATTTTCTGTAAATAAGGAATAACGTTTAGAAAGTATTTCTAAGACTTAGAAGAGTGGACGAAGAATGTCTATTTTCACACCATACCAAGTGCCAAGCACAATTTGCCAGTGCTAAGCATCAAAGTTGCTCAGGAAGCCTGCAAAGATCTTGTGTTATCAGTACTTGACTGAAAGAAATATTAGAGAGTGCCATAATGTGCTCTCTGGCACTCTCTGGGAATGCAGGACTTTTCAGCCAGAGCCAGTGTTGTGCTGCAGTCACTAATTCTGTGTCTTTCAGGCGAGGAATTACCTTGTGGTATTGTTAAGGAACAGAGAATTGTATACATTGCTATCCTTCCTTTTGTTTCACTCTTGTTCTTTTACTATCATGCCAAAAGGGTACTGGACTTTGCTGCTGGTTCTTCAGATACCACCAAGGATAGCATTTCATAAAGGATGTACAAGCAGTCAGCAAGCAGCTCCTGTAGTTTTGAAAATATTCTTTGTCCCAGTTCATCTGTTGCTTAGTTGGTTCTTTCATACTACTCAGGAGCACGCGGATAATGCAGCATGGATTTCAAGATACAAGTGAAAATTAGAAATCATAGAATACAGTCGACATCACACAGCAGGCTCATGTAAAAGCTTTTCATCCAGTGTCCTTGAATCACATCCTCAGCTCAGAACAACCACTCAAAAAGATTGTTCCAGCCACTCAGTAGGTCTCATCCTATTCTGGGCCTGACGTTTCATTAGGGAACTACATGGTTCAGCACACTAGAGGTCCTTTGAGCAACTGTAGGCTTTCACAGATTTCAGAAGGAAGGTCTGGTGTTTACCACCAGAAAGGCAATACTGGTAAAATACTCAGTTACTCCACTCTTCTCAGCTAAACAGGAAAACGTGGTATTTCACTGCATCAGAGCACCGTGCAAAAGCTGAAGAATGACAAAGGTGGGACTGTTTGGTAAACCTCATGTAACATGGGTAAGGCTTATGCTCAATTCATTTATATTTCTTTTCTTTCATAAACATTGCATTTATTCTGAATTTTAAAACCAGATCTATACCTGTGCAGAGCAGAATTTTTCATCTGATGTCAAGGGACGGATGTAACACTCAGTGCTCATTCCTCTGAGCACAAGCAATAGGGAACCTAAGGCTCAAGCAGTTCAGCAAGTACCTCTCAGTCAAGAATCTTGGATCCACTACTGTATATGTCTGATTTAATTTTGGGAGATAAAAGCAAACATGGAACAAGAGTCCCTGTCCTTGGCTGCAGGGAGGAGGTTCAGCAGCATGCCAGGAGTAAAACCTGCAGTCTACAGCCAGGCACTGACCTCTGCAGTGCAGGGTGAGATCTACTCAAATGCTGTGGGATTTTCACTCTCACCTATTGCCCCCAAAAACAGTAAACCATTTTATATAAAAGACATAAATTAGCCAATACCATAATTTTATTCATTTATATGGGATGTTTAAAATGCACATTAAACTTGCTATTTTGTGATGGTTACATGCCCATCTTTCCTACTGCTTGAGATGCTTACAAGCCTCTTATTAGAGAGAGTCATAATCTTTTATGAATGTATCCTCAGAAAACCTTAATAGTAAGGGTAACATTATTACCTCAATTTCAAAATTTGTGGAAATAAGGTTCAGGAGGATCAATGTTAAGACTAAATGAATGAAGTCAGGAGCTCCACATGGGATTATCCCAAGACATCCAGAAAAAAAACCCAGAATCCTAAATAACATGAACTTTGTCAGGAAACCTCAATAAATGAAGGTTACTTAAGTTTAGGAAGAGACTTAATTTTATAATTGAACTCAGACTTTAAGATGAATGAAGTACTGGAAGAGACTGCCTGAATCCTAAAGGCTTTTAAAGAGATTAAGAAGACATTGGCCTAGGAAGACTGATGAAGTTGAAGCTGAATTGGTTTTACTTTTGTGGAAGAAGGATGAACTTACTGACCTCAGGGTGTGCTCACTGATGTAAACTGAAATTCTCTGTGACTTCAGAGTGATTTGAGTCCAGACCTAGGTGATGTACCCATCAAGGAACTCAGTACCCATCTCAGTGGGAACTCAACACATCCCAGAGTCATCCTTTTAGTACAGTCTGTTGCAGTAATCACTGAGGCTTGTCCCATGCAATCTTTTATAATTCAATAAAGCTCAAAGATGTAGGCCACTGCTGTTGGTAGGTAATGTGGCTAGACAATATAATTATTCTATGCAGCATATATTACAGCAGCTGATGCTCTGGCTTGTTTTAGCATTAGGAAATACCAGTCATTACAGATCTAAGTCTCAAAATGCTGGGCATCTGCAGATACTACTGAATCCTTCTGGAGTTGCTATAAGCTTGTTGCATCTGTAAATTAGAATTTTACACTTCTTGGCACTGAGGTGATTAGTATTAAAAGAGAGTATAGAAGATCTAAATAAAACACACAATGATGCTTTATATCATTCACTTATTTCTTTCGTGTAGCAGCCTACGGTATTGCTAAGAAAAAACAAAATACAATTATTCATAACAGCATAACACTTAATTAGCTTTAGAAGAAGACACTAAACAATACAGCAGATGCTAATAAAATCCTGAAAGTTCATTTTGTAATGAAGCACATATGTACTAACATGTTTTAATTTCAAACTGGTTTAGAGATTACAAAGAGAAATTGGAAGTTACAACATTGAGATGAAGTGTCAAGACTACACACAAACATGCAAGAAGCAAATTGACATTACTGCTAGTAGGATTTATGGTTTAAATAAAATATCACTATCAAAAAAAACAAAAAAAAAAAAAACAAAAAAACAAAAAAAGCCCACACAGCCAATGCATTCAACAGACTAAAACAACTATGACGGCTGGCAACACTACTGGTAAATTCCCTGAAGATAAAAAGCAATACCAAGTCAGAAAGTAGTCTGAAGGTAGCCTATGAAAGCCTCAAAGAAAAAGATGTGAAACCCATTTGATAAAAAGTGACTGAAGATCAGCAAAGAGGAAGAGATGATCAAAGGATTAGGTCAAGAAAATTATCTATTTAAAATTCTTTAAAGCTACCAGTGTGAATTTCTAAGTCTCTATTTCTGCCCAAACGTAAAATATCTCTCCAAGGGCCCAGTTCAAAGCCCATCAAAGTCACTGAGAACCATAAATTTCAGATAAGGCCTTTACAATCATCCTGAGGATGTCTGTAATTACCATCATTACATTGCCCTTTTAGAGGGCAGGAGAAAGAAGCACATGATCTCCATCTCCCCTGTGCACGCAGGGTCCAGTCCAGGGATTTGAGCCAGACCATGCCTTGCCCCAAGGACCCCCTGACTGCCAGACCTGCCAGCAGTAAATGGAGCCTCTCTTGCTTCCCCTGCCCATGCGTGGAAAACTGCAAAGGGATGTCTCTGGTCACATTAGAGAAGCTCAAACTTGACCCACTTAAGGTCAAGTAGGGTTACGTTGCTCGAGTAATGTGAGGTTTTGGATGTCTTTGAGTTGCAGGAGAACCAGGTACAGAGAGTCAGATGCCTGCAGTGATCAAGTGGCCATTTCAGGATTGCTGGTGATGGATTTACACAGGTAAAATGGCTGCTTGGTACTTCTGAGCATATTGAAAACTGGAGTTCTACCCAGAGTGAATGGAAAGGGAGCAACTACAAATTACTCGGTTTTTGAAAATCAGATTCTTTAGCCACTGGGACAGCATTTTATGCCACAGACATCTTTGTTACTGTACTGTGGCACTGCACAGCTGTGTTAATATTCCTTTACCTTATCATGGTCAGGAAAGTTTCTTTAGTCTTAAGGAAAAAAAAAAAAGCAACAAACAAAACCATAAAATAAAGTACCTGACCATATTTTACAGCAATCCTCCAGAACACTGCACCTAATCCGGGTGATTTTACAGACAGTAGCACAGTAAATATTTTTAAGAACTGAAGTAATTCAGCAACTCTGCCAACTGAATTGATGCTCAGCAGCACAATTATTGTTTCTCTCTACTATTTGAAAACATTCAGTTTCAAACTCTTTGAAGTAACCAGAAAAATAAACTGCTATAGGAACTCATTCTGTGACAATTATAAAAAATGCTATTGCTAACAGTAAGATCACTGCAGCAATTAGGACAACTCCCAGTTCTGTACAGAATACTTAATAGTTGTTACGCATATTACCCAATAAAACATGCTTTTTCAGACATAGGTGAAACATGAAAATTCATCTAAGAGCTTTATGTGAAGCTGAATAAATGTAAAAAATGGGCAAAATAGATGAGATACATTTTATTAACATAATGAAAGCTAAACCCAGGAAATTCTCCCTCATTTTTAAATTAGCATTTGGATCTATGTTATTATTATGCAGCTCTCCTTCTTTCCTCTCAATATATTGATTTTTCCTTCCTGCTAATGAACTAGACGCTCTGACAAATGTAAACATGCCAGTGTCCAGTAATTTTAATACACAGACCTACTAGGAAACATTTACAGAGATATTCTGCAGTAGTCACAAAATGCTGATTTTACTAGTCATTTGTTAACACCCATTACATAAATGTACATAATTGCTCAAGTGCTCCATAAGCCACCATTACCTAGTTGAAAAACTTGGAGAAATTTTTGATTTATTCTGTACTGACATTCTCAGCATGACTTGGAAATAAGCCAAAGGAATAAAGTACCCAACAGATGTTAATTGTGCACTAGACCACACAGCATGACTCCACATTGCACACGATTTTAAATATTGCAATTACTCAAAGATACAAGGACAGGCTCTCCAGACAGCCCTTTGTACCTTAAAAATTCTCTCTGGAGAGATGCAAGGGAACTAAGAGCTTACTATAAAGCACACAAACAATGGGGATGCTTTCAAAGAGTTCTCAAAAATTTTCCATACATTACACCAAGGAAAAGAAAGGGAGGTTCAGAAAAGTGCAAGCAAAGAGGCTTTGGGAGGGAACATAAATAGAAACTGACAACATCTGACCAAATACAGGAAAACCAAAGGCAGAGAGAGGTTTATGTTCTATAATGGCATTGTTGTGGTAGGGACCCTTTACAGACAGCTGGCTGCATGGGAGTGGGGGGAAGATATCCATAGATCCAAAAACCCACACTACACTTTGTGTGTTTGAATTCTAAATTCAGGTTTGTACATTCCTATACATTAGTTCTGAATGAGTACCAAAGAGCTATCTAATGTCCCAGTCTGTATTCTCTTGACTGGAAATCACCATGTCTCACAGTAGTTTTTGCTTTAAAAACTTTAGACAAAAACTATCAAATTTACATTCTCCCCTCTGCATAAAGTGCTCATCTTGTCTGAGTTGTCAGTACTTTGGACATTTTTTTAAGACATCTTTAACTCCATGTTTATATAAGGTATGCATATTGTGACCCTGGGCTTACAGTGGGTACCATTTTGATTTCTCGCCTCTATTGCCCTTTAAAAATGCCTCAATAAAAGGATTGAAAAATCTGAAAGAATTATTTTTTTAGGTTCAGATATTTCTCTTCTTAACCTTATTTTGGTTATCAGGTAAACATCAACTTAAAAGAAAAACCATTTTCCAGAGATGTTCATTTGATGAGAAAAGAAATTAGTCTTCTTTTAGAGACTGCTATCCAAATATAATTAGCTAGGTTTACAAAATATTTTTTTTTTCCCTCAAATGGAAATCATATTTTGAAGATTTGAATGTGTAACTTCTAAGCAGTATCAAAGGAGCTCATCAACATACAAGTCTTTTATTGTCTGACAAGCAGGGAAATTTTGTGAGTAGAGATTGATTTGATGCCAGCTTGCTGCAATTAGAAACTAATTAGCTTTCTTTCAAAGTGAGGGCCAGAAGAATGGCCTGAGGTTGACATTCATTTCAGTGAATAAGCAAGAATATTCGTGTCTCCTGCTTCCAAGTAAGCGATGATAGAATTTGGAAATCACTAGCTGTACTGTAAACTCTGCTACCTCTAAGTCCAGGCCCAGCATGTATAAACAGAGACCTTTTTAATTAGTGAACATGGTATTTTGACTCTGACAAAAAGCTGCTAGTAGACTTTTCCAATTACCCAATGTTTCTTCTATGTCTTCTAAGATGCTGCCCTACTGGTTTATTGACCAAGAACTCACTTAGGTACTAAGGATGGTGACACTATGAAAACAACCGGTCCAAAGCCCTAATATCTTTTAAGATCTACTTTAATTTTTTGTAGAGACCTTCTGGGTGGGCTCTCTTTTTAGGATTTTTTTAATTTCAGTCTGTTCCAAGGTATTCCTTGAACATGTGACAAACGACTTCTGCAGCTTCATAAACGATCATAAATCTTTAAATGCAACTTACTGAATTAGTTCTCCTTACACAAATGCCAAACTTAAATTTCATCATGAGCTAGTACTGGCACAAACTGCAGTAAATGCAGATGTAAGTACTCTGCTCATGCCATCACCCATTACTTTCTTTAATTATCATGCTGTCAGGAAACTTGCTGGGAGGTGTAGAAACTGAGAACATAGAACTATTTGACATTTTCAGGAAAAGCTGTTCCATACTGGAAATAAAGAAAAATGCAAACCAATGCTCTCTCATGTACTTTTTGCTGCAAGTTTTATATTTTTATGTCTAACCTAGGAAAGAATTGAGAGATTAAAAGACAAAGGGTCTCTAATTCTGCATTAAAATTAGTAACTGATGGGCCATTCTTTCTCTCAGTGTCATCTTTGAACAATCACTTCCTGGAACAAGGGAATAAAAAGAGTGAATTATAGTATGCAGTGCAGAAGAAAGTCATCTAAAGATAGGTCAGGATACAGGAAAATGTTGCACTTTTTCTCTTTTACTTGCCTGTAAATATCATGTTTCCTTTTAAGGACTCCAATAAATAGGTTCTCACTGGAAATATGCATGTGAACCAGCTGAGGACTTTTGACACCACCAGTTGGAAATGGGGCTGGCCACTATTTCATGCCCATCATTGGCAGCTCTGAATTGCAAGTAAAATAGAAATACAAATATTTAACAAAACCTCAAAACCAGCAGAAATAAAGAGGAAAGATGCAGCCACAGAGTTGAAGGGAGAAAGAGATAAGGCATTAGTTTCCTGACTAGAAAATGCAGTTTAGAGAGAAGATGAAATTTAGTTTTCTAATTAGAACCTTGTTAGTTTTGAATTCTATGCAGCCATATGTAATCACAGGAGAGACAGTATATAAGCCTATGTTAGTGCTCAGCAGCAACTGCAATAGACATGCAGTGACCAAAGGTGCAACTGTACAAGTTTCCCTTTCTTTGCTTGAAGGACTGAAAGCAAAAAAAGTAAGTATTAAAGAAAAAAGTAGCAAAACCAGAAGTGAATGTTTTAACAAGTCACATGCCATGAATATACTCGGTCTTACAGACTTAAACGATAACTGGTCTGAATACATATCTAAGTGACTTTTAATGTGGTTTCCCTTTTTGAAATACTCCTCCACAAAAAATCTAAACAGCAAATACAATAGCCTAAAGACCCTTTCTTTGTCTGATGCCAGAACACTGATGTTCTGGCAAAACCCCAAAACATGATAAAGTTAGAATGGCACTCATAAGTATAGAAAAATAACTGTATTATGCTCATGGAAAACTTGCTTTTTGGTAAAGGCTGCTATAGCCACTTAACGAAAGCCGAAATCAGTAACAGTCTTGCTTGACACTGCCATAATGGGTACCGAATCCAACTTGGAATGGACACACTTTCGAAAACTGTGCATGGATCACAAAGGGGAGTAGAAAAATGAACTAAATGAAAGAAAGAATAAAATTAACCAGCACATAAAAAGGGAAAGTCATTGTTACACCTCATTCTTATCCTAAACCTTAAACAGGTGTGGCAGAGTTCTAGGATTTTCCATAAGAGGCTATCACTAGAGAAATTAAGAAAAGCAAACCTCTGGTTGCTAATCTTTTCATGTGGTACTTTCCTTGTTGTTTCTGTTTCACCTAAAATCATGTTTATAATGTCATGTCAAGATGAATTTTCTAGCTAAAACTTGGTCAGTATTTGTATCTACACTGAAGTTAATGACATTGCCCTTCAGGGTTGACAAGCAGCTTGGTAAACAATTACATGTGACCATAAAGCAAATTAATGCTGGACTTTCAGTTATCCCTCACTGTCACAGGCAGATAATGCAACCTCAGCAGCCCTCCATGCAAACACTGTCTCCGAAGAGCTGTGGTACAAAATGGATCTATCAGAAATGGGTAGAAGGAGAAGAATGCAAGGAACTCTGGTTTAACAGTCAAATTGGGGACCAAAGCCTGGATACTAGCATAAATAAGCTTAAGAAACAAGCATACATTTGTATCTATGTGATTATTAATTTCTGGAGCATGCTACTATAAACAACAGCTGAATTTATCATGTTGATTTCAAATCAAAGCTAGCAACCTCTGTAGAACATATACTGTGACATAGCTGAATTTAACAGGTTCAACATAAGATAAAATGCCATGGCCTCTGCTACACAAGGAAATAATCAAATATCCCCATTTGTCCTTAAAAAGTTATGGTTCCATCATAAGAATAATTTCTGAAACAATTGAATGAAAGAAATACATACATTTTGTATATCGATAATGGTAAGAGGCTTATTTTCCACTTCTTATATGCATCAAAGCGAGGAGACTTATCCTCTAAACTAACCTTTGAATCAACACAAACAGCCCTCTTAACATCAACCCCTTTACCAATGAAGTAATAATAAGACAGTTAAGAGTCTCAGAACTAATGGTTTAAAACAAAATTATAAAGTGAGTTGCTACACTAACTGGGTTACAATAACTACATTTAAAGAGAAAGCCTGCACCCCTTCTAGAAGAGATTATGCTGTTTTTCTTGTTTAGCAAGCCACTAAAAAGAGAGATCCTTTTCTATTTTTTTTTTAATCCCCACAGCCTCTGTTGTTATCAAAGGGATTGTTGACAGCAGAGTTAGTTTCTCTCATCGTCGTTAAGTTCCAATGTCAAACTCCCCTGAATTTTCTTCACTGTCAGATTTATCCATGTGTGAGGGTTGAAATAGAGCCTCCAAGCCATTTAAATCCACAAATTAGCAGTTCTTTGACCCTAATTAGACAAATCAGCAAGCTAGCTCACTTACATTTCTCAAAGCTACCCATGTGGTTCTACATTGGGCCAGAGCTCCTCTACCAGTTTCCAATATCATTTTTCAGCCTTCATAGGCTCCCCATCAAGAAACAGAGGAGCACCACTGAGAACAAAGTAAGACTGCAATAAACAATGAACCATGAGGCTTCACTGCCTTTTCCTGAATACTGGCATAGTCAGAAATTATGTTGAAAGCAGACAATTTTGGGTGGGAGGGAACTGCAGGAGCAGACAAAGAAAATTAAGACACCAGCTTGGAAGTTGCTCATGAAGCCTTAAAAGTGCTACTGACAAGACAGATAAAGATTCAGGGTTCAAAACAGTTTGAAAGCAACTGAGAATGGCAAGGGATTTGTGTCTCTTGTTGTTTGATTCTTTTTGTGTTCAGAAAAATAGGGGGGGTTGCATTTTTAATTAGATAGGATTGCATATAAGAAACAACCAACTCATTTACCAGCATGACAGAAACAACCTACAAGACCTAGAGATTTTGACTAATTGCCCATGTCAAATGGAAAACGGAATAATACAGCTATAAATCTAGTTTTAATAATTAGTTATAGTAATAAGACAGACATCTCTGAATGTCCTTGGGATCACAATTTCTTTTGGAAATGAAATATTCAGAATTGTTATGTTGAGCATTATGAATGTTTATTAGCATAACAGTACATTCTAGTTCCACAACATGCAGGATGTGTATAATGGTGCTACATGCATTATTCATATTCTGCAAGACCAAAATAATTCCTTGCTTCATTCTTATGGATTCATAATTTAAGATTAAGAGACAGCTTTTCTCTTACAACAGAGATGTTTATTCTGCCTGTAGTTAGGTTCATGAGACTTGCACATACACAAGGCAGATAATGTGTCCTAAAAATTAATCAACATGATTAATAGTTAACAGTATTTCTGAGCACCCCGATAATCTCAGAATAAAAGTAACACCAGAGCCCCTTTTCTAAGGCAAAATATCATGTCTTAAACATAACAGATAAAAAAATAGCACTATATAAAATAGCAGGTTGATAAATCCAGAGTAAGAGCACAAAGCAATGTGTGTAGGAGCCAGAAACCTATTATTTCTTATTGTTGTTCTTTGTCTGTGGCAGCTCTAACTTTGGAAACAAGCTAGCTTAAACTGTTTTTGTGAGTTTAGAGAACTTAAACAACAAGCACTGGTTGAGGATGAAATTTCAACCTGGTAGCTGTGACTGCCTGAACACCAGGGCTAATAAAGGAAGTGTTGACAGATCCCTACCTACATGCCATGATACCAATCAAAATGTCATGTTTGACCAGCACTGTCTCAACAACTCCCATCTTTCGACCAGCTGAAGAGATGACAATCCCTTTCTTATTAGTTTCTTGTTGGGTTTTTTTGGTTTTTAGTTGTGTTTTGGGGTTTTGTTTTGGTTTTTTTTGCAGGGTGCTACAAAATAAATTTCAATACAGACTATACTGAAATACAGTTTTTGTACCAGGAACATTTATCAGTTTATATTATTCTTAAACACTATAAACAGTAAACATTTTTGCTATCTATATTAATTTATAGCTTATAAATTCAGGTGCAGATCAAGCATACTCTTCAGGAATTTATAGAGAAACTGTCCAAGGCACATAGCTGAAAGAAATATTAAGCAACAAAGTCAGAAATTTTGAAATATTTAGTTCTGACATTTTAAGATACGATATTTGAATTTTTATCTTGAAAAAATATAGAAAATACAAAACTAAGACTTATTTAATTTTGTTGAGGGAAAAATAAATTAAAAAAACACTGTATAAGCCCAAATCAAATCATTTGGAAAACCACACCAACAATAAGGGGATTAGTGGCAAATTTCAGGCATTGAAAGCAAAGTATGAGAAAAAGAACATGAACATAGTGAACATGGTTCACTATACCATAAAAACGTAGTTATTAACATGTTAATAAAATAGGATTAACATGTAGGGCCTGATGATCTGAGATCAAGGACTTTTCTGAGCTAGACATTATAAAAATAAACAAGGATGTTTCACAGAAATCCCCAAAGTGTGAAATTGTTTAACCTGGTTTTAAATCCCTTCCCACTTCTGACCTAACAATTTCCATTATGAATATCTTATCAAATCTCATTCACAACAATTTTGGAAGATATTTAATTCTCTATTAATTTATCCATTAAGTATACTTGAGGGAATTGGCAATCCATGTACCCTACAGAGTAACAGTTTTAAGCAGTCAAAGTCTTCTTAGTGCAATTTTGATACATAAAGCCATATACATCTTCCCCTAGAGCTGGACAATCTTAACTGCTGCACTCTGGCACACTGAGGTTGCACTATACAATAATCTGCACAGTTGTTTCTTCCAGGAGGTGGAAGTCAGATTCCAGTTTAAAACCTCTGTGCACAAAAAGTCCTGAAATCACACATAATGTCTTCCCATTTATACATCCCCCTCCAGATTTCTAAAATTTACTTTTTAAGCATTCAGTTTGACAGGAGTTTTGATGTATAAATCATACCCACAAATTATGTCTGAAACCACTTTACTGTCTGACAACAAGCAGAGAGCAAGGATGTCACTTATGTAGAAAAGTGATGAAAATCAACACAAAAGATGACCTTGTCTGTCCTTGCATGCTGCACAGGCATGCTCAGAGATTACTTCCCCGCGTGATGCAAAGTAAATATATCTGCCCTGGCTTGACCAAGGCAGAGGAGCTCCACGTCCAGCTGAGACCATCTCCGATTCCTGCTCTGTCATGGGCTTGCTTTTGACAAGCCTCTTCATGTCCCATTTCTAAAAGATGCCTTTAAACCATCCTATTATTTTGTTTTCATTAAAAAGAGTTCACAGCTTGTATCTATTTGCACAACATTGCCATTATGCCCATTAAATATCAAGCCTAAGTCAGGGAAGAAACTTTGAATCCTTTGCATTACAATAGCCAGAATACATCTACCCCATACTTTTATTTTATTTCATGGTTTAGAGCACAGCAGTGGCATTTTTCCAAGCTCAAATCCAATTAGTCTTTTCATTATAAGAAAGCAATGCAGAGTATAACAAAAACCTAATTTATTGGTTTTGTTGCCAGTTATTTAATCTGGGTGTAAGTAAAATTGCTTATTTGATCATTTATTTAGGAATGAACATTGTGTCACAGTTTTACTGATCAGACAATTTGATTTTATTTTCATTTGTTGTTAGAGACTACAAACAGTGGAACAAAAAAATGTATTTACTACGTCCCCTTAAAAACTGAAAAACTGAATTTCCCACCTGAGCCAACAAACCAATCACAGCAAGCAGTAGGCTTGTGTGTGTTGGTGCCAAGACTATAGTGAAATATAAGCATGTGCTTAAATAAAGATATTAAAACTTTGTCAGCTGGAACACAATCAAGTACCAGGGTATCCGAAAGAAAAAAAAAAAAAAGAAAAAAAGGCAAATTCCTGACCTGCAATAAGAATTTCAACAGCGAATGATAGCAGAGTTGTCCAAGCACTCAATACAGCACTTCTGATCATCATGCAAAAATAGCCCAGATCCTGCAATTGGGCTTTAATAGATATGACATGACTGGTACTGCATAAGAAAACAGTTTGTCTGCATGCGTTTATTTTCTTCTGGCTTATAAGCATTTCTAAGAAGTCAAGAAGTTTTATCTTATTTTCTCCTGAAATTCATTTTTTTGCACAGGAGATCTCCTTTAGCTGTTAACACCAACCATTTACCCAGTTTGTCAGCACAAGGAAAAAGTGCAGTCTGTAGTTTTGATCAAAATTATTGAGCACAGAATAAATTATTTCAGCTTAGATAAGCAGTACAGTTATACAGGTTTTGCAGCTCAATGTCTAAGAAGTAACACAAATTTCCCTCACTCTTAAGAAAGCTGAGTGTCATGTTTGAGATCTTTTTAAATGAGGAGCAAAGCACTGGTAGGGAAAAACGCTCCTGGAGCAGTATACATTTTTAGTTTAGTAATATTTCACTTGCTTTGAAAAATTATTTCTTCAAAAGACAAAACGTCTTTCTGGAGAGTTGCCTCTCCTGTGAGCCATAACCCATAATGTGCTTGCAAAGAAATCAGGATCCATAATTGGTCCATACCACCCCCCAAAGAGCAAAATTCTTTTTGCTCCACCATCATCCGCTGTGTTGAAGAATAGTTTGTTTGTCACATATGCTTTAAGTTTGAAGTCATTCAAATGAAATAGAAGACAGTCTGGTGTAGCTCATTCATTAATTTTCACAGCAGTTGGTGCCCTGTTGGCATTTCAAATTAACATAAGGAAAAGTTCAAGAGATTAAGCTTCATTTCAAATCATGTCTACTATGATTTTCAAGAAATGTTACAAATAGATTAAATTGCATTAGTAAAAGCTAATTGCAGAGCAAAAGAGAAGAATATTAAATGCTAAGTACCAAACTAATTTCATAGTAATGTAATTTTACAGCTGAATCATCCCCTACGTGAAAGATTGCACTCAAGTAGCTTCAGTGGTGACTGTCACTGCAGAAGGCTGAAGTCCCTAAAGATACTGTTTGCAAGTGTTAAATGACAAATTGAAAAGAAATTGTTCATTTCACAGCTCCAGGCCCTTCCAGCCTGCTCTGCAATTGGATCCAGGATCTGAGAAAAAGTCCACAGGCTTGCAGCTCTTATGAATACAACAAACTCTTCACTGCTATTGAAAAACTGCAAAGCCCTTATGATGGGGCTGGAGTTTCCTAATAATTGGCTTTGGCCAATCATTTTCAAAACTCCCAGAAACTCTTTTGTATCAAAATAACCTGATAATGACCATGGAACAGGGATGTTGCATTAAAAAACCCTGCATCTCAAGCCTAATTGCAGCTCCATGTTCATTTCTGCAGTGGTTGGTTTCACTGCCTGTCCTTGTTCTGCCTGGCCTTGCTCTTCTGCTTTTAGATCTCAGACAGTGAAGACTCAGGAAAGACATCAAATTCATGAAAATTGTCCACTTGCTGATTGAAAAAATGAAAACACACCAGGTCTGTTCAAATAATGGAATATCCAATGCATTGTATGCCTTGCTTCCTTTTCTGGTGCATGGGGAATTTCTGTATGAAAACACCGCACCTTCAATGAAAATCTTGGTAATTCAAACAAAGAAATAAAAGGTGATAACACTGCGGAAACTTGAAAATTGTAACCAGGAATTAGTTTATTACAAACCAAGAAGCTATTAATGAAATTGGATAAGAGCTGACAAAAGGACTGAAGTACAGCCACCTACTTTAGGTATTAGCAGTGCAAATGGCTGCATTTAAGCATTTCCCTTCTATACATAGAAGAGAAATGGGTTCTTTTATGTCGTGGTTTATCTTTGCTGTGAAGGAATCAGAAGTGCTTATTTTTGTAGTTACATTTATTTTCCCATTGTCCATAGTCTAGATGATATCCAAAACCAGGTAGACTGAATCCTACTCCCCAGTATATGGATGCTCCTGAGAACCCAAAATCAACCATTGGCACCCTTGAGAGAGTGCCTTGAAGGGATGTTTATGAGGTGGGAGGAAAGTATGAAATTCATCAGGGTTCAAAAAAGAATCTACCTAAGTGCAGTAGTACCTATCAACACTGAATTGCACCACATCAGTCAGGTCTGTATGTGTGTTGACAAGCAGACAAATTCTCATAGGAATAAAGCATTTCATTGAATTCTTTCTGACTTTCTTTTTCTCTAAACAAGCATGACTTCATGCTGAAACAGCAACAAGGGCTGTAGAGTTTCTGTGATCAGGTGAATTCAAAGCTTAGATGGAGAAATAATAAATACCCAGTATTTCACAAATATTTCATACGACAGAAGTGGGAGAAAACATGTATAAGGAAGCTATTTTATGCTTGTTACTTGCAAAACATGGGAGGAACACTGTAAGCACATATCTGAGTTTAGAAGAAACAAAAGAACTGCTCCAGGTTTTTTTTTCAAAGTAGAAGCTGCATAAACAGAATCATTACAATAGCTCAGTATTTTTCAAGACTGCAGACCAGAAAATGAAGCTGTTAGTTTCTTTCTTTTTTTTTTTTTTTTATTTTTTTATTTTAAAAAGCAGAATAGAAATGTGCGTTGTGGAGTATTGAATAAATGGGCTAAGGAGCAAGACTAGAAAACAGAAAAAAAATACACAATTTAGCCTTTGGTTGCATTAAAAGTTTCATGTGTGTCTATAGTAAGAGCTGGCCTTAAATTAGTCTAAACCACATAAGCTGCTCTTCTCTTTCTTGAACATAATGTTATTTTATCATAAAATATAATTAACATAGAGCATCCACTTCAGCTATCTACATGTACTCACTCCCTCAATGTGACAAAGAGATGGCTACTCTCACAAGGCACACATTTCTTTGTCCCTTGTGATAAAATACCCTTGAAGAAATTGGTCTGTTGAGCACTTTTTCTACCTATGGGCCTCAGAGTATAAGTAGAGAGCAGAAAGGCCAGAATTCAGGAAGAAGAAAGTGAGACAGCTGATCATGGATTCCAAGAAGACAAGTCTAAGTTCCTGGAAAGGCTCAGAAGCAGAAAACCTTAGGGATGATCAGTTAGGGGTCAGACAGTATAGTAACCCAGTATGCTGTGTCTGCATCTGACCTAAGGTTCAGTCCTAGCCTGGCATATTTTAATTGCTGAAGGTATTTGTTCTTCAGGCCTGGGTAACAAAATTCTTCCCTTCCAGATCAGTGGTATCAGACCAATGGAGCAAGCTCTACCTGAAACTTTTTGTACATACACAAGTGTTAAACATAAAGGCAGTTCATTTCCCCTACCTTCCTTTTGGGTCCTTAAAGACACTTTTAGATGAATTTTCTCTGCTTCCTCACCACTCACATTTATCTCTGGTCACTACCTCATCCAAAGTTTTGCCACTGCTCTGTTAGGTTTCATAGGATATCAGACAACCAAAAAAGCTCTCTGGAGAGACTTCAATCAAAGTTTCTGCAAATCTGTAGCTTGAGTGTTTTACAAGTCATTAAAACATGCATCAATATGTCCCATTCACTGTGCTAAAGGCAGTAATAATGAAGATTTTCTTAAAGGGTCTTTCCCTCTTTTGTCTCCTTCAGATCTTTGAACTTGGTCTGTGGTTTGTTCGGAGGCCAAGGAGCCTCTGTTTACCAGCAGTTTTAGTTGTGCATAACTACTCATGTCTATAACGATTTTATAACTTATTTGTAATTTCTTTGATTGAATACAAGCAGCCATAGCTACAAATTCTACCTGAGACATAAAATCATAAGGATTAGTTTATTTGTGAAGTTATAGCCAGTAAGGCAGTTGGAGTTATACCCATGCTGCAAATTCATCATAGCTTCCACAGCTGCTATCGGAGTGAAGCTTGTGAGTTTACAGTTCAGACAATAGGTATGGATGAACTTGAGCAATATCTTATGCTTGAACTCAGAGCTGTGTTAGCACAGTCCAAGCACAAAATCTATAGCGCAGTATGCAAAAAAATGAAACCATGCAACAGATTGATTGGGTGCTTTAAATGCAAATCCAATGAATTAATTTCTGCACAACATACTGTGTGAGGTTTTAACCACCTTTCATATAAGTAGGAGAGACAAAGTAAAAGAGAACTGTAAAAAAACTCTCATTGTCTCAAGCTGTTATTTCATCAATCTGAGCAAGCTTTGCAGGGTCTTACTAAATGAAAGATTGGGACTGCGGATCTCCAACTGCTGTCTGACATTTCAGCATTGCAGTTAAAGATCTGCTCCTTTTGAGTAGCCTCTGTATTTTCCAATTTAAGCATCTGGAAGGTTTGTCAGCTACTTTTAAGACAGTTATAAAGTAATATATAGAAAAGAATGGGTATAAATATCAGAGTAAACATTTGAAAAATGCAGTACCTGATTCAATGCATCCATTGTGTATTAAATTCATTACATATATAATGCTGAGGGACAAAGCATTGCTGTCAGTAACTTAGTCCTGGATCAGAAAATGAACTTGGGAAAACCATACCCAGAGAGGAAGAGACAATGATTCACATCTCCCAGGAGATTTTCAAGAGCAATGGAAAAATCTTGGACTCACAAATTACCACAGGGATCAATAGTTTCTGTAACTGCAATTGTCTGCAAGTGCTGTATTTTGGCAAGTGCTTTTCTCTATATCAGCAAACATGATAAAAGTAGTAGTAATAACATAGTCTCAGGAAATGTGGCATTTGGAGCATTTCACAAGTGTTTCTGTTTAAAGAGCTTTTCATCAGAAGATGGTAAATTGCTGATACCTAAATGTTTCATGGAACCATACAGAGTTCCATATTTTGTGTAGCGAACTGGTATGAGAAGGAAACTTCTGGGAAAGTCACAACATCCTGAAAAAAAGTATTGCCCTGCTACTCTCCCAATTCTTTATGTGTTACAATGCTCATTGGGGAAACACAACCCCTTTAAGAACCTGGACCCAGGATCTCACATCCCATTACTCAGAGTGTTCATGATGCAAACAAAATATTCTGCACAATACTGCTTAATAGTCACAACTACTACAATTTCATAGTAGACAGAGTCTCTAGAGAAACAGCCCTTTTATAATGTTCTGTGCAGGTCTGAATTCCCCTTTTTCTTTTGAGAGAATAACAATCAGTCAACACCAGAAGAAATTTAAATAGACTATGATTTTTTCTGTGAGAGGGAATAGATTTATGTTTTTATCAAGAAGATAAAAATCTAATGGTTTCAAACCCTTACACACACACCCTTTAGGAACATTAGCTATAAACTAAGTGATTTCCATGGGTCCAGGAAAAAATTTGAGGATTTGGATTTTTTTTCCCCAAAAAGTAAGGTTAGTTTGGGGGTTTTTACTTCTTAACAGAATGCACCAGAACACACCGTAAGAAAGTCCACCATGCAATTAGTAGTCATTGTATTCCTTGGTACTTCAAGAACATTATTTTCGTTTATCATTAATTCTTTTCAGCTGAAAAGAACTGTGGGAAAGGTCCCATAACAGGTCTTCAAAAATAACACTTTAACACTAATAACATCTTTGTTACTGGCAAGAACACAGAATTGCATCAGTTGCCACCAGACATATTAGAAATGTATTGATTATCAGGAGAGCAGCTGGTCCAACTTGGAAGTTTCAATAAAACAGTTTAATAGCCTGAAAGATCACAGACCTTTATATTTTAGCAAATAAAGTAAGCCAATTGTAGGTTAGTTTGCAAATAAAAGAATCACCTTACAAAGAGATGGAAATATAATAAAAATATAATATATAATAAAATATAATAAAATATAATCCAAACCTTTTTTTTTTCTCAATTACAAATAGAACTATGAATCCTACTAATCAAAATGTAAGCAAAATACTTATAACTAGAACTTTTCATAGAAGCATAAAGCTTTAAAAAGAGACTGCTTTACTCACACAGTGCAACATGGGTATTTTTTTTTTCCACATTCTTACATCTTCTGAGCACATCTGAAAGATAACTTAAGGACACTTACAGACTGCTATCTGTAGATTTACACAGTTGTGACACAACTATTATGAAATGGAGAATTCATGACAGTAATGGAAAACAATAAAAAAAGTGAAATAGGTAAGAATAAGCATAAAAGTCTGATTGTAATGCTGTAACATGGTGGCAGATCTTTCACATAAAGAGTGATGAGAAGATTTGCCTCCCCATCCTAATTATGATGAACAGAAAGCTGGCAGAGGGGATCTATGCAGGAGGAGAAAAAGCCTTCTTGCAGCTTTGACAACAATTTACATACATAATCATGGACAACACTGCATAGAATGTACATTTAATGTGATAAATAATGCTGTCACCTAACTATCATCAGTAGCTTTCAATGAGAATTTTTTATTATCCTGCCTGTCTTACAGATGGTGAAACAGAAGCAGTGCGAAGTTAAATGATTTGCCAAAGATTATCTAGGAGATTAAAATCTCCTGAAACTCCAGACCACGGCTTTGTACTTTCAGCGTACTCAGCACAGTGTGTTGCAATGCAGTGTTGTTGTTCTAACCAAGCTAGACTCATCGTTCCTCATTAGTTCTCTGCATTACAGAAATCACTGCAGCTGTTTACAAAATTATGGCTCCCTATGACTCACACAATCTCTTTTTAAATAACAAAGTGAGATATTTCACAGTTTAGGCCGCTACTTTTATCACTTCCTTTTAATCCTGTCCCCCTTCAGCTTGTTTCCATGCACAGTTCACCCAGGATCTGCACAACACACACAAATGACACTTACCCCCCTCACCTTAGCTCCTACCTATAGCGTTTTCAGCTCTCTCCCACATCTCCAGTGGGGTCACAGCCTTGTGGTCTTCCAACACTTCCCACATCTGCTGGGTCACACAAAGGGAAGGACACAGCACACTCAGTTCAAGTATGCTGTTAACCCCACAAGACTCCTTTTGAAATTAATGGTAATTGATATCTTCCTGGCTTGTTCTCAAGGTTTTATTTGGTCTCACCATTAATTTGCTTAAGATTTGGGAAAGTTTAATATTTTTGCAGAAGTTTAGCAAAAATAGATGACATTTTTATCCTTGTAAGAAGTGGTACTTAAATTTCATGTCTTTGCTATTGCTCATCACAGGAACATCTTTAATCCAATGTTACATTGACTGGAAAAAAATTACATCCTACATCAACTCTTAAACCACCCAGCAGTGCAACACTGGTTTGACTAAAGTACATGGAAAGCTCAAAACAAGTTCAAGGCAAACAGGGAACTGAAAGATTAATTTTATATTTTGATAAGGGTATCTGGAATCTTTTTCCACCTACTCTCTCTTTCCTTGCAGTATGTGAGAAAGCTTGCCATAATCATACAGATCAGCATAGCTTATATCTATTGCTTAATTATGAAAGAATAATAATGAAAATGAAAAATGGCAATATAGATTTTCAGTCATCATTCTAATGTTCCACTTTGCTAAAATGATGTAAAACGCCTACCGTTATTAGCCAGGAATCTGCTGAAATGCCATTTTAAAAAAGACATAACCCACAGCCAAGCAATAAGCAAAAATGCTGTGAACACGTTTTATATTTTCCAATTAGGTGTTTCACTGCAAATAAGATATCAGAAATACACATTTCTATATCCATAGCATTATGCAATGCACAAGTATCAGATCAGCTCTCATTATGTAGCATCAATCTCTGTACTGTTTTGAGATCTCCAAATAAAAGCACGAGTTATGACTGGACAAAAAGTATATCTTGTTTGTTCTTAAATTTGTTATGTATCTCTATTTGTGGTAAAATAAAAAAGATGCAATTCCATGCCTTCACAGTTATATGAAATACTGTTTACATGATTCAAGCACCAAAGCATTTCTTGTCACTATGTGATATTGTAGCATCTAAGATACTGCAGTCATTTGGTAATCTAAGCATTACACACTACTGTGTTTAAATTACAGCAAATGTTGGCATTTTGATGGAGAAAACTACATACATAAAAATCAAATTAAACCAGCAAATATTAAAGTAGCATTAAGGCTGGGAGTTTAATTAACTTCCCCAAAAGTTAGAATACTCAATACACTGGAGATCCTTGGGTAGCTGAACATGGAGCAGAGAACGTATGGCAGAGATATGAGAGATTGTAAATCCGTAAATTATCTAAATCAAGGTCACAGCACTGTATAGCCACTGGCTTGGGAAAGTGTACTGGGTTCAGCAGCAGCAGTCATTTTTTCTCCTTGGTGGCTAGTGCATCGCTGTGTTTTTGATTTTTGGCCCAGGAACAGTGCTGATAACGCCGATGTTTTCAGTTGCTGCTCAAATGTTTGGTCTGGCCAAGGACTTTCTGAGCCTCATGCTCTGCCAGGGAGGAGGGGAAGCCGGGAGGAAGCAGAGACAGGACACCTGACACACACTGACCAAAGAGGTATTCCATACCACAGCACGTCATGCCCAGGGTGTAACGGAGAGTTACCTGGAAGGGCTAGGGCACTGCGGGGTTGGATGAGGTATCGGTCAGTGCTTGGTCGGGTGGCGTGGGGCGAGTTATCAGTCGGCTGGTGCTGAGGTGCTGTATTCTCTTCCCTTGTTATTTCCTTTAGCATCATTATTATTGGTGGTAGCAGCAGTGATTTGTGTTATACCTTAGTTACTAAACTGTTCTTATCTCAACCTGTGGGAGTTGCATTCTTTTGATTCTCCTCTCCATCCCTCCAGGAGTAGGGGGAGGGCAAGAAGGGGGGGGAGTGAGTGAACGAGCTGCGTGTCTGAGTTTAAACCACGAAAGAAAGGAGCTTTCTCAAAGCAGGAAGGAGCTGGAAGTGACTATCAGACTGACACTGGAAACAGGGTTTCCACTGATTTAATACCAAACAGCAGATGAACAAGGTGATCTGCTAATTCCTGTTATACCGGGGCAGCCAATCTGGGCAGGGAGCTGCCTCTGGGAAACTGCAGGAAAAAAAGCAAGGCAGATAAACCTCTTAGAAGGAGGGAGTAAAAGGGCTTTACTGTGTCTGTGACGGCAAGTACTCTCCTCAGTCATCTCTCCAACACACCATCTCTCAATTTACTTTGAGTGCAAATGCTCCTAAAGTGCCACTGTCTAAACACAACAAAATAACTGCAGAAAAGCCCTCTCTTTTCACAGATCTCATCTGCCCTAAAAGGTGTTTCTGGAGGCTTCAGAATCTGCCAACATCTGGGGTTTTTTTTAAGAGAAGAAGTAGCAAAAGATCCCAAATTGTTCTTTTCAGCCAGAGAAGGATTACACAAAAGGATGTTTATTATAAGCACGTTTCTCAAAGTAGATTTGGAGTCCACCCACCGCATTTCCCCATTTAAAGACTTAAATTAATGCTCTGGCTGTAATCAAGCCTTGTTTTGCTCATATCTCACTTCCCTATCTTATATTTTAACTTCAGATCTTTATGGTGTTGCAGGCATCATTGAGCTCTCAAGAGAGCACGCACCAGGTCTGCCCACAGACAGCAGCAGATTATGGAGTTCAGCAGAAAGGTGGTAGCTTCCTCCTGACACAAATCAGCAGATGTAAGGATTTCATGAGGCACACAGCACCCCTCGGGCAATTTGCACACACCAGGGTCCTCCTCCCCCCCACAAAATATGGCAGCAGCCACCTGAACTGCTGGTGTCTAAAGTACATGCACCTAGGAAGAATGTATGTGAAGCTTCACCAAATGCTCCTAACTAGCCAGACATATTGTTCCAGCTCTAAGAACTGCTCCTTTTCCTCTTTCTACCATGTGTTTACTTTAAAATAGTGAGATATATGCAGTTGGAGCTATTGTCTCCGCATATGTCTACCCTAGAGCCAAAGATAAAGCAGAACTCCAAGTAGCTCTAAAACACACAATAGCAACATATTCACAGTGACTTAGAGCTCATTTTGGCTAGCTGCTTTAAGTACATATACATATATCTTAACCCCTATAAAGGTTTCTCCAACTTTCCTTGAGATCCTTACTGCTATGCTCAGTGCTTGCTGTACCTGAACAAGCTGCTATAAACACTGCTGTGGTGTGTCGTGCTTCTGCTGCATCATTGATAGACCCACAGTGCCCCACATCTGGCAGACTGGCCCTCAGCCAGGGTTAAAGGCAGAATGTGCTCTTCCAGTTTCTGTATAGACAACTGAGTTAGCCCTGAGATCGGTTCAGAAAACAATTGCCAGGACAGCCATGGCAGTTCACAAAGATTTACCTTTTTGTTAGATGGACCAAGATGATAACAACGAGCAGACAGGAAAGAAAGACTTTCTTTTCTTAACCCTTCTCCATTCTTGCCAAAGAGAGTAGCTTCTGATACTGGACACATTGGATGGGAGCTATTTAGAAGTTGTTCTTTGACTACAAAGATCAGCAAAACAATTTCCACTTTACCCTTGGAAATATTATCTTCAGCAACACACTTAGAGGTGACTAGCACAAGGCAGGGTGCTTTATTTACAGCTACACAAATGACCACAACATAGCAACTATGCTGTCTGTGGATATAGGTGAGTTCTTTGGGACTATCTTTTCATCATCTTTATGCTAGCCTACCCAAAATTTTTATCCTTCCTATCACTTGAAAACAATGACTACATCTGTCAGATTTTTAACATTCTTTATCACCATGATATTAACAGAAGCACACGTAACATGAATGTCTGGGAAATTTATTGCTTACATTCATTCTCGTTTACTCTTTTAGTCTTTATTTAGCAGCAAAGATTGTTTATCAATATTTAGTCTCAGACTGGCTACACTGAAAAGGAAAGGGGATTTGAGCAGATGGCTATCGCAAGCTGCTTACCATAAGTGGGTAATGCACGGATATGCCTCTTGATGTACCACTGAACACACACTTTTGCAAAATTAGGTGCTGAAGAAGGCCAACCTCAGGCTGTGTGATGGAAACAGAGACTGAGGTTCTAATTTAATTTTTCATTCTAGACTCCCCAGATTATACCATAAATAAAACAAAGACAGGAGCTACACTGAATCATGTTATGCAAAGACACATGCAAATTCAATGCATTAATTTACTGGGAAGTTAGTTTGATCTTATGCATCCATAACTGAAATCAGAAAAGATCCAATGGCTTCAAAGAAAAAAAAAAAAAAAAAAGAAAAAAGCCATAGACACACAAGCACTCCGAGAAGCAGCACTTCCAGAAATCATTTTAGTTTACAACATCATAAATTCTTATTAGCAGTTCAAGTGAAAACAATGTCAACAAAGGCAGTATTTTACTTAACACAAAAGTAACATGCAAGTTGCAATCCAAGGACAATTTTAGACTGAAGAAACATGAAATTAAGGATTTTTATTTCTTTTATATTTTAATATCACTGTTTTACTAATTCCTAAACTGTGGGTTTTATAAATAACAAATTTGGAAGTGTGATGACACAAGAGAATAAAGGCTTTTTCATCTTTATCCTCCAATTTGCCCTATATATAAGGTCTTCTATTATTTAAAAAAAAAATGAAAATAAGAATATATTAAAAAACAGGAAGCTCTCTACTTTCATAGTCACTTTCAGACACTTGGTAATTCCATAGGTCCTAAATGCCATCTAAAAAAAAATCATCTTTTACATCTGCCACTCACTATTGCAGAAAAGGATGCATGTACCCATTGACTTTCAGCCACACTTAGCATGGAAGTATTTTACTGCTGTAGAGGAAAGAGCTGGGATGGATGGAAACCACCGAATTCTACTATTACAGGAAGGATAGGGATCCACCCCTTTCTCTGGGAAGAGTGCCTGACAATAAAAACAGCTTCATTGACAGTATCTTTCTGTCAATATACACTTCTGTAAGAAGTTTATCTTATTTCACATCTTTTGCTTCTTCCCAGAGAATGGAGCTGTCTGGCAACTGCTTTCAAGGCCTTAGAAATATTCATTACACCAAAAGTTACCATCCTGAATAAACTCTCAAGATATTTTTCCTTCCCTTGTGGCTCATATTCCTTTTTTCTTGTTCATGCACTTCTTCAGCGCACTTTAAAAGTTATAGTACTTCACTCTTCACAGTCTATTGAAGACTGTTGCACTCCCTTAGATGCTCTCTTTCTCCACCAGAAATCATGACAGAGATATGATTTATCTACACCACAGAGTCTGTATGGATTCAGTTCACTCTCACATCATCAAGAAGCTACACCACAGATGGGCAAGCACCCAGGTGGTGCTCTGGCATCAGGCAATGCTGTGCAACCAATGGTAGAGAGTGTCAAGAGCCAGTGTGCCTTTCCCTAAATTGCTGTGATGCTCCAAAAATCCAGGTGCATGTCGTCCCTTGAGTATATTATCACTGGTCAGACAACCCAACACTCACACCAGTAAAGACCATACAAGGTCCCTTAAATATTTACTTCTGAAGGCATAGACAATTTTGGGGCAGAAGACCAAAACACAAATGTTCAACAATCTTCTCATCCCTTTTTTAATTTCTGTGACTATTTCCTATGAAACCTAGTTAAAGCTGAAAGGGCACCAAAAAAAAAGATCTTTTGAAAACACGCAGGCTTTGGGAGGGCTTTTTGCAATACAAATCGAAGAATCTAGAGCTATAATGAATTATCAAAGCTGCAATTAGGAAAGGTGAAAAGTTTGCTTGTCTTATGAAGATTAATTTCTCTAAATTGCTTTCCTGTGACATTTGCTTTGGCATTAGCAAGTGTGAGAGCCGTTCAACTATTCAATAGTTATATAATCAAAATGAAAGTATCCTAAGGTATGTATTTCTAAGCAAAATTGACAGGTAGAAACATCTTCAAAGAAGTAATTTATACCTAAGCTACACTCTTTTCTCCCATCTGTCTTTCAGTTTCTGGAACTTACATGATTTGAAGCATCTCTCACTTTCGTGGATTTTTCACTTTTTAGCAGCTCAAGTAGGACAATATACAACTATTATACTGCAGATGGAAAGCTAAAACTAATTTAAGGTTTAGGATCCCAGCAAGTTAAACAAAATCTGCTTTAATGGGAATGGTAATTCTTAGATGTATTTATAGATCTGAAAAGAAATGGGTCAGATGATAAAGGGCACTGAAATAGGGAATTCAGGCCCCAAAGACAGCCTGCCACTTTCTGGAAAAAGGTGTGAAATTATTTTTTGAGGTACATGGAATAGACTTGTAAGTTATGACCTCTTTCCATCTTCTAGGTATTTTCTCCTTCACTGCCCAAATTCCTGTCCTGTCTGAATGATGTTCACCTCCCAACTCTCTGCTTCTCTAATGACTTCTACATTGTTTCAATTCGTGTTTTGCTGCCAGATAAACCAACCCACCATTTCTCTTTACTCATGTAGCTATAAGCACAATACACTCAGCCTACAGAAAGTGTTTGTGTAACTAAATCTAAATCTGGCAACATGTCACATCTCTTCCACCTTTCTACACAGCACATTGCTATGTGTGTTTAAGACGCTGCATAAACAAATATGAAACCACTGACCTTACACTATAATTACTACAGAACACAGCAGCCTATCTGTACAACGAAGCAGGTCACTAAAAGCTCTCACTGACTTATTGTAGGTCAGTGGCATTTTTTTTTTTTTGTCAGGCTTTCAGCCTTTTCTTTTTAAAAACAATCCTGTACCAGCTACCAGAGGGGCACACGTGCATTAGGCTGTTCTGCTGGACCAGAGTGAACCGAATCATTTCTTCAGAGCTTACTTTGACAGGAACAAAGCAAAAAGAAAACTGGCAACTCTCAGCCAGAACAGTCCAAAACAAAATAATATAAATGGAGGGAAGAAAAATAAAAAGGTGGGGGGTAGAGCATCATACCCAGTTAGTGGTAGCTAGTGGAAAATTTTGCAGCCTAATTGTCTTTGATTTATGGAAACCTTAATCCTTGCATTTTAACAGTACTAGAATTTTTTATCTGTTCATTTTGAAACTAAAATAGTTGAGGCTGATCACAAGTCTCCTGACTTAGTTCCTGCCTAAAACACTAATAATTCAGTGTAAATGTTCATATAATAATTGAGGGAATGCCAGTGAATCGCTTCCTACAGCTTCAGTTCTGCCATTTCTCAAAAAGGGCACTTTTGGGAACATGAAAAGTAATATCTTTGACTGCTACTACTGACTACTATTGACAAATACATCTCAGGCTCAATTCTTCCAGTGAAGCTGCTGAAAACTTGCCAATACATAAATATAAACATAGAAACATAAACTGAAATAATTCATAAGATAATACGTTTGATTAGGCTATGCACTGGTTCAGGCAGAAGAAATTTTCAGCTCCTGCTGTATTAGCAGAACCAGATCAACTGCAGAAGCCCATAGGGCATAAAGAGCAGAAAGCAGAGCAACAGCTAGTTTATTTGTGTTTATATCTGAGACTGCATCAGAAGTTCCTGTGTAAAGACGATTCGCTGACAGTGTGAAGTTAAGATAAATACTACTGCCAGCTCAGGTATCCTCATACTACTACCAGCTCAGGTAGAAGCAGTGTGACTTTCACCTCCTCAGGGTGGATGCTTGGACCCATTTCTCTAATGATCTCAAATCTTTCATGTAGGTTGGAATAAACATAGCTTTAAAAATCAACATGCACTGTGCATGAGAGGAGTAGTACTTTTATCCTAATTGCTTCACAAACACATACCTAAAATAATCTCAACAGATGTTAAGATAAATGCTATAGCATTTATCTTAACAACTGTCTGAAATTCACAAATCTTGTCAGACAATCCACTGCCCTTTGGTCCATATAAAGCAATATCATTAAAAAACTAATACTATTTAGTCTCATACTGGCATCTTACAAAGATTCCATGCACAAAAGCACAAGGCAGGAGTTGTGACAATGATCTTGTAAGAAAGGTCTGCACAATAGAATATTTGCATTGCATCTCTTCCTCTGAGCACTGGGATCTGTGCAAGCTGTGCTCAGGGTTTGAAGCTTGTACGTGCATGGGAAGGACTGCATAACAACATGGTTAAGGGGAGGAAAACCATAATTATCATGTAGCTGCTTATTTTCTTAGGGATGCACTAGCAGTATAAGTTTAATAATAGTTCAGCTACTGCTCTCATAGCAGCAGGAACATTTAGTTGTGCACCTGGACTCTGCTTTTTACTTACCGAGTTAAAATTCCGCAGAAAGCTTTCTGCTATGAAGACAGTTTATAATTCTTTCACTTGGTGGCTCTTCATTGACTTCTAAACTCTCGGTTTATATCCACACTGGGAAACAGATCTGGACTGATGCTACGGTTGCTTTGACTGAGGCCATCTCCAGCCCTGACAGTATGAGCAATTACACATTCCAACTGTCTATCCCCAGCCCTAGCAGCTAGGAGTCATAGGAATTGAATTAATGAATATAATCAAGCACATGATGGAGTATAGTCATACATGATTATTTGTTATACTAGCGTCCTGATTTAAGATAATTTAAAATTAATGACATTGCAATGAACCATTTCCAAAATCAACAAAAATAAAAATCCAAGAAAAGGGAATCCTTCTGAATTGTGTTTATTTCATCATGTTTTGCAGGTGCTTGTGCAGAGGGAAAAGGACACATTGCCTGTCTTTGGAGAGGTTTTAGCATCCACAGAGGACCTCTCACTGAAAATCTGGTCCATCATGCCTTGATTTCTGTTTTTCTGAACTTTTTCTTGTGAGAGGCTGTTGCTTGTTAGGTTTGTCTAATGTTAGACATAGAGTTACAGCATCTGATAATACTGTTGCATAACGTTTATTAGAGGTTCTCTACCAACTTCTCTACTACCTCACCCCTCTGATATGCAGGGCTGATTAACTTCTAGGTATGCATTAAACTAAAAGGCATGTTAATTCATTCTAACAATTTATGGCTACATTATGCATTAACAATAATATATTTAATTGCAATAATCACAATGACATTGTGTGTGGGTGGCACTACAGTTTAATACATTTACATTTTTCAACCATGAGACTTATGGTCTAAATTTCAGCAACTCCTCTTTAATAATTGATCTAATTTCTGTGCCTTTCTTTAAAGGTAACTGCTAGCTATTCTGCAGAAATTCTTCAGTTCACAAACAGAAGCTGCAATTTTAAACCAAATTTCTCTTTCAGATGTAATTCCTGCTACACACAGAGATGAACTAGAAGGTCACTAAGTGCAAACTGTGCAAGCTAAGGGGAAAAAAAACCCACCAAAACCATCCTTGCCTTTTATTGTTAGTCTACTGTATTTTTTTGATAGATCTTTCATACAGTAAATATTATTGATGTCTAGACATCTTGTTCTGGGTTATTGTTACAATCTCTAGTCTTCCTCTGTCTAGCAGCCAAACTAACACAACACCCTACTAAAAGCATGCTTAAATGTTGGACTGAACCAACATCAGTGCTTCATACTTCTGCTCCTCCTCCCATAAAATCTTCCTCTGGCACTTTATTTAGAGACTAAGATTCTGTTCCCAATCCTAATCCATCCTGTTCCAATTCTGAATGTAAAATACCACAGACAATAACTTAAGCAGGCAGAAGGATGCCCAAATGTAGCACATATTCTTTTTACAGTTAATAAAAAGATACTAAATATGACAGGAGTCACTGTCTTTCTTTACAATGAATAAAAGCTAGTTAAATTTGCATTAAAATTTATCCTACATGCAATGGACAGATCTTCTAACAGTGTCATCTTTCACCAATCTGAAACACAACTGTCCCCAGGAAGAACTAAACGGAGATGTCCTGAATGCATAACACAAAGTTGATATGGATTTCCTGTATGTGAAACCAGAAGACAAATCCTACAAACAGTGTACAACTGGAAAGAGCACAGTCATCTCTGTCCTTTCTACAGCCCTTTAGAGACTCCATCTCACCTAAAACATGTCCGGCCCTATATACCGATTTATGTTCCTTTTTGCTTTTCTTCCTTCTGCTTTTCATACAATATATTTGCTTCATCATATACAGATCATTACTAGAATTCAAACAAATTATTTCATTATTTTTCTGATGGGAAGCAATATTTTGGTCTGAGGGATGAAGCTGAAATTACCCAATGTGTCCAAAATTGTTTTCTAAGAAAGTCTTTAAAAGCAATGTTAATTCTTTTTTTTTTGTTAGAATAGTTAGCTTCTGTGGCTGTGTTTGCACACACACACATTTGGTATGTATTCCACTACCAGTACTGTTCTTTGCATTGAAAGGTCACATGCCTTGGGTGACATGGTTTAGTGGGAGGTGTCACTGCCCATGGCAGGGGGGTTGGAACTAGATGATCTTCAGGTCCTTTCCATCCCTAACTATTCTATGATTCTACACCAAAAACCCCCATGGTGCTAAGTATCTTACTGTTCCTTTCTGGTTTTACTCTTCAACAGAGAGAAAAGAATAAGTAACTATATTTTTTTACCATGGTTATGTAAATCCTGACTGTCTTGTATAACGTTATCTTGGGGAATTCTCAAAATAAGCCCATACATTTTAATGGATTCTTTTCCCCCATTGCTGCGAAGAACTGCATGAACGCACAGACTGTCATAGCAAGAATGTAATGTCATAGCCCAGAGAGGCTCAGGAATGAGAGAAAACATCAGTGGTAATGGTCTACAGGATCATACATAGCAGGTTTATCACATTGTTAATTAGCACCTAAATGGACTATGGGGCCACTGCAGTGCAGATAGCATGAGAAGAACCAGACCAAAAATTCAGGAGGTCAGGATATAAACCCTACCTGCACACTACAACCTCTGGATCAGGGAGAAGACAGCATCTCATCTCCCAGGGGCCTGAAGGGTTTGATAATATGTATGATACCAGGATCTTATTCATGTACCTGGCTTTATCAGATTCATTGCATTCTTATCCTAAATTAGCATTTCAACCTGACTTCAGGAATAAAGTTAAAGCTACTTTTCTTAATGCTTATTTAAAAATTTAAAGTTTGTGACTAGCAATGAATAAAAGATTAGGTTAAACACCTGATCTGACATGAAAATTTTCCTGACATTTTCATTTAATATAAAAATGAATGTGTAGGTGTTTCTTTGAAATAAAATATTCAGATGCCTTAAGAGCTTACTTCTTTAGAAACAGGCAAAATACTTGTGTTAGCCTCAGAAATTTAATTGGGTTCTTTAGGTCACTTGGTATATATGAAAATATTACTCTTCCTCTAGCTCTCAATAGAAAAGAATTGGTGTGTTTATCAAACAACCCTGTTGAAATTAAACTTCTGCCAAGTTTGTCATTTTGATTAAAAAATAATTTTTCTCTGAAAATAAAATTAAATCAAATTAAATTACAGTTTTCACTTTCTCAATTAAAGACACTTTATGGAATAATACCAAGACAAAGGCAGCTTTAGTTAAGCATCATATACTTTCCCATGCATATTACTCTCATTTAGTCATAATTAATTCATTTTCTAGGTCTAATTTAAGGAACACTGAGAATTTAGTCAGTTTAAATCTGAGGGCATAAAGACATCCCTAGCAAAAGACTCCCTCTCCATATGAAGAGGTTATTAAGTAATTGGCCATCTCTGTTCAAGTCATTGAAATGACTGTTCTTTACAGTTATTACCCTGTGCTTTCAGTTTACATAATTTTTCCATTTAATACAAATAGAAGATAATCTACCAAGTTGGCAAACAGTGTTCTGATTAGCAAAAACATTTTGAGTTAGGACAAACTCACCAAAATTATTACTAGAATCATATTACAATGATAAATCTTTAGACAAAGTTCAGGCAGGAGCAAGTAGCTCCTATATATGATACTAAATTTAGTTACACCTAGTTAGACCATTAAATGGGAAAGCCTGGGCTAGCCTGGGAACTCACAGATATCTAGGAAATGGTCCAAGAGGGCTGAGTTATTCCTTCATAGGTTTGCCAAATGATAAAAAAAGGGCCTTGAAGGGGACAGAAGGATGAAACAGATCTGTTCCTGTGCTGTAATTACAGTTTCCAAGGTATATCAGTTAGTGTATTTAGTGCGCCTGGGATATGAGACCAAAGCCCCTCACTAGGAGGGTGTAACTAGCTGTTGTTGCTCACTATGAGGCACAGATTTTGAGTCCACTCAGCAGCACAACCCCAAAGCTGCTCCTGAACCTGTTTTGCACTATGGCACACAACACTCAGGACACTGAGCAAAGACTCAAATCAGAGATGATAACTCAAAATCAATTTGTACAGAATCCTCTGGAAATCAGTTAGAATGCTAACACTGCTAGCTAAATGAACGTGTGTTTAAAAATGCTATATTGCATACCAGTTACAGGTGCTGTTGTAATCCTTGCCAGCCTTTTCTGCTAGCATGTTGCATTTCTGGTAGGGCAAAGCCGGAAAGACAGTTCAAAGCAAATGCAAAGTAATCACCTAGACCCAGGTGAAGACCGAGGCAAAGAAGTCATTCAGAACCTCAGCCTTCTCCAAATCCTGTGTAGCCAGTTCTCCCGAGAGCTTCCTCAGGGGGCCTATTTTGTCCCTAGTCTGTTTTTTGTTTGCTACGTACCTGTAGAATCCCTTCCTGTTATCCTTAACATCCCTGGCTAGGTTTAATTCTAACTGGGCCTTAGCCTTCCTAACCTGGTCCCTAGCTTCCCGGACAACATCCCTGTACTCTACCCAGGCCACCTGTCCTTGCTTCCACTTTTTATAAGCCTCTTTTTTCCTTTGAATTTTCCTCAGCAGCTCCTTATCCACCCAAGGAGGTCTCCTGGCCCTCCTGCTGCACTTCCTTCTAGTTGGGATGCAGCACTCCTGAGCTTGTAATTATCATTATTATTGGTGGTGGTAACAGTAGTGGTTTGTGTTATACCTTAGTTACTGGGCTGTTCTTATCTCAACCCTTGGGAGATACGTTCTTTCAATTCTCCACCCTATCCCTCTGGGAGCAGGGGGGAGGAAGTGGGGGGAGTGAGCAAGCGGCTGCATGGCTGGGCTTAAACCATGACAAAAGCCCTGTGGCAACTGGATTCAGTGGTGACCTACTCTTGCTTTGCAATCATCTGGCATAGACACTAGATAGATTGGCTCACCACAGTGAAGATCTAGGCAGGATCTCTTTTTCTGCTAGTCTGACTGTACAGGCAAAGTAAATCAAATCGTGACAGCCAGTAGTGGTGACTGTGACTAAATACAGTCATGAAGTATCATCAACAAAAATAACAAGGAAAGAATATTGCACATTGACTCAAAATACAACCCCAAGGGGGTCTGCAGCACAGGAGGTAAGAATACGAAGCGCACCCAAATCCTAAATAACTGATGGAAGTCAAGGTCAAATATTTGAAAGAACACCTATAACTCAAAAATACAAAATCAAATCCAACCAATTTTTTGAGTTTGCATCTGTCCATAATCAAGCCTTATCTGTAATATACTAGCAATACTGGTAAACTTCAGAACACACTGTACAGACCAAGAAATTATTTCTGATTGTCTAATGAAGCCAATAGTGTTAAACCTTTTCATTTCACTGTGTTCTTGATCATGGGTGGGTTTTTTTGTTTATCAATACACACTGATGGTCTCAAGACATTATTTTTCAAACAATCAAAAATAACATATTTTATTTTTGCATATCTTTAGTTTTTCTCTAGTGAGAGAGTCACTAGATGCAGACAGCATTTGCAAAATTGTTACTAACTGCTGCAAAGCATATCAATCATGATGCTGTATTTCGTGGGAAATCAGTCACTACTGAAATTAACCGCCTTCCTTATCAAATTACACTTTTAGCTTATCACATCACTGACTAACTGCTTATAATGAATAACACTCAGGGATTATTACTGCATTTACAATTTACAGTAATTATTAGGTTACTGACTTACTAAAACTAATAGCATATCTCCAATTATCTGGGTTCAATTTAAAGAACTTTGCTGTTCTCGCTCCATTTAAAAGCACCAATAAAGCTGTTTTCAAGTTAAAAATTCATTTTCATTTCATAGAATCATAGAATAGTTAGGGTTGGAAAAGACCTTAAGATCATCAAGTTCCAACCCCCCTGTCATGAGCAGGAACACCTCACACTAAACCATGCCACCCAAGGCTCTGTCCGACCTGGCCTTGAAGACCCCCAGGGATGGAGCATTCACAACTTCCCTGGGCAACCCATTCCAGTGCCTCACCACCGTATAAATAGTCTATTTATACACAGACTACACATTTGAGGGCAGAAACCTGTTTACTGTATTAGTCACAGGAACAAGACTATTTCTCATTCACCCTCAAGTTTATTAAAAAAAAAAAAAGATGCTTTTAATATTGAAGATAGGAATAAAGAAATAATATTAATCTGTTTTAATTTCAGAAGCTAATGTGTGTTTTTAACCTAATTCTGAGGCAGCATACCACTTAAAGTGTAGACTTTCAACAGATATTCTGGAATTGCAATTACTGCTGTGAGAGATAAATTTAGACTCCAAGTAGTTAATGCTCTGAGAGAGAGACTATTAAAGTGGATATGCATAAAAGTTTGATTATAATTTATTGTTTAAAAAAAATACTATTGCAAAATACTAAGAAACTACTTCCCAGACATTATTGATATATTTTCCTGTTTTTCTATCCTGCACAAGAACACTAAAATCCCTAAGATTAATATGTGGCAATAAGAATGAAAGTGTCCCATTCTGTGAAACCACTTAGCAGAGCTGCCCACCAATAAAAGCACTCCTTCATGCACACAGTTCTGGTAACTCAAAAGAAGCACTTTAAAGTCTGCTGCCACTCCCTAGTAAGTATTCATTCACCGCTTCCGTGTCAGCTTCAGCAGAAACCTTGAGCACAGCTCCTTCTGCAGAGAACCCCCTCTCTCCCTCCCTGCTACCACCTTAGAAGAGTTAATAGATGAGAGGACACTCCCTCTGCCACCAATCTGCCTCTTCGGAGATCAGCAAAACGAACCTCTCTGCTTTCGCTCTCTTCCTCTCAGTTGCCTTCAGCTGTAGCTTCTATGCTTTTCCTTCTCTAGGCTTCAACTACTTTGATAGCCCTCCTGAAACCCAGCAGGTCACTGTGGACTGCCCTAGCAGGCAGCCCCTGCCGACTACCTGGACAGTTTATCCCACTACTCATCCCCCCCTAGAGATGTCTCCAGCTCCCAGGAGACAAATCACTGATCCCTGGCAGCAATTCCTACGAGATCTGAAGCCCAAGCTAGCTGGCTTCCACTGAGAAGCCATTCACATGAGCTGTAGTTTCCCCTTCCTCCTCCTTCTGTCTGTTGGCTTCTGGTGCCAGCTCCTTCCAGAGTGGGCTGACATGTTCCACAGAAGCTAGAACTGTTTTATTTAAAAAAGCAGTAACTAATTTGACACTAACAGACTCCTGTCACAAGTAGTATTTTAATGCCTATGTTACTCTTATCATTTCCACACACAAAAAAAAAAAAAAAAAAAAAAAAAAAAAAGAATATATGGGATCACAACTGTTATTTCTTGGCTATAGATTGATTATACAGATTAAAATGCAAGACAGGCCTTGCTTTCAAAACGTATTATTATCATTAGACAATTGTACACAAATTAAAGCAGAGGGATTACTATTTGTTGTTAAATACGACAGTTTTCGTGTTTCAACATTACATTAGACTGAGCTAGGTTTTTGGATTTTTCTTCTTCCATGACCAATTCATTTTTTAAAACTCAATAAATCAAGTCTGCTGTTTGTCTGTGAGATCAAGCTGAGTGACTTTATTTTTGATGTTTCAAGGACAATGAATAAATGGGAATGTAACACAACTACATAAAATGCAAAGATGAGAACTGGATTGGAAAGATACACTTAAGATACACTAAGATTAGGGAGATCAGGGAGACTGCAGTCAGAGGGTCATGGCGGAGTGGGGGCATGTATAAAAGTTGGCTTGAGCAGGTTAGGATGCAGGCTGCTGTTACCAGACACTGGTAGCCAAGACAGACTAGCCTGTTTTTGCACAGAAGAGCACAATGTACGCTAGCATAAAAGCACAAGGTGCTGAACCCCCAGAAATCTCTTAAGTTAAAAATAAATAAATAAATAAATAAAAATTAGATCCCAGGTGGAGGCTGATGTGCATTAGACTCTCGGCTAGCAGGGTGGGCAAACCCACAGAGGCTCTGTGCTCTTGCCCTGTCATCATCATCATTATCATGGCTTGACTTCGCGAACAAAGACGTGGGAAGGGCTTTACCCACGCTTACTACAAGCATGCTGATGACTAAAAAGGCCAATGTGAGACAGGCAAATCCAGCTGCAAAAAGCACAGCGAAAGGTCTCCTTGGGTGGTGTAGGCGGGGCGCGATTCTTTCTATGTTGTCTTTTCTCCTCGAGACTAGTTCTGCGTGAGTTCTCAAAGGAGTCAACAGCATTATGTATGGTGTGTCTCCAAGTCTCCCGATTGGAGGCCAAGGTGGACCACTGATGGTAGTCAATATGGCCAAGGCTAAGGTATTGTTTCAGGGAGTCCTTATATCTCTTCTTTGGGGCATTTCTCTTGCAGGAACTGGTGGCAAGTTCACTGCAAAATGCGATCTTAGGGAGGCAGTGATCCTTCATCCTAGAGATGTGCCCTGCCCAGCGCAGCTGCAATTTCAGCAATATGGCCTCCATACTGGTGACCCCTGCCTGTTCAAGGACAGTAACATTTGACACATAGTCAGTCCAATGGATGTTTAGAATTGTACGGAGGCAGTGCTGATGAAAGCGTTCGAGGAGTCGCAGGTGATGGCGGTAGATAACCCATGATTCAGACCCATATAAAAGAGTAGACAGTACAATGGCTTTATAGACACTAATCTTTGTACTTTTCTCCAGGTGTTTATTGCACCAGCCTCTTTTATGGAGTTTTCCGAAGGCTCTATATGCCTTTGCTATTCTGTTGTCTATCTCTTTCTCAATCGTGGCATCCGAGGAGATAATGCTTCCCAGACAGCTGAACTGACTTAAGCTCTGACTCGCTAATGGTAATGTGGGGATGATGATAATCTTCTTGTGGTGCAGGCTGGCAGAGAACTACTGTCTTCTTTAAGCTGACTTCCAGCCCGAAAAGCTCAGCCGCCTCCGCAAAGCAAGATGTTAAACGCTGCAGAGCTGCTTCTGTGTGGGCAACAAGGGTGGCATCGTCAGCAAAAAGCAGTTCACGGACAAGATGATTTAGGGTCTTAGTATGGGCCTTCAGTCGCCTTAGATTGAATAGGCTACCTTCAGTACGATATTGAATATAAATGCTGTTTTGTTCGTCCAGGTCTACCGTAGCCCTTTGGAGCATCATGCTGAAGAAAACTGTGAATAAAGTTGGTGCGAGAATGCAACCTTGTTTCACATCACTGGTTATTGGGAAGGGCTCAGAGAGTGCATCGCCATATCTGACTTGCCCTTGCTGATTCCCAAGTAAAAGAATAATCATTTGGAGGAACCTGGGGGGACAACCTTATCGTTCCAAGATCAGCCACAGGCCTTTTCTGCTCACAGTGTCAAAAGCTTTGGTGAGGTCAACGAAAGTTACATAGAGCCCCTTATTCTGCTCTCTACACTTTTCTGGCAGTTGTCTGAGAACAAATACCAGGTCTGTGGTACTTCTATTAGCTCTGAAACCACACTGACGTTCAGGTAGAAGTTCTTCTGCAATAGCAGGTACTAGTCTGCTCAATAGTATTCTTGCAATAATTTTTCCAGCAATGGAGAGCAGAGTTATACCTCGGTAGCTTGAGCAGTCTGACTTTACACCTTTTTTCTTACACAGAGTGATGATGATTGCATCATGAAAATCTGATGGTAATTTACCTTGTTCCAAAAAGCGTGTAAGTAGCTCGTGAAATTTAGCATGAAGTGTTTGGCCTCCGTGCTTCCCAGATTTCAGGTGGGATTCTGTCAACCCCAGCTGCCTTGCCAGTTTTCACCTGCTGTATAGCCTTAAGAGTCTTTCCCACGGTAAGGGCTAAATCCAATTCACTTTTCACCGGATGTTGAAGAATGTGCTGGATTCTTTCGCCTTGGATTACACGGTTAGCACTAAAGAGTGTTTGAAAAGTTCAGACCATCGATTCAGAATATTTTATCTGTAAGAAGTGTTTGACCATCTGCACTAAGTAAGGGGCTTTGAACCTGAAATGTGAGTCCATACACTGCTTTCAGAGCCTCATAGAATCCTCTGTGGTCACCCAAATCTGCACATAATTGAGTCTTTTCTGCTAGGTTGAGCCACCACTTGTTCATAGAATCATAGAATAGTTAGGGCTGGAAAGGACCTCAAGATCATCTAGTTCCAACCCCCCTGCCATGGACAGGGACACCTCACACTAAACCATCCCACACAAGGCTTCATCCAACCTGCACTTGAACACTGCCAGGGATGGAGCACTCACAACCTCCCTGGGCAACCGATTCCAGTGTCTCAAAACCCCCACAGGAAAGAATTTCCTCCTTATATCCAATCTAAACTTCCCCTGTTTAAGTTTTAACCCATTACCCCTTGTCCTGTCACTACAGTCCCTGACAAAGAGTCCCTCCCCAGCATCCCTATAGGCCCCCTTCAGGTACTGGAAGGCTGCTATGAGGTCCCCACACAGCCTTCTCTTCTCCAGGCTAAACAGCCCCAACTTCCTCAGCCTGTCTTCATACAGGAGGGGCTCCAGTCCCCTGATCTTCCTTGTGGCCCTCCTCTGGACTTGTTCCAACAGTTCCATGTCCTTTTTATGTTGAGGACACCAGAACTGCACACAATACTCCAGGTGAGGTCTCACAAGAGCAGAGTAGAGGGGCAGGATCACCTCCTTCGACCTGCTGGTCACGATCCTTTTGATGCAGCCCAGGATATGCTTGGCTTTCTGGGCTGCAAGCGCACACTGCCGGCTCATGTTCATTTTCTCATCGACCAGCACCCCCAAGTCCTTCTCCACAGGGCTGCTTTGAATCTCTTCTTTGCCCAGTCTGTAGCTGTGCCTGGGATTGCTCCGACCCAGGTGTAGGACCTTGCACTTGTCGTGGTTGAACTTCATAAGGTTGGCATCAGCCCACCTCACAAGCGTGTCAAGGTCCCTCTGGATGGCATCCCTTCCCTCCAGCGTATCAACCGGACCACACAGCTGGTGTCATCGGCAAACTTGCTGAGGGCGCACTAAATCCCACTGTCCATGTGTCTTGGGTTCAGCAGTAGCAGCCATTTTTCTTCTTCTTAGTAGCTAGTACAGAGCTGTGTTTTGATCTTTTGGCCTGGGAACAGTGCTGATAACTCCGATGTTTTCAGTTGCTGCTCAAATGTTTGGTCTGGCCAAAGACTTTCTGAGCCTCATGCTCTGCCAGGGAGGATGGGAGGCCAGGAGGAAGCAGAGACAGGACACCTGACCCAAACTGACCAAAGAGGTATTCCATACCACAGGACGTCATGCCCAGGATGTAACGGAGAGTTACCTCGGAAGGGTTGGGACTGCAGGGTTGGAGGAGGTATCGGTCAGTGCTTGGCTGGGGGGAGTGGGGTGAGTTATTGGTCGGCTGGTATTGAGGTGTTGTATTCTTTCCTCTTGTTATTTCCTTTAGCACTATTATTATTGGTGGTAGCAGTAGTGATTTGTGTTATACCTTAGTTACTGAACTGTTCTTATCTCAGCCCGTGGGAGTTGCATTCTTTTTGATTCTCCTCTCCGTCCCTCCAGAAGCAGGGGGAGGGCAAGAAGTGGGGGAGTGAGTGAACGAGGTTTGTGGTTGGGTTTAAAACACGACACCATGTCAGCGACGAAGATGTTAAACAAGGCCGGTCCCAACACCGATCCCTGAGGGACACCACTCGTTACCGGTCTCCATCCGGACATCGAGCCACTGACCACAATTCTTTGTGTGCGGCCAGCCAGCCAGTTCTTTATCTACCGAGTGGTCCATCCCTCAAATTGATGTCTCTCCAATTTAGAGACAAGGATGTCATGTGGGACAGTGTCAAAACACTTTGCACAAGTCCAGGTAGATGACATCAACTGCTTTACCCTTATCCATCAATTCTGTAGCCCCATCATAGAAGGCCACCAAATTGGTCAGGCAGGATTTCCCCTTAGTGAAGTCATGCTGGCTGTCACCAAGCACCTTGTTGTTTTTCATGTGCCTTAGCATGCCATCCAGGAGAATGTGCTCCAAGATTTTACCAGGCATAGAGGTGAGACTGACTGGTCTGTAATTCCCCGGGTCTTCCACTTTCCCCTTCTTGAAAATGGGGGTTATATTTCCCTTTTTCCAGTCGTCGGGAACTTCACCTGACTGCCATGATTTTTCAAATATGATGGCCAGTGGCTTAGCAACTTCATTCGCCAGCTCCTTCAGGACCAGCGGATGGATTCCATCAGGTCCCATGGAGTTGTGCGCGTTCAGATTTTGAAGATGGTCTCTAACCAGATCCTCTCCTACAGTGGGCCCAAGGTCTTCATTCTCACAGTCCCTGCGTCTACCTTCTAAGACCTGGGTGGTGCAGTCAGAGCCTTTGCCAGTGAAGACCGAGGCAAAGAAGTTATTCAGAACCTCAGCCTTCTCCAAATCCTGTGTAGCCAGTTCTCCCGAAAGCTTCCTCAGGGGGCCTATTTTGTCCCTAGTCTGTTTTTTGTTTGCTACGTACCTGTAGAATCCCTTCCTGTTATCCTTAACATCCCTGGCTAGGTTTAATTCTAACTGGGCCTTAGCCTTCCTAACCTGGTCCCTAGCTTCCCAGACAACATCCCTGTACTCTACCCAGGCCGCCTGCCCTTGCTTCCATTTTTTATAAGCCTCTTTTTTCCTTTGAATTTTCTTCAGCAGCTCCTTATCCATCCAAGGAGGTCTCCTGGCCCTCCTGCTGCACTTCCTTCTAGTTGGGATGCACCACTCCTGAGCTTGTAGCTGGTGATCCTTGAATATCAACCAACAGTCTTGGGCCCCCCTGCCCTCCAGGGCTATATCCCATGGAACCTTACTAAGCAGGCTCCTGAAGAGGCCAAAGTCTGCTCTTTTGAAGTCCAGGGCAGTGAGCTTGCTACACTCTCTTCTCACTCTCCTGGGGATCTCAAATAAGGTGCCAATGTTTAGATCAAGGATGCATCCAGGTTGTCTTTCCAGCTGTCTTTCTGCTGGAAAATAGTGTTGGTGATGGTAAGCTACTGCTCTGCACAAAACTCTAGCAAGAGACAACCGTTATCATTGCAGCTACCAACACCATGCTTGCCTAGTACTCCTTTCCAGACTTCCAAGTTCTTACCTACACAGGTGTTGAAGTCACCAAGGATTATGATCTTATCTTCTATAGGAACCTTTTGAGTGAGGTAACACAGGTCGGAGTAGAATTTTTCTTTTTCTGCAGGGTCAGCTTGCAGAGTTGGAGCATATATGCTGAAACGAACAACATGTTGCTTATAGTGTAGTGGAAGATGCAAGGAGATAATACGATTGGAATGACCTATTGGCAAATTTTCAAGTTTAGAGATGACAGAGTTTTTAATCATGAAGCCAACTCCAGAAAGATGACTTTCAGTTTTGGATTTACCTGACCAGTAGAGTGTATAGCCGGCACCATGTTCTTTAAGGCTACCTTTCTCATGAAGGCGAACTTCACTGAGAGCAGCAATATCGATGTTAAGTTGTGACAATTCCTGGGCAATTAGTGCAGAACGGCGCTCAGGACACCCACTGTTCGCTGTATCAAGCATGGTTCTGATGTTCCAACATGCGAGTGTCAATCTGGACACACTTTTGGAGGCAGGTGTATGCCTTTGTCCCTTTGTCTTTAATCGACCACAACAGAAGATGCCCCTTGGCCGCGGCTAGCTAACCAGGTGGAAGGGAAGATGAGCTTTGGTTAGGCCACTTTTTCTAGGCCTCTCTCCATATGGAGCAAGCAGTGCTCTCCTTGAAAAAAAAGGCTGCTTGGTCATTCAGGATGTTGCCAAACAAGACTGTCATCACCTGGGTCAATCTTGAACGACCAATGTCCTGAACTGCCTGCATGCAGGGTTGGGTCTGCGACTTCCAGTGCACCTTATCACCTGCTGTTTTGTCCCTCTACTGTCGCTACAGGGCTTTGCAAGTGTGGGTAAACCCTTCGGGCCTGCGCAGAGGATTTTTCAGGTGAGGCACAGAGTGCGCGGAACTGGCCCCACCCTTTACACCTGAGGTTTATCTGCCAGGGCCTAGCGAGCTTGGACGGTGACAGCAAAGTCCTCAGGTCGTAGGCTTGATTAGAGTGTCCTCTTAGATGGATGGCCTTACAGGGCTATATGAGCTCTATCTGCCCGGGTTTAAAGTTAAGAGTTGTCCTTCTCCTAGGATGGTTGCCCGAAGGCTAGTGAGCCCATCCTGCCCATGGACACACTTTGTCTGACCCTTCAGTTGAGACCTGTCTGGCATGGGAGACCCTACCAGAGGCATAAGCCACCACTAGGATAGCTCCCAACCTCACAAGGGCATGCAAGCTCTTTCCCCACAACAAGGGGTATAGGACACTATGAACTACCATCCTGGTGAACACAATCCAGACTTGTGCTTCTGACAAGTAATAAACAGAAACTGCTTAGAGAAAGAGTATGAGTAAGAGAGCATGGATAACACCAGCATCTCCCTCACATACTCTGCCAAAACCCAGTTAATAGATTTACTGGATTAGAAATGTAAAGATTCAATTTTAAATAACCATTAATGGATTTACCCCTCCTGAATTTATACAGACCTCTTACACATAAATAATTTTGACTTTCAGAACAGTAGTAACCTTCATTTTCCAAGGAAAAAAAAAAGAAAAAAAAGAAAGAAATTACTTCCTGTCATGGTTTAAGCCCAGCCGTAACTCAGAACTGCGCAGTCTGTCTCTCACTCCCCCCTCTCTTCCTCCCCCCTGCTCCCAGAGGTATGTCGGGGAGAATCAAAAGAATGTAACTCCCATGCGTTGAGATAAGAACAGTCCAGTAACTAAGGTATAACACAAGCCACTGCTGCTACCACCAGTAATAATGATAAGGGAATTAACAAAGGAAGAGAATACCGACCAATACCCAGCCCAACCAAGCAGTGATCTAACCCTTCCCGGTAACTGTCCCCAGTTTATATAGTGGGCATGACATGTTGTGGTATGGAATACCTCTTTGGTTAGTTTGGGTCAGGTGTCCTGTCTCTGCTTCCTTCCAGCTTCCCCTCCTCCCTGGCAGAGCATGAGACTCAGAAAGTCCTTGATCAGAGTAAATGCTACTGAGCAACGACTAAAAACATTGGTCTCATCAGCGCTTGTTCCCAGGCTGAAATTCAAAACCACAACACTTCACCAGCTACTATGAAAGAGAAAAATGCCTGCTACTGCTGAACCCAGGACACTTCTCATTGCTGGTTCTGCAACTGTAACTTAATAATTCCATTTTATGTCCTTCCAATTACAAATCCATGCTCAAAAAGTGTTTAAGACCCGTGTATTTACATGTATGTGGCACTTTCAGTTCTTCTGGATCTGTCAACAAGTAAGAAGGGGAAGGAGATAGCCTGCAGTAACCTGACAGTGACCCACAATAAAACCTCCTCCAGTTCCCTGTGACTACTACAGTTGCGTTGGTGTAAGAATTTGAACTCCATTTCTTGAGAGGTCAATGTGAAAACTGCCCTGAGGAACAAATGGAGTAAAGTCCTAAGGGCACATAAATTAAAATGGGTGCATTGGAGCTGCTAAAACTGTGCTCTTGTAAATAACCAATGGAGAATTTTAGTATTTTTTGCCATAGACTGGCTGATGTCAAAAGAAAAGCTTTTCTAAAACTTTAGTCACAAATGTAAAGGAAAAAAACCTCCAATTGTATCAGTAAGCCTAGTGACAGTAAAGTGAGCAAGAAGCATATGAATGGCAACATACCGGAAAGCTTAAACTTGTACCAGGCTATTCAAAATACTCTCTTTTGTAAGAAGAAAAGCTAGTTCTACTTTTATGAGAGAATATTCAGAAAAAAAAAAAAAACAAAACCCTCCAGTTGTTCTTTTTATTGTAGTAGCAGATAAGGCCTCCTACAAGGGCTTTAATAGATGAGGCACTCCTCAAACACAAGGGGAAGAGACCTCTTGTTTGAAGTTCTTACAAAATAAGTTGCCGAGAACGCTAACATGAAGGAGAGAAACAGAAAGTGAGACTGCTGTCATCACTTCTTAGTTCTTTTCACAGTGGTGAAAGCTGTTTACTAACTTGCAACCATTTCTGTATATTCAGAACAGTCACTTCTGTTACTATCTAAATAGGTAACCATTGGCCCAATATTTTATTCTTTTTTTTAATATATATGCACATATATATATAAGCCAGTTAGTGCTTTTCCTCTACTCTACAAATAATTTGAGTAGTGATTCTGTGAAACTTACACTTGCTTACTTGAGACAAATTGTGTGGTATTCTTTAAACAAGTGATCACATGGACCAGCAGAGACACAACAAGGTCTTTCCTAGGGCATGTCCCCATCCAGATAGACCAAATATGTGGTTACATTCATCCCTACCTTAAGAATACCACAGGTTTAGAGACAATATTCCTGACATCATATGTTTGGGTTTGTTGGGGGTTTTTTAATTAAAAAAAAAAAAAAATCTTTAACACTTACTCTTTGCATTCAGTGTTTAAAAAATAAAATACAAAGCAAGCACAAAGAAATGAAAGATGAAGTATAAAATTCAACCAAAGTACATTACAGTGAGTGTTTGGACATCATAAAGAATGGCAAAATCAGCTCCAACAGGGTGATGTACAACTCCTAATTAAACTGTCATTAAAGAAAGACAACATTACTAATTTTTCATCTGAGACAGCTCTTGCAAATCTAGGTAAATCCATTCAACTAAACCACAAAAGTACTCTGAAGAGTCAGGCTGACAAATTCAAGTGCTGTCAAGTGACCTGAACAAAGGAGGACAGAAAATACCATTAGAAGACTTCTATTCTGAATTTGTCCATGAAGGCATGTTCAAGGTTGGATTCACAGGGAACTCGCGCTATGCCACTAACAGTTACAGCAACATTACTAGGAAAATAGAATAGGAACTACAGTTTCAGCAATACATAAATCAGCAATACAACATTTGAAGCAAGTAGCTGTCAGAAACTGCTTTCAAAGGCCGTTCTGTTATTGACATAGTAAAACAGGTGATGCCATCTACTAGCCAGAGCACTGTGATGTACTTATGAGTTCTCATATTGATTTCATCACCCCCAAGAAAGCATAAATAAATGGAGATATTTATATAAATATAATAATAGGCAGTCTCACGAACAAATCCAAATAGTTTATTATGAGTCATGCAAATTCACTGTAGTCAACAGAAGTGAGCCAAACTCATCCTTTATTTTAGGACTTTTCAATCAAGGAACTTGCAGAAAGAGTTAATTTGGGCCAATACCTTTATGTATATGAATCAATTCTGTTTCTGTCAGGTGTGATTTGACAAAAAACACTGAAACAAAGACCATGGAATCCAACCAACATCTTGAAATTCTAGCTGTTGTTATTCAAGAAGCTGAGGGAATAGGGAAACTGAATGTGGTTTATATAATGGCCATGTGTTGCTTCCAGCAGAAGTGACAAAACTACTTTGTTTCCCATTTGGCTACAAAAATGAATCGCAGAAACTTTAGAGAAAAGACAAGCTCAGTAGAGCCACTAATATTTAAGCTTCCTTTCTTATATTTTCAATACAATCAGTGGAAAGCTGACTGGTTTGTACTAGGATCAATAATTAAACACATTGAGCGCTTTATTGATTTCTCAACAAAATTTACATTTTGCATCATCCTAGCTTACCTTAGGAATCATAAATAGGGGAACAATTTTTTTCCAAAATTCTTAAGCAATGCACACATTATAATGTTAGTTGTTTCCTACACAAAGTATTCTTACACTCAAGATTTGGAAAAGTTGAATCACTCTGAGGAAACACAGCCAAGCCTTTTATAACCAAAGATTTATATGTACAACATACAATCATGCTTAATCAAATTCATGGACTAGACACTAACCTCAGACTCTTGGGTTAATATTAGCATTTTCTTAATGGACTACAATAGAAAATAAGATTCCTTGGGCATTACCTGTGAGACACCCAATCTTTACTGGCATCATCAAGCAATTACAATATTATAGCCACTCAACCAAGGGTAAGGAAAAGACACAGAACACCACAATTTACTGTAATTAATATTATATTAATACTATGCATTTCACAAAGTCACTGAAGCAGGAACTATTACTTTATTCCTGCAATACAATCCAAACTGGGGCATTCTGCATGCAATGCACAATAGTAAGCATTGGTATTCAGTGCTGCAATCTTTCAGTAGGAAGGCAGTAAAGGAACAGATTACTATGGTCAGGTGAACAACTTCTTGTCCATCTTACTACTAAATTTTCTGATCCCAAGTCTAAAGCAGTAATTCTGTTCATGTTTGCATAGACAGATAATTCCCACTGTCACCTCCAGATAGTTGTCTGCTTCATTTGAAACAAACAGATGTGAAGGGTAACACTAATCACAAAAATAACAAATCTGTCCCTGACTAAAGCATGCTGTCCTGGTTTAGTAGTGGGAAATAAGTCAGTTCTCTAACACAGGAATCAATTTCCTAATCAGGACTAAGAAAGAAATATACTGATGGCTTCAACTTGCTTCATTTATTATAGAACGGTTTAGCTTGGAAGGCTCCTTAAATATCATCTAGTTTAGGGACAAAGATGTTGTGCGGGACAGTGTCAAATGGCTTGTACAAGTCCAAGTAGATAACATCAGTTGTTCTTCCCTTAACCACCAGTGCTGTAACCCTGTAGAAAGCAGCCACTAAATTTACCAGGCACAATTTGCCTTTAGTGAAGCCATGATTGCCTATTGCAGATCACCTCCATATTTCCATTAGTATAGCTTCCAGAAGGATCTGTTCCATGATCTAACCACGCACAGAGGTGAGACTGACTGGGCTGTATCTCCCTGGGTCTTTCCTTTTCCCTTTTTAGAAATGGAAGTCATATTTCTCCTTTTCCAGTCAGTGGGAACTTCACTGGACTGCCACAATACTCGTGCTCAAGAGTTGTACTCACCTTGTTCTATGTAGGAGATATGTTTATACAAGTATATGCACATAATATAATGTTCTTTAAAGACATATTAGGGATCTTCCTAATGACCTTATCAACTGCTTATGAACATACACACTTTTTCTTGGGGTAGTTAATAAGGCTTACAGCTATAAATTGACAAAGTTAATGTACCAGTCTGATTCACAGCCAATATTTATCAGACACTTAAATTTTTAAGGTGAACTGAAACAGCAAACAGATTAGCAGATGGTAAATGGGAATTAGACAAGTTTTTTATTTAAATGAGAAGCAGGCTCATCAGAGGTGAAAATGATATTAAACAGTAGTTACTGTAACAAATTGAAGCAACAGTTTTGTAAGTCATGTATAGGGATGAAGATTTGATTCCTTTTGTGTGCAAGGCTTGAAGACATTCATTAGCTAGCTTGAGAGAACACAGAAACACACACTATGAAATCATTATTACAACCAGCCAATGTTCTTTCTAATGAAAAAACATTATGCCTGATGTAATTCTAATTACAGAATTATTGTATGCTTATATCACTCTGCATTTTTACAGTACGCTAACAAAATCCACTGTGTGCTACAGACTATGAGTTTGCCCTGAAAACAATTACACACTTGAGTAGCCTTCCTCTTAGGAGAAGTTTCACTTCAATAGCTTTAATGAGACAGGTCATGTGAGCAAAATTCCTCTTCGATATACTAGAAAATTTCTCTCTGTAGTATTTAACCTTTGGGGGTTCTCTTGCATTGTTCATAGTTTTAAATTGGTGTTTTTGAGAGACGCATCCCCACACAAAAGAATTTTTTTTTCTTCTTTGCCCTCCATTTCTTTAGCTCTGCCTATTTTCAGCAAATCAGTATGGACAAATCTGTTTGAAACAGACCTTCCAAGAGACAAAAAAAAAAAAAAAAAAAAAAAAAATCATTGCTTTTGTGTTATAAAACAATATCCTATTTCATAATAAACTAAAATAAATATTATTTTTGGGGGGAAGAATTCTGAAATGTCAAAATATTAATACTTTATTTTTATAATAATTTTCATATAATTTCTCATTACCAAAAGATTTGGTGTTAAAATTTGTCCTGGTTTCAGCTGGAATAGGGTTAATTTTCTTCCTGGTAGTTGGTGCAGTGCTGCATTTTGCCTTTAGTCTGCGAACACTGCTGGTAACACACCAATGTTTCAGCTGTTGCTCAGTAACACATACCCTGATCAAGGACTTTTCAGTCTCATGCTCTGCCAGCGAGGAGGGGCAAGAGAAGCCAGGATGAAGCAAAGACAGGACACCTGACCTAAACTATCTGAAGGGGTATTCCATACCACAGCACATCATGCCCAGTGTATAAAATGGGGTTACCCAGAAGATCCAGGTCACTGCTCAAGTCAAGCTGGGTATGAGTCAACGAGTAGTGAGCAATTATATTGTGCATCACTTGGGTTTACTGGTTTTTTTTCCCCCTTTACCCTTTTAATTTTATATTCTCTCTCCTTGCTATTTCCCTTATAACTAGTAGCAGTAGTTGTATTGTGTTATATTGTATTTTAGTTATTAAACTGTTCTTACCTCAAACTGTGGGTTTTACATTCTTTCAATTCTCCTCCCCATCCTATCTGGGAAGGAGGAAAGGCAGGAGGTGGGAAGTGAGCAAGTGGTTGCATGGTACTGAGTTATCAGCTGGGTTTAAATCACAACAAAATTTCAGTTTATTAACATCTTTTATTAGACACATGGTTTCCAAAAAGCTGACCAACCCTACGTTTTAAGTATTTAGGACAAGCTTAAATTCCAGTTTCCTTTTTGACTTTACATCCAGCAGAGAACTAAGATATGGAACACAACAGACACTTTCCCCTCTTATTCCTCACTCCCCCCTTTAGCCTACGTACTTCTTTGCAGCAAGCATCCAGCAAATGATGAAAAATCCATCTGCTAATTATACAGCAGAATAAATCTTGAGCTTGCATGGAAATGACTAGATATCACCCTTGAGTGAGTGAAGATTTATGAGGGCATGACTGGGTATCTCAGCCCCCCTCTGTCCTCCCAACATAGGGTTGGGATGCTGCATAGTCATGAGTGGTGGTTGTGAACAGTGTCCACAAAGTTCAGCCAAAGATGCCAAGTCTGGCCTGGTGTTTAGACGAGACTGCTTCTGCATGAGCACAGCTGACTCAAACAACATTTAAAAAAAATGAAAAATAAAATTGGAGGACGTGGCTCATGAAGTACATTTTCCCTTTGCACTGGAATATACATCTTCTCCATAATCAAGTCACTCAAAACCTACATGCAGCCACAATCCATAAATAGTTCACCATGACTTCCAGAATCCTTCCAGAAGCTTCAACCGTGGCTCTGAAATATTCCTGTACCATTCCAAATAAATGCAGTAGGATTAAGACTGAAGTCTGCAGAGTATAATATTTACATTCTAAATAAATTCAACATTTTTAGTGTCAGGACATCTATTTACTGTTGCTCATAACTTATGCTGCTTTAAAGGTGGCATTCTTTACCTTGTATTTCTGATGCCCTCTCCATTATTGCTTATTTATGAAAATAAATTATGCCACAAGAATTCAGTTCATCTTTAATAAAAGATTCAGCAGCTAAAATTACAACTATAGAGATCAGACTTGCTGACCTGTGACAGAGCGTGCTCATAGGGAAAATAAATACTAGTTTTAAGTTACATGTATATACAATGCAGACTAATATTCTTTTACACAGCCTAGAATATTTGTTTAAATGAACTTGAGCAGCACTTAGGGCAGTTCATATTAGCCTCTAAGATAAAACAATTGGGTTACCATTGCCAGAGGACCTGTAATACTGTTTGAGGTGTACACCTAGGTCCACACTGGACATTTGGAAAACAGAAAACTTTTTTCTCTATCTGCCAAAGAGCCAAATTGATTCAGGCATTCACGGAGTGCCAGCTGCTAGATGCACCAAGCCAAAAGAGCAAAGGGAAATCATGTGTGATTTGGGACTGAGAGGGAAAAAGAACTAACTGGCATTCAAACCAGAATTACTGAATCAGCAGCCAGGTGCTGCAACACTTCTTGCTAAAGGAACTCAGCACAAAGCTTCTGGGGACAAACTCAACAGCGTACTCAAGGAGGAGCATGAAACTACCCAGAGACCTCTTAAAACCAGTATTAGTAGAGCTGTAAGAACAAGTCATGCAGTGCAGCAAATCACTATGTTTCCCCTACACAATGTGCAGATGTAGTGTTGTGGAAATACTGAACCATTTTTCATATCTTCACCAGCAGTTGTGCACAAGGGAACACCTCCAGTATATCATCCAGGAGGGTTGCAGACAACTTCAGAGGTCTTCAGCTAGCGGAATAATTAGCACAACTAATTTTAAATTATTCTCCTAAAGATCTTCTCTGAGCAAAATAAATACTAGAGGATGTACTGCTACCTTCATATGAAACTTCATGGAATTTCTGAGACTGGAAGCTGGAAGTTTTGGCTGTGGAATATCAGTCCATTTTTCACGTGAAGTAAAGGCATGAGGGGCCTTTATCAACCTGAAAAGGGGTTAACTTCTGCTGTGGACTAACTGGGGAAACAAAATAGATTTTATACAATATAAATTCAAGCTGATAAAGGAAACTAAGTACAGAGAAGTCTAAGATTTCATTAATTAGTTCAGCCAAAGTAAGAAGGAAAAACAAGACTTTCAGCAAGAAAACTGATGTATTCTTTGTTTCTCCACACCGTTCTTTCAAGATGGGAGTTATTTATGAAAAAGAGTAGACTCCTACAAAGGCATACTGAGTCTACAGTCCTGGACTTGGAGCAAGATGGAATGGATGATGCCACTGCTCTTCCTGTCAGACCTTGGCTTACATCTACAGAAAACATCCAATTTCAGAGAGTTGTATAAAACAGCCATCAAATACAAGACCCCCATAACCATGTTCCAGTGTTTAAAGGGTGACTACAAAGAAGATGGACTCCCTGTTTAAAGGGTGTCACGTGCAAAAGATGAGGCACAATGGTCACAAGTTAGTGCTGGTGAGATTCCAATCGAACACTAGAGGAAAAGTTTTCCACAATGAGAACAATCAGACGTTGGAACAATCTCCCCAGAGAAGTGGTGGACACTCCAGTGCTGCACAGTTTTAACACCCAGCTTGTGCAGGGTGCTGGGACATGTTTTGCCTGGATAGGTTGGACCAGATGATCCTTGAGGTCCCTTCCAAACTGGTATTCTATGATAACAGATACAATGAGTAAAGAGGACATGTTAGTTTCTCAGATAAGTCCCTACAGAAAGCAAGTATGGTCTTCCTGGACTCATACTTGCAACACGGTCTCGAAGCTGATGGGGAAGATCTGTTTTGTCACACTGTTTTGGAAAAAGACTAATCACAAATGACAAGCAAGCATAAGTCACTAATACCATGCCATCATTTAAAAAAAGCATCATAGGAGGTTTCTCTCCATCTTCACTACAGATTACATGAAGCAGCAGGCTTGAGACACAGAAAGGAAATATTTAGGCTGGCTAACAAGAAAATTAACTGTAATTGGGACACAAGGATCAATAGTCTGAGGTACAGGCTTGTCATCAGTGGAAACTTCAGAATGAGTTACTCAGACATTTCTTAGGAATGTCTGATTCATCATCCAAGAATTAAGAGGAAAAATAAGTTACAGGAAAGATCTTCCTTCCAACCTTATTTTGTCTGATTCAGTCAGAACGGCTCACTCAACCCTCTCAAGAAGTTTGCTCTCACATATGGTCAGGGCAGAAAAACAGGTTTCTACAGGGGATGGCTTAGAGCGCTTTCAAGCTTTTATTCTGAAACACTTTCCAAAAAGATTCTGTCTCTCTTTTGACTATAAAAAGGCTGGCAAAATGAATTGTTCAATCTGGAACACTTGGAAAACACGTTAATTTAAGCAGTGTGAATACTGCATTATGGCTCTACCTGGATCAAAAGGGTTTGTATTTGTTGCCTGGTAGTTAGCTAACTACTAGCTAACTAGTATTTAGTCACCTCCATGACTCTTAACATACTTCTAAACTCTATATTTGACTGAAATTAACAGGGAAAGATGAAAGTGTGACAAAAAAAAAAAAAAAACAAACCAAAACAACAACAACAAAAAAAAACCAAACCAAAACCAAAAACCCCCTCCCAAAAAAACCACAAAAAACAAAAAAAAACACAAACAAACAAAAAAAAAAAAAAACCCACAGAAATAAAGCATAAGCCTCACTGTTGGAGATCTTGTCCCAAACCTGCATGTACTACTGAACATTGTAAATAAAAGACTAAGATTCAAACAGATCGTAAGTATCTCAGCAAAAGTTGTCAGAAGTAGAATGCAGTTCAGTGCAAACAGTGCAAACTAATTTATAAGCAAACAATCAATTGCCCTATATGCTAGCCAAAAAGGGTTTGAAAGATTTGTGAGAAAATAGTAACAACTGGCAGTCAAACACCCTACTGCAGTTTTGTTGATGCTACTGTCTTTTGAATAGTAGCACAGCTGTCAAATCCATGGCATCCTGGACACACTACTGATATTGATTTAGCACTATATGACATCAAAACTTTGCAGCCTCTGAAAAGCATGAAGTGTGAATGCTATTTAAAGAAGCTAGATGTTTTCTTTTGGGGAGAAAATAAAAATGGTGAGCTCGCATAACACGAAAGATTTACTTATACAGTAAATAACAACAACAACAACAACAACAAAGATTAAAATCAAAAAAGCTTTATCATCAGATGGTGTCAACTGGCAGAAATCCATTGACTGCACCAAGTAACTGCACCAAATTTTGATAAGTGAACATTTTTCTGGCCCTTAAAATGCTCAGATAAGAACTGACAGTTCTTAAAAGGAAGGAAGAGCAACCTGTTAGAACTGGTCACTATTCTGCATACACAGAAAACAAACTTGGAATACAAGTGGAACTAGAAACATTCAAGATGTACCTGTTTAACTGTTGAGAGAGAAAAGGAAAAAAATACAGATAAATATATGAAGAAAATTTGCAATATGAATACAAAAAAGCCTACAAATAGTTTCAAACCTAATGCAAACTCAAATTATTTCATATTTAGATTTTAGCCAGCATGACTCAGATTTCTCCCTGCCTATTTGTTGGTATTTTCAAATATCTGCAGAACCAGCTTTATCATCCTTTTATTGAATTTTACAGTAAAAAATCCAGGGACTCTAGTAGGAAGAGCTTATGCTGAACACATCTGAAATATTCCCCGGCAGAGAAAAACCATTTCCTAAAGGTATTCCTCATTTAGTCTTTGTCATCCTCTTTTGGGGGGTTTAGTCTCCTTTATCCGGGGAAATACTGCCAGCTAAGGTCTTCCAGATCATGTTTATTACGAATACAAACAGACTGTATTTATTCAGTATCACAGTTCTTCTGAGTTAATCCACAAACAGAAAATAGGTTTTGGAAGAATAAAACTCTTTGGTTGCCAGCCTATCAAGGAGAATGTTTCCTGAATTATACATAACAATAATAAGTACTTTGTGCTCTGTACTGATACCATTGTTAAGGCATATTTGAATCTAACTTTCCGTGGTCATTTCGCTCATACTATATTTCCAATTGAATACCACAAAATAACTATGTCCACATGGTCCTTACTTTTTCTTATGCTACTCTTGACTTTACAAAAATTTAATTTGATACTAAGGGATCACATGGAATTGAGATATTTTCCTTGCTATTATTAAAGGCCCACCAAAAAGTACAGTACAAAGCTGTTGAAAGGAAATCCAACCTTTTCATAAGACAGGAATAAAGAAAATGAGCGTGGAGTATGATCAGAAAAACCAATGTTGCTGAGTTCCTTCCTTGCTGTCTTTTGTTAGTAGTGGATGAAAGGTATGGTATAAGTAGAAGAGGCAGACATGTGATTTAGCACCATTTCACATATAAAGAAACTAAGCAACAGAGCACAGAAATTACTTGCACAACTCAGAGAGGCACTACCATCTATTTCTTCACTCACAGATTTATGCTGCATGATAAGTATTTTTTAATTTCCTCTTTATTGCTTATTGCATCCTAAAGCTCCATGACAGCATGATGATGAAAAACTGGGAAAACCATTCCATGGTTGTTGGGACTTCCAAGGCCATACAAATGGTTAATAAATTAGAGAAGACTTTAATTTAGTGACTTCTAACCATAGTAGATGGGTATCTCTGGGAGAGACTGAACTCAATTTTTTGAAAAGCTTTTAATTCTTTACTTCTTTCCTCAGCTTACTTTGGTGGAAAGGATTGCCCACTGTGGCAGGCCAAATGAAGCTATTTTCTTGATCATGTCTTCTAAAATAGATTAGCTTTAAAACCCTGAAATACCCAAAATGAGTTACATAAGTCCCTTACAATTTTGTCTTGCCACTTACTCCTCCACCACCACCACCCCCCCTTTACTTTTTTTAACGAATCCTGGTAGAAGGACCTCTCACCTAAAAAACTATTTTTTCAGAAATTGATGCTTTTTATCCTGGTCATCAGCAGATATACGCAATTATATCAAGCTTCAAGCCATAGAACTTTACAAGCTATACAAGACATTTGCTAACTTCCTCATGTAAGCTGAAGATATTATTTGTCTTTCAGAATAAATTCTATTGAGAAACATCTAGGTTCCACCAAAAACAGGATTCCCGAAAGGCTTATGTATCTGGAAGAAATTAAATAGGCATATTTTTGTGCTTATGCAGCCAAAGTCTTAATTCAGCATAAGAAAAGCATCTCTGTGACAGGAAAGATTCCTACGCTTGATTTTATTCTCTGCAGTCAGAAGTACCCAAAACACTAATCATAACTACCTCTGTATGAGCTGACAGACTACAACAATATTTGCCAAAGTTTATTTCTTATCTTTGCCATGGTTCCTATTACCAGACTTCCCGACTCTGTCCGCCTGCATGCCTTTTTGAGAGACTGAGATTTCTATCCTTCCCAACTCTTTCTGCCCCTTTCCACTCTTCCCTCTCCCCTAGATTTACCCTGACCATTGAGCCATTGAGGTTTTGGTTTGGATTTTGTTCAGAGAGGGAGGGGGAAGTTTGGGGGGGGGGGGGTGGTTGTTGGTTGGTTCCATTTTATTAGTGTTGTAAGTCTGGTATTCTTTCGGGGGGTTCTGTTAGGTTTTTTTTAAGGCTGAGAGCAGGTTCTTTTTTTAAAAAGAGCATGAGAGCAGACATGTCCAAACCAGGCAAAGCAACAACTCAGAGTAACTATGTGGTCCAAAAACAGATGAACTAACAAGATGCAGATTTGATTATGTTGGATATAACCAAGGGCTCAAGATCAGTAAGAGAATTACTCTGATAAACCCCACAACTCACCTGTCTACTCACAAGATGAATCACAGTTTGCACACAAAAATTTCGCATAGTTTTATGTTCTGCTTGATACAGACAGAGATAATTGTTTTGCTAACATTTTATTTAGTACATGCCTTGATCTTCAAGAAGAGGGGGAAATGATACTCAAATTAAAAGCCCCTCCCTAAGCATTTTCTGTCTGGTCATGTCCCAGGTGAGAAACTGATGTTGGCTGGAAATTGTGGGTTCTGCATGGCCTGATTTCAGGTACTGCTTGCCTTATTCTGAAACTTGTTATCACACAAGTTTATCTTCACTGAATCTTCTTGCATGTATTTCTGAACATTTTTCATCCTGTGTTATCTTTTTGTCTACCCCGAGATTGAATGTGTTATTTATAATAAAAACTGGACCAATGGGATTTCAGCTCTCTGTTTTCAAATTGCCTGTGAACAAATTGCAAAAGCCTCCAACAGATTTATTGTTCAAATATATTGTCGATTTTTTGTAAGAGTAATTAATCAGATGTGTAAGCTGCTCACAAATATTCCACTGAAGTTGTTGCACATTCCCTACTCTTTGGTTAGTTTTTAAAGTTACATCACGTCACTTCTAGTGTTTTGTTTGGTCTCTTCTGTACGGCAGACTCAACATCACCTAACTTAAAAACTATGCATCTATCAAAAAAAAAAAGTCTGAATTATGTGCTTGAGCAACAAAATTAGAATCCACAGTTGAGAACTGGAATTCTCTTTCCATTTCAGAGCATCTGCCAATATTTGAGATTAATACTGTATTTCTGCTGATCATGCCACAATGTTTCCGCATTGTGCAATACAAAAAGCGGCTCCCAGAATTACAGGGCTGTAGCCAAGGCAAAGTCATCTTAAATACCAAATATGCATTTCAATTTTATTTAATGTGCTACCTCTCACCCTTGTTTTCAATACCTAAATATGTGACTAATATGTGATTTATGTCACTAAACTGCTTTTCTTCCTCCTGGATGGTTAATGAATATGCTAAACAGATACTTCTTTTCTTTCTCTTGAATCTTTAGAAATATTTTAATCCACATTTCAGTTCCTACAGCCAGTCAATTTGTGTATTCTCAACTAACATCTTATTGCTGTTTGCTAAAACCAGGAAATTTAATTTCCATCATCTTCCTTGAAATCAGTGATTTTCATGCTAAAATTGTAAAAATTATGTTGCTTTCAGTCACTTGCTCTTCATAAAAGCTAAGCTTTGCATGAAATGTCTTCATAACATCAAGTAAAAGTAACACCTAAAATACTAAGAACTCAGACAGATATTCCAGCCAAAATGAAGAAGAGGCCACACATCTGAAAATAAGATATAGCTTCTATATCCTGTGACAAAAAGTGAAGCTCTTTTTCCTTCCCCAGTAGAAAACAACCCACTCAGTCACAACAAGTGACTGCAAGGTGAGTGGTTTCAAATTGCTTTTGTGCTCTTCCAATCTAATCTAATCTAGGTTTCTTCAAAGACACAAAGATTTACCATAAAGTCACCACCAGTAAGTTTCATGCAAGTGCAGGGTATCTCAGGCAGATGTAAACTCATTATACTCAAATCTTTAACATTTTAATTAGATGAACAGGTCCTGAACTAATTCATTTATACACTTCCTAAATACTTTTAAGCTCCATTAAAGTCACACGACCTGTTTTACAAAAGCCTTCTTCATCTGTCCTATGGGGCCAGCTTACACCTCAGCATCCACAGCATTACAAATACCACTATCAACATCCCTCCTGTTAATGTCTCTGAATTTCAATCATCATTGACAGGCCCCATGTTTTGAGAATAGAAGATGAATCCTTAAAAAGACAATTACGCAGCTTTCTCCAGCAGCACTTCAGTACTGGTGGGAGTCTGAACCAGCAGGATCCTGACTTGTTAAGAGCGAGTGTGTGCAAGAATATTGTTTTATTTATCTGAAAGAGCAAGAGCAAGCATGTAAGAGGAAAGAACATTATGCCTAACTCAGAATTAGTCCCACTGAATTTTTGCAGTTCAGAGGAGATATAACAAAGAAGAAAGATCATATTTCCTTCCACAGAAATACTTTTAAAACCACCAGTGTCTGAAAGTATTTCTTGCACAAGATTGTAGGCAGTCTGGGAAGCCCTTAAAAACAGAAGCTAGTCATCAATAATTTTCTAAATTGTACAAAGACAATGAAGATTGAGAATTAGATTTATTAAGCAATACAATAAGATTCCTACACAGAACAATAGCTTTACATTATGACCAAAAACATCTAATACCAGCAGAACTAATGAAAGCTATTTTCTCATGTGTTTGTATTCCTCATTGCTACACAACCCCACAACACCAGACTCCACACTCTTCCCTTGCTGCAGCAGTACCCCATTTTCCCCTTCCCAGCACAATACACCTCCCAGCACCCTTTCTACCTATGCAGCATCCTCTGATTTCACCAACAGACCCCATTTACTGCCAGAGTGAGGCTCAGGGCTGTGAGAAAGCATTCACTGCAACAGGCACAATCAGACCTTGGCCACAGCCTCCCTACGCAAAGCAGCCCTTTCAAACTCTGCCTCCAAATTGCCGGAACTTGGGGGAAGTTACCTGCCTTTGAGACTTGCCTCTGTGGCAAAATATGGATGACTGTTCACTGGTTACAGTCAGGAGTGAGAACAGATTTGGTGATCAAATAAGCCTTGTTGTTTTACTGAACTACTTAAAAAAACCCTCCCAATTGGCTATTAGCATACAAAATGTGTGGATTTTACAGCTCATTGTCCCAGATTTCTAATTGCATTGCTGAGCAGTGCAAATGTCAGAAGCACTGGGAACTGACAACAATTTTGTATCAGAAAGAAAAAAATAAAAAATAATATGAGTTGACCAAAATCAGGATAGCTATGTTGCAGTTGAAGTTATACGACAGCTTCATAGCCAGCAGCTAATCAGGATGTGGAAACGGACAAATATATAAGGAAGAAGTGAGCTTATGTATGCGCCAGTGCCATAAGAAGCTCGGCTAGAGAGATCTAATGTTTTACTCAGAAGTGGACCACGAGAAGAGCTTACCAAGGAAGATGTGATGAATGAACAAGTTAGACCTCATCAGTCAATAGAAAAAGACAAATTTCCAGCATATTTCTTGTCTTAGCAGAGAGCATAACGAGATAAGGTGATTAGAAGCTAGAATCCAGATTGAAAATAAGGCAAGGATTTTAAACCACTGGAGCAGTTACAGAAAAATACTTCTACAAGATATAGGAGGCTGTCCGCTTTCCTAAATATTTAATTATTTTTGGATGGGTAATTTTTTACCTGGGACAAGGTTGTATAAGCTGGTGTAATAGTAATTGCTTGGCATTAGGCGCTACGTGAAGCTGGGTGGAATCACAACGTGGACTTCAGAACTTGAAATTTATTCACCTGTAAGTCTGCTGATACAGTCGCATAAAAAACTTTCTGTCCTTTCTAGCTGTGATGTGCTTATTTTGTTTTGAAGAGCCAGAAATCCTATACAAGGCAAAACAAAGATGGCATGGAAACACACACTTGAACAGTTACCTTAAGAGAAATGCAGAAAGGTGCACATCTTGCCTAGCAAACAGCTGAGATTGCTGAATAAGATGCACAAATGCACATCAGAAAACACACAAAGGGAATTCATATTCTGAAGCTTTGAAGTTTCTGCATATACACACCAGGAAAGCCAAAACAGAAACTCAAATGAAGAGTAATTTCAACTAAATCTTTTGAAAAAAATAGCTTTTTATATTCCCCTTCTCCATTTAAATTGAAACCAGAATTATTTGACCAGAAGTAGTCCCAAAAATGCATTCCTGTTATCTTTCATTTTGAGGTTGTGGTCCACATATTTACCTTTCCTTTCTGCTACTTGAAGTTACTCAAAATGCAGGATGGAGAGGGAAAAAAAATCAGGTTTTAAGTGTAATTTTTGCAACAGAAATCAATTCAAGCAAGTATTAAATGTTAAAGGCGCTATGTTCTCCCTTCTGGGAATGGTGGGGTCTTGATGTTACCTTGATGAGACAGGACAGGCCTTTGCCTTGTCCATCAATTCCAGGGTAACTCTTTCCTAAATACACCATGTTTTCTCCTTATTTCACATTAATTGGATCTAAAACCCTTACATAAAATTATAATAAAAAATGTAAACACTAACTAGAAATAATGCAGTATTACAAGACGGCATAAAAGCACGAGGGAAACAAAAGCTATTTCTCGGAATTAAGATCTCTAGCACTCAGCTAGTGTTTGTCCACTTAATTTCTGTGGCAACTCTATAGCAAAAAAATTAAAAATCTAAGCCACCATTTTATTACTGCCTGACAATTCAATATTAGATTGCTTAGGGAGTACTATCTGGTTTACACTCAGTAGGCTGGATACAGTTTTTAAAAGCTGTTATTACCCTACTGATATTCATATTCTTATGTGCTGATTTTCTTACACGTTGGTTTTTCTCTACTAAATTAATAAAGGATTATTCCTTTTGAATCACAGTCTATATGGTAACGCGAAAATTGTGAGCTTGGCACAACTAACAAGCTTACAGTGAAAGAAAGCTAAGTTCTGCAATAATGGGTGTAGACAATACGCAGTCTTTAGATGAAAAGGAAGTATCTTAATTTGGACTGGTTAATAATTACATATTTTAGTGCATTCTCAAGACAAATTCCCACTGAAGATCTGCACCAATATTAGATTAGATAGCAAAATATTAAGCACTAGAAATAAACAGTTTACAAGCCTAGATAACAAATTTGTAAAAACTTCTTTATGTGTGTATGGCTGCACATTATTTGTTTCACCAGAAGCATTTTACTAACCTATCTGTAAGCAAAATGAAATGATTGTATAGTTATATCATTGTAAGGATTGTCCTGGGTTCAGCATTTAAACCACGACAGGATCAAAGGGGTTTATGAGATATGCAGAAAGTTTATGTCAAGCAACAATATGCTTAAGAACAACCATTTGAACAACTGTCAAGGTTTCTAACAGTTATAGAGACATATCACATTTCTTTCAATCTTGCATAGAAATATTCCTTAAGAATACCACTTTTTATAAGTGGTAAATGGCATGAAAAATAAAAACAATAAAAATAATGAAGGACATAAGCAATCAAAACACATCTGAAACACATGGGACTGAAAAGTGGGTATGGTACCCACCCATGTGCATGGGGTTTCATAGCTCTGCCCTGGAGCTTCTGACAGAGTTTGGGCACCAGGATTCAGCCAGGCTAACAATTCCTCCCCTTCCCATGCTGGAAGAGAGTGATTATCTGCATCATGGCAGACAGAAATGACTACCTGCACTATTACTCCACTGAGAGAAGTTGTTGTTCTAGGAAGCACAGAAAAAGTAACTATTAGTTAAAACACATTTGAGTGCTCAAACGGCAACTACTTTAGTGTGCTTAGAATGTTTTGACTGCATATTGTTTCAGAAAAACAAGCAAGTTATGTTATCCTATTAATAGGATAGCCAAACATTAACACAGAAGCTTACATCAAAACTTTGTAGCATTAATTTGCTAATTTCTAGTCATGTGCTGTCACAAGTACACATATTATTCCCCTAGACATTAGAAAAGATAGATCTTATTCTAATTGATTTCAAATTGGAGGCAAAACTCACTGAAGTGAAGATGATGACTAAATTATGTATTTATTTACATGAACTGAATGAAAGCGATAGCCAAAATATATTTCCTTTAAATATCTGGTTATTACATCAAAATTATTTCTTACCTCACTTCATATGTATGGGTCAATATTTTTACTTCAAGATTTCCATCTTAATAACTAGCTATTACTGCTTATTACATAGATTTTTTTTACTATAGCAAAATTACTGTAATTAACTCTGTACCAATTACGAGGGTGCATATTAATATTCATATACTTTTACAGAAAGAATAATTTTGAAATCTTACAGCAGGGATGGTTAAAATGATTCATTAATGTTCTGCACAGGTTTCTTTTCTAATTCATTAAGATAATATTAGCATAATCATGTGAAATTAATTTTCTTTAAAAGGTTGATATAAGCAAGGGATTAAGGGGACTGGTGCTAATATAAGAAACATGGCTTGTACCATGCTCTTGGTCTCCAGAGGCTGACTATCATATCTGAGGTATTACCTGCCACTGCACTTTGATAATGAAAAAAAAAAAAAAAAAAAAAATCAGAGATAGATGGAACCAGTTGAGCTGAGGATTTTTCACATAAATTATAAAAAAAAATCCCATGCACCCAATTCTTACATTTTCTCTGTTTTGTGAAGAGATAGAGAAAAAAAACACACACACAAAAAAAGCAAACCCACATTACTCAACATGAAAAGGAAGCTGAAAAAATAAAATGAAGTGATAGGCTACAAATGAGAAAGTCATCTAGAGAATGGAATACCTAATGATAAGAAAAGGTGAAGAGAAGTTTCAGCAAAGAGAAGGAAAAGTGATCCAAATAGAAAGGACTAGAGAGCGAAAGTTAAATAGCCTCTCCAAAAAATGTTTCAAGGAAAAAGAAGCAGCAATCCCAATAATAAATGGCAGTGAGAAAGTAATAGACCTCATTCATAGATTCACATAAAAAAGGCATTTAAAGCAGGAGGACATTACGATATCTTGTGCTATAACCGAAAGTGCCTCTTGACAAATCAAATGCTGGTGCACCCAGGAGGAAAAAGTGAGCTGTGGAGCCTACACTGAGAATAATGCCACTGAAACAAACCTAGGAAAGCGTGTGCTGTGAGCCAAGTTGAGGCTTTTTGTCAATACATCTGGCACTCCTATTCCATTTTCTTCATGATGACTATTCTTTCAAGTCAGCTTTTAGCTCTTTGACAAAACCAAGTTCAATAACACTCAGATGTGCTCCAGAGACAATAGAGAATTGGTCCTCTACTACAAAATGCAATGAAAGGTTTTTAATCTTCTTTGTGAGGACCATATCAGAGAGGTGGTTTGTAACTGAAGGGTATTCAAGGAGCTCATTATAAATATATATATAATTCTCCCCCATCAGGTTCTGATCTGTGTATGGAATAGGCACTGATGGACCACATGGGAGCTCCTTGCAGGATGGGAAGCCTTGCACAAAGTCACGTTTGGGGTCAGGCATTACATTGTCATGAATGACTTTTTGGCACTCAAGCCTGAGCTATCCCACCTTTCATCCCACAAACTCCTCACACAGAGGGTTTCTTCCTGAAGAGCTTTGGGACTCCAGAAATGCACAGGGAGATAATAATCATAAGGATGTATGGGGAGTTCAGATCAGACAAATCTAGACCTGCAAAGCACGTATGCTTTTAGGCTGCCCCTTCCTTCCTCTTCAAAATACAACATTAAGCCTCTGTTTTCTTTCTGCAAGTGATTGCTTGTCTGGGAACATAGAATGGGTTGCGCTGGAAGGGGCCTTAAATATCATCTAGTTCCAACACCCCTGCTATGGCCAGGGACACCTTCCACTAGGTCAGGTTGCTCAAAGCTGAATCCAGCCTGATCTTGAACACTTCCAGGGATGGGGCAGCCACAGCCTCTCTGGGCAATCTGTTCCAATGTGTCACCACTCAAAGAGACAAACCTGTGCAGACCTGCACATATGGAGCTACACCAAGACCACTTCAGTGCTCCCATCTGCTCAAGGTGAGGGCTACCAAAACCTCCCAAAACACACTCATGTGTCTTCCTAAGCAAAGAAAGACACTGGTATAATATATTGAGTGATGTAGAAAGAAATACTCACAGGGGAACAATCTGTACCCCTGAAAGACCCAACTAGCCTGAATACGAGCTCATTGCCCGTTAAACCTACTACTCAACTTCCAGCTGTGTGAACTTCCTTACTCCTTTTCACAAAAGCACTTTATCTAATACTAAACTAATGGAAGCTGATACAAAACAATTATTTTTATAAATATTTTCAAAGTTACACAGAACCCAAATCTCTGCACTAAGCAGACAAGAACTTAACTCTAGCTTCAACATCTTGAACATTAGTATTTTCTAGTGTTGCTTTGCATCAGTAATGTAACAGTTAAACTTTGGTACAACTTCCCAGTGCATTCCATTATCATCACTGAAATTATGATTCTATGGCATATATAGTCCAACCTTTCACAAGTAAATTATATGCATATAAGTTCCACTGATTTATGATAGACATCAATTATTTCTTATACGTGCTCATATTATTCAATCTATTGATGTGAAAGGGTCGTATCTCACTTTAAGCAGCAAATCTACACATACAGAGAGAGAACATAGCAGAGTAAGGACCTTTGACAGGGCAGGGGACAGAGGGAAGGACACTGCTGGAAGAACGTACCACTGAGAGAAGACAAACAAAGAATGGCCAATGTGATTTTTCCCTGCTCCATATTAGTGCAATTCAAAAAAACATTTTACGTGCTTTTTTTTGTTCTCTGCTAAATATCGTTTAAAGACTACAGTCTTACATCTGAAAAACAAATTCGTAACTTTTAAAATTTTTTCTTTATTGAAATGACAACAATTACCCTCCCTCCCAATTTCTAATTTTAATATTTTTTCCTTAAAAAGCAATACATTAAAATCAATATTTGTAGGTACCAATTCAGGGTGCAAGGTATTTCTTTTGAAAGTTTACATGTTAATAAAATTTTTCCTTTCTCCTAACGTCTATATTCTGATTATATCCACTACCAAGTGAGATCATTAAACTCAGTATTTCAGTTTTCTACCTTCCATAATTTTCTGCCATTTTAAGTAAGGAAAACTACCTTTAACAGAGCAGGCTGTAATTTATATTATGACTACTTCCCCTAATTCATTTTCCCCTATTTTTCCTAATTTAAGTTTTCTTAAAAATCCTCATAACATTATTTCTCTTCTAAAGATTTGTTCATCCAAATAAGTCATTTACAATAAAGCTGCAGTTCTGAAGGTTTTAGATTTATATGGGTAACGTTCAGGTCAAACATATAACAAAGATCCTCATTCTTCTATTGATGTCTCCGTTGTCAATTGCTTCTGAATGAGGGAAAGGAATACACTCAAAATATACTCAAGGGTACCCTTCTTTATTTTCTCCACGTGGTCTTTTCTCTTGTAATGCTTTTTTTCCTTGCAATTTCACTGGCTTGCTGATGGGAAAGTTTTTTTACTGACATGAAAAATTTCTTTGCCAAAGGAATGAAAACCACGTTGTGAAAGCTTTTAAGTTATTACTGAAAGATCATCAGCAGGAATAGCTATGCAGATTACCTTTCCTCATTAGCCTCCCCCATTTTTATTAGCAACTTATTTCTTTTTGTCTGTTATAAACCCCAAGTTTTTAGCTTCATCTAATAATGATGTTAGCAATATTTTCATCCTAATTCACTATTCATTAACTGTTATTATGGAGAGATTTATTTCAAAGTGCTCTTGAACAACTAGACAGCTTAAAAGGAAGATGGGGAAGAGGGGGATAAGACGAAATGAAGTCCTGCATCACAGAGAAAGGAAACATTTTCAAGCAGTCTTAAAGAATGAAGATTAGACTTCATCGCTTTGTTGGTAAGTGGGCCAGGCAGCCACAGAGGTAATTCATTGTTAAGCTCTAAGCAGATCTAAACTTTTGTGTTACCTCTTTAAAGTCTTGTGAACACTTTATCTATAGTCATCCTATGAATAAAATTGAAGAAAGTCAAAGGAAGGCTGCAGTTTCAAGGACAGGTTACATAAAGGTCACTTCATGCTGCAAAGAATCACCATAAAATAAGCACTAAGGAAAAAAAAAAAAAGGAAAAAAATCAAGCCTTCACACGTGTACGCACACATACATGCATATAAGGAAGAAGCTTTACGGAGAAATATTCCATGTTATGAGACTACCGTAGTCTGTATATACAGAAGGCTATCCAGCTATCTAAATAGGCACAAAGATATAATTTCAGGGCTTACATACCTCATTCCTTGGACACTACCAAGAATGCTAGCAATGGCAAGTAAATAGTGAAATGCCAAAAATTTCAACTTCAGTCACAGCACTCAGTGCTACCTAGTGCTCCTAATGCTGTACAGAGCTCGGGGTTTTGGCATGTTCCATCCAGCACCAGAGAGTTATTGTATCCTTATATCTCATGTTTTGAGAATGAAGACTTGTTTAGCAATTCTGAGGTTTGATTCGTTTATTTTTACAAAGGCAGCACAAGGTAGAGATGTTTGAGTTTTGTTAAAAATGTAAAAATACTGTACTTACCAATGTGTTCTACCCCGGTCACTGTGTTTTTGCTGTATCTTGCTGAGCTTTCTATCAGATGCCAAGCACAGGTGATCCACGTGTTGCTGGTCTCTCAAGGTTTTGGGTTTATCTTCACTTTAGAGTTTTTAGATGACCATACTAAATTGCTGGCCTGAAAACAAGGACAGTGAAACAACTTGATTAAATAATCTAGTCATATAGAGTTTTCTACAGGTCTTCTATCTAGACTGCTCATTTTCCTCATTTATAGGCACACCAATGCCTGAAAAAGTTGTGTTCTCTCCCATTCATCAACACTTCTGTGACAACCTATTCGCTAATTCTTGTTTCAATCATCCTATTCAAAGCAGAAAACCAGATTTCCATTTTTTTTATATCTCATAGAACTACTCCTCTAAGAACCTGAACCATTCTTCTTTTCTAACTTATCTAGGGCCAGTGCTTCTTGGTCAAGTCCTTTATGAAATCATAGTTCAAAGTTTCCTCACTCTCTCTGGATCCTCCAAAAAAGTTCCTCCTGACTGAAAATCAGTCTGTAATTTGTATTAACTTAATGCCAAAAGGCAAAATTCTATCAATGAATCGGACATCAGCTCAAGAGAAAACAAGAAATGCAAATTACAGCCTGGTTTTCCATCAGGAGGGTTTTTTCAGAAGATCTTGCTTTAAAGGCTGGAGGTGTGAATTAAGCATGCAGAATAAAAAAAAAAATAATGAAAAACAAGTAAATACAACATTGTACAACTGAACATGTGTACAGTAAGATGGCAACCTTTGCCTAACATCAGATTCTAGAGACTGGCCTCACAGACGTTGTGATGGACATAAATGGATTGCATCAAATTCATCAAATGCATAAATGGAATCATGATCCAGGAAAGTACTTTCTTGACCAAGTATTCCTTGAAATTATGCTAATGACAAAGATTTCTCAGTAGTCACATACTACATCATCCATACAGTAGTGTAGTAAAGGAGCAAGTTTCACATGTCATTGTAGAAAACATTTAAAACGTCTATTTGATATTCAGCAACAGACAAAAAGGGCTAGAGATGTGAATTTCTATTAAAAATTGATTAAAATAGCCTTAAAAGAATTTTTCCTTAGATTTCAGGTGGACTCTGACATTGAACAAGCAGCAGCTTTTCATTATATTTCTACAAACAAAACACTGGAGAAGTTTCACTAGGTTAGAAGTAAAACAAAAAATTAAAGTCTTTAGGAGAAAAAATATACTAGAAATCAGAAGGCAAATACAACATAACGAATATACAGGCAGGGTACATATTTTCCCTCTCACTTGCCAAAACGAACTAGATAGAGCGATACACCTAAAAATATTTTAATATTCTATTAGACTGTGGCTGTAATTATATAACATAAAGAAGTTTCGAACTTATGAGTCAACATTTAAGATTAAGTACTTCATCCACAATTGAATGAGCTTGGGCAGACACATTAACTTCCACATACCTAAAAATAAGCAGCAGTGTAAATTAGTAGTTAGGCAAGCGTATTATTGATGTTATTCGAACTTATCACCTCAGGAGTTGTAAAGTGTAAACCAAGAAGTGGGCACATATCATCTGGGCATAACTGCTGCTTCCTATAACACACCTGATGCCTGCAAGCACTGATTACTGCACTTTTCTTCCAATACTCAATGCTTAATGTGGACAGGGTACCAACATATTTTCCCATCTCTACCGTACAATATCACTATCAAAAAGTTAACTATTATAAAGCACATCATTATGTCACTTGACTTCCAAACCTGGAGACCTCCAGCAATATTCTGTATGAAGTCCTCAACACACCCATGCGTATCCTAAAACCGTATCCCAAAGAAGTATTGCTGCCACTCACTGAAGCATGAACATGCACCCACTCCATCTCTTAGGAGTAAGAACTTTGTAGAAAAATATCCTGCACTTAAACCCCTTCCCTCTTTGGAATTTGCGGATATGTTTTCATCTTAAACCACTTCGCATCTCAAAGGCAATAAAGCATTCAAGCTCTCAAGTGGACTCAGGAACTGCTGCCTGCAAAATTACCCATTGTATATTTCTGTTACCTTCTTTTCACCCAGCACTGTGAATCCATGTTGCTGCAAATTCAAATCGGTGGCTTTGGTTGGCAGGGTTGAGTTTTGAGGAAGGTATTTTGGGGGGTGGTTTGGCAGGGGAGGGGGAAGGCGGACGAAGTTGTTTCTTGTACACACCCTGTGGCAATATAATCCACTAGAGACAAAAATAAATGATGTTAACTTGATCTCATCTTATGAGTTGGACCAGAATTGCCAGTTGAAAATCTTCAATTGTAAAAATGTGCAGTTGCCTTGTGAATGGCAACATGAAATATGTATGCTTGAGTTTTAATGTTTATTTGCAGCCATCACCTTGAACAGATAAATCTAAACATGCAAAGGGGCAGGTGGCTGTGCAGCTGCAGATGTCACTATGAAATAGATACGATCAAGCTAGATTTAGTGATGACCCAGTAGGAAATGAATTAGAGATTATAAAAGTGATTGTTGCCATTTAACAACCTGAATTGCATTTAAAATAGGTAAAATCCTTATGAAAATTTAGGCCACTTTACAGCTTCACTAGAATAATTTCAAACCTATTTAGAACAATCTTAGAACATAACATTACCCCATTGCTCATTTTCATGAAGTGCAGAATAGTGTTATGGTTTATAGCAAACCATTATAGATAACAGGACACAATTGTACTGCACATTGTCATTACTGGAAACACCACATTTTGCAGGGCAGTTGCTCAGAATAACATATCAGCTTACCCAAAACAACAGGACAGTAGCAATTTCTTTTTGCTATTTTTCCTTCCTGGTTTCAGCCTCACAATTTGTTATCAAGACACTTCTCAGCTGTTTACTTCTGAGCTGCTCATTCTTACGATATATGACATTACAAATAATTCAACTTCCCATTGCATTATTACATCAGTGTGCAATAGAGAAGCGACACATGGCACAGCGCAGGGTTATTAAATCACAGTGGTATCTCCACAGCTGCCACAGACAGGCAAACAGACATAACTTATTTCTACCCCCATTCTTTCATTTACCCTCACATCTCCCTCCTCTTTTTACATCACTTTGCTCTGTGTTCTCTTTTCCAACATAAACAGTGAAATAAATAACTCCAGAACATATGTTATTCCTTATGAGTTACATTAATCTAAAAAGAATTTAATGGCAAAACCCTCGTTGACTTCAGACGTGCCAAGACTACTCTGTCCCACAGAGATGCTCAGTGAATGCTATATCACTAGAATTTCCAGTGTCCTCAAACATCTCAAAATGAGTTTGCATCCTTGCAAAAGCATCTTACCGTTAGATCCTACCATCAGTTGGACTTAGCATAAATCTAAAACAATTCCAAATTTTACCAGCTGGAAAAAAATATGTGTTTATACAAGAAGAGAAAGATTACCAACAAGTTTTAAACACTGTTGTGGGTTCTTCTGAGGTATGCCTGTGTGATAGGGACACCCAAGATTGCTTTGATAATCAAGTTTGGGAACCAGAAGCAGTATAGTAGCATTAGCCCTTAAGGCCAACTGATTAGCCATCTGAAAGCGGAATACATTAATTTGAGTAGAGCTGTGAACTGGATTAGTTACTGGATCAGTTACAGCATTTCTATTTGTTGATGAAAACTGTTTGTTTTCATCTGATGCCTGCTCCTTTGTAAAAACAGTTTAGTTTTCATTGGGTCCTCATGGACAATAACTTCCATTACTTTGGTGGATTGATCTTGGCTGGGCACCAGTTGCCCACAAAGCTGCTCTATTACTCCTCACCTCAGCAGGACAGGGGGCAGATAAAGCAAAGATTTTTACTCTCTACCTCCCACGAGTAGGTGATATCTGGCCACTTCCCAGGGCTTCAATACACCTTGGTTTTTTTCCCGAACATAAACACAGATAACAAACGGCACCTGCCTGATCCCTCCCAACTCTCTTCACTTTATCTTGCCGAACAAACTTCAGTGGTGTGGAACATCCCATCGGTCTGTTTGGGTGAGCTGTCCTGGCTATGTCCCCTACCAAGACCTTGCCCACCCCTGGTGACAGGGAATGTCCGAGAGACAGTCTTGATGCTGTACAAGCACTGCTCAGTAGTGGACAAGCACTGGTGTTTTATGAACAGCTTTCTAGCCACTAATGGCTTTTTTGCCTTTAAGCACCTGAAAAATGGAGAAAAGGGTTGTTAATCAATTCATAGATGTTCTAACACCAAGTTGAGGCAGACCAATGTGGGAACAGACAGTGGAGGGAAGCTTGCTGGGTTTTTTGCTTTGGGTTTTTTTTTCGGTGGGGAGTGGGGGATTGGTTTGGTTTGGTTTAGGGTTCATGTTTTTTTCTTCTTTGTTGGTGGTTGGGGTTGTGTTTTAGTTGGGGGTTGTTTTGGTTTTTTTGGGGGGTACTTTTTGTTGTTGGGGTTTTGTTTGTTTTGGTTTGGCTGTTTGGTTGTGGGGGTTTTGTTGTTGTTGTTTTGTTTTTTATTGTCACCAGCCCTTTCAAGATTGCTTCTTACACAAAATCACAACCTGAAATTTTCAGGTATCAGTCTAAAATGTATCACAAAATGAAACCCTCTGAAGAAAGGAGACTGAACAACTGCTCTACCAGTGCTAGGTCACAAAAACTTGACCAGTTCTGACACACAGGAATTTTATTTTTTTCTTTTTTTCCCTTCTTCCTAATCCTTTGCACCAGCAGGATCTTTTGGGCTAAAGGGATTGAATTCAGTACCTTTGTAAAGGTCAAAAAGGACCATTTCTAAAATCTGTTTAACTTTCTTCTTTGCTTCTTTTGAAGAGTGCACAGGAGAGCAGCTGTATGGGCTCACGTTTCCATTTAACATATTTTTGACATTTTGCTCCTCTGGTGATGGAATGAAGGGCAGTCAGTCAGTTAACTCCACTGGAGCTCACAAAGCAAGAGATGTCAATAGAGCTTAGACCATTTCTTTAGAGCCAACATGAGCCTTCAGGATGCCTGGGAGGAAGCCATGAAGTATTTTGTCACATAATTTTTATTTTATTTTTAAATCCTCCAGTGTTCCCTGAAGGATCCGGTGCTCATAATGCTGTATTTTAATTTATTTGATAAAGCTAACTCTCAGTGCTACCAGATATTATTTTAAAAGATGCCTTAAAATATTAAGTAGCATCTTGGGTCTGCAAAAGGAAAAAAATTATCACCTAATCATAGCACCATTGTATTACAGAAATTAGATATGGAAAGGAACATCCACTCTATTCCCATGCCAGTGACAGATTGCCCTCTAGAGTACCCTTTCTACTACTTTTTCACATCTAATTTTAAACTGTCTTAAGTGATGGGTCTTTCACTGTTTCTTATTCTTCTTTCTCTTCTGCATTCTGAACTTGGTGGAGTGAGGCATTCAGCCCACATTTTATTTTTCTTAATTTCAACCCATTATTCTCAGTTAGACTCCTCTGGTCCCCTCCATAATAATTCTTCACCATCATTAGTCTTTACTGAGCAAGTATTTCAAGATAGTTATCATGTCCTCTGCTCTATTTGCATATCCAGTCTAAATATATTGCATTCCTAATATTGCCTTATAAATCAGATCCCTCTAGCCACTTAATCTTTCTAGTTGCTCTTCTATAGCTTGCCTGTGAACTGTGCATACCCCTTAGGCGGCAACAGGCAAAGGCATGAATTTTGCCTTCAGGCTATGCTCAGCCTAAAGCAACGAAGCAAGCCTCTGTGTTATCAAGCCAGACCCCAAGAAGGGAAGGGAAAAAAAAAAAAAAAGGGGGGGGGGGGGGAGGGGCAATTTTTTGTGAAATGTTAGCATTTTTTTTATTAAAACCAAGCTTAGATCTGTTGGCACCAGTATGCTTTCTCAAGTATGCTTTCTCTAATACATATATTTTTTATTATAATCTGGATTCATTGTTCTTTCAAATGGAAAAAAGTCCTCTTAAATCGATTTAAAACATTCACATACATAATCAGATTTTAATCTGCCTTTCTAAAATAAAGCCAGTGCAATACACTATTTTTTCCTGTAGAGTCAATTACCTCAGCACCAGTTATCACAGAAGATCCTTGCTCCTGAAACCATACGGGAGAAATTCCCAATTTTCCCCAACTTCGGCTTCTTTGTCCTAACCTCACGACACCTCCCTGCCTCTTCCTCTACACTGATTCAGATCTTCAGGGCTAAGCTCCACATTAAAACAGGCTGGCCCCTTTCTTGAAAGATTTTTAAACCAGATTGAGGGGCACTTTGTTCTATCAGTGAAACAAACAGCTGAACCGACTGCTTAGACCTCAGATGAGTATTTCTTTACTTCATGTTTGTTTGGGGTTTTTTTCCATTTCTTTTTCCACAAAACACTGTTTCTACTTTATATGTGCAAGCATTAAGACTATTTGCCTGACAAGGACGTGTTGAAGTGGAGCGAATTTCAATATTGCCAGGTTTGATTTTTTTCATTTTTAAACACAGAACTCACACAGATAACTCCCTTTAAGTACTGCTCACATCACTGTGTGAATTTGAAAATTACAAACAGCACCTCGGGGTGTTAGACAGTCTTCTCCTTTATCTCTCCTAAAAAACAAACAAAAAAAAAAACCCCAAAAAAACCCAAAAACCAAAACACACACACACACACAAAAAAAAAAGTCATTTTGTAAAATCCAGACAGCTCTCTCAACAATCTAATGTTTTTGGTGCCTCAAGAGTAGTGATTGATTTTGTTTGGTCTGGCAAACACAAGTTATCCCATAATCATTTTATCTTGTCAACCACACTTCCATTGACTTGTTTGCATTTTAAGAAGAAAATGCAGTGATTGCAATGAAAAATGGGAAGGGCTGGAGGCAAATAAAAGATTCATTCTATGATTCCGGCGCTGCTGAAAATGCATCTACTTTAATTGTCTATATAGATTAGGCATGGGTTTTCTGCAAAAGCAAAATGAATTTAAAAATAAAAGGACCCTTTTCTCTCCCTTTGAACTAGCCTTGCAACTATCCAGGGCTTTACTTCCTCATTTCTCCTGCTCTATGACAAAAGAACATGCGGATGACAGGGTTTTTTTTCCTCTTTGTTGTCTTTTCCTTAGATATAAAATTATTTGAAAAGATGAAAATTGGACCGTGGAATTCCAACTTCCACACTCTTAAGAAGCTTGACTGAGATAATATGATCAAGCATAAAAAGGATCAGGCTGGGACAGGGTACACTGATGGCCATAGAAGTCTATAAATTTCTTTGGTGGCAGGTGTGCTTTACCAGCAGGTTCAGGAGTCTAAAGACCTTATCAGAGACTCTTGTCTTCATCCCTACCATAGAGCATATTCGTCCCTTTGGACCACAGAGGGCATTTTCTAAGTAAAATCTTACTTGTTGCAATGTCCCAATTCACTGCAACAGCACTGATAACTTTTATTCTCCTCATACTACAGCTTCTAGCATCTAAATTATATAGCTTTAGTCTGTGATAATGGATTAGGAAGTCATTTGTAGCCCATAGTACTACAGTAGGTGTTTCTGGCTACCACCAACTGATGTGAATAATGGGTGCTTTCAGGATAACATTCTTGGGAGGAAAAGAGAATCCTTGGTCAGTCCTAGTCAGGATTTTTCCTTGGGAAAGTCATCAGGGCATCTTACTTTCACCCCACCTTGAGAAATACATCCCTCTTCCAAATACATACACAAGAAATGCTCTAGTGAAGGCGTGGGAAATGGCACTGGGGGAATGGGAGGAAGAAAGTGTGCACAATTTCTGGTCAAGGTTGAAAATTGTCAAAGAAAATCTGTAAGGAAGGAAAAAGAAAAACCCACATAAAACCAGAGAGGGACAAGGAAAAAGGAAAAAGATGGGAAATAGTAAGCAGCAGCTGTTATATGTCACTACTGTCTGTCAAAGAATAAAGTGGATTGAAAGTCTAGGAGAAAGTGGAGAGGAAAAAAAAAGCCAAAATGCATAGCAAAGAGAAAGGCAAAGAAAGGGTACCAAATGCACAGGTTGTTCCTGTATGAGTTAATAGGCCTAAATGTCAACATTTGAAACTTGCTTTTGGGTGACAGAATAACTGACAAGGGATAGTGAGGAGTCTGTGGAAGGAAGATAACCCGTCTTAAAACCATGTATGACGACATTCTCGAAGTGTTGAGCTGAAAACAGTTTCCTTCCTTTTTTAATTCCAAAATTATTCTCAGAGTTGCACACAACTTCACAGATAAGTTGTTCCTTGAAAAATATTTTTCAGGAAGATTACTAGGGATAGAAAAAGTACTTGTGTTCACATAATCTGAGTCCCCGAGTGAGTTCCTGCAACCAGGCTCTGCAGGTGTCCTGGGTATCAGTGGAGAAGTAATTATTGGAAAACAGCAGGATAAAGAGGAAAAAAAAAAAGTTTCTATTGAGAGACAAAATAAAAGATTCCCACAGATCTGTGAGCTTCAGAGAGTATCAGTCCTGCTGAACCCATGAAGACTGAAACTCAGAAGACCAAAATGTGACCAAATCTGGACAAGACCATCGGCATGCACTAAGAACAGGCTGCACAAAGGCCAGGACAAAGTGGCATCTGCTGTGTGCACAGACTACAGGAATATACACAGGGTAAGGCAAAGGATATCTATGCAAACAGACAGGGAGCTGCAAGCTGTTGCTACATCCAGGCTGAACATGTAAGTCAATGTGTTGTGGAAAATGGCTTTCTGCCTTTAGTAACAGCTTTATTGCATTAACAGTAGCTTAACACAAGGTTTTCTAATAACACTGCTTCTGATCTACAGCTCCCAGAAAATCCATAAAAGAGATTTCTACCACTTATATGAAGTTCTGCTATAATCATACTAGATTTTGATACCCCCATGGTTCTCCAATTTCCTGTCAGCAAAATAACCCACACAGCACTTCTGGAACAACAGAAGGGATATGCTTGCACTCACTGCTAGTAATAGATCATCTTTAAGAAGTTTGGTTCAAAAGCAGAGGTAGCCATTTACAAGAAGTTATTGGATCTCAGCTCTCAAAGACCTCATAAATTGGAAAGAAGTAAAACTTTAAGTGCAATAAATCTATCTTTAATGTCAATGCAAAACTCATTGCTGTGGTCAACAGCATTTCAGAGGAGTCTTAGGAAGTTCAGAAGCAATATACTCTGGAAGTTCCATCACATGTAGCTGCGATATCAAGTCAGCAGTTTTGAAATGCTCTGTTCAGTGAAAATAGCAAACAGCTATAGTCTGTCAGATTCTTCTGAGCTATACAGCAGCTGCTGCTTCAGCAAGCCCATTTCAAACAGAGTGCCCTGCTCTTTCGTTGTGTCCCACCCCCACCCCCCCACACTTAAGCACTAGACTCCAGGATAGCCCAGGTGCAAGCACATGCTCCCTGCACACTTCCTTCAACTGTTATAATTTTCAGCTTCTTAGACTATGAAGTCAGCTATTAAAGAACAAATAACCAGTGCTGAGGAGGGATAATGGTATAGCTGCCACACAAATAACTCCTCATTGTAACAAGTCACCTGAAAAAAAAAAAATAAAAAAAAAAATCAGGAATTGCTTTTTTAAGGTTGACTTTTTACTCAGATTTACCCCAGAATCTACATAGGCCCATCTTGCCATCCAACTTAAGTACCACAGTATTATTATGAACACTTGCTATTATGAACATTTAGAAACAAGTAGCTTCACTATAATATATTTTTAAGCATCGGGAAGTCTCACATCTCTCCTTCTTTAGACAGGCAGAAAGACCTTGCAGATAACACTCAAGTTTCAAGAAGGAACATCAGAAGGAACAGAAATAGCTTCAGTGATGATGCTTTAATCAGTCCTTTGCCTCTAGATCTATGAAACACTGAAGTCACATGTCAGCACTCAAATCCGATTCCTCCTACCTAATGAACCCCAAGTAAGCTTTAGAATCCTGATAGCGTACCATTAGTTTTCTTTTAAAGTTAGGATAAAAAGTTGACAGTGCAGTGAATCTTTCACTAAAATGAAAAAAGTTTCAGAAGAAATTAATCAGAACAAACATTTTGTTTTCTTGTCTGTTCACACACTTGTATTAGCTTATCAAAATGAAGCAAAGTAAAAGTTGATCCAACACTCATTGTATTTTCATATAATATTTGCTGAATATGATGTGTTTGGGGTTTTTTTAGGCATATTTCCTGTAGTCACCTTACACTCATGGTACTCCAAGCAGTAACAACCAAAGAAAACGAGCTCTGAGCTCCAGAAAACACTTTCATGAGACAAGATAGCATTATTAAATGCAATTCATCTTGAATCAACTGAGAACAGTCACAGTTTCTAAATATGCAAATAAAGTAGTAGAAAATGATAAATCTGTATAACAAAAAAAAATCCACACAAAAAAACCCCACGCAGCTAATCGATTCATACACAAATGGATGCCTCCTGTTCCCCTCTTTCCCTTTCTTCAAGTTCCCTGCGGAACAGGCCCCCAGTAACAGAATAAGATGTATGCATCTATATCTAGATCAATCACGTTTACTATGCCTCAGAATATGAAGAGATCTATTTAGAACAATATATATACACTCCCCAATAAAGCTCATTTAAAGTAGATCAAGAGCTCTTCAAGCAGCAAACATAAACTACCATGACACTCACTTTAAAAAGTGAGTGCTTTAAAACTGGGATCATCTGCACTGCTTCTAAGCAAGCTGCACTTAGTGGGTCAGTCACTGATAACTCAATGTAAAGAAGTGACAGCAACTCTAATGCCAGAAGAGCATATGGTACCTCAGACAACGAAGCTATTTCAATACATAGCCTCCCCACTGGTAACATGTGATGAAGAAATGAGAACCTCTATTTCATTTCATTCAGAGCCTGCAAGAAACTGACCTAAATGAAAGAAACAAGAGAAGACACACTTTTCATGAAAGGTTTCCAGTCCTGCCAAAACCAGTATTATCCCTGTCTCTGCTGGTCTCAGGACAGGGTGCCTGAGACATATTGAACCTACAAAGTGCTATCCTGATGTTCACCCAGGATGAAGAACAAACCCTATCAATGAGCACGAAACACTTGAGCTGTATCTCAGAATAGCAGTGACCTTCTGCCACTCATCCTGTCTTATGAACATCTACAGTCAGCATTATCTTTGACAGCACCAGTCCACGGAAGATGGCAAGTCTTTTATCAACTTAAGTTTAATGAAATGCCACAATCCAACCCATTTTAAATTCCCCCTCAGTGAAGTCCAGTGTAACAGATCATGAATAGCCTTTGCTCCCCACCTACCCAAAATTAACCCTTTGTTTGTTTGGATTTGGGTTTTTTTTTTTCGGGGCGGGGGGGGGTGGTTTTTGGTTGGTTTGTTTTTGTGCTGTTTTTTTTTTTGGGGGGGGGGCAGGGTGGGTTTCTTTGTGGATTTTTTTGTTTTATTTTGGTTTTTTGGTTTTTAAATGTACTTCGCTGGTCACAGCCCTTACTCACAAGGGGAAGGCTGCAAAGGGGAAAGCTGACTGTGGACCATCTTGATTCTGTATAGGTGTAAAACTTGTAACTGCAGGAGACTTGCCCAAAATTTAAACCAACAAATGTGATCAGAGAGCCTGGCCTTCACCTGGCAGCACTCAGCTAAACTCTTGACAGTAGCAAACAGACAGCTGCTGCTTAAAAAGGACCTGTTACCAGCTGGGCAGCATAGACGTTTCAGAAAATCTAAATACATGTCCATTACAGCTGTGATTTCTCCTCTGAGAGTAGCCAGAATCCTTCCCCTTGCCCTAGACGTCTCAAAAGCCATGGACAGTACAGGTGGGTACTGAGCATGTCATTTAAGTTTCTAATAAATAAAATGGGAACATATTGAAGCCCACTGCAATTAAACAGCAGCCACATCCATCCTCTGAGCTCCTCAATTGTTCCCAAGCAGCTCAGTACACATCTCAGCAGAGCATGGAGCCTGGCAAGACAGAACCCCAGGACCTAACAGTAGAATTTTCCACAATTTCCCCAGGAAAGCTAAAATATTCATCAGCAAGTACCTTTTCTAAAGTTGACAAAGAGTTATTTATGTTTTGTCTTGCATGCTGCAGAAGTTATCGTCACCCTGCAGAGGAAAAATAAAGTGAATACACTGCACTCCTGGAATCGGCACTGCATTTGCACAATGGTATCGGGGCTCAGAAAGACCCTATGGTGGTCCTACATTGGTCCTTTGATGATAAAATGTGCATTATGTTTCAGGGATGTTCCTTAAGGCACAATTATCACAGAGGACTCTCAAAACAACTTGTGACTTCATAGCAACACAGTTGTAAAGATCTGCATGAAAGAGAATCAGGAAGGATATTAAGAGCAATATTGTACATCTAGCTGTCTCTTCAAGAAGGGACTTTAAAGCCATTGATACCAAATTACTTGCTAGCCTACCGCTGCAGTTTGCAATGGTTGAGCTACTGCCTCTGTCACAATCTAAACTAGATGAATACTACCAACTCTTGAGCCAAAGAGCACAAACCCAGTGAGAAGGAGCTGACAAAGCAGAGAGCAACATACCCTTCTCTGGTGCTGTGGGAGTTACTGCCCCTCACATCCCCACAAGGGAGCAATTTTTCTGTCAACTTGTAAAAAGTAACCTGCTTTCAGGCACAGCAAGACAAAGATGTGGGGAAGAAATATAAAAAACACTGGCCCACAGGTGTGGGGAATAAAGTATTCTCAAGTGTATCCAGTTAAAACACTGCATTAAAAATTGATAAAAAAGTTTTCTGCAGAGTAGAATTTACTTTTAATTAAGAATTAACTATGAGCTAGTTCACACTTCCTAGCATACTATCACATCTTGTTTAGATACCAACACAAGGATAAAGAAAGCATATTCGCATAGAGATATGAATCAAATCCAGCCATTTTAGTTCCTTTATGATTTAAGAAAGGAGTTAGGCTTAGAAGAGTGGAAAAAAACCCACAACAAATACACTTGAAAATATAGTCTCAAAACTAAAGAGGACAAGAGGACAGAGAAGCAAACTGCAGCAACCTACAACAGTTTTTACCAATTTAAGCTCCCAAGAGCTCAGCAGAATAGGAAAATAAAGTGCCAGAAGTAACAAACAAAAGTCATTTCTGATAATACAGGGGAACACACACTGCCAAATCATGTATTGCAGTGTTATTCTTAGACAATAAACTGCAGTGAAATGTAGATATGGGACTGAATCCCATCTGCAAGTGTAAATACACTGTAGCTAGCTTTTCTCTGCATTCATACACCCACTTGTTTCCTCAAATATTACAGTAGGAAGCCTTACTATGGAGAAGAGACCATCAAGGACTATTGAATACAAAAATACAAGGCAATCTCCAGCTCAGAAAGTCCCTAAATTACAGACTGCCAGAAACCAGAGTAGTACATCAGAGCTACAGGATTGATTTATTCCTGCACTCTTCCCCTAAGTATCTGCTGCTGGCAGCTTTAGAGGGTAAGGGGTAGGAGCAGGCAGAGCTTCCCTCTGTCCCACTCTGACTAGTCTCACTTTGCAGACAGGCTGAAAGTTCAGGTTTTGAATGCTGTCTCCTAGCCCCAGAAAACATCATGTAGAGGCAAGGAAGAGGACAGAGATACTTGCACAGAATGAAGTGGGAATTAAGTGAAATAAAGGGGGGCAGCTGCTATGACAAAACAAAAAAAGCATGGCATGGACCAACAATGGTAGACAGGAAGATGAGACAAATTATTTTGGGTAAAATCCATGGGAGGAGACCTGAACAAAATGTAATCCCTTTAAACCAATTATATTGGCATGGAAATACCTGCCTGGGACACACCAGAGGCATCTCCAATACAGTTAATACCTACATTAATATCATCCTTGGTTACCCATGAGACCAACATAAAACAAACCTGTTTCAATTAAGCTCTTACTGATAATGCACATGGGAACAGATTTACTGCGATCTCACAGTTGCTGTAGTCTTACCGAAGCATGCACAGTTTTCCTAAGGATTTCTGATGTTTAAGCACATCTTTCTTAGCATAAAGAAGAATTTAGTCTATGCAGAGGAAAGAGCTAGAAAAAGCAACCTGTACATGCAAGCTTGTCATAGCAATGACAATAGACAGGAGTACTCAGCTCTCAGCTTGGCACCCACTCTTCCACCAAGGGCTCTCAGGAGATTGAAACACTGCTTGCAAGGTCTAAGAAACCCTCTGGAATTGAAAAATTACTTTCTGACTGTACAGCTCTGTGCTCCTCCAGACTCAACACAGCTTGAGTCATAGCCTTATACAGCTGCCCAAATTCAAGGATTAATTTAACGGCTGCTTATATGTCATGATTTTATTAATTCCCTAAGGGAGGTAGTAACAAGAAAATAAATATTTAAGAGTAATCTAGCACTGGGAACAGCTTATAGGCTCCACAAACAGGAAGAAAATAGAGAAAACCACCCACACAATATTCAACTTAAGGAAAATCCTGTCTGATGTAACTGAAGCAACATAAAATCATAGAATGGTTAGGGTTGGAAAGGACCTTAAGATCATCTAGATCCAACCCCCCTGCCATGGGCAGGAAGATCTTCCACTAGACCAGGTTGCCCAAGGCTCTGTCCAACTTGGCCTTGAACACCACCAGGGATGGAGCATTCACAACTTCCTTGGGAAACCCATTCCAGTGCCTCACCACCCTCACAGGAAAGAACTTCTTTATATCTAACCTAAATCAGCCTTGTTGAAGTTTGAACCACCACCCATCATCCTGTCACTACAGTGCCTGATGAAGAGTCCCTCCCCAGCACCATTATAGGCCTCCTTCCTATACTGGAAGGCTGCTATGAGGTCTCCACGCAGCCTTCTCTTCTCCAGGCTGAACAGCCCCAACTTTCTCAGCCTGTCTTCATACGGGAGGTGCTCCAGTCCTCTGATCATCCCCGTGGCCCTCCTCTGGACTTGTTCCAACAGCTCCATGTCCTTTTTATGTTGAGGACACCAGAACTGCACACAATACTCCAGGTGAGGTCTCATGAGAGCAGAGTAGAGGGGCAGGATCACCTCCTTTGACCTGCTGGTCACGCTCCTTTTGATGCGGCCCAGGATACGCTTGGCTTTCTGGGCTGTGAGCTCACAGTGAAGCCGGCTCATGTTCATTTCCTCATCGACCAGCACCCCCAAGTCCTTCTCACAGGGCTGCTCTGAATCTCTTCTCTGCCCAACCTGTAGCTGTGCCTGGGATTGCTCCAACCCAGGTGCAGGACCTTGCACTTGGTATGGCTAAACTTCATAAGGTCGGCATCAGCCCACCTCACAAGCATGTCAAGGTCCCTCTGGATGGCATTCCTTCTCTCCAGCATGTTGAGCACTCAGCTGAATTATATGAGTCACAGCTACTGCATGGGAAAGGAGGGAGAAACTACTGCAGAAACCAAGTGACTGATAATGTTGCCCGAGTGCAGCTCATGCTCATAAAGTAAGAAATAAAAGTCTAATACTGTTTTGGAAAATAGATAAAGGAACATCGTATTACTAAATGCTCAGAGGAAAAAACTTCTTTGCACCAGATCCAGTCAATTGATGCTGAACCTCTATTGATCAGAGCAGCTGTGAAATGCTTCAAGTGCAGGTGTAATACTGAGACATCCTGGCAGCTCACCCTTTCAAATAAATCCACACAGAATTATAGCAAGAGACAGACTAGTCTTGCAGATACATTGCAACAAGATCCTACAGGAATAGGTATAACAGAAAACATGCAGTAATAGCAGAGTGTCATCATTCAGTAATATATGTATTTATAGGATACAGTATCACGAGAACTGCAAAGACAGACCAGCAAAGCTGTATCAAAGCTCACAGCAACCTATTCAGATACAGAAGGAAGGCTCCTCCAAAATTATTTTTTTGCCCAAGAATTTTGTTCTGCTAAATTACTCAAAAACCCACAAGTTTCCAAAAGGCCTGTTGGCACAGCTCCGCTCTCCAGCTGAGCCACACCTTGTTTACTTTATGGTGCCCCAGTCAGATCTAGTTCTGTCTACCGATTTGGTTCTCCTCTACAAGAGACAAGCAGACCAATTCATACCTAGGGTCTTAATTTAGAGCTAAGACATTGCCAAGACACATACTAGGACCCAGGAACTGAGAAGCATTTCTGGGTCCCACACATTAGATTAAGTTTATTGGTCACATTATCGTGGATATATATGCAGAAAGAAAAAGAAAACCAAAAACCATAAGACACCAGCACATAACCCAGCAACATCCCAACTCAATTCCAGCTTCCTTAGCAAGCACAGTTGATAACAGGGTATTTAAAAAAGAATGGCAGGTTTTCAACCCAGGAGACCCCCAATGCTTCTGGAAACATTAAAGTAAACATAATGTGACTGAGTCAATATCAGACAACCAAGAAATACCACTGAACATGAATAGGCAGAGTTCTATAGCCAATTCAAAAATGATGGGCCAGAAACTGATTTGAAGAGCGCTCCTTAATAAATAAACCTTTCCATTAGTTAGTGAAATTTCTGACTAATAAATACTCCCATATGCACACTGAACAACTCCAAGCACTCTGAGACAAACAAAATAACACAATAGAAAAATGGTATGGGTGACTGCCCATGAAAGTTCTCCACTTCACAGATTTTACATAAACCTTGCGGTTTACAGCTTGGAGGAATTCTTGAAATCTCAGAAGATTTTTACTGAAAAAACTATCAACTCAAAACCACAGAGCCCGTCACTACTTTAAAAATTCAATTATTGTTTAGTAAAGGGAACCATCTGTCTGTAACAGGATGAAGTTTTGTTGTGTTTTTAAATCAAAATTTCCTTTGACTGCAAAAGGAAGAAAAGAGAAAGCATTCATGAACTGATCCAAATTCCAGCAGATCATCTCCGGACAGCTGAATGATCTTCTCTGGAGTCACAGTAACTCAGACTGAGACACTTAGCGGATTTCCCCTACTTTCCAGTATTTCAAATGTAACCTCAGAAGTTCTTTATATGGAGCCAGCCCCTCAAGAGCGACAGCTACTGTACTACAGGTAATAGGCCACTGGGGAAATCAAACAGTAACTGGGGAAATCAGACAGTAAAGTGGGAAACAGCTGGCTGGGGGGAGAATTTTTTATTTTTTTTTTTTAACTGTAAATGCAAGAGAAATATACAGAAGCATATGTAACAAGTGCAGGGAAAGCTATAGAGATTCATTGCAAAAGTACTTAGAGTCAAGAGGAAGATATAAGAAGCTATTAATCAAATCTCAGTTCCCTCCTTCTGTAGTTAGCGTCCCTAAAAGTTTTTGCGGTTTTTTCTTTTTTTTTTTTTTGCACTTGGGTGCAAGAAGTTGCCAAATATATATCACTTTATCTATTTTGGAGTTTAGCGACAAAGCTTCACTGACATAATGTTGTTATTTCTTTACAAGAACAACTAATAGAGACCCAAACCCAGTTTCTAATATGTAAAACAAACCCCATATTTATATCTAAAAGATTAAAGAACTTTGGTCATTTTTGTATAATACAAGGGGGAAAAGAACATCTCATACTCTGAGAAGCTTTCGAATTTCTATCAGCTATTCCATAGTGATTGTACATTAGGCCTGTATCTGAAAAGTTTATGATACAGACACACAAAATGCTTCAAGGTTAGCACCATGATCTATGGGACCAAAGAGAACTAACACTGGTTGCACAATGAGATTAAGTATAGGCAATCTGTTGTAAGGATCAGATCCATCCAGATATGGAAAAGATTTGATGCCATGAAAAAGTAATGGCTTCGGAGAATAAATTACAGATAGAAATAGCATTTTAAAACATATTCATGCAGAACATTTTCTGCGTTTACTGTATAATCAGGATAGGCACACAGTACCAGAATTACCACAAGACTAAAGCTGAAAATCATGCATCTACAGAGAAAGGAAGCAAACCTACACCTTCCCAAAAGTATGAAACCCATGTTATCCAGTGTTGTATTTACTTTCCAATTTGAATGAAAAAGTACAGCCTCATGTTTCTTAGCAGTTTATCCTATATCTAATTTTTATTTTCCATTGATTTCGTGTTATAATGATACTTTGTGTGAAATGGCATAAAATAGAAAATAACATGTATGCCTATTTTACTTCCCCAAATTGGATGTGCCATTTCTTCTGATAGACCAGTTATATTTCATCCCATCTTTATTTGACCTTATCTGCTCTCTGTCTTAATTTTGTTTCGAGAAACTCACGCCAGAAAGCCAGTATACAATATAGCCTACATTAAAAGCTCGCTGAAGCTGTATTTGGTGTGCATAGTTTGCAGCACAGATGCATCTCACCTCCAATGAACACTGAAGATTTCTAGCCAAGTAAGGGAGAATACAGCATGCCAGCACTTAACATATTTCCTGCAAAACAGAGTCAATGCTTCATTTCTGAGGAGATTTGTAGCCATATCTTATTCCTGACTTTCAGTATCACCTACACATTTTCTCAGATGGCAAAGTAGCTGATATTATGATATTGTCTGTCAACCAGTTCCTGACAGAGTCAAAGGCACTGGCAATGTAAATTAGGCTGACTATTGGACCCTTTTTTAGGAAAAGACGACAGGTGTATAACCTCTAAAATTTCATGTCATAAATCAGGATATAGTCACCCATCTAAACGTTTGCTCTGTCACACATACCTACCTCCTATACTTAACCCAGCCCACTCAGATGCTGACTCTAATTTTAAATTCTTTAGACAAATCAGTTTTCCTTCTTTGCAATAAGATTTCTGTGTACAGAGGAATATCTATCTCCCTAAAAATAAGATAGATTCCTCTGATCAGGAACCTGCAGAACATATGCATTCCTTTAGCCTAAAAATTGGAGCAGAGCAGTAAACAATTACATTCACAGAATACCTTATGTGCTCATAAGTGAAAGGAAAGGATTCCACACAGATATAAACTCATATTTTTAAAATTATTTTATTTCTCAACTTGTTAATAAGTCAGTAAGTCAGACATTCACATACCAGCCTCTCTTAACGGGGAAAAAAAAGGAAGCATTCACTGGCAATGTTATCAGAGCTGACCACTCTATCCATCCTGATCTTTTATATCTCCTTGCTCAATACCGTTGCAACCACAGCCAGGTTACCTAAGGATAAACAGCAACCAGACTCTCAAGCTAAGAGAGTTAGCATCTCCATGGGATACTCCAGCTTACATCTCTGCCCCATGTCACCAAGGCAGCTCTCCTGTAAAACACACACTTTCCCCACATCCCCTGTGACTTCCCAAGGGCTTCTTCAGCCTATCCAGGGTTGTGTCACTCAGGGATTCACTTGGGATTTTCTAACTCTAAAAGGTATTTGTCTTTTTGAATGCACAGCAGTATTTCCAAGCTTTGCCAAGTTGTTTCCTTTTATTCCTCAACAAGAAGCAACACCTCTAAGCTTGATATATGCACTGCAAATATAGTCTACCATGACAAGCTTGTACTGGTTATTAAATAACAGGCTTATTAAATAACTTCTACCTCAAGTAAGTTACATTCAACTGCAAACTTATATTCTTGGGGGTTTTGTGGGGTTTTGTTGTTGTTTCATTTAAAAGGGTTTTTTTTTTCTTCTTTCTCACTATCTTAGTTTGACATGTAGCTTGGCATCTTTTGTTATTCCCTTAGACCAGAAGAGGCATCAACAGACTTGCAAACTGAAAATAAATTTTATTAGGCTCAACAGGGAAAAGAAAGCCATGGGATTCATCAAGGTTTTGTATCAGACTAATTGACAGCAGACTAAAGGTATTACACAGTTCTGATTTCATGAGTAGTTCTCCAACTACCTTTTGTTTTTCACCCCCCCACAAGACAACAAACCAAACAGAAAATAGTCATTAAAAGCAGCACTAAGTATTCAAAAGGAAAGAACTATGCATTTATATGAACCAACATATTGCAAATATCTGTGCTAAACCACAGCAATTTCATGCAATGAAATTATTTAAAAGCTGCAATAAAAAGGAGGAGGAAAGGGGAGTCTTTAGTATTTACAAAAAATAGTTATATAGTTTAGATATTAAAAGGTATAAATACACACAGGTCAGAATTTTCCAGCCATACGCAAGTATTCATTTTAGTGGCAGGAAAGACTGGGATTTAACCTCCTACATTTGAGTACAGTTTTGTTGTAAGAAGGAGGTTAGACACAGTCACAGGATTTTCTTCTTTATACTGGTCCATTTCCTTATCTCTGCTCTGTCTGGTTTGGAAATAATATCTGCCATGAGTAAGTGCATTAGTTCTTCCTGAAAATCTTCCTGTTCCATATTCAATGCATGCACACCAAATCGCCTAATACGCAATGACAGCTGACAAACTGCTCTTTCTTCCCCAAAAGATGGAACCCATCTCCTATTTCAATCTGTTAACCTTCCAGTCACAGCACTCTTAATTACCCACAAGTTCTGGATAGTCTCTTACATCACTTAGATGAAGCAGTCACAACAACAGCCCTCCTCAGTGGCTCTCAGTCATCCAACCAGTCCCAGCTGATGTGACAGGTGTGCTCCTCTTAGTTCCTGCTGAAGACATTATTAACTATTTCTTGGGGCTTTGGGGAGGTCTTATCAGATGGGGGTTGTGTTTTTTTATTTTGGAGGGTGTGAGGTTGATGTTGGGAGGGTAGCTTCAAAAATAAAATAAAATAATTCTAACAACAAAAATACTCACATGCCAGTTCCCTGCAGAGATCAGAAGTCTCAACATCTAGAATTTTAACGCAGTTTAAAAGAGTATGTCACTCAAAGGGGGTGGAAAGAGCAGAGATTATAGACCGGAAAATATAGTTAATACAAGCATGTAGCACTGTGACACAAAATCTAGGGCTTTTTCCTTTAAGCCAATTAATTAATGACCTCCCAGGGATGACATTTAAAATGAAAACCATTTGCTGCTAAGGCAGTAAGAGGAATGACAGAAACTACACATTGTACTAGTTAATGACAGTGCACTGTCAAGGGCAGAAAGCACAAAGGAAACGTACCCAAGAACTCTGCATATCGCCTAAGGGGCCGCGTGTCTTTATATCCAAAGCAATGAGCAGGGTGTGAAGGAGTGGAAAAAATTTCAATGCAAAATCCCTAAAAAGGGAATGAAAGGAGAGCACAAGAGCCAGGTTAACTTATTAACTGGTTTTACAGGAAAAAAGTGCATGGTATCGCAAATAACTATTTAGGAGTCTCCTTTTTCCTAACAGTCTTTCTGCATGTCACCAATCTAAACATCGCACTTAACATGGCACTACATAAGTGTATGCTTTGTTTCTCAGCACCATGAAACATCAACACCTTTTCTGATGCTGATGTTTCAAACAACATGCTCATGCTGGATTGAAGTAATGCAACCCACTGTTAATTGCTAAACATATTTTACGTGGACAGTTAAAAAAAGAAAGAAAAAAAAGAATCACAGAAGTTCCTTTTCAGGACTGAAAAGCTCCACGAGGCTGGGATTTTAGGCTATTTCTGCTATTAAAGAAACCAACAGACGCTGCTTCCAGGAAGCATTTCACCAGTTACACAGCCATGCTGGACAGAGACAATCCTATTTTTCCAAGTAGCTTTCAACACTTCCCAGACAGCATATACCCAAACAGAACAACAATAACCAGTGAGCACGTAAGATGAAAAGACATCCTGCATGCCCCTTCAGTACAAGGGAATGATGCAAAACATCCTTTTAAAGAGAGCTCTCCACCTCCAAGCAAATGAAGACAAGTGTAATGACCATAATACCACCATTAGGTACAGTAACACACCCAAGCATACTGAACTTTCATCCAATTATTTACAAAAGGAATTTTATTTTCAAGCTACAAGTGTATTGACCATTATTTAACAAATTAACACTACAATCTCAAATATCTATGGCTGGTTACACTATAATTGAATGTTCCTGAAGGAGGAAAGACATTAAATTGAAATATTAGCTGTAGGAAGTTATAATTTTTCCTCACTATAGAGATGCTTCTAAGGCTTACAGACTTTAGCACATATTTGATTTACTATAAATTTGTTCAGTGAAACAGGAATGCCAACCAGAAGAGCAAACTGGACACAGAGCAGACAGCATTAACAGCATTTGATAGCTGCATGTCTAAATCTGACAGACTTTATTTCAAGTATTATGTATTAAAAATTACTTAGTATTTCACAGCAACTTTGTTTTTCCATACTTCAGCACCTGTCAAATATTACTGGCATAAAAAGCCAAATGAAAATCAATTTTTACCTTTCTGTGTTGAGGCATGTATTTAATATGCAGCCCTCAGACAAGGTGGCTTTTCTCCTTTGGATCAGATTTAGCAAAGCATCCCTTTTTACAGTTTGTTTAAGCTAAAATTGAAACAAAACACATCTTTTTGTCAGACAAGTAGTGATTCTGCTTGGGTAAGTGCAACTGCAAGTGATGATGATGTGTCTATATGTTTAGGTTCATTAGATGAGGTTTTTTGTGTGCTCTCAAATTGAAGTCTCTCTTCAGAGATCCCTGCTCAAGCTACCTATTAGTCACAGTTAAATGAGCAACAATTTCAAATATACAGCAAACAGATAAACAGAAACTCTCTGTGTGCAATATTTAACATCAAACACAGCCACGTAAGTTATCCAGAGCTGACAAAGGTTGGCTGAAGCTACAGGAGGAGAAAGTGAGGCTCTCCTTCTCCAGCCACTGCAGAGACCCTGAATAGCAATCCCACCTTCCAGCTTGAGGCACTGGGACATTACAGATGGTCCCTTCAGAAATAAGCATAAAATTCTACAGATCATGCTTTGGAAGCATATTGTGCACCACTGTGGTTTAATTGTAAGATTTAACACACAGCAATATATCTGCTGCAGGGATTTTTGGTCACAGAGCTTTATATTTACTCTTCGCTTCAGTGATTTCAGAATATAATCAAACTCCTGGTATATAAAATCCAAGAACTGAGGTCCCAGAACATCTGTGCAACCTTTTTACTTTGTCCCCTTTATCAAGCTGATCTTCCAAGCATGATACTGATGTCCCCCTACCATGTATCAAATGCCATAGTGCTGTTTGACAGCTACTAAACAGTTACTCTGATTCTCAGAATTTTCATGGTCCATAAAATAGAAAGGATGAGTAAGGGGCAATAAACATGATGTACCAGGATATAAAAAAAAGTCACATGTGGAAATGCAGCACTGAGATTTATACTGAAAAAAAAAAAAAAAAAACCAAACAAACAAAAGCAAACACACCACAAACCTACAATTCTACTTTTAAAACAGAATTTTAATTCCCCACCCATCCCCACGCTTGTACAGTTTGGGGGAAAACTGTCATAAATGGCATGGTGATTTATATTCCACATGAATAAAAATAGATCTCCATAGAAGCCTGAATTTCAAAGATATCCCAACTAGACAGTAAGCTTGTAGGAAACGAAAGGACAATCTTGCATGTATTTATCACATGAAAGTGTGTAGAACATGGGGGAGATCAGTGGCCATGGATAATGACAACACATGTCATTAATCCTAATGACGTTTTCCCATTTTGGGATGTTGAGAGAAACAGCTGGGTGAAATCCACCACCCCCCATGAAATATAAGGGGCACAATTTTTCTTTTTTTTTTTTTTTTCCTCAGGGAGAAGCATTCCCTTCATTGTTTAAATCAATAGAAGACATACATTTTAGCTACAGGGACTGAGAAGAACAGCACAGAGACTGAGCTCACATTTAAATCTCACTGTGGACTCATCCTGAGAAGCATTCTCAAATTAGTCTGATTTACCAGGTACTGTTTCTAAGGGACCAGACATCTCTCCTCACTCAACTGCCCTCTATTAGCAGATGTCTAATCACATCCATGTTATCTCATGGGAAGGCACATATTTAGGCGTCAGGTTTTGCCTTCAGCTCAGAAGAGCTGCAGTTCTGGGATGCAAATATCTCCCTTCTTTCCAAGACCTGGGCTTCCTTTCCACACCAAAACTTTCATCATTTGGTGGTGGTTTTGACCAAGGCAATAGAGTGCATCATCAGCATCTGTGCACACAGAAGCTGAAATGGGCATAAGCAATCTGCTCAGAATCAGCTGAAGACATTTCAGCAAGACCTCTCACATGCATGCAATTTAAACAGTTCAGTATCGGAGAAACATCAACTAAAACAGACATTAAAGAATATCCTGATAGACAGAAATTCTCTTAATTTGCATTAGCTTTACCAATCTGAAAGTGCTGGTTATGGTTTCGTAGTTAAAGAAAATCATGCTAACCATCATGCTAAAAAATAAAAAACAAACAAACAAAAAAAACCCACCAAAAAGAAAGAATCTACAATTAAACAAGAGTGGATTGTGAAATTAAGCCCTTAAGCCAAATGACTAAGAGAAGGTGGCTGATGATTTCCTGTTCCTGCTTCCCAGAGGTGAATCGCATCAAACCCAGCTGAAATTATTTTGTTGTTTGTCAGTAGAAACCAAAACCAGAAAGGTGTGCTCAGAGCAACTGAACATAAAACTAGTGCTCGTATGAGAACTGAACTTTCATACACTGCATGGTGGATAAATTGTCAGACTTTATACTCTGTGACCACTTCAACGCAGTCATGGTTGGGGAAGGAGACTGGGGTGGTAATCATGTTTACATGCTGTGGTGCACCTCAAAGCTCCAAAGCAGAGATTTAAGGACTAGCTTGAAAAGACAGCAGAAGGTACAGTAATGATACTAGAGACTGAGAAACTCAGAGGGTACAGGCTTCTCAGAAGTGCAATGTGATGTATGTTCAGGGAAGCCTCAAACGCCCTTTTTCATAACTCTGTTTATAGCTCATCTGTGTGCAATAAGTCTCGACCAGAATTGGTCTCTGACACAGACTGTAAAACACAAATCTTAAAAGGACCCAATGGAAAATAAAAGTCTGTATCTACAAAAGGGGTGATTTCTGATGTAATCTCTTTCCTCTCATGCCTTCCGTATAAAGGAGATATGGAAAATATGTTTCCCGCTGTAGAAATTAAGAATTCTGCTTCAACAAAACCATATGGCTGCTATGATGTTGAAAAGGTTATTAGTATTATTGCTGTAGCTGCTCCCAAATGAATGCACAGTCCTCCTTTTCAAAGGTCTTTCTCAGCTGACTGTTTATTTGTCAAGCAAAGAGGAACAGTCATTGGAAGAGATGGTAATGGCATCCCAGCAATATACTAGAATATTACCACAAAGACAAGCTGAATCCAGCAAAGATGCCTCTGAACTATGTAGATGTAAAGAGGTATTTTTATCTGCTCCAAATATTTTGACATCAACACAGCTTGATGACAAAGGCATGAAAAAAAGTCATCTTCTATATGTAACAACATACACGACAGAGGAAGCTTCAATAGGAGAAAAAATACAATTTGTTTTCTGGGCTGTCAAGCCCTTTGTCTTGACCCAACAACAAACTTACTGGCCTACTTCAAAGCATAAAGGTAGCAGTAACTGCCTTGATGGTACAACAGAAACTGGACGTGAAAAAAGAAAAAACAGCTTGTTTATACTCTGACAGCTGTGTGCTCTGGCATTCCTCCACTATCATTTCACATATCTTTGCAAGTAGGATGAGACGTACCTGTCCCACATGACAATGCTCTTCTGGGTGTCATTCAGAATTCCCTCTTCTGTGTCCCATGAGCCCTCTTGCTCATGCTTCAACAAGGAGGATAGCACTGAGAAAACATAATAGTGCCAACTCACCATTTACACAGGTAAGGGAATTTCTCAGCCTGCTTTGGAAGACAAATACCACAAGAAAGTAATATCGCATGCTGTGAGCTCGGCCGCTGCAAACAAGAGCCTACACAAGCAAGTCAGTCCTTCCTGATGGACATCCCTTAATAATGATGGCACACTACATTTTCTCTGCACATCCACTTCATTGCCATCCCCCAACCCTCAGGGCTGGGATATCCACAACTTTCAGTTGAATCCATATGCCTCCTCCCATCTGGCTTCCCTGCAATATAGACCAGCTTCACCGTTACACCACCTGTCAGTATCACAGTAGCTTCCATAGACATTCTCCAAGACCATCTTCCTGAATACCACCGGAAAACTGCTACCTCAAACCCACTGGAAACAGTCTGTTATTCAGGGCTAATCATATTTTTCTTCCCTGTTGAAACAAACTTGAAAGAAACAGTCTAACAAATTTTGGGCTACCCTGGCCAGGGAGTGCACTGTGGATGGTCCTGTGCCACCTTATAGAGCCAGCAGGTGTGACTAGAGAAGTTCTCCAGCACAAAGACCAGTTTCCAAGAGCAACAGTACAGAACAGAGATTCACAACCCAGCAGTGCCCACAGAGCAAGCTGAGCAAATAAGCAGTCAATGGTCCTATAATAGGGCTGAAGTAACCATTTTCAGCTTTTAACATGCAACCAGGGGATTCAAGTCATAAGTCTATTAAAATGCCAATCTTCAGAAAACCCACAAGAGGCTGAGGGGATAGAGCTGCAAGATTCAGATTTTATAATGCAGAAGACGTTAGTGACAAAAACCTACATTAGGAGTCACAGTGGGGTACTTGTCCCATACATTTGCTTCCTAAGAGCAAGCAGTTTCCACAGATAAAAATATTACTATAAAAGCCTCCACATGGTCCTTTCTTAAATTTGGCTTATGTAGTTCATCACCAAATATTCAGGTGACAGACATCAGGAAAAGTTATGGTGAATTATTTTGCATATTCACCTAATTCAACGAACAGTATTAGTTAAACCCAGTGATTTTGGGGTTTCCTTTGTTTGCTGTTATATTTTTAAAATATTCAGTGTATTCTGGTACTTTAGAGCAAATCACCTTGTTTAAAGAAATATCAAAAGGTTTACTTGGATTTCACGCAGACTACTTGGCTTTTTTGCTGTAAGAACTGCATTAGGAAAAAGAAGGAGGGAAAAACACCCTCAAAAAACAAAAGTTGAGAGAATGCTTTACTCTGCAGTTGTTCTGGATCAGTCCAAGCTCTATTCATCAACTATACTGAAATTTCTGTCTTATTTCAGCCTGACTTGTTCTTCCCCTCCGTAATAATTGTTTTGGCTGTGAAATAAAAATATATTACCCATCTGTGTTAATCACATATAGGGGGTACCCTATTACTGTAACACAGCTAGAGACATTTCTCTCAGGCTTTCTTTTAACAGTAACGAAGTTATATCAATACTAAGGCAAGCCTTCCAGAACTCAGACTCCACAGAGTTACAAAAAAGATGGGTGAAAAAGTCTTAATGCCAGGCAATGCTGCAGAACATCACCAGGCCTTCTGGGTCAAAAAGTACCTGCTTCTTTGAGCAGCTGGAAAATTGTACAAAACCTGGAACTTTAAGTGGTAAGCAGAGCACAGAAAAGTAACAAAAGAACATATTTTTTCCCCACACCAGTTTAGTCTTTTCTCCTTCTGACACCAGTGGAGATATGAGGACTGATGGGTTGTATGTTATGACAGCATCACAAAACCCTGGACAGAGTCCGTTGGATTTACTGTATTTTTAAAACGGATACCAAAGGATACTGACACACATCCTAGCTACAAAACTGCATATTACATTCTCATGTAGTTCATACTCCGAACAGCCATACAAGACTGAGTAGGTCATTTGTTCAAACGTTAGCCAACATACTGAGAAAACATGCAAGGGAGTACAACCCCCCTTTTTTTTCTTTAAATGAGAAACTGCTCATAAATATTGGTCTTGTTTTCAAAGGAGGACTTTCAGACAATATAAATTTTAATTTATCTGCAAATCATGCCGTAAATGCTACTCCTCCAGAAAGGCATGCAAGTACATGCTAAAATTTAGTATGTGGGGACATGCACTGAAGCACAAAATAAACACAATTTAAAACTTTGTTCTCCGAAGCTCACTTTAGCTTCACTAAAATAAGTTTTAACTTATATTTTCACTTGAAATTGGAAGTGTCAGTATAGAGGAGTTAAACATTCAGATCAGTGAAAGTCCCAGCACACTTAAAGTGGTTTCACTAAACAGATATGAACTGTATAGTAATGCACAAATTAAATAAGGACCTTGACATTTACTGTATCTTGAAAGCAGGGGTTTATAACTAAGGATAGACAGTGACAGCAATAGTAACCAAAACAGATTACTAAACATTTAGTATGAAAAAAGTGACCTACTTTCTTTCTGTAAGCAATTCATGTTCTGATATTTTTATATTCTCAAAAGGAAAAAAAAATAAAAAATCCACAGCTACCATAGGCATTACTTCTTCAGTAAAAGTGGCAAAACAGCATTGGATATAAATCTCATTTCCAGATGTACAGAGTTTTCAGACATGGGCACTTATATGCTCTGTGTAGCACTCTGAGTAAAATAAATTTATTGCTTCCTTTAGGATAGTGGTTAAACTGCCCTGGTTAGCTTGTGCCATCAAAAGTTGGAAAGACAATGCTTTGCCCTCTTGGTTAAGCTCTGTCAGACACTACCTGCTCATGGAAACCAAGGTCTAACTGGGGAATCTCACATGACTGAAACTTACTGAAGCATCCCTAAAAAAAAAAAAAAAAATATACTACCAACAACAACAAAGACTTCCACCTAATTCTTTTCTTGCTACCAAAGTATAACTGACAGAGTAAGGTTATCTGCCAGCAACCTTTGCAAATATGACTGTCCATCATATATGAAAAACCATGGTAGTCAGGTGAAGTTACCAATGACTGGAAAAAGGGAAATATAACCCTATTTTCAAAAAGGGGAAAACGGATGATGCAGGGAATTACACACCAGTCAGTCTCACTGTGGGCAGGTTTGTCATAGCTGTGAGCAGAAGCAAGAGGCCTTGGACAGAACTCGTGCTCCTTTGATTGAAATAAGGAGACCTTAGGCCTTAACATAACCAGAGCATCTGGGAAGGCATATTAGGGAAGTAAGATTTCTGAGGCCGTATAGTCTTACAGTTAGAAAGAGGATGTGAAACTGCAGAATTAAGATGTTGAAAAGTTGTGGTCGGCAAGCAATGTTGAGCAAGTCGACATTGTCAACTTTTGAACGTTAGAACGTTAGCCAATGGAATTTTTGTTTCTAAGCTTATGACATAAGTTAACCTTTGAATGTTAGCCATTGGAACTGCTGTATCTAAGGATATGATGCAAGCTTGAAGAACGAGACTGGTATATAACCCAGTGTAAATGCAATAAACTTTGGCAATTGCTTGATCACATTGATCATCTCTGCATTGTCTGTGATTCCCACGTCAACATCTCACCTCTGTGCCTGGCAAAATCTTGGAGCAGATTCTCCTGGATGGCATGCTAAGGCACATGAAAAACAACAAGGTGCTTGGTGACAGCCAGCATGGCTTCACTAAGGGGAAATCCTGCCTGACCAATTTGGTGGCCTTCTATGATGGGGCTACAGAACTGATGGACAGGGGTAGAGCAGTTGATGTCATCTACCTGGACTTGTGCAAAGCGTTCAACACTGTCCCACACCACATCCTTCTCTCTAAATTGGAGAGACATCAGTTTGATGGATGGACCACTCGGTGGATAAAGAACTGGCTGGATGGCCACATGCAAAGAGTTGTGGTCAATGGCTCAATGTCCAGCTGGAGACCAGTAACGAGTGGTGTCCCTCAGGGATCGGTGTTGGGACCGGTCTTATTCAACATCTCTGTCGGTGACACGGACAGTGGGATTGAGTGCGCCCTCAGCAAGTTTGCTGATGACACCAAGCTGCGTGGTTCGGTTGATACGCTGGAGGGAAGGAATGCCATCCAGAGGGACCTCACCACGCTTGTCAGTTGGGCTGATGCCAGCCCCATGAAGTTTAACCATACCAAGTGCAAGGTCCTACACATGGGTCAGAGCAATCCCAGGCACAGCTACAGGTTGGGCAGAGAAGAGATTCAGAGCAGGCCTGCGGAGAAGGTCTTGGGGATGTTGGTTGATGAGAAAATGAACATGAGCCAGCTGGAGAAGAGAAGGCTGCATGGAGACCTCATAGCAGCCTTCCAGTATCCAAAGGGGGCCTATAAGGATGCTGGGGAGGGACTCCTCATTAGGGACTGTAGTGATAGGACAAGGGGTAACAGGTTAAAACTTAAACAGGGGAAGTTTAGATTGGATATAAGAAGGAAGGTCTTTACTGTGAGGGTGGTGAGGCACTGGAATGGGTTGCCCTTGGAAGTTTTGAATGCTCAATCCCTGCTGATGTTCAAGGCCAGGTTGGACAAAGCCTTGGATGGGATGGTTTAGTGTGACCTGTCCCTGCCTATGGCGGGGGGGCGGAACCAGATGATCTTAAGGTCCTTTCCAAACCTAACTATTCTGTGATTCTATTCTATGATTCTAAGACCTCCAAAACTGCCCCTCCCTACCTGAAGCCTTTCAAGCTCAGAAATCATAGTCTGAAATTCCCAGTAACAAAGACACTTGTTTTAGCCTTTTTCTTTTGGCCTCTGATCTGAACCAACAGTTCCATAAACAAGGGGAAACAGTCTTGATCATACCTTTCTGGAAAAGCTGACAGCAAATTTAAGGTTCAGATAGCATATTAGCAGTTACAGCCTTACATCAGACATAACTCAATGAAATTTGAAAACTCTCTTTCAGAAATGGCTAACATCAAAATACTGTCAGCATTTTATTAAAAATAAAGCTAATTTGGATAAGCAATCACATTTAAAAATGTGCAATAGAGGAGGCTAAAAACAATGCAAACCAAGAGCAAACTTCTGAGGAAACTGATCCTTATACATGCCATTCACGTTCAGTCAGTTCTATTTATTAATTGTGTTCTGTATTACAATTACCAAGATTTTACCAACCAAGATAATACCCACTTCAGGCATAAGTTTCATTCCCAAGAGCAATCGTGAAGCTAGACATGAAGAGGAAGAAGGAAAGACATTAGATGTGATGGAAAATCCTTTTTCTTGGGAAAACTTACTGCAGCATTGTAAAATCCAAGTACCCCTTTCACCTAGACTCCCATTTCTGGTATCATTACTCCTGTTGACTTTGACATTAAGTCAAATCAACCATTGATTGATCTGTAAGCAGATGCAGATAAGAGCTGACAACATGCAAAGAAAAGATGACTTCAGGTGTTCCCTGCATGTTGCTTGTTCTTTTACTCCTTTCTCACTGCCTAAATGGTTGCTATTTTGCTGGTCATATCTGACTAAAACCTAGACATGAGGCACAGACGATCAAATAGTATAATCATAGAGCAGAAGTATGCATCACAAAACAAATGTGATATACGTTTGTAGTATAAGTTACAACACACACTCTTATGTCTCTCAGCTACACACAGGAGCATGTGTACATGGGGGATTTACTTCCATATTCAAATACTGCTCAGCAACAGATGGACAGAGATCACAAAAGCAGCCAGAATAAACCTTTCCCTTTTACTCTTGGATGTACTATGTGAGGTGGGAAATGCTTGAAGTAAATAAAAATTGGAAAATGATGGTACTTAAAAGGATTAAATAATTCATTCAATGGTATTTCTGCTGCCTTCTGTGTAATTGAGCAGCCTTTCTTCTACCTTTCTCATAAAAATACCCCACACCAAACTCTGAATTGTAACCACTGAAAGCAAATAAATTAAAAATTTCTGGCTATTTCTACAAATTGTGGTGTTACGTCTCATCAATCTGCTCCCATTTCACTCTGCAACACAGCTATAAAATGGTTGATTTAGTGTCTTACTTCCGAAGTACCTCACGTACCACATGAGGCAGCAACCACAGGAGTGGTCCAGACTGTAGAGAGAGAAAAAAAAAACCCTTGAATAAATCCCTTGTAATGAGAAACTTCTGAGGGACTTTTACTGCTGTTGTTTTGGGGAGAGGCAGGAAAGTCATTTTGCCAGCCTTTAGAGAACTTCTGTTCCCTGAAGTGCCGTCAGCACCTCTTCAGCAGCCCATTAACTGACAACTCAAAAAAAAAAAAAAAGGGGGGGGGGTGGGAGGGAGGGAATTTCTTTCCCCCTACCAGCTCCCAGTCTTTCCCATGGGATAGTATTTCTGTCCAGTTTTCACCCCAGGCAGAGTAAAAAGGATATCTTTTTTTCTTTTCCATCAGCCACTTGCCTGCTGGCTTGTATGCTTCAGAAAGACTCATCCCTGCCTTTCCTTTGCCCACACCACTCTACAAACCAACAGCTGTTATCTTTGTGCATGTTTGCAGATGATCCACATCAGCTACCCAGGAACAAAAACAGACTGGGCAACTCATTCACATGCATATTATTTACTTGGTCCAAGCAAGCTGATGGCCCTGATGCTCATAGATGCTCATATGCACTAAAACAGATTAACCCTGGCAACAGAGAAGGGCTTTAAAATGAGTCACAGTGTAATTTATTCCTTTTTTTACAATGCCAGAGGAGCATGAAGTGGCCTGAGTGCAGACAAGATCATAGCCAAATGACTTCTGCCATTGATTTCAAAGCAAAATTCAACCATGTTTTAGCATTCATTGAACTGAGCTTGAAACCCAGTTCAGCTGCACTAGTACCAGTGAAACTGCCAGTTCAGCTCAGCTAGGCATGTACATCAAGATATCTGAACATCTCTGTGTGCTTAATTTAAGAGTCCCAACAAGATATGATGGAGAAAAGAGACAGTTCAGAGGGTGGATACGGAACATATAGAATCATAGAATCGTTAGGATTGCAACTCATCCTTCTATTAACTCATTTAAATGGACACTAAAAAACAGAGGGATCCAAGACATCCAGTTGTTCTTGACCTTAACTTCCTGGTCAGTTTTCAACTATCATTATTACATTAACATTAGGCAGCTAAGCACTTTGTTTGAGGTCACAATATTACAATCCGCCATATTTTTGAACCTCTATTTGACATCCCCTTCCTTGTCTTCACAGTGGCTGAAGCACAAACAAGGACAAGAAAAAGCCTTCAGCAAAGGCACTTTCAGGTGTCTTTTCACTGTGCACCTAAATGAGACCTGTGTTGCTCTAACCTGCAAATTTTCATCACACAGAAAGCAGAGAAATTAAAAGATACTATAAATCTTAATTACAGAAGCATGCTGTTAATAGCAATTTCCCCTACTTTTAGCTTGTGTCCACTTGTGGCCCTCTGGTATATCAGAGTTACCATTCGTGGAAAAAAAAAAAAAAACAACAAAAACCAACCAAGCAAAAAAACCCAAGCAAACAAACATACAAAAAAAACAAAAAAAAAAAAAAAACAAAAAAAACCACAAAAAAAAACCAAACAGGAAAAAAAAAAACCAAAAACAAAAACACAACCCCCCACCCCCAAGCTACTGAAGTAAAAAAAAAAAACCACAAAAAACTAACCCCACCACACTTTTAGGCATCCCAGCTGCCACCACCCTTAGCAATCCCATAGAAAGAATAAGCATGAAATAATCCAGCATCCTCCTACTTCGACTTCTGGCAAGCACAGCCAAGGCAGACAAATGGAGGGATGAAGTCACAAGCTCTATCCAGCTCTATCCACATGATTTCCCTTTGCTGGGCTTGCTGCCCAATACTCATGGTTCCTGTTGAATATGAATTCACAGCCAAAACAATGCTTGTAGTCTAGGCACACGCAATTTCTAAAGTGAGATTAAGGCTACTATACTGAAACTAAATCTGAGATTCTCAGCTCATTTCTGCTGCCTCAGATAGCCCCAAACCACTGATATTTTTTTTTAACAGACTCTCAGTTCAAATGCTTTGGATACAAAATTACATAGAAATGAAAAGTACATATCAGTAAGGTGTGTTTCTCAAGATATAATGCCACACATAATAGCATTTGTGTCCCAGTTATTGTAGGTGGACAGCAACTAGATCACACTGGGTGATCCAAATGCATTCTAAAAATAAAAGTGCTGTGAGTGTTTGCACTGCAGCACCTCCAAGACTGCTGAAGAAAAAGTATCTGTTTTCCTACATCAGTCCTGCAGACAGTTTAATGAGCAAACCAGTGCTATCTTCATTTTCAGTGTGTATTCCAATCATTCCTCTTTCCTGTTCGACTATTACAGCTGACATTTAACATTACCAATCACTACTACCATATCTGCAAAGAATAAGTAGACTGTGTGTGGCTTATGACTAGACCAGAACAAACATTTTGAATGACATTCAATTAATATCAAGCCAAATTTCGTTAGAGGATATGACATGTATATCCTTTAAAAAATAGAAAGCTTCAATCAAATGTGTATTACTTGCAAAATGAAATCAGTGTCTGAACAGCAGTTATTCAGAAATCAGTAACCAATGAAAAAATAGACAGGGTTTTAATACACATTGTAAAAACTTTACTATCCTATCAGAACAAATTAAATCTTAAAATTTTAAGATTGCTTTATAAACTTCTGGTTTAAGAAAAAGCAAAACAGATCCTCCCACTTCCCCTTTAAAAAGGTTTGGGAAATTGTTTTATCCACTTTCCAAAGGGAGAGGGGGAGGGAGAAGAAAAAATAACAAAAAAAAAAGCAAAAAACCCCACCACAACGCACCACCAAAACACCCAGCTGTTCACTAAGAAACATTTTCCATTAATTTGAAAAAGTTTTCTACATACAACTTAAGTAAAAATTATTTTTTTTTTTATAAAAACAAGCACCAACTTTTCATGTTTGATGGCTTCACTTTCCAACCAGTAAAATGATCTTAAATGAGTAGCAGACATATAGAAATGAGATCTGTCATTCAATCCCCGAAATAATCATCAACCCAGACCATATCTGACATATCTATTACACCATTTTTGTCTTCAGCCTTTTTCAACCAGTTTCCTCATTAGAGACTTATGGAAAAAACACACATACCCTAGCCTCTTTTCACACAAACATACCTTTTAACAGACCCATTTAAACACAAGCTATGTGGGTCAAATCACTTTGTTCATGTTATTACAGCCAGCACACTACAGTTCTTTTGTAACCTCCAAGTTTTGCTCCCTATACTCCTATTTGAGAGCATTTCAAGAACCATTTTTCTAATTTTCATCTTGAAACCTACCTACATGCATTCCTAGCCAGTTTATAACTTTGTTCAGTGCCAACATTATCCTTTAATTTAAAAACTCATGCTCATTTATGCTTTTCTAATCAAGCCCTATAAGCAGCAGAGAAAAAAAACTAAGGTCAGGCATAAAAAAATTAGTCTGCTTCAGGTGCAGTCCGGCAGCCTTCAAGCTTTAGTTGGACAGATAAGGAGCTGCTGAGAAAAAAAAAAAATCAAAGGAAAAAAGAGGCTTATAAAAGGTGGAAGCAAGGACAGGGGGCCTGGGAAGAACACAGGGATGCTGTCCGGGAAGCTAGGGACCAGGTTAGGAAAGCTAAGGCCCAGTTAGAATTGAACTTGGCTAGGGATGCGAAAGAGAACAGGAAGGGATTCTATAGGTATGTAGCGAATAAAAAATGGACTAGTGACAGTGTAGGCCCCCTCCTGAAGCTATCGGAAGAACTGGCTACACAGGAATTGGAGAAGGCTGAGGTGCTTAATGACTTCTTTGCCTCGGTCTTCACTGGCAAAGGCTCTGAACACACCACCCAACTCTTGGAAGGCAGACGCAGGTACTGTGAGAATGAAGACCCTGGGCCCACTGTAGGAGAGGGTCTGGTTTGAGACCATCTTAAAAATCCGAACGCACACAACTCCATGGGACCTGGTGAAATCCATCCGAGGGTCCTGAAGGAGCTGGCGAATTAAGTTGCTAAGCCACTGGTCATCGTATTTGAAAACTCATGGCAGTCAGGTGAAGTTCCCACTGACTGGAAAAGGGGAAATATAACCCCCATTTTCAAGAAGGGGAAAATGGAAGACCCGAGGAATTACAGAGCAGTCAGTCTCACCTCTGTGCCTGGCAAAATCTTGGAGCAGATTCCCCTGGAAGGCATGCTAAGGCACATGAAAAACAACAAGGTGCTTGGTGACAGCCAGCATGGCTTCACTAAGGGGAAATCCTGCCTGACCAATTTGGTGGCCTTCTATGATGGGGCTACGGAACTGATGGACAGGGGTAGAGCAGTTGATGTCATCTACCCGGACATGTGCAAAGCATTTGACACTGTCCCACATGACATCCTTGTCTTTAAATCGGAAAGAGATCAATTTGATAGGTGGACCACTCGGTGGATAAAGAACTGGCTGGATGGCTGCAAGCAAAGAGTTGTGGTCAATGGCTCAATGTCTGGCTGGAGACCAATAACGAGTGGTGTCCCTCAGGGACTGGTGCTGGGACCGGTTTTGCTCAACATCTTTGTTGGCAACACGGACAGTGGGATTGAGTGCGCCCTCAGCAAGTTTGCTGATGACACCAAGCTGCGTGGTTCGGTTGATATGCTGGAGGGAAGGGATGCCATCCAGAGGGACCTTGACACGCTTGTCAGTTGGGCTGATGCCAACCCCATGAAATTTAACCATGCCAAGTGCAAGGTCCTACACCTGGGTTGGAGCAATCCCAGGCACAGCTACAGGCTGGGCAGAGAAGAGATTCAGAGCAGCCCTGCAGAGAAGGACTTGGGGGTGCTGGTCAATGAGAAAATGAGCCAGCTTCAGTGTGCACCTGCATCCCAGAAAGCCAACCGTATCCTGGGCTGCATCAAAAGGAGCGTGACCAGCAGGTCGAAGGTGGTGATCCTGCCCCTCTACTCTGCTCTTGTGAGACCTCACTTATAGTATTGTTTGCAGTTCTGGTTTCTGCAACATAAGAAGGACATGGAACTGTTGGAACAAGTCCAGAGGAGGGCCACGAGGATGATCAGGGGACTGGAGCACCTCCCATATGAAGATAGGCTGAGAAAGTTGGGGCTGTTCAGCCTGGAGAAGAGAAGGCTGCATGGAGACCTCATAGCAGCCTTCCGGTATCTGAAGGGGGCCTATAGGGATGCTGGGGAGGGAGGACTCTTCATTAGGGACTGTAGTGATAGAACAAGGGGTAACGGGTTATAACTTAAACAGGGGAAGTTTAGATTGGATATAAGGAAGAAATTCTTTCCTGTCAGGGTGGTGAGGCACTGGAATGGGTTGGGTTGCGAGTGCTCCATCCCTGCTGATGTTCAAGGCCAGGCTGGACAAAGCCTTGGGTGACATGTTTTAGTGTGAGGTGTCCCTGCCCATGGCAGGGGGGGTGGAACCAGATGATCTTCAGGTCCTTTCCAACCCTAACTATTCTATGATTCTATGAAATACTGGATGCCCAGAGCCTTGTGTTCTTGTAGAGGCCTCACCAGCCCTCAGGCATCAGTACGTCCCAGACTCTCACAGAAATACCAGTCCATCCTCCCTTTGTATTTATCACCATCACACTGGTGTCTTGTCTGTTTCTGTTAGAGCTCCCAAATTAGACTGGCTAATATTTTACCATTCCTTCAGTCCATATGGGTTTGCACTTTTTGCTACTGAATTTAGCCCTGAGTGTGCTGCTCTTTTCTCCAAGGTCATTCATTTCTTGTGTATAATGACCTTTTGCTATTCAATCATCCAATCCCTAGTTTTGTTCTACCATGAATTTCTACAGCCCAAGCTGACCTCTTTGGTGCCAAAGTTACTTCATTAACAAATGGAAAAGAAATGCTGAAAAAAGATATGCAATGCAAACACATGGTTAACTTCCATATCTATCACAGTTTTGTATAACAATTTTTGTTGAACCCTGGCCTGCCAAGTTCATTTAGGCAGTTATATCGACTCTGTTACGATAATTCCTTTCAGTAGTACAGCATGAGATGCAGTCCTTAAGAAGATTAAAATACGTATCTTTTGCATGTACATTTAGGTAATTTAAACAAAGGTTATATCCTGAAGGACAACCCCAATACCCAAGAATCAAAATAATTAGTGGCCTCCCATTTGCAGAAAATTCATATATACAGTATTAATAAAGGACAAATTACAAAGCATATTTTATATGCGCCATTAAACTGCTAGGATTAAGTCTGCACAGAATGTAATTGCCTTCTGATGTGAATGAAGTACAAGAAGCCCAATCGGATGCAGCACAACCCAATTTATGGCAGAGTCCTGGAGTTTTTTAGTGATTAGTGTCACAATATCACAAGTGTAATATATTACAGTGTTAAGAGGTACATAGCCCGGTTGTAAATTATTTCACTTTTCTCTGCTGTGCATTTGAGGTGACAGAATGAAGGCAAATTTCTTCTTGACCATTTAGACAGCTCATTATTGCCCCAGAACGCTCTCGTGCCATCACTAATCTCTGCAATGTATCATCATTCATGTAAAATATCAATTTTCTAGAACTACTGTTTAACAGCATGTTTTGTTTTCTAATTTTTCGGTATTTTTTGAGGACAATTTCTCAGCTGAATTCTGCAAAGACCGACAACATGGAAACTCCCAAAAACACAAGGGTAAGACACCTTTATGAGCTAGTTTCTCAGCTGATGCAAGTTTTATTTTCTCCATTATAGTATACATTACACTGGCAATTAGGTTAGCTCTCACTGAAGCTGAGGGACACCAGAACTGCCTTTCACTTGGTGCAAGCTGAAACAATCAGACATTGAGAAAATTATGAGGATCTCCATGTAAAAGCAGAGCTGTACTACAGCAACAACTGACCTGCTGGAGCAGCAGAAAGCTGCATGACACATGAAGTGATCTGATCTTGAGAAGTCCCTGGGGCCAATTTGCAAAGAAACATGTGCCCTTGGCTAATGGGTTGCAGGTTTTTATCCCCAAGGGGCCACCTGCAGAGCCCACATCACAGACAGGCGAGTCACACTGCTGTGAGGGAGTCATGAATCTTAGGTCAAAGCACTGTCTTTTTGCATCAAGAAACACTGCACCTATGAACTTGAGCTCCCAGTGATGTGCAGGGAACGCATCTTCAAATACCACAATGACTGCAGCAGTAACACAAGTCATTGTAAAATGGTCCCAGCAGTTTGCAGGATAAGCCCTCACTATCAGTAGCACAAGCTTATTTCAAGGGAAACACCCAGCACACCAATGATGGTTTTGGGGTTGGGTTAGGCAGGACAGGACAGATGAACTGACAGTATCAAGCAACAAGTGCTGCTCAAACAAGAGGACAGGTTTACACAAACACAGTGAGAAAACACAAGACTGCTGAACAAACTGCAACTTGAAATAGAAGGGCAAAAGTAAGAGTTGAAAAATCAACATCACTGCAGCTTTGATTGGGAAAGCCGCAGCTTTTGTCAAAGAAACTGTTTTGAACCTGATTGGTTCAGGTTTTTATGAACATCTGGGGAAGGCTAGTGAGATACTGCATACGAAAGTGCACAACAAAGATTTGCATTGGCTTGCTGCAGCACAAAGTGCCGCTGCAGACAGAAATAAGGAAAACAAAACTAACATCTTTAAGCGGTTTTATGACTGAAAAAAACCCACCACCAAGAAACCCCCCAAAAAAATAAAGAAACGCCACCCAAAAAAACCCACAACACAACACAGTTGTATTGAGGCAAATGAGAGGAAAAAAGTTATCAGGGTCAGAGTAACTGAGCCTTTGCAAGATGCCTGGAGAATGCTGTCTGGCAAAAGAAATATTAAAATAAAGCCACCACCAAAGCAGTCCAAGAGCTCAGGACCCAAGCCACACTCAGCACTGTCACAAGTGTAAATATCAACTATAATCAATGAAGACAAACTTCAAAATAAACCATTTCCAGAAGATGTCTTCTGTTTTCTCATCTACAGGATAACCAGTGCCAGGTGGGATTGTCAGGGTCAAGCAAAGATAACCTTACAAGTAAGTCTGTAAAGCAAAGGATGCAATAAAAAACTGCAAACCAGCTCAAACACTGAGTCATGCAATAGAAGTATTTCCAAGACAAGGCAAACAACTTCCACATACTCGCTGCTGGAAGAAACTCATGAGAAGAGCAACGACTTATAAGCTTAAATAGTATGTAAAAATAAAATATTATTCAGAGGTATGCCTTATGCAGCATTTGCCTTTTATCATTCGAACAGCTGGGAAGGAGTCTGGGAAAGGTGGTAGCAGGACTGGCACAATACCTGGGAGAGAATGCAAGGGTATGCAAGAATTTTGTATCCAAACTAAGGAAAGACTTCTTGAATTTCTGGAACCCAGAATGGGGTTTCTTTTTAAAACATCTTCTGCATTACACAGCAAGTTTAGCTAAATTCCTACCATCTCCCCTTTTCCCAAGGATCACTAGCGCTCTTTGCAGTCCAAATTCAATTATCAGTTTGTCCAGCAACATAACCTTAACTGCATCAGCATTTCTCAGCTTAATGAGCAGCCAAATTTTGTTCAAAAAGAAAAAAAAAAGTTGCTTAAAAAATATTTCTTTCTACACACCCCAATTTAATATTTTTGAATTTAGAAATAAAGTTAATTTCCTGACTGAAATGATGCATCTATTTACAAGTGCTTTTATTTGGTCATCTCTCAGTGCCGAATGCTGAATCCTAATTCCCAAGCACCTTCAGAAACATTTCCCCCAACCTTCTACCCCCTTCCCTCCTCCACCTCCCCCAGTCCTATGTGCAGAATAAGCTGGTCAGCCTGACATCTGCCTGATCAGTAACTGTACATGAGGTGAACCCTTTTATGGAAGAACAGCTACTGCCTCGCACCACCAAGAGTGATAGTGACACTGCATGGAGCTGAGTCCAGGGATACCTCTCAAACCTATGGGCCCAGCTCTGGGCTTCACACCAGCCAGCCCCTCAGATGCAGACTGCTGAGTGGCATAAAGCAGGGAACAGTTAATGTGTGCATTTCCCGGTACTTAATAGAAGTTCTCAAACACTTCAAAATCATTACAATTAAAGGAAACAGGTGGTTTTCATTAATCAGCCAGATCACATCATTGCAGAAAATCCTACTCTTGAACTGCATAGGCTTTGTACAGATGAGGACAACTGATAGGCTGACCCAGCTTTTCCCAAGATCTGCTTAATTCAGCAGAAAATATGACAACTTCTGTAGCAGAGATAGCATCATCTTCTGTTTAGGAAAATATTTTCTCTCAGGAAATAAGAATCTATCCAAAGAAATGGAATCCATCCAAGGAAATTTGGGTTTAATCTTCCTTTTTTTGATGCAACAAAAGGAAATCTGCCAGCTCAAACACCTAAACACACTTTCTTCAGCACAGAGCATCCACTTCATCAGCCTCTGGGCAGCATAAGATTATGCCTTCTGACTGCTTTCAAATTGAATTCATAATTTCCCTGCAAGAGACATTGCATGTTTCTCATTACTGGAGATGGCAGAGTGAAGACATTTTGTAAAACTGACCAATTTTTATTTTATTGGCACACAGTATAATCAGCCTACTCACACATCAGGCAGAACTTCTATTAGGCAGAGCTTTGCATGCTTTCAACACTCCTTTAGAAAGGAAATGTGTCTATCAAGCAGTGATAATATATGTTTGCTTTAAGCCATGAAGTCCTGAAAGGCTCAATGGATAAAGGCATGTAACACCACCTGCTAAATGCTAGAGCAATGCAAAATTCCTGCTCCAAGCTCAGGCACCAAAGAGTTCTTTGTATTGCAGCCAGACTGGGTGAAGCACAGAAGAGGAAAAGGATGACTGGGATTTTCAGCTTTTAAATATATTCTTAGTCCTTGTGCAAAGAATTCAGCCTATAAGTGATGCAACAAAAGAGGCTATTCATCAAAGGGTATACAAAGAGGTTAATCAATTTCAGCACTCATATTCCTTTTGCTGAATAACTGTTCAAGCCATGAACAGTTTCACCGGTCCTAGTGAGTCAACATGCAAGAGAGAACATTCATTATGAGGCCAGTTATCAGTCAGGCCCTTAAACTCACATAGGTTTGTTTAATTTCACAGACAGGTAAAAAAAAAAATAAATTAGTTAATACAACCTGCCTGTTGAAGAGCAATCACAGGTTTAATTAAAAGTAAGGAGAGCATAGAAACCATTTTACCTACGCTACCCTCACCTGATTGAAAATTCATCCTACACAGAAAGATTTAATTCTCTTAGATAACATTGTGCTGTTTAACTTGAGATTTCCTTCTCCTGGACAATTGCTTTAGTAGTCTGCAAGGCTCTCCTTGCCAGAAAGTGGTCATAGGCACTATTATAAATACATGGACTCTTTCAGCTCTTAAAGGTCCACCCATGGCTAACGGATTTTGCTGGGAAGATGCGCTGCATCCTGCTCAAACCAATTCCAACTGAACAGATGCAGCTCAGTTTAAAACACTTGCTCTAGATACCAGAATTTTTGTGATATAGTTCCTTGTTTGCATAATTTCCTCCACTCAGATGAGACTGCTCTGAAAATTCCCCTGCAGTAACTCATGGCTCATATTTATTAAGTCAAAATAAACCATCCAGTGTATTGACTGAACTTGCATAATCGAGGGCAAAAAGTCATACCAAATTTTCCTCTTTAAATTTTTGTTCAAATTCTTGTAAACTTGACTGTTTATGAAATGTCAGAATATCAAATAGATGTTACAAGCTTTAAATTGGCAGATTTCCCACATCAATTGTGCGTTGAAGTATTCGATAATCAGCTGCAGGGTGTAATACATGCTACATCTTCCAGGCCAGAAATAGCTGATTGCAATTATCAAAAGCAAACTTGCTCTCAAGGGGGAGATATTAGAACAAAGGGAAATGAACAAAAAGAAATCATGTCTGCTCTGCTTCCCGGTAAAGAACATGCACCGGGGTAATGGAGAAAGGAAGACTGCAATGAAAAGCTAGAGCTAGCTTTTAATAAAGAGCAAGTTTTAAGTTCAAAGGAGCCTGAAAGAAAGCATTTACTAAGCAACACACTTTGCCAACAGATATCGGAAAGCTAAAAGAAAGCGGCAGTATAAGCTACAGGGATTTCTACAATGAGCAGCAGGAATCCCTGCTAGCAGAGCTGAGGAAGTGTGCAGAGATACCTCGATTTGGCTGCATCTCCTGCACTTTGTAAGTAAAGACCACTTAGTTCATAAAATCCTCTACAAAAGTTCTATTTGCTTTCCTTCAATTGCTATGTGTCCTCGAAGAATAAAATATGAAGTGTAGTAATTGGAAGCTGAAACACCACTGGGAGCACAGCCAAGTGATAGGCAAGTCCTGGAGATAAATACTCCCCCCCTGCATGTCCCATTCTAGAGCTGTCACAGCAGGGACAGCAAGCATCAACCTGCACCAAGCAAACCTTCCTGCAGAGCTGCAGACAGATTATGACTAGAACCATGACAGCTCGAGACAAAAACACAAAGTCACAGCCCCAAACTGAAAGTTTCAATGCAGTTGTTCAATCGGACACTGAGCTGGGGTTGAGAAAGAGAACAGGGCATACAGGTTTTAAATAAGATCCTTGCAAACTTGAAACACTTGGACCATATTGTTTGAAACATTAAGCTTGAGCCACTAATAGAAAAGCACTTTTCTGGGGGGAGGGAATGGGGTGAGAGGCTTAAATCCTCAAGATTAAGCCTTTAAATCCAGGGTTGGCAGCTAATGGAGACCAGCTCCCCTTCTTCAGAGGTGCTGCAGACAGCCTGCTCCTTTTACGAGGATGTTCAATTTAGGTACATAAACATGCATTTAGAGATCTAGCTTTAGGCCCCGAACTCCCAAGATATAAAAATGAGTAAATTGGATTTCAAAATAAAACTGCTACATTGGAGCTGAAAAGAACAGCAAATTGCAGCTCAGTGTGAAGGAAGAAGCCTGGTACACCTCAGGGCAAGGTCTGGAGCAGCAGTGCTGACAGACCCTGAGGAAAAGCAGCATTAAGAAGGGCTGATAGAGCTTCCTGTAAGAAACAATCCTTATCCAATATCATCTTCTAATTTACTACTTGAGTCTACATCTTCTGCATATGTTCTATATACAGCATACACACAGCCGTTAACCAAGTACACTGAGAGGAGTGACAGCAGCAGAGTTAATTAGGAAAAAAACATTTCCATCTAAAGGAGATATGAATTGACTCAATATCAGAGTACAGTCAAATTATTTCTAGACTGAAATATTAGGGAGGAATTATTAGACCCTCATTCTGTCCAAATTAGTTTACTCAGTCATAGCTAAATTCTGAGTTCTTAAGAAAAAATAGTCTATGAAAGTATAAATACTTTGAGATAGTTTTTCCACATTAAAGTCTCTATCCTTTTTATCTATGCCTGAGTAAATACTTCATATCCTGCACAGTATTCATATTTTATCCTGTAAATGAAGCAGCAAGAACTGAATAACCCCACATACACCACAGCCGATAATAATTAGTTCTCCTGGGTTCAATTAATCTCCTGACACCTTAAAAAAAAAAAAAGGAAGGTGGGAGCACTATCCATTCATGAAGGGGAGCAGCATCAAAGAGAAGGCTGCATGGAATAGGCTCTAGTCAATGCCAGATTTACCTCAACTGCTACAGCAGGGACAAGTAATAAAAAGCCACTTAAAGTACTGTATTCATTTTGTGTCCCATAGTTCTTTACAACTCTTATGCACGCATACAGGGATCCAGGCAAACTGCAGACTGCAGGACACACAGCCGCACGGCTGCCTGTAGCACTTTGGGTTGATTGTTAGAGGATTGTAGCCCCCCTAGTTTGTGCATTTATATCCAAAAACCACGTAGCTAAAGAACATTTCAGTTCATGGAGGAAATGTTGTTTCTATGGCTCACTCACCCTGAAATGAATAAGTAAATTGAGTTCCACATCAAAGAAATTTTCTGGAAGACAGGTGCAAGAAATGCAATTTATTCAGTGCTGAAATGCAGAAGAGTCACAGAAGTCAGTTTGACTCATTTTTTTTTTCATTGTCACCTTAATATCTAGTGCAATGTAACTCCTGTGCTTAAAACTAGCAGTAATAATGCAAATTTGATTTGAATTCTTTTGCACACTCAAATTCTGTTTTCAGCACTTCCTCACCAATAGTTCACACAACCACCACCATCAGCACAGCTGATGCCTCTAACAGGCCAACACTGCAAGCTTGCCCCTTTTATTTGCAACTCTGAAGAGACAAAACAGCTGATACAAAACATTTCTGGGACACAGTCCCTAAAAAGTCTTAGAAGGCTCTCGGTAACCCACAGCACTCGCGTAGCGAGGGGTACAAACACAGCAATCCCCCAGAGTACCCAGCCAAAAATACTTTGCCATTGTATTAGGGTAGTGTTTGTCCTCTCAGCACCAGGGAAATGGTGGGGTGGTTTCCTCCCTCTTTACCAGTGATATTCCAGATGTTGAGCCTTGTGTCACACGTATTTTATTTAGCTTATTCCAACTTGGATGAGAGTACAAAATTACCTTAGAAGGAACTGTAATACCATGAAAACTTAGTGAGTTACATGAAACTCAGGAATTGTTTCCATGAGCTGCAATGAAAAAGTTACCTTTTCGGCTACAACTAACCTGTCCTTGTAGTGAAAACATTATTGGGGGGGAGTTTCCAACATTAGCAACATTTACTGCGATAATATACTGGAAGATTTAGTAATACCCAACAGAAGTCTTCAGTTTAAAAAAAGGTGAAATAAGTGTTTGGAAAATAATTTTTTTTAAAAAGTAGAAATTTGGCCTCAATTATTTCATAATTTACACTAATAAAAGCAAGAAGTTCAGTGGAGGAAAGAAAGCAGTCAGAGATTTAAAGGGTGGGATATCGCTTATTTTGTCCAAGAAAAGACTTTTTATTAGTTCCTCTGCTGAGCAATTTTTAGAGGTCAGACAATAGGGACAAATGAATCAATGTAATAATTCTGAAAGAAAAGTCAAGTTTAATAACAAGTAGATGTAATGTATGAACAGATACAGAAAAAGCCTTCAATGATGATAGCTCTGTGTCAGCTTTTGACAAGATGTGGTTGAAAGATTACATATTACATTTTGCTTCTGTTTCTGTTAAGTGGTTACAGTGAAATTGTGTTGTTCCTCCTTGTCTCTAATATGTCACCGATGGATCAAAGCGGCTTTAAAAGAAATAAACAAGAAAAACAAACAAACAAACAAACCCCACACCAAACACACAAAACACAAAACCCCAGACAAACAAAAAAAACCCAATCTTACCCAGCTGTGCTGAAAGTAACATTATATCTGGGGAAACATCAAGGCCACCACTCCTTTTCTTACAATAACCAAAAACTGAAATGCAGTTTAAGACAAAAAGCAGCAACTACTCACACAAAGAATATATCTAACTTATTAAAATGAAGCAAATTACTGTAATATTACTACACACAAGTCAACAGAAAAGCTTAAGTACTGCTTTTATAGGTCATTTGCCAACCACCAGCCTTACTCACTCCACCTATTTCCTTGCTTGCTTTTGGTCACTTCATATGTAAACTACAGCTGACTCCCAGCCAGGGCAACAAGGTAGGGATAAGTAGACATAAGTAGGATAAGAAAAAGGACAGACAGAGGGGAGCCCATGCTGTGGCTGTATCTTACAGTTAGAAATTCAAGATCAGAAATTCAAAAAGAAATTCTAAAAATTAAATGTTTAGGTCAAATCAAAAGAGCACAGGATTTTTCCAATCTTATAACTGAATCCAGACCCCTGGAAGCCCCCTACTCCTTGGGCCTCTTGACTCAAGTACTTTTCTTCACAACTTATTTATTACATAACTATAAATGATTCTGGCATTCCTAATAAAGCACTTGGTTCCAGTAAGCAAAGTTATGTATCTTGTTTATCCCTACATAAGAGCTTTTGGCTCTCCATAGATAAGCTTTGTACACTCTTACAATTAAATCACTAACAGATATACAGCCTACTTTAAGACATTTTCAAGGAGAAAAAATAGAAATAAGCTCCAAGAAATGCATTTTTCAAATAAACAACATACCTCAGGATAAGCTTGTAACATCCAGCATAAGACATATTCTTCATCTTGTACCAGGCAGCTGAACAAGCAACATCCTTTGCCTCCCCATATGAAAGGGAGCTATTAAAGGCTCAATCACAGCTTTCAAAGAGCACTTTCAGTCAGTTCCTTGCTCACACCTCAAACACTATTCCTCCAAACCCAACCACTTCCTCTGCACACCTCTCTCTCAACCTCCCATCCTGCAAGGGGCCTTGGCCATCCACTCTACCCCACTCTCCACAAGATACAGGTGACATCAATTTTCCAAGGCACCCAGCAAATAGCCTTAAGTGGCCCCAGCTGCCTCTGGGCTGGATGTAAGAGCCTTTTCATGTGCCCATGTTATTATATATTTAATCCAAGAGTACTACATATTCCTACAGCATCATGTACTTATTAACTGATGTATTATGAATACCCTATCAACTGTTGCTGCCATAAAAAAAAAAAAAATTAAGCTGTACTGCTTAATACTTAGATCCCACAAAGTCACCGTGAAATGCTACAGAGTAAATCCTTCAGGTTCAAATATTTCACTGGTAAGCCTTCTAAATAAGGGGTAGTGGGGGAAAAAAGGTATTCAAAAGTTATTATCTGAACTTGCAAGTACAGAAAGAAAATGTAACCAAAAGGAATATAGTTCATCTGCTTACAAAAAACTACTCATATGATAGGCAAGCATTGCCATGCAAAGGCAAGCTGGGTAGCAAGTCCTGGTCAATTAAAAAAAGATATCTCAGCCTGTAAACACTAAATTATTAAGACTTCTGTTTTATACAATTTATTATAAATAGCGGAAAGTAGTGGATTAAATGGCACTCGCAGCCTTGGTTTGAATTTTTTTTATTGAAAAAAAACCCCAACCAAAACCAAAACCAAAACCAAAACAGACTGCCTAAGCCCTTTATGTAATGTAAAATGAAATGGCATAAGCATCAGTCACTCATTCCAAGATGCAAAGCAGTGCGTGTCAAATGGAGTGGACATAGTGAGCCAGTGGGGTTGCATTTCATGCTGGTTATCTAAACATTCCAAAGCTCCTGACCAATCTGAACCAGAATGGTAGAGCCAGCAACTTCACTCCCTTTCTGTCTTATTGTTGTGCACTTAAGAGTATACTGTCCTTAATAAAGCGTATCTTCATGCCTACAATACGTAAGGATAGAAAGTTTTACTGATGTGCTTAAAAGCAGTTTAAATTGAACTTCTGCAGCAGGCAAAAGGCTCTGTTGCAATCCATTGCTCTGTTCTCCTCTGTGTGGCTTGGAATTGATATCATTTAATTTCACGCTTTTTGGGGGCGAAAAATGCAATTAATAGCTGGTAGATGGGCGTATTTTAGAGCTTTTAGGATGCTTAGAGAAGCAGCTTTGGCTATTCTTGTTGAACAAGAACCACTCACTCAGCTATCCTGATTAGTGTGCCAATACTGGCAGCCCAAAGAATTAAAACAATTCTAAGCTTCAGAACCATGAGATTTCAATTAAAAATTACATTTTTTTTTTTTACTCTTTGCCTTCTGATTCTAATTTTCATTTTCAAGCTTCAGTCAATACCTACTTGCAATTTTCTCCTGCACAGTCCCAATAGCTTAACAGAAGTTGAAATTCTCATATAATTGCCAAGAAATTAGAAACTGAGACTTTAAGTGGAACATTAAATACTGTAACAGACAGAAGTTTTGAAGTCTGAGTGATTTAGGTTTCCAAAACAGGCTTATGTGTAAACCTTCAGAATTTTTTAATGATTCAAATTCACAGCTAACACAGGCTTCTCAAAGCTACTCCAAGGCTTGCCATTCTTGCAGCAGGCTTTGTGATTGGGAATTCATAGGGTGACTTCAGCAAAGCTCTGTTTATTGACACGAGAAGGTGATCTCGAAGTTCATCAAAAAGAGATGCTATCTTCAGTAAAACTTCTGTTCAGAGCTAATAAGAATCTTGGAAGTGCCCAATTCTTCCCCACGCAGTATTTGAGCTTCCTTTGATAATATCAGGTTCCAGCACTTCAGAAAGACATTTCTCAGTCCTGGGTTCCTGCTTTGGTGACAAGCTTTGTCTTTTGATCTCGGCGTAAGAGTTTTCTCTGGCATGCTCTTTGCTCCCACCTTTTTCTGTTCTACTTCCAAGAACTGAGCATTATTAGTTCTCCCATTAGATTTTAGCTTTTGTGTATTTTTCTTTATTGGAACTGGCAACATGATGCTATTTAAACGCAGTTCCATCTGTCAGAGTCAAGTCCTGCAGGTAGGGTGTCATGTTTGATTTCATTTTATCATTTGTTGTGTAGTCAGAGCTAAAGACAAAAAATATATACTATAAAACAGTTTCTTGCATAAATTCCTTTGAGAGCTCTTTTACTGTTGCTGCAAGACCTACTTGTGTCCTCATGAATACAGCCCCTTCTACACTGCCGGAGAGAAAACAGGAAGGGGAGTGCTCAGTCTGGCTTTGTTTCTTGTGTTTTCTTCTGCTTTCCATGTCAACAGCATGTCCTAAGCACATATGTGAACTTGCATGCTAGCATTATAGATTATTTAAAACATTGTAGGCCTAAAATAAAGCTGCAATTCTGAAGACTGAGTTTTAAGATTTGAAAATGAGTGTACTTATCTTTCATCACCCAGCTCTAGAGCTGTTGTCTGGTATGAAGTTACATCCAACACTGGAAGAAGAAGCATGGTCAACTTTTACCCCAGCATGATAACAATTGTACTTCACAGTCAGTGCTTCCGATCTAAGAAGGGACTAGATGGGAGACAATGTCTAATGAAAACATCATTTACTGGAGCCTTCCTGGTGCACATATCAAACAGATATGGTGACACAATTATTTCCTTCCCAGTCTCCTAGATTGACATTTCTTCTTTGGCTCCTTTTTCTTCTCAAAAAGAAATAAACTTTAAGAACCCCCAAATATGATGCTGACCATAGTCAGGAGATATTTATGACAGCATACATAGAAAACCTTTGCAACCCATGGAGTGCTTGCCTTTTCACAAACGATATATCAAGGATGAGGGGGTCATTAAGAACAGCCAACATGGTTTTATGAGGGGGAAGTCATGTATGACCAACCTTATAGCCTTCTATGAGGAAGTGACTAGGTGGAGGGATGATGGTAGAGCGGTAGATGTAGTTTTTCTTGATTTCAGTAAGGCATTTGATACTGTCTCCCACAGCATCCTCATAGATAAGCTAAGGAAGTGTGGGCTTGACGATCAAGTAGTGAGGTGGATCGAGAACTGGTTGAAAGGAAGAAGGCAGAGAGTTGTGGTCAATGGCGCAGAATCTAGCTGGAGGTCTGTGACTAGTGGAGTTCCTCAGGGGTCGGTGCTGGGACCGGTGCTGTTTAATATTTTCATCAATGACCTGGATGAGGGAACTGAGTGCACCCTCAGCAAGTTTGCTGATGACACAAAACTGGGAGGAGTGGCTGACACACCAGAGGACTGTGCTGCCATTCAGCGAGACCTGGACAGGCTGGAGAGTTGGGCGGGGAGAAACTTGATGAAATTTAACAAGGGCAAGTGTAGAGTCTTGCATCTGGGGAAGAACAACCCCATGTACCAGTACAGGTTGGGGGTTGACCTGCTGGAAAATAGTGAAGGGGAAAGGGACCTGGGGGTCCTGGTGGATAGGAGGATGACCATGAGCCAGCAATGTGCTCTTGTGGCCAAGAAGGCAAATGGCATCTTAGGGTGCATTAGAAAGGGAGTGGTTAGTAGGTCAAGAGAGGTTCTCCTCCCCCTCTACTCAGCCTTGGTGAGGCCGCATCTGGAATATTGTGTCCAGTTCTGGGCCCCTCAATTCAAGAAGGACAGGGAATTGCTTGAAGGAGTCCAGCGCAGAGCCACAAAGATGATTAAGGGAGTGGAACATCTCCCTTATGAGGAGAGGCTGAGGGAGCTGGGTCTCTTTAGCTTGGAGAAGAGGAGACTGAGGGGTGACCTCATCAATGTTTACAAATATGTAAAGGGTAGGTGTCAGGATGATGGAGCTAGGCTTTTTTCAGTGATATCCAGTGATAGGACAAGGGGCAATGGGTGTAAACTGGAGCATAGGAAGTTCCACGTTAACATCAGGAAGAACTTCTTTACTGTAAGAGTGACAGAGCACTGGAACAGGTTGCCCAGGGGGGTTGTGGAGTCTCCTACACTGGAGATATTCAAGGCCCGCCTGGACAAGTTCCTGTGTGATGTACTGTAGGTTACCCTGCTCTTGCAGGGGGGTTGGACTAGATGATCTTTTTAGGTCCCTTCCAACCCTTGGGATTCTGTGATTCTGTGATTCTGTGATATGCACATCTCACTTTGCAGGTCTTGCTGATCACATCTGCTTAGGAAAAGCATTACAGGAACGTTTCAGTTTTGCTTTATCTTTGGCACTGCATCAACATTGTTTTTCTTCAGCCATCTAGAAATGGTTGTTCAGGTGTAAAAGGTTTCTTGAGTTTCTTCCTTCTCTCTTTAGCAGTTCTGAGTTTATTTTTCCAAACAGCATAATTAATGTTTCTAGCTTGACAATTCCTAAAGATAGACCTGCAATATATACTGCCTGTACAGCTTCACCAAAGACAACAGTGTCTAGAGGCAGAAAGCAGAGACAGCATCTCTCATGCCCTCCCACTTTGAAAGACACCATAATGGAGAGCAATCAAGGACTGACAGACAATCCACATTGCAATAGCAAAAGATCCACCCATGAAAGCACTTCCCAAAGGTCGGTCACGTTTCCTTTTAATATTAGGATAGGTGCTGCAAGGCCATCTGTTACCTTATGGAGGATCTAACACCATGGGAGTAACAGACACTAAAAGTGGTGACAATCCCACTCAGGCTCTCTGCCAGCAGCTATGCAGGGGCAGAGCAGCATTCCGGCCATAAGGACCTGGCAGACCATGTTCAGAGGGGCTGTGAAAGGAAGCTGTAACACTAAACATGGGGAAGTGGGTTACAGCTGGACGGCTGAGCTGCAGCTTTGCTGCACCCTTGCAGATGGCCATCCTGCCAGCTGGTCCAGGAAAACTGCTTCAGCCACATGAGCCCAGCTTGGCTTTCCACTTTTAACAGCAAAAAGCTGGGGAAAGGCTACACCTTAAACTATCACAGCTCCTCTGCTCAGTAAATGTGAGGCATAAATCTGAGGTCTTCCATCAACATCAGCACAGCCGACCCAGTGTTAGGCTGCTATCTTAAGATCTGTGTTTTTAGCGCAAACAAAGTATCATGTCAGGAGAAGGAATCAGTTAAGTCCTTTGCTATTAGAACTGTTGTCATTGTAAGCACTTTTCCAGGTTGTGTTGCTGGAAGCAGCTATTTCAATTCACCCACAAATTTTCGTAAAACAGATGACCAGATTCTACACTCAGTGAAATGCAAACCAGCAAAGCAGATACAGAACACAGGACAGGCACCCAAGTTCTCACAAACTAATATATTGAACCGGGGGTTTGGAGAGCACTGGTGTGCTGGACATTGTGCAAATAGCACAAAGAAATTATGTTCACAATATAAAACAAGAAGCAAAATTAGAAATGGATAGTTCCTATTTTCACATGTGGCCAGTAGTACTATTTAAGCCTCCAGACTGGAGCAAACCAAGCAGGAACTATTGTACTAGAGTTACACTATAGATGGCCTTTGCCAGGAAGGCTGCTGGGGAATGAAGGGATTGAAATTATCCTTGAAGGGAAGGACTTGGGGGCACCGGTGGATGAAAGATTGGACATGAGCTGGCAATGTGTGCTTACAGCCCAGAAGGCAAATTTTATCCTGGGCTGCATCCAAAGGACTGTGACCAGCAGGTCAAGGGAGGTGATCCTGCCCCTCTGCTCTGCTCTTGTGAGACCTCACTTGGAGTATTGTGTGCAGTTCTGGTGTCATCAGTACAGGAAAGACATAGACCTGTTGGAGAGAGACTGGAGGAGGGCCACAAAAATGATTAGAGGGCTGGAGCACCTCTCTTATGAGGAAAGGCTGAAAGAGTTGGTGTAGTTCAGCCCGGAGAAAAGAAGACTCCAAGGCAACCTTATTGCAGCCTTTCAGTACTTAAAAGGGACCCATAAGAAAGAGGGGAGAGACTTTTTAGCAGGGCCTATTGTGATAGGACAAGGGTTTAAACAAAATAGGATAGGATGAGTTTAAACAAAAAGAGGGGAGATTCAGGTTGGATGAGAGGAAGAAACTTTTTACAATGAAAGTGGAAAAATCCTGGCACAGGTTGCTCGGGGAGGTGGTGGATGTGCCATCCCTGGAGACACTCAAGGCCAGGCTGGATGTGATTCTGGGCAACCTGATCTAGCTGAAGATGTCCTTGCTCATTGCAGGTGGGTTAGATTAGATAACCTTTGAAGATCTCTTCCACCCCAAACTATTCTATGATTCTGTGATTTCTGGGTCTGTGTTTTCTGGTCTAACAAGAGAATCCACAGCCATCTTCCTTCTTGTTAGTAAGTGGCTGTCCTGCACACATGGAAGGAATTGTGAAGAGATGAAAGTCCTCACCCTGCAGTAAGCAGCTACCAGAACTGCAAAGGTCACAGCCTGCAATAGCCCCCTACCCTGAACCTGGTATGCAGTGATTCCTATTTCTAAACACAAAAGGAAGGAACAGCAAACTCTGGGTCATGTACAGGTCCTGCAATAAAAAACTCAGGCTGGTAGCACAACACTGGAATTTAAGAGATCTTTTGTTTTGTTTGCTTTCCTAGTATTTACAGCTGAAAACATCAAAGGCTGACTCACAGAGCAACAAGCACATTTAAGTACCAGAATATGCCAGAACAGCTGCTGCCTGATCAGGAGAACCATCCTTCAGGGCCATTGTCATTAACAATTATGTAATTCATATTGATGGCAATGCAGGGAAACAAAACAAACCGATGTTCAGGCACTAGCAGCCCTCAGCTGGACAGTTTGTCTTTCTCCAGGAGTTGTATGCATCCCCCTCCAGTTTAGACAAGAATGGGAAAACAGAAGATAAGAGCTGGACAGTAGCTGAGTACATCCCGCATTGACATTGGTAGATTATAGGCTACCGTAAATTCCCATTTGATGGGTTTAGCAATTGAGTTGGTAGTTGATGAACAAATGCATGCTGCAATAGGGGCTTTTCGTTTTGCCATCTTCCGATTTTACAGATGAAGGTGTGGTCTGCTGGCCAAACATAAGCTCAGAGCACCTACCCTGTCCCTGGGAAGAGCAGAGATAAGGATGTCACCAAGGCAGACCTGGTTTGAGCCCCCATAGTCCCACCTGTGCCAGAACCATCCAGATTACATGGGCTAATGCTTGGGTTTGCCTCAGAGCACCAGAACCATTCAGGCTCTTTTCTAGCAGGTATTAGAAGCTTGAGCTAACATGTTGCTTCATTTTAAATAATGTGGATGGCAGTTGAACCAGGATTTGGTCTGAGACATTTGTCTATAGTGATGTGTGAGCTGACACGCTCGATGTCATTCAAGAAGGCTGTGGCAGACTTGGAAACTGACACCAAAGGGCCTGAGTACCTTCACCAAGACACATGATTCTGCATGCAGTGCAGTGGCTACAGACTGTGACTCCTTACCAGGAGATGAATTCTCCATGGAGATTGTACCAAACACTAGCAGAGGGTTTCCCTTTAAGAATTGCTTTCTGATCTCCACCCTTACTTTTCTTTTTTCAGCCTTATATTCCTGCCTTTTTTTCAATGTAAGTCATCTTTTCCCTTATCAGTATTTATAGACTCTAATACTCTAGACACCTCTATTTCCAGGCAGCAATCAGCTCCTCCTCAAAAGAATGTTTTGTCTCCTCTTTGGAGCTTTTGACGCTGTGCTGCTTAACCAACATGGGATTAAAATAACCAGGAAAGTTACTGTAACCAGCTTAGCATTTTTCATCAGACAGACAACTCTGGGAGAGCTTCAGATGCCCTATGACTCACATACAGATTTTGAACAACTAAAGATTCCTTCCCAGGCTTCTGAAACAAAAGAAGCTGCAGTTCATCCACCTACTTCTCAGTTTGGAGTGGACAGAGGTGAGGTGCCCTACCTATGGGTAAAACAGATGTAAGGAGGTCTGTGGGAGTAAAACTGAGTCAGTGGATATAGCTTTAATTTTAGGCTTGAAGCAGTCAACACATGACATACATGTCCTTCCTACTCCACAGTCATTTTCTTTCCAGATTCTTCTCTGTATCTAACCTATCTGAAAATCTTCTCAACACCAAGGCAGAGGAGAGTGCTTTGTCAAAAAGATGTATATTTCTTTAATCTTACATTTTCCTCCCTTCTCATTTACCTAAGCACACAAGCAGAGGTTTGGGATTTTTTTATCATACATATGTGCTAAAACCCAACCGTGTCAGACTCCTTAATTGTTGTGCATAGTTACACTGAATTTTAACTTCTGCCCAGGTATTTTTGTTCATAAGTTCTTTGATTTCTTTGATTTCTGCCTCAAGTTTTCACCATATTTCTCCACAACCTCAGCATGGAGGGAGATTGAGCACCTCCAAGCAATTTGTTCTTGGAAATAACAACATGATTAAGGATGGAAAAGCTTGTTAAAATGGAGGGCTGCTTCCATGTGGAGCCTATTCAGCAAAGTCAATACCAGTGCACATTATACCCTGCTGTCTGTGTTTCAAATGTAGGAACATTGGATCACAGTTAGAAAGTTAGAAATTAGGTTCAGAAAGAGAATGAGAAGGAAAAAGAAAACCAATCACTGAATATGGGAGCTGCTTCTTAGGTTTCCTCCTGAGATCTGTGAAGTTAGACCCCAGTTTGATAGTGCAGTAAAAAATCTGTTCCCCTGAAATACTCACATTTTTAAAGTTAACAAAAACCAAAAGGATATCTCAGACCTGAAGCTGATTTCTAATTGGCCAGTAGTGTCGTATTCAGCATTTCTCTAAGCCTGAACGAAACAAATAAGGATGAGGTAGAAAATGTGGAAGACTTTCACAAATAATAACAAGTTACAGAAATAAAGTTATCTGCTCTATACAGGAAGAAGCATATTATTATGAGACTGACATCATGTCCACAAAATAAATTAGCTGTGCATTAGATCCTTCATTCCATGGGAATCCTTTTTCACTCCTCCTGTTACAGGAATGATTTTCTAGCTACTGATAAAAAGTGCACTGGATGCAGAGAATTATTCAATTACCATTTTATCATGTAACCCATGGTGACTGTGGGCTGTGCTCTGGCAAGAAGCAGCAGGACCAGCTTGCAATCCACAAACGTAACATTTCAGGAGGAAGAATGAATGACTGAACCTACACGATGCTTTTTCTCAAAACTGCATATTTCTTCTTTATTTGTATCTCTGAGTCGCTTTCTGGAGAACTGTAAATTAAAATCTTCAGGTGCAGCAGCACTTTGGTCTAGCATGTAAAGCTTACTCACTGACTCAGTGAAGCAAAAGAGCAGCTTATGCTTTTATATTTTCTGTCTACTTTGCCAGTATATGCTCTATTGGTTTAAATAGTAGAAAATCCAATGTGTTTCTCCTTGTGTTGCAATCTTAAATATTTTATAGCTAGAAATTCTACTATAAGATCTCATGTAGCAATAATTATATTTTCTTTTATGATGACTGCTGATTGGCCCATCTGTCAGTACAGATAGATTATTTTTTTTTTTTTGTTTTATTTGAAATAAATGTTTCAACTCTCAGGAGAGCAGAATCTTTTGGAAAGGACTAATAGAGAGTATTTGCTGAAGTAAAAAAACAACAAAAAGCTTTGCTTACATAAAATATTTAATTTCTTCTATTACTAAGAAAATGTTAGTATTTTAAATGCTATGGATTTCATAGTTAGGGGTGTTCACAAAGGCAGTAATATTCATTTTGTACAAAAACCTGTATTTATGCAGTGATGAGATGCTGAGAATGTTTTAAGAAAGAATGAAACCAATAGAGTCAAAACCAAAATGCATTTGGATGAATGGTATTACTTTATGATGTGAAGCTTGAATGTTGGTGAAGAACTGCCTGCAACTGCTCATTAACATGTTCACTTCATTAACTCTATCAAATACCCAGAAATCATACTGCCATATAAGAAGTCCTTGGCTTAAATATTACACCTGTCAATTTTATAAATTAAAAATGAAAGTTCTGATGTTTTTGCACCAGGGAGCAGCAATAGCGGGCTGTTACCATAAGGGAAGACAAATGGGAACCAGGGGTGACAAGAGAGCAAGGGGTGGAAGGACCTTGCTAAGCAAAAGGCAGGATGCTGAGCAGAGAGTGTGGGTCAGGGTCTGGCACAGAGGCATTGATCAAGGTCAGTCTCAGTCCCATGATCACCAGGCAAGGGAGCAAGGAGAATGCAGGCCTGAGGTTAAGCTGGGAAGCCAAGACAACACTGAATGCCCTGAGCCTGTGCTATTACATATATGCCACACACTGCTCAAAACTAAGACACTTAAAAACATCTTATCATTATTTTTACAATTATATTAGTTTATATTATGTTCATGATTTCAAAGTAGATTAAATTCTTAACTAAATAACACCTTAATTGCAAAAAAAGGAGTCAGCACCGTTCTTTGACAGCAGTGACTGTGCTTCCTATGAGCATTACGCAAGAACCATACACAGCTCTTGAGTATTCGTGTGCATCACAGGCATGCCATAAAAGAAAAGAGAAATCCCAGATTCCCTGACAGTCCAGTGTGAGGGCATTTGCCTGGGCAAAAATATAGGATTAATTTTGTGCTGTGCTGTCCTTCCACTTATCACAGGTGAATGCCTTCGCTCAGAACATTGTGACTGCTCTGGGAGACCTCAGCCAACTTTAGAAATCCATCCTGAGAATGCTTTCACAAAACAAGGTTATCCAAACTTGCACAGCTTCAGATGGGACTGGCTTTTCCAGATATTTTCACTTTTAACAAAACAGGGGTGTTTTGAGGGAAGCAGGAGTCGCTTTTTAAGAAAACTAATAACTCAAAAGAAAAAAATCTGAAGCAGCTCCAATTCTTGTGCTGCATAACTCACAGCCTAAATGGGCAAGACTGATGAAGAATAGTAGAAAGAAAGAATTATTCCTTGACAGGAGGAAAACAGAGAGGTAAACTGACTTGCCAGTATAAATCATCTACATAGCACCTTACTCAGAAGGCTATTTAAGCTTTTTTAAATGCATTCCTCTTACTCTCTGTCCCATATAATAAACACTAGACAGCTGCTTGCATTCTTATAAGCATGAATCTTTAATTCTTCTTCTGTCATCTGTTTTAAACAGCAGAGTATGATTTTGCTGTGATAAAGTTCTGGAATCATAATATATAAATCTGCTTGTGATTTGTAAATGTCAGTACAAATGGTACTTGGGCATTTGATTACTGACTGCCTCAAGCATATAAACTAGCATATTAAAAACTTAGCATTCTTGTCAGAATTAACTCATCTTAATGTTTCTAAAAACATCTCTCCCAGGCAGAAGTAATTTCTTTCAAGGTTTTTTAAATATTCTTTCATTTAAATTACTCTTCCCTGCAAATGGCAGATTTTTTTCAGAAAGACCCAGCTGACAACAAACTCACAGGGTCAGGGGCTCAAAGTGTTTAACTTCTTTAATTTTGAGGGACAAATATGAAAAAAGCAGAAGTCTAAAGTCTTCAAAGAAATCCCAAAGTTATATACCAGCACTGCATGCAATCTCCATGGAATTCACCTTTGCCTTCTTGCGGCTATCACTGAATGACTTCTCTAGCAAATCTTTTTGGTTCAGTACAGAAGAAAACCCAAACCCCATCATCTTCAGCTCCATAAGCTTGCAGTTTAATGTAACCTCCATGTACCTTTCTTTACTTTCTGTATATTCAAAATTTGGCACTTGAAACACCCTGCACTGCCACAAATTGGTGCAGAGCAGTGCAAGCTTCAGTGCCTCCATTTCACACAGGTGCAAACACAGACGGACAGCTAAAGCACCTTCCCTATTAAGTCCTGCTCTACTCCATGTGTTCATAGAATCATAGAATCATAGAATAGTTAGGGTTGGAAAGGACCTCAAGATCATCTAGCTCCAACCCCCCTGCCATGGGCAGTTCCAGCCTGTTCTCTCCTTACACTACTTGAAGACACACATTATAAAGTTGCATAGTGCAACATAAGACATGAGAAGTATAAAGCATATGTACTATGTTTTTAAATGGAATGTTTGATTTCTCTTTTTCTTATCAGGACTACTTATTGCATATAAGAGTTTAATCCTATTTTTCTCAAAGCTAATTCAGTAGTAGGGAGATTAAGCACTAACTAATGGATGTGAAAATATATATGGAACCTAAATGATGTAGTATGTCCAGGAAAACAATCGTTCTTGGATGATTGCAAAAGAATTATTTAATACACTGATTTCAAAGCTGACAAAAAGAAAACAAAACCCAAGCAGCACCCTAGAGCTTCCAGGAAGTTACTCACTGTTTTATTTTGTGGTTTGTTTTTTAACTTGCTCCTGAATTTTAATTTTGAGCAATAGCAAGGCAGCCTCATTTTCCATCTAATTTATTACCAACAGCATGGCAGCTCTGGAAAAGTCTGCCTACTGAACATTCCTTTGGATTTTATTTTAAGGGTTCTCTTTTCCCAAATGAAAGTGAGGGATAGCTGTTGATATAACATAGTGTTAGCCAGTTGTCTAAAATTCTGCTATTTGTAGAAGCCTCGCTGGATCCCAGAAGACAATAGTAGCAGTCCCTTATATTCACTTTCAATTAAGTGAAAAAAACATAGAAATCTTACTATTCTGCCATGGAATAGTGGAAGGCTTCCATGGTCAGTGCAGTATGCAATTAGTGAAAAACATTACTTCGGGGTACACTGTCAGCACCCGGCAGGGGCAATTAGTTGTTCACAGCTGTCAGTATGCCTAATTTCTCACATGTTGCATGGAAAGTTTAGTCCACTGTGGCCTGAGACTGAGCAATGAACAAGAGTGAATTTACACATGCATATTTTTATTCTGTTTTTCTGATGAATTTAGAAGCAGGATTGCAGTGTGATGCAATATTAATGGACATATCCATGTATATGTTCAACTGGCTTATAGAATTTATAATCTCACTGAAAATAAACCACAGTAAGTTAAAGCAATAGCTAAGGAATCGAGAGATAAGACATACTTGTCTATCCAGTGGTGCACTGGACTTTCCCTAGGAGTCTGAGCAATTAAAAATCTATAACAGACGGATTTGATTCTTACTAATTTGTTTGCCTCGGGTCGGCTTCAAGAAAATGCTACAACCTTAGACTCCAGGGTCTACTGAGCATTGCGATATCTCCATGTTTGCAATTGTATCCTCTTAGGTAGAGAGAACACATTTCATACCTAGCAAAGAGACTTCAATCCACTGAGACCTCTCTACACTCCCACATGAAACTCTGGTAATATCTCTCTTCCTGGGCTATCATAGCAAAGCGCACAAGTTCAGTTTGGACAATCTGGACCTAAGTAGAAGGAGGGAGTGGGAGGCTGAGTAGTGAGTCAGAGGTGCCTGATTAATTAATATTTTTTTATGATTAATATAAATTAATACCGAAGCATTTCAAAGACAGCTGGTAAAACTAGTGATATTGTACTGTGCCTTCATGGATGCAATCACTGTACGGTAAGGACAAGCTTTACTTACCCCTTGGAATGAGGAACTGGACTGTTGTACATGCCCAAACAAGGTATATAAATTACATAAAGGTTTCAGAACAAAACTAGTTTAACTACCTCAGACTTACTGCTGGCACTCCTAAGGAACCACACTCCACAGTGAACCACATATTATGTAGCTGGCTGTGTGCTAACTTTCCTGCATACAAAAAGACATACCTAGCACTTCTAAAGGAAGTGCAGCAAGGACAAGCATTGAACACCGACAGATTTGGATTCAGTCCTGGTCCATGGGCAGGGTTTTTTCCACCTAAAAGGAATATTGGATCACCATATAAGGACAAGGATGGAATTTCTATCACCTAGATGCACTTGGTAATGCAAAATTGGCTGACTGAGCTCAGCAGTCTTACCATTTGTAAGGAAGTGCTGATTATTCTGCTTCCCTTTTTACCTGCTGAAGCTAGGACTGCTCTAGGAAAGGCCCATGCTGGGATGAAAGAATCACAGAAACTTTTTTCCCTGGAATTCAGGAAGATCATAAAAATAAAAAAAAAAAAAAGGGGGGGGTGGAGTCTCAGGTATTTTGCTTGTATGAAAATTAAATAAATATGATTGAAAGCAAAGAAACACATACTTGTAATTAATTACTATTTGCACAATACCCATTTATGACACATTTGTCATTAGGAAATGAATTGTTCAACCTTACCAGTGAAATTCTACAATTGTACATCTTGTGATTATAGCAATTTCAAATTAATGGCATAGTGATTCATGGTTATTAACAGTTTAACAGTTATGTGATTAGCTTTTTCAATTAAGTAATACAAGTCATGAAGCTGATTAAGGCAGTAGCACTCTCCGCTGTGCATGCATTGTATCTACAAGCTTGAGTAATCACCTGCAACACTTAAGGAGGAGTTACATGTTAAGGAATTAGCTTCTGGGCTCCTTGCCTTATGTTGCTGATTTAAACCATAGCCTAGACCTCTTTGTGAGGACTTTTTAAAATTGCCACAGATTTATAATATGTAGAGCCCTAATTATTACAGGTTGATGTACATTAAGCACAAAAAAAGCTACAGACACAGCAACTAAAAGAAAGGACTCAAAATAAGAGTATCAATGCTTAGCCAAAATTTTAAATCCCTTAAAATCCAAATAGCCTCAAGGGGCTGGATAAAGTCTGTTTGTTATACTATGGAAAGCCTACAGTATCATCTGTTTCATGTTATGTATTCCTTGTTAGTTCATTAAGGGATAACATATACAGTGCCTCCAACAATAAATCTGGAGAATTAATTCTTACTTCCTACAAGCCTGAATGATGGTAACTTCTCTTTAAACAACACAGTAAAATTCCCAAGAGTGAATATATCTTGTTTCAATTCTGAGAACGCAATTTCTAAGACTTCACAAACCCATGATCTCTAACGTGTACTATTAATTTTTACATTTTTTTACTACCCTCATACTGTATCAAAACAAAGGTTTTTTGTGACATGTGTGCTATGAACTTCCTCTGGGCTATGGAAAATCAATTTGATTATGTCAATCAGCCATTTGTATGGACAGTCAAATACTAGCTCTGCTTCCTACACTACACAAAGACATATGACTAGAGCATTTGCTGCATGGAAAAAAAGACCTGTAGGACTTTCAGAGACGATCTCTAATCAAAAAAAGCTCATTAGAGGTTAGATACTTATTTTAGACTTCATCAGTTATCGTTCTGTATGTACACCAGACTTTCCTTATGCATTATTTGCACAAGTAGAGCCAGTACAGATGAGGTCCATTCACATGATAAAACCATTTCAACATAAATACCAGGAATATTCAGAGAGATATTGATCTTTGATATAGCTCTGCCCTCATGTGGTCTCTTACATAGTGTTCTTTTATTAAAAGTACCACTACCAAATACTGAGTAAAGTATAGTTATTTCCTGCAGCCTTCTAGTTCTATTTTTAGTTTCTCCCACCCATTTCTTCAAAAGTTTCAGCTTGGTCTACCTACTACCTCCACTCCTTCCCATTTCTCATTCAGTTTCAAGTCTTTTGATCGATGACTGGCAATTTCTAACTAGATCCACACGAATCTTCCCATGATTTGTCTGTGATGTATGACTGAGTCACTGCTTTTTGATAAGACTCAGTTTTGGATGAGCAGTGTTATCTGAATTGTTATTCAGAGGAAACGTGGCACAGTCATAACGCTGGAGTATATCAAGAAGTGGGACAAATTCAGAGGTCTGTTTGTACGGATGAGCTATGCTCTCAGGAATCTCTCTCATCCCTCGCGTACGAACAATATAAAGTAGAGGAAGACTAATCCCACTAGCCTGGGAAATTCTGAACAATACTGTTCTGTAAAATTGCAAGTCTTCCACCTGTACATTCCGTTGTCCTTATCTGCAGATTTTCACTACAATCCAAATGGTGTTTGAAGTCAGAGTATGAAACAGATGGGCACACTGTCCTGCATCAAGGCACAGCCTCTCTGTGCACTCAGATCCTGCCAGATGGCACACTCCCCAGCATCATGCTTTTCGACTACATGAGTTTCAATGTGGAAGTGAAAAGAGGAAGGTTGCAAGATCTGTGTGTACCAGCACAGGGCAGAGACATACTTGCCCAAGGGATCAAGAGCTGAGGAGGGAAAGGAAGTTGCATGTGAGAAATAGTGCAAGTAAACATCATTTGTCCATCTTACATTCCAGCTTACAGACACATCCACCAATAAAATTCACATATGTGACCAAAACAAACAAAAAATTGTTTGCATTTGAAACTCGAGGATAGACTACGCAGAGGTTGCTTTTGTACTGGAATTTACAGACCCTGAATCAGAACTTTCAAGTTACAGGTGGACAACAGAAGACATGAAAGGTAAATGGGACAAGAGAATGCTCCTTATTTAAGCCTGGAGAGGCTCTATGTCATGAAATTTGTTCTACAGTCTAGTAGGTCATTCCCCTGTGTATAACAGAACACTGTATTTGGAAAAAATCCTGTGGGTCATTGAAAAACTGTACACCTTTGATACATAATGCCAAGTTACATTCAATATGTGAAGTTTAACAAAGAGGGATTCTGCTGATATACCCTAGTTGTGTTCTTTTCTTCACAAACTTACTTGACAAAATATTATACGATTGTACTTACTGCATGTTGTTACTGAGTTCAGTGCAATTCCTGAAGTTCAGTACATTTTCCGTACATTCAAAGACTGCATTCAGACATCTACCCATATTAAAGGGGTTTGATATTATCATCTCTGGACACACTATTCTTGCTATATCTCACTCATAGACCAACTGTACTTCTAAATAATGGTAACATGCTCATCAAAATGATTTCCTCTTCCCAGAATATGCAGAATCTTTTTCCAGACACTTATCTACAAACCACATTCCTGCCTTCTGTCCTGTCTTCTTGACATCAGCTCTAGAACTAAAAACCTAGAGACAAAAGCCTGCTTGTGAAATTGGTCGAACTATTCTGATCACCAGAGGTCAATCTTTTCTTTTTGCTAGCAACATCTTCCTTTTTCCTGATACTGTAGTAGTCTCATGTTCACAGATCAATTTGCTACAAGGATTCCACCCTTTGTGACTCCACTTTGTATCTCTGTAGAAAGCCTCTCCTCCAGATCCAATGGACTAGTACAGTCAAGAGTCCATGGATATGCTACTCTTCAGAGTTCATTTCTTCAGGAACAAAAAAGCTTCATGATGGTTAGAAACAAGAAAAGCAGAAAAATTTTGTATATGAAATAGAGTATGTTCCTTTTCCCTTAAAAAAGTAGGTTCTAATGCCCCTATATAACCCTAATACAAGTCAGAAATAGTTATAAATATGTACTTATGACTACAGATGCTGACTTCTGATGATAAGCTACTTAATCATGAGCTAATGGCTCTCTTACAGTCAGTTATTCCACTGCCAGAATCTGCTGGCTCAAGTTGCCCCATATGCCCTTGTGTTAATTACTTTGACTAACTACAGGAGCCACTTATTAAATTTACTGATTTCACTGTCCATAAGCCAATATTTTCTAATTCTTCTACATCAATGACCAGACTACTGCTCTCTTTTCATTCACTTACGTAGCCTTGTTCAAATTCAGTGAAATTTCTCTTTCTTTACAGGGCAAACACAGCACACTAAAATTCAGTGATTAAGTTGTGCACATGGTTTTTTCATAGCCCCCTCCACAGGGAAATTTTTCTTCCAACTTCAAGATTTTAACATGTGGCAATCAGTAAAACAGACAAATATTAGATACCTTCGAAATTTAAATATATGGGACCTTATTCCATTTACATCTTCTTCCAATGCCACTGAACCATTCTTACAATTTCCAGAGATGCTGTATGTCATCTAAGCCTTGTCGGCAAGTCAGCCACGCAGTTTCTACGACCCTCCCCTCCTTCTTCCTTGTCCCCCCTACCCCCCCCCCCCCCCCTTCCTGGAGGGATGGAGAGGAGAACTGAAAGAATGTAACTCCCACAGGTTGAGATGAACAGTCCAGTAACTAAGGTATAACACAAACCACTACTGCTGCCACCAATAATAATAATGGTGAAGGAAATAACAAGGGAAGAGAATACAATACCACCCGCCGAAACGAGCTCGACCGAGCAGAGAGAATGCCCTTCCGGGTAACTCCTAGTTACATCCCGGGCATGATGTGCTGTGGTATGGAATACCTCTTTGGCTGGTTTGGGTCAGGTGTCCTGTCTCTGCTTCCTTCCGGCTTCCCCTCCTCCCTGGCAGAGCATGAGATTCACAAAGTCCTTGGTCAGACCAAACATTTGAGCAGTAACTAAAAACATCGGTGTTATCAGCGCTGTTCCCAGGCTGAACGTCAAAAACACAGTGCTGCACCAGCTACTAAGAAGGAGAGAAAATGACTGCTACTGCTAAACCCAGCACACTGTAACAGTTCAGACATTATTACAAGTGCCATTTTCAATTTCTTTCAAGAACAAGGTATTGTCATTATCATCACTAGGTATCAGTATCCCACTTGATCTGTTGATTTTCAAAGAAAGAACACTGGTGAAGAAGTCAGACACATTCTCAGCATTACTAATTTTAATGCCATTATGTCTATTACACTGCATATGTGTATTGGGAAATAAATTCTTTCAGTCTGCTTCTTCTATATTATATTTTTCATCTTCTCCCATCATTGCTTTCTAAAATTCCTGCTTATTGTCAATTTACCACAGGTTGTTGCATTTTGGTCTTCCAAGACCACAAATTTAAATATCCTTTTTTCTTAGTGTGTCTTGAAGCAGACTAAAAATGTCACCCTTTTGCTAGGTGCATTAAACTTTGGTCTCTCAGGTCCAGAGTTGGTGACTACCTTTCTCCACTTTTAATTAGTATCATTACTTATCTCTGTGCTTCAATAGTTCCTGCTGGCAGAATCCAGAGAAGGGAGTGATACAGTATTGCTTCTATTACTACAAGTTAACAGAGGCAAGGTTTCTCATTTATTTGAGAGACAATCTGAAATGGAACAGAACTCTAATTTCTGCTGTCTCTAATGCATTATCTTCCTACATGTAATTCCCTTTAGCTCTAAGATAGTCATCATGAGTAAAAGTCTGCATGGTAGCACAGAATAGACCTCAGTACAGGAGGATTAAGGGGTCATTAAGCACCTTGGTACCCAGTTCTGGAGGGAACGCAGCTTAATTAGGATAAGAACCCAAGGCTTTCTAAGGTACAGTAACTTCCAGATTGTTTTATAGCATTGCAGTATTGCCTAGAATTTCAGCAAAGCTCCAGTCCTCTCTCTAACACCCTTTGCAGTTCAATTCCCACCACGCAGCATGCCACATACTTTGCAAAGGAGTTTTCAGAAGGAGGCATCTGATTGTATCCAAACTGAGACAATATTTCCATGGCCAAATGAGAGATTCTTAAGAGTCTTTTACCTTCATTTGGAGTAAGGAATGTAAAGAAGAGGCAAAAAATTAGGATTTCAGACTTTTTCTGTATTATAAAAATCACAATACATTTTTTAAAGTTGTAATTTTATCCATACTGGAAATATTTATGCTGTATTCCAAACATGGGAGCCATTGCAGAAGAATAAAACCAAACAGCAATCTATGTTGCGGTTTTGTCACTAAGCTGCTATTTAGGAAGCATTGGAATATGATAGCTACCCTGTACCCATCAGTGCAGCACAGAGTTTTATGAGTCCATGCTGTTCTGGAAGTAAACCAGGAATTAAAATAATGAGGGATTTGGATGTGAGTCAGAAGTAAATTATGCTGAAAAGGCAGGCAGGAAGGAAGAAGGAAAAGAAATATAATTGACAATACCAGAACAAAAATCACAATGTTTTACAAATTACTGTTCATTTTTCTAATATTGCAGCTAAAAAGATACTGAAGAACCTAAAACCAAATGGTCTTGTTTTCAGAGATTCTGACCATTACTTCACACAGCTGGGGTGGTTTCTGCTCAGTTTATATGCTATTTTTTTCCTTGTATAAGAAATAATTTCCCACACTACTGTCACCTCTCACAGTGTTATGACTACCAGCAGTCAAAACCTTATGATGAAACAGATTTCTGCTGGAAAAGGATGATTAGTAAAATAAAAACAAACAAATGAAAAAAAACCCCACCATGTTTCATGTTGAAGTCTCACTTTTTGCAAATTCTATAAAGCTTTTCTTCCGGTAACCTAGGTCAGACTTTTCAACTTTGGAGTAAATCCAACTTGTAAAAATTTATAATGCTTCACCCAAGGAACCAGAAGCTTTATGAATCCCTTACTGAATCAAAGAATTCAGGGTCAAGGAAGTGCTTGGCATTTAATATGTCTAGTTTCTCTGTCGGAAAACTGATTTGAAAATTACAAGCTTTCCATTCCAAGATGGTGATATTAAGCAAAATTCCAAAATTTCACTCCTGCCAAAACTCGTTTGCAATTCTGTAGTCACAAGATCCAACTATTCAGTTGTATTGATTCTTTTTGGAGAGAGAGGTTTCAGCTAAAATGAGAAGAATCACAGAAATTTGGGTTATAAACTCTTGGAGATCACAGGAAACGCATGCTGTTTCACAAATAAAATTTGCAGGGTATCAGTTATTAACCTTTTTCATCATGATTCTGGATTTCAACTCTGGACCAGACATTAAAAAAAACCATCAGAAATGTGGAAAGGAAGCTAAGACTCACAAACAGCTTTAGACAGGAAGATCCTCAAGGACCACTGTTTCTTTATATTTCTGTAGAGCTCCTTGGGACTACTTACTTGGATGCATAAAAATAAACATTAATATGTCAGAGCAGAGTTAGAGGGTTCCCAAGACACATGTGTGAGCTGATTTGTAAGGAGAATAAGATAAAGATCTTTGTAATCTACATAAAAGTCTTTGTATCTATTTTTCCTTTAAAGAGAAACCATCTTTTTAACAAATCACATTCAAAATAGTAGATTATGCCTTATGGAAATTATTCATTAATATATATGCTATTCCTTAAGTAAGCTCTTCCATTCAACTGCACTTCAAGAATGGGAAAAAAATAAAATAAAATCTTGATTTAATCTATGAAGGATTGAGCAATATTAGGGCTACGTATGAGAAAAAGCATAAAAACGGTTACCTATTCCACTAACCTAGCTTGCCCAAAAAATTGAAATGCCCATACCCTAACTTCCCTTCCAGACATTTTGTATAGGTTGCTATGCTTTACCTCCTCGACTATTTGATCAGAAGTATTTGCTCAGATAAAGCAAAGGTTATCGACTTTTAAAGCCTTCTATCTACAAATGGATCAATAAAGCCTCCGATGGCAAAAAGCAGCTCATCTCTCATTGCCATTACTCTATTTGCATTTACATCCACTGAGAGCGATCAGAGAAACAGGGACCCTGCTGATCTTGTAAATTTCCCAGGACATGTGCTAGAGGGAATTGTGTGTGTGTATGAACACCTGTACATCGGAGATCTCCAAGAACACAATAGAAAAGAATTAGCTAATACATAGCCTAAGTAGGAGAAAAGAATGTCTGTTATATAAATTTTGTCAAATTTTTGCATTCCTAAAAGTGGTTTAAAATGCTAATCGCAGATTTCTTTTTTCCTGCTTCTCAGCAGTCAGAATCGATTGGCTGAACTTTATATAGCACCATGCATACACAATAGTCACAAAATTGTTGTTAGCACTAGAAAATCACCTGCCGTTAAGCTGCATACTGTCGATGCAAATTTAGCATGTTCATAAATGGAAAGCTTCAGAGGAGTACAGAATGTCCTTACAGCTACGGCTCAGAATATTAATCACTTTGAAATATACTTAGCCTGGTTGATCAAGAATTAATAATGTCACAGTGATAATAGATCTTTCCCTTTTAGATAACTGATTCAGGTTTTACTTTATTACCGTTTTATACCTGTTTGGTGGTCCATGTGAAACAAATGGGAGGTTCTGAAGTTACCTAGTGAACAGTTTTGCCCACATTTCAAGATACCTCAAGCAGTGTTCGTCATCCCAGATGAAAGATGAAAGCCTGAGTGGGCAAAAGTAGTCCAGGGTGGGATTTTCAAAGGCTGGATCAGGCCATTGGCTCAGACTCAGAAAACCCCTTTCTTTCCCCCTCTCATGCCAGGGCTGGAGAGTTCCTCACTAGCTTACCCAGGGTTGCTCTTCCTCACCACCAGCATTGTCTAATTCTCCAAGGTACTGAGTGGTACAAAACACAGTGCAGCATTACAGCTGTGCTGGCTCCTGTATATCAACCTGAACTACAGCATTCTTGTCTCAGAAGGCTGAAATCCAGCTCCACCATATTCTCCCATATTTTAGCTACCTGTTTCTCACATACTTTGGCTTTAATACTTGTCTTATACCACAGAAAACTGGTGCAACTTACTAAACATGCATGCTATTAAGTAAGGCAGAAAGTAGAGGGGGATTTTGTTTGTTTGTTTTTCTGACTTTGGTTTCTGTGGATTTAGCAAGCCAAATGGTCTTAATAATAAGACCAGAAGATAGAATCAGATCACCAGAGATGGCAGAAGGGAAGCAGAGGAAGATACATTTTGGACAAAGAAAACAGTCTCATGAAACCTTCCTCCAAATCCTTTTTTAGGTCTGAGTCCAAGGGCAAAGACACCCCACTTCTCAGGATCCATCTAGGCTTAGGCAGCTCTCTAAGCAGCATGCTCATACTTTATGCCTCCCACTTCATGTGTTTAAAGCAGCATTCCTGAAACTCCTGCAGGCACTAGGCTACACATTTTAACTGTAGCTTTGCCTTACCTGAGACTCGGATCTCTACAGGCATTTACATGGATGCCTCCCACTGTTTTCAATTAAGTCAGGAGCTTGAATAACTCTGAATAACTCTTGATCCTGTAAGTCTTCTTTTTGTAGCCTCAGACCTTCAGGTTTTAATTTTTATGGCAGGAACTATCATTTTTAGTTACAAAAGACTTACATTCAGACCTTACTGATGGTATAAATACAAGATTTTAGTTTCTGAGAAGTGATTTTGAAATATGAGATAAATATGCCACAGTTCTTATGCACCATGGTTTCCAACTTATTTTACTGCTATCAGCCTAAAATGAGATTTTATACAAACCAACCCAAAAATGAAAGTTTATCATAGAACTGCTGATAGACTCTGCAATATGTTATATGCTAATGCTTTTAAAAACCTTACCTGCAATCTAATTTAAAAATAAAGAAATCTTAATAAGGATCTTAGGGTATTTCCACATATATACATTGCTCAAGGGCAATTCACCTTTCAGTTGCTAGTAAGAAAATAGCTATCTTCATAAAACAAAATTGCCTCAAGGAACTTGACAAAAGTTGAACTCTTCCATTAATAAGATTTTAATGAGCTACCCAGTGAAGATGAAGGTATTACACAAGGATTATTTATTTTCTGTTCTACAGCTACTGTTTTATTACAGTGGACTAAATACATCTCCACAAATACCTCTGCTTTCTTCACAGTTTTGCTACTGTTGGCAAAGCAACCTCAATGCAGGTTTTCTTTCTTCATGAAAAATTTCAACAAAAAACACAGCTTCATTGGAATTTTGCATTTAGATACAGCACTTCAGTCTTTTGGACCAGCAATCAAAAAGGATCTGCTTCATGTCTCCTTCCACCTCTGCCATCCAAAACTGTCAGCATATTTTGTTGGTTTGCTCTCCTCTGAGTCTGGATATTGATACATTCAGCACACTTGAACACACGGGCTAGAAATGGCATGAAGAACCCTCATTCTTTCATGGTGTGGACAATGTGTCTTGTTGTCAGGAACATGATCATGCAGACTTCGGTACAGAAAATAACTTTCCTTGACATGGACTGACAAGCATCTCAGGATTGTGAGGTGGGGGGGAAAGACAGTCAGAAAGAAAATTCTCTCCAGCACAGCGGCTGAAACCCATCACATTTATTCTATTCCATTCAATTTATTCTATTGCAGGAGTAGGACAGTGGAGCTCCCTGCCTTCTGCTGAATAAGCCAGTAAAATATTTCTCCCCAGCTAAAGCCTTTGGTCTTAGGATAGGGGTCACATAGCAGCCTGAGAAACAAAAATCAGATTGATGCAATAATGAGGTTTTTGAGTTTCTGTGACAGCTGAGCTTAAATCATCAGCCTTAACTTTATCATATAACCTTATCAGATGAATCAAGCACCAGATTTGCTAACTCTACTGTCCATGTTACTGTGTTGCATTTGACTCAAAACCATTTAAAACCTCTGTTAGTGTCCCTGTTTTCTGGAACAAAACTAAAATCTCCCTGTAATAAAGCATAAGTAGTGTTGAACATCTCTAACCAGAGTTTTATTTCCCTCTTTATTCATGCCTTTTGATAAAGCTCATTTCTTTCAGCTGTACTTACTAAGTTTGAGAAAATAATCAGGCTACTGAGAATGGAAATGCACAGCAATGAAAATCCTTAGTTTAAGAGAATTTCTATGCAGCTATACAGTGTTATTCAGTTCTGCAATACTTATATACTACAAAGAGTATTTTCATTTTGAAAGGTTTTTGTCATACTTATAAGGTTGTTACATTTGCATTACTAAGTTTTTTCAAGGAAAAAATCTAGACAGAAGTAAAAAGATATGTATACTGGCATATTTCTGGGTATTGAGAGATATAGGACTGAAAATAGGTTGTTGTCTTTGCTAAGGAAATTCTTTTTTTGGAATCACCAGTTGTTCAGTACTTGGTGAATATGATAAGTATGTAAATCAATAAGCACAGATGTAAAAAGTGTTATGATACATTTTTCAGAGCTAATTTGCAATTGAAAATTCCATGAACAGTGGTAAGGCATCTGGTATATGTTGAAATATCAAAAATAAGACAGAAAATGCATTCTACAAAAATGCCATTTTAGAAAAAAAAGAGGAAAAAAAAGAATTTTGATTGCTTCTTTGCTCTACTGTTGTTTCACATGGCCCAGCACTACTTCTCGTTCAAGTCTTTCCTGTAGTGAGACACTACATCCATAAAAAAGGTGATTCTGCCCGTTAAGAATGTGATTTGAAGCTGAGTAGACCTCCATGTATCATTGATATTGATGTCTGCAGTATCTGAGAGGATAAGGAGATGAAAAACTCAGCTTTGTTAAACTCCTCATGAAAGCGCACTAAGCTGCACTTCCACAAAGTCTTTAAGCATATACTGAAATGTACTAATGTCAGTGGGAGTTAAACTTGTACTTAAACTTTGCTGAATAAGAATGGTTCGTTCCACAAGGCTTTGGAGTGGAGGAAGGGCTGCCCACAAGAACGGAACAGCTGATGTCAATGTAATGGTAATTTACCAGTTCTTGCTGTCCACCTGTAAACTTACCCTGTCCTGTAACACAGACAGTTGACCAGCACAGCCAATGTGTGGTTTATACTATCTTCTGCCTATCTCAAAAACCCAAACCAAACAACCAAACAAAATATCCCCTCATTAACCAATACCAATTATCACCCTCCATTCTACTTCCTGTGTTTATAATTGTTTATAATTTAAAACAGCTCAAAAGGAAATTTCAGGTAATACCCGTGATCTAGATTTTCTGATATTGACTTCAAGTCATTATCAATATGTTGTATATTTTTTTTATGTATGAACTCCTTTGGATGTTTATTCTAGACCATGCAGGTCTCCTTACCATAATATCCTTAGACTTCCCAGTAGTGTGTCAAGTCACTAGCATTCCTCTTCTCCAGCTCATTCTTTTCACACCACCTCCTTTGGAAGGATGGGAGCATGTGAGAATTGGTTGTTGTGGGTATTCCCAACTCTAAGATACACGATAACAAATCATTCTCACTTGGCACCTATCACATCCCCTGTAGAGAAAAACAATGGAAATCTCAACATTACATCAGTTGCAGTAGGAAAAGAAATAACTCCTTTCTTTTTGTTTAATATTTAAAAGTCTAGGGAGAAGGAGAAAGCAACTTTTCTGTAATCTAAACTATTTTAGTCACTTACAGCTTTTGCACAGTTTTAATCCCATCTCTTGCCCCAAAAGTTCTTTAAAGAAATAAATGTTACCGCAAAAGAACCCCACATAGTAATTAAACACATAATTTGTGAGGAAATGGAATTGCTGTCATCAATGACAGGGAAAACATTATATGGTATTTGTTCAGAACAAATATAAAAGTACAAACCAAAACCAAGCAAGAGTAACTTTTTTTTTTTTACTCATAGATTGCTTGTTTTAATTAGAAACTAAAAGACGCAGGAGCAGCTGACCACCTCAAAGAGATCAGAAAGGACTCCTTCAGATCTCTTCAGAGAATATTTACAATTGCAAAACAGATTGTGGAACAAGCATGAGTAGACTCCTCCAGTCTGCATAGAACTCAACTCTGTGACAGTATTTAAGCTATTTCAGTTATCCTGATTTAATAGCTTCGCTTACAACAACAGCAACAATAAACAAGGTTAGGCACTATTTTTTACTAGGTATTTTAATATATAGTTTCCAGGGAAGTTTAGAAATAAGGCAAGTGTTACGTCCTTCATTTTACTGAAGGCTACAGCACAGAATGCAGCAGTGTGTTACCCAAGGTCAGCAGGGGCGGCAGCAGAGCTGGAACAGCAGTGCCCAGCTGACAGCAATATTCAGTGCTTCTCTAATCCAGAAGGCAATCAGAAAACAGAGGAACCAGTTCCCCTTGAGAACCAGTTTGCTTTGAAAAGCTACTTGCACCTCTGAAAACACTCTTGATCAGCTAATCTGGAGGTCATGTAGTGAGGAATCAGAATCAAACAGAACATTTAAAGTTCTTATCCTGAGCTCCTAAGTAAACAATAAACCTCTTTCACTACATCTTTATTTTCCCTTTATACTCACCTAGAGATGCATTCTTTACCTCATTCAGCATATACACATTATTAAAAAGAAAAAAATAAAACCCAAGCATGGAAATATTTTTTCAAAAACCACATAAAATCAGACCCTATTTAAGATGACACTCTTTCCAGTGTTTAGTTTCCCCACACCCACACACATTACAGATAGCCTAAAATGGCACTGGGACTCTGTTGGGTATGATTTATTGCCTTGATTTATTGAACTGAGCAATGACAGAGCTCCCGCTTGACAAGTTTTCATTTCTTCATGGCAAGTAATTAGCCTTCATATTGCCAAAGGGCTCGTCAGCTGCCCTGTCAATGCTGTTCCAACCTAATGAAAATACACCATCTTATCATAGTAAGACATTTACATTATTCACATACTGCTTTCCAGTGGCCTCTCATTAGCTCCAGCCTGCTTAACTTTGCTGGTTTATTTGCTGCAACAGAACAGAAAAATATGATGCTCAAGGAGGAAAGGAATCATTCAGCTGCAATCTTGCCTTGCTGCTGGGTTAAAACAAGGTCTTCCGACACCCCATGACAATGATTTTAAAGAAAGCATGTGAGGATATATATCCCTTTGGCTATATATTTACTCCTTAGCCTTCACAGAGCTGCATCTTGTCATTAAGGACAGCCCCAAATAAAAGGTAGTGTTATAATCCACACCTCATCACAGTCATAATCTCTCTCCTACCTCTGTCTCCTGACAGGTAGTTTACAGCTATCTGATCCTAATACCGAATTTGTCTCTTGCCAAGCGGCCAGCACTCCAGCCAGCAAACAAAATCTACAACTACATCCCTGCCTGTTCCGTAACTACCTGGGCAGAGGATAACTGTCAGCGGTTCAACAACCTTGCTGACTCTCTCAGGCTAGGACCAAACCCTGCAGGCAGTCCGTCCAGCTGGGATGGAATAGGAGCTGTGACAGCATGCTGTCCAAGACACAGTGCTGCCAGATTTATACTGAGGAAGATGGTCTGTTAAATAATCCCACCAAATCCCACAAACAGTGCTTTGTCCAGTGTGGTATTAATACCCTACTGGAGATATGCAAACTGTGAAGTGCCTCAACACCTTAGCACATATCATGCAGAGACCTACCCAAGCTAATTTTAATACAGCCAATGCAGCTGCCAAGAGCAAGTTTGTCCAGCAGAAAAATCTTCAGCAGGGCTGTACAAGACCACCTAGGGCCACTGGTTAAGAAGACAGTGAGATTTGTGTGCAAGAAAAAGCTTGTGATGAAAGTGAACAGGCAAGCTCCCACAAAATACACATTCAGCCAGGCTCTCTTATGAACTTCCTAGAATGATACTAGATCCTTTCAGATATTTTTTAGCATTCCAGTACACCAATTAATATTACATTAAGGCACACCAAATAATTTCATCCTTTGCCTTGGTTTTTCTCTTGTCCCATTTTCCCCACCTTGCAATAAATTTTGTTCCTCTTTTGGGGACAAGGAACTCTGCTCCTCATCCACACAGGACTGGGTTTTTTTTTTTTTTCCATTGACTAGGAGTCTGGACTGCCAGAAAGAGCAATTAGGAATCAAAGATCATTAGGAAGAAAACCTAATTTCTAATAGAATGTGTGATGGAGAAATTAATTTTCCCTAAGCTATCAATGAATTGCTGGATAGCCAACAATTTCAGTCTACCACCAGCAAGTAGAAAAAAAGTGGGGTGAATCCTACTAGAAAATGAGCACCTAGCAAAAATACTTCTATAAGAAGCTGTTTTCTTTGCAGAAGCTATCTTGCTGACTGGCCAATGGAGTATTTAGTGTGTTTACATTCAAGAAGCAGCTAACTTGTGTCCATACTACTGAAGCCTTGCTTGGCTGCCACAGCCATGATATTCTGTGGCCTTTCTCAGAACTTGCCTTCCTCAAGAGACAAGGAAGGGAAAGCAAACATCACTGCCCTCTGCTTAATCCTAACAGAGAAGGACAGTGAAGAATAGGTGAAGCGCACTTTCAGTCTCTCCTATCCCACTGGATTGCCCAACTGGTAATATACAGTTGGTAATATTCATGAACTGGGAATATTGCTCCCATCATGTTCCCCATCATGAATGAGAGATAACAGAAAAAAAACATTGTTCCATAAATCCCACATTCTCCCCCACAGATCCTTTGGGGATGTTAAAGACACATAAAAACTCCTAATTCTGGCTTGCCACTTCTGCCTTTCACCATCATGGAAAGAATGCCTCATCATCAGCCTGCCTGTTACACTTTTGAGCTTTTGGGACAAACAATTCTTTGATGTAAAAATACCATCCAGAAGAGCAAAGCCCAAAATGGATATGGCCTTCTGTCTGCCTGTGTTTATTTTTATAGGTATTGCCTTTGATACTAACACCATATCTGTATCTTCCTTTCAATTGGCAAAGTACTGTTTTCTACTGCACACTTAAAAAATACAAACTACTCATAAAACATTGCTTGGGAAGTGGTGAGTAACAAAAACAAGCTGTTCTACAGCCATGTATTATGGCCAAAAAAAAAAAATGTGTTGATTAAATTCATGCGGTATAGTTTAAGTGTTGCTATTCCAACTATGAGCTACTAGATACATCATCTTGAGCTTACTTTTCAAGGCAATACTAATGCCTTAGGAGGGCCTTTAGTCATCATTCTTTGCTTACTTCACAAGTTTCCCCATGCCAGGGCTATTATGCACACAGGCTGCTTGGAAAGTGTGTCAGAAAGCAGATACTAGGTTTCTAATGTTAAGGCCAAAGGCTGCAGATAAATAAACTCGTTGTAATCCAATATTTCTTGCAACTGCTTTTTTTATTTTCAATCTGAATGTTCAGCAACAAAAGCCTGCTGAAATTTCACAGTAGGGAAGCAAGAAGGGTGAGAACAGAAAAGTGGTCATTTTCTGTGGGCCTTTTTCAAGACTTCTTAAGCCCTAAATAAGATTCAGTGGTAAAGTCTTCAAAAGGAGCAAAAACGGGTTCTGCTTTTCTGCCTGAAAGTGTGATGAAGAAAAGAGAAATATGCCACATTTGCCTGTCACTTAAACGCTAAATACAAAAATTAGGAAAAAAAAAAAAAAAGCAAAGGCTGAAAGTTATGGGAAAAAATAAAGTACATTTTTAAGGATTTAAATGACAGAAGGAAACCCACTTTCTCTTCTTCCCTTTGACCAACTCATTATAAACGTCATTTAAATCTTGCTGTGGGTTATATAAGTTTCTATGCCACCCCTTTAAGCAGAAAGGAGCTTTCTTGTAGACTGAGTGCTGTAAGGCAGATAAAGAAGGCTCCCCCAAGATGTGGGGGTTTTGCAATCTCACTGATCCCTTTCTACTTCTCTATTCTGCTTTTCCTTATGAGGCTTTGTTGTGTTTCTGTCAACCCTTGCAGCCTCCAACTATTTTTTCAGTGGCATTTCATTTTCCTTTCTTTCCCTTCTTAAGGAGTCTCTCTTACACCTCATTACTTCCCCCCCTTGGTCACATATTTCTTTCTCAGTTCCCTATGGTGAGGGGTTGCTATCATTCCCTGTCACATGTAACCCATCCCCAGGCAATGCTGGCATTCTTCTCAAGGTACATTCTACCATCCAAAATCAGACATGTTCGCAATTGTCCTGAATCCGGTTTCCTCATAGGACTTTCAAGTACTGCTTAACTGTGATCTCCTCAGAGATGACAGTTCATGTACAGGCAAGTGATGTCTGAAAAGATATTTGTACTTAGCCTGGCCCAAAAACTTGTGAAAGGTGGGTGAAAAGCTATGTATCAGAGACTTCTTTTCAGTTCTGAATATTGTTCAGTAACTCCAAGTCTAACAGCCCACTTTGCAAAGGCAGGGTCAGCCAAGGCATAGATATGCAGATACAGGTGCCAGCTTAAACGCAAAAGCAATGCAGAAGATGAGCACTTTCTATTATTAGATTTTGACAGGCTGGCACTGAGTCTTACAGGCTGCTGAGTCATAAGCATAGGTTTGGAACTAAGATATCGCTTTGGATAAAACTGATACCCTTCAGGGACTGAACCAGAGATCTGGAGAGTTGATTCTCAGAGAGGCTGAGTCAGGAGGAATTACAGTTAATCAGCATCACTTAACACCTTCTTCCTAAAAGCCACTCACAAATGCAGATCCTTTCTGACTAACTGGACATTGTGAGCTACCAACTGTACATCAGAGATCTTTAAAAGTACACCTTTCTCAAGCATACTCAAGCAAAACATTCCTCTGTGGAGTTCTTAACTATAAATATATTTTCAGCTCACCAGTGTGTTACAGGCCTTTATACAACATGTGAGTTTTAGCAATATAGAGATTCTGTTTGAAGCAACAAAGCAAATAGTAAACCTCCTTCTTAATTCATGTAAGGCTTACACTGAGCAAAATGTTATTATAGTATTGCCAGGTAATCAAACATTCTGCTTTTCTCTAGTTTTCTGGGTCTTGCAGGTTTCCTTCCCTTTCTGCTACAGATGGTATTTGGATTCATTTCTAATGAACAGACCTCTCATCACTTTGCAACATGTAGATTAGGTGTCCAGCACGTAAGAGGTTTCAGGTGCTGTATACAATGAATGCTTTCTGTCATATGGAGAGAGGTGGGACTAAAATGGCAAAATACCATATACCCAGAACACCAACCAGAAGAGCTAAAGGAAAACTCAGAAAACTCACTTCTATAGCAATAACTCCCTTATCCTCTCTATAGACCTACACAGAAAGTGTCTTAGAGGAGTAAAAATGTGGCAGATAGTAGTGACTCTTGATGAATGACATTACTTGTGGTACCAACATTATTACGAGGTTAAGACAGTATGGGGATAACATATCGTCTTTTTCCTGCAATATATCTGTTTAATCACAGAAATTCCATTAGAAAAGGAATAAAAACAGAGGACGAGTATGCTTCTCAGCAGTGCGTGTGTCACAAAGTAGGGAAATTATACCGAGACTTGCTTTTTTTTAAAAAAAGAGAAAAAATATTAGAGATGCTGTCGCAGAGATTATGTAAACTGTCCCTATTTGTAATGGCTGACGTGAAATCCTTAGAGGAGTTAAACCAGAAATATCTTGCCTGGATCACCAAGCACCTCCAAGCTGAATTAACCACAGAGGGTTAAAACAAAGATGCATGAAAGTGGAAATTATCAGCTAACAACAGGCAGAATGACAGAAAGGGGACTTAAGTACCAATCTGAATATTTAAAAGTTCTACTATAGAAGCAAAAGTCAAAATCCCAGCATACAACTAAGCCTTGATGTCGGTATTTCCTTTCAAAGCATATACAGTATATAAGCATTCTCTGGTGCACTTTGACCACTGTAAACACTGAGCTGTTTTTACAGCTATTGAAAATCCTTATATCCAACTAAGAATTTTGGCATTACAGATTCCAGTCCAACTCTTAAGAACAGAAACAAAATACATTAATAATACAGCAGTGGATGAGAGTATTTTAAAGATTTTTGTGCAGTTTCAAAAAGATCAACCGATCTCACTTGCATCTCCTAATAAGAGAAGAGTCCCTTATGTTTTTAAAGGACATCACTATCTCAGTACAAATCAAATTAGAGGAGTTAGTATCCATTTATTGTGTCATTTATTAAAATAAATATTAAGAGGATATTGCTGTTCATTCTTGTTATCTTTACAATGAGATGCAGAAACAAATAAAAAAGGTAATTTTCATTAGATGTTTCTTCACTATAATATTCTAATCATTACTTGTTTCTTAACAAATGCAAGGCAACCATATAGTTTTATGAAGGAACCCTGGGAAATTTTACAGCCTTAAAAAAAATTACCCAAAAAGAAAAAAAGAAACCCTTATTTTTCACCATCACTGGAAGGTGAGAAGGCACGTAAAAAATGCACATAGGTCCAGCAGCTCCACAGCCTTCTCTTTTTTGCAGGCCATTTTAAAAACACACTTATGTGTCAAATCTAAAATGTCAGTGCTTTGAAGTGCCAACAGGGAAAGGAGAAGTAACAGTGGAACTAAAAAAGCAGAGCCCACACAGATATGTCAGTTTATTATTTACAGAGCTAATTTGGGGGTTTCTTCTTTGTTACAGACTTCTACTGTGATCTTTAGTGAGTCATTTTAAGACATATCTGAAGAAAGACTTTGGTTCCAAAGTCCTGCCTAATTTCCATTTGAGCAATGTAAATCCAAATTACAGTCCTCAGAATCACTGCTCAGCTGCCACTCCAGACTCTTAACCTTTTTACATAGAAATGCTTTTACCAGAGATAAAGAACCTTTTTAAAATTTCATTTCCTGGGAGTGTTCAGAAACAACCTATTTCAGCTTGCCCCCTCCCCTCCCAAACCACTTCCTATAGAGATTTTATATATAAATAGTATACATAGGAAAAGAAGCAGTAGAATCCAGCTTTCTGTCCTTCTACAGAAGCACTAACACAGGGTTAGAGATCAGCATCAGTTTCTATTAGAATGTATCTTTAATTTTGCCTCAAAACATAAACTAGCATCTGCAGCTGACTGATTTTCTTCTTCTATCCCAGTGCCCCAGAAATTCACACTCCAGGAGATATTGTCTCTTCAGACAGTGGAGGTGTCAGTGAAGCTGTGAATTCATAGTTCCTATAGCTTGTCTTGGCTTTCTAACCAGTTAGCTACTGGCTAGAGGACGCCATCTCCACGTGGATTTTGAAGGACTTCTGCTCAGATTTTGTAGCACTATTCCAGGAGCAAGGCTGTGATCCTCAAGCAGAAGGAGCTGTCTCCCCTTTGACCTCTGGCATCTTCTAAAGCCCTTCTCCATCTTTTTTCTTCTTGGGAAATAACAAAGACAACAACCTGACTCTAAAATTCACAGAACTATGTTGATTACCTTAAACTATGCATGCAACAACAAACTAGATTGTATAGCACAGCTAATACACATACATCTGAAAATACCTTAAGGAACAGTATTAAAGAAAATGAGCCATAAAATGGGTTTAAGAAGAAAAACAGACAAGCATCCATGCAGGGAGAAAATGATGGGTCAGGAACTGTATTATTTCACTACATGGGTCCCTGCACTATGAGATGCTGGTTGGGTGAAGAAAGAAACTGTTGTTGCTTTATTACCACACTCCATGCAGACATTTCTGCAAAGACAATCTTTCTGATTCTAGTTGTCACAAGACAGCTTAACATTGTGAGGAAAACAGATTTAGAAAGACAGAAGCAAAGGGTCCGTCGAGAAAAAGGGTTGAAATACAACCTCCTGCTTTTGTTTAGATACAGCTGCCCTTTCTTTTAGCTGGGCTGTGTGGGGTATGTAAAGCACTGATATGCAGAAGGACAAGACTGTGTGTATAGGCAGCTAATATGGAAGACCTATAAGACTGTATTGATGGACTAATCTTCAAAGGGCAGAATACAATGATTCTCACTGACATAATAAAGGCAGTAACTAAGAGCACCAAAAAAATGAAATAGTGTAGGAGGAAAAGGAAGAATAGAGGCATGTTAATTCATGCCTGGCCTGTAACAGAAAGAACCTCATCTGAAATGTTTAACTCCTGGGGGGAGAGGTGGGAAATAACAACAAACTTTAAATAAAAGTTTAAAAAGGAAGAACTGAAAAAGAAATGGCAATTTCACCTTCAGATAAAAGCCACTAAGGGAAAAAGAAAGTAGAGAATGTAAAAGGGTGTTTTCTTTAAAAAAAATCTTAACATATTTCAGGTTTTGTGTTTCCCTTGGGGTTTGCATATTTCAGTCACATAGTTATCCAATTAAAATGAAAACTCTGCATTATCCTTTAGGCGAGGACAGCTGCCAGCTGCTAAGTTTTATAAAGTCTTTAATCTTGTCTATAAATATTTAACAAGAATTGGTTGGTACACAAGCCAAAGTAAAGTAAGAAATCAAAGGCATGAGCTCTACAGTAACTTCTGTATTGTCTGAATGGAGACAAACTACTTGAACAGAATTAGGACTTTTCTTTTTCTAAGCTAAAATTATTATTAAAATGTATTCAGGCAACTTTTCTGATCATTTTCCCATTTTCCTCTCTTCATGTAATATATAGAAGAGAAGCAAAGAACTAAACACATTTCAAAATTGAGATGAATCCTCTTTTTCAGACTGAGTTTACAGCACCGCAAAGTACCAGTCTTTGCCATTTTATCCTACATGCTATCCATCTTAATTGTGTTTTAAAGAATAGCCTTCAATAAAGGTAGCATCTTTTCATGATACATTACATATATAGACACTATGTTTTCAATACCTGTAGTCAGAAACACAGGTGTAATGAGACTGCAGGCATAGTCCACATCAGCACCAACACCCCTTTATACACGGCATATTTCCTAAACCCCATGACTGCAGCAGTACGCACAGCTTTTTCATTTAGACGGACACCAGCTTAACGAAGCTGGACACCTAAGTCACATCCAGGAGCAAGGAGGAGTCCTGTGATGTGCTTTGTTTCCACAGACTATATGCACAAGAACGTACCTGGGAGGAGGCAGTCTTCAGCACATGTACGAGGAAAACACTGATGCAACAGCCCCACACAGAGCCAGGGAAAACTAGCAGCTCTTGCTTAGATAAACAAGGTGCTGAACTGAGGGATTGTAGACTTGTACGGTTACACACAGTCATAGCCTTGCATAACCCCATTTTTGCTGAAAGCAGAGGAATAGTCCTGTTGTCTAGAAGTATATGGTAACCAACATTCCCCCACAGTCCCAGGCCTCCAATCCCAATGTTATGTCTATAAAAGATCAGCAGCAGAAGACATAGCCTTGCCCTGCGGCAGTGCATTCATGATAAACACACAGCAGAGTTATGGCAGCAGCATTAGAGCATCATCATCCCTTGGGGTCAAGAGAATAAGCTCAGTGATAAGCTCCACATGTGGTCCTTGAATGATTCTCTGTTTTTCTCATGCATCTGCAGAACACCAAACTTCATCTGCATGGCCTGGACTGTCAGCTCTCCAGCCTCCTATGCCCATAGGACTGGGGAGTCCAGATATCATAAGGAGCAAGCATGAAAAAGCACCTTCAAGAGTCCTCTGTGTCAGTGATGGATAACCCATACCCAAGAGGGAGAATGACAGCTGCTGGTTCATACCTGTTGATCTCTTTTCAAAATGTTTGCAAACAGAACACATTTTGGTGCCTAAGAGGTTTTACCCTGGTCTCACCTTCACCTCAAGGAATTATCATAGTTTAATTTCTGTTTGTATTACATACATACTGCTTAGTCAAACTGAGATTCTTTAGCACAGCCTTAAAAAATTCATTAACATGACCAATTTCTTGCACGTTTGATTGCCAGGCCTGTAGAAACTCAGAATGGAGAGACAGCACAGCAAGCAGTCTTAGTCTGTTAATAACCAAACAGTGGCAAGAAGTGGTCTTAATCCTATCAGTTTGACAGTAGCTCTTTAAGCATCACACTATTTCAATGGGCAGAATATTAAAAAGCATTAAGCACAAGCTCTCCAAGCACAGACTACCTAAGAAGAGGATCAGCCAGATGACCTAATGACTCTTCTCTACCTCTGTGAAAAAAGTAGGTATTTTTGTCAGCTGAACCCAGCTCAGGTGAGTCAGAGAGAAGGTTTTAAATTGTTTTTTACTAAGGCAGCTGCACCAGGAAAAAACAAAAATCCCATTTTAATTTCCAGAAATATTGTATCACTTATAATGACATAAAATAACTATCTGCATCAGGATGTCAGCCTTGATGTAGACAGACAGATAGTGGATCAGCACCCAGCAAACAGAAGCTGCATATGCTATAAACTGATTATAAGGCACTCCCTGGCACAATGGAGCAAAGCACACGCTAGAGCTTAATCCTTCTGCTTTCTGAGTCAATAGAAATATTCTTCTCAATTTAACAGGATGGGATGAAAACACTAGAATCAGCTTCACAGAACTGGCAGAGTGAATTGTGAGGAATGCTGGAGATAAAATCAGATGAAAGGGTTTACTGCCAGGACCTCTGCGAGTGACAAATGCTTTTCAGAACTTTGCATTTTCAGTTTTAATCTGAAACCTGGAAATAAAAGAACCTGACTTCTCAAAAGAAAATCTTTGGCCATGTCATTAAGGTGGGAGGTTGGTGGAAAAGAGGCAAAAGAAAAGGGTTCTTGTGAGATTTCTGGAAATTAAAACCCTGTCATATTCAAAATCACTAGTCATTAATGAAAAACACAACTCATTTTCCTTGCTCTGTCACTGGTGAGTGAAGTAAGCTTGGAAAATTATGGACAGACGTACAGATGACTGCAAGTTTCTGAAGTTAATGAAAGCTGCAGAGACCAAGCAGTCTGGAAAAAGTTCATTAACATCCCTGCACCAAAATTTCATACCTTTAGATGCAGTTCTGGGGCAGTATTGACTTGTCTTTTTCTTCCTTAGGTAATCAAAATAAGGCCTTCAAATACATCCATTAAAAAAAAAATGCTTTAAATTCCTCTCAAGACAGACCCAACTACAAAGCCAATGGCACATCCCAACCAATATGTGCTTTAGATCCTATTCGAACTTTTGATCCAGACTTAACAGCTGTTAGTCCTGAGTTCTGTTAGCCCTGACAGATTATAGCACAGTCCTTCACAGGACTGTGAATAATTGAACAAAGGAATTCACTGTGATGGTCAAGGTGAGTGAACTTGATAAATATTTTCATAGAAGAATTCATCCTCATAAGAAACTTTTATAGCACAGATTCATCTCTGACGTGTATTAATTAGAGATGGGGGAGCTCAACCCAAAGATAGGCTAGGCAGGATAAGTACATTGAGACCTCAGAAAATCTACACTTAGCCTAGTGAGCAAACCCACTTTTGTCAGAGAAGAGCTCCTCAAGCTCACAAGCCCTTGGGGCAGAGCTAATTAAAGTTCAGAAAGAGCAGCAAGAACTGACGAGCATGACAATTCCTCTGATGGAAGTCCAGGGGAAACCAGTGGAATGCTCAGCATAATCACCCCAAGGTGAGATGTGTCAAAGCTAAGGAAGGCCATATGAAAACTGGTGATAAACTGGGGTAGACAGTAGGCAGCCCCATACTTTTCAATGGGGAGCAAAGGAAAGCAGTAAATGACATTTTTTCCCACTCAGTACAAACCTAACTTTTCTTCAACAAAAGCAGCTTGCATGCTGACAGGCAGGGTACTGAGCACAACCTCTGGACTAAACTTTTATGTCCAAATGTTTAGTCCTTGGGCCAGAATTAGCTGTACACATGATATAATGCTATTGAATGAAGCCATGGCTACTGGCAGAAATGCTATGAGCAGATGAAACCACATGCAGTTCATCTGTACAGAATATTAGGGACACATGGTTGCTAGAAGCTGAAACACAGTCCACTACTGCTGTGGGACAGAGGAGAGGGGGAGCACTTCACGTCCAAAGTATTAAACTGTTCAGCAGAGTAATATGAAACTGGCATAGGAGAGAGCAGTATCTTTGTATGCATCCAGACAGCAATACACCATCAAGAACCTTTGGTGAGAAGCACAGACGTCACTCTCCCATTTTGGATCTCCCCTATAGATAGTACACATAAGATACAAGCACAAGCCATATAAACAGCTTGAAGTGGAGGACATATTGCAGTTCTATATTTACCTGATGTTACCTGGGAAAAGATTGCTATTAAGCTAGTAGAAACTTCTAAAGCAGTGCCAATTCCCTTTAACTGATACTATTACTTTAACTGATTCCTTCAGCAAATAGCCAGCAATAGCCTTTATTTCCTAGGCTACTTTTCCACAACAGTAATAGAACTCTTTTTAACAATTTTCAGCCATGGAGAAAATCTGAACAAACTAATCTCTGATAAAGCACCTCTGTTCAGAGCTGTACAATCTGAAGTGCTTCTGAGGAAGAGACATATTAAGCCTTGAAATTCTTCCATTTACTATCCTCATCTCAATGAGAAAATGCAACAATTTCATTGAGTTTTGAAAGAGTGTATGCAAACTGCAGACCCCAGAAGGAAAGTCCTGCAAATTTGCCATAGATTTCTTACAGGACTAGTGAGAAACCTGACATGAAGCAAAATGGCCATCTGCCACAGAACCAGTGAGTGAATAGTGCTTACAGATCAAGTTGAACCCTGTTTTTCACAAGCCTCAGCCAGAGCTACATGTAGCTTTGACTCAGGAGCAACACAAGCATTTTGCACCACAGCATCACACACACTATTTCAGCTACCCTTTAAAGAAAAAAAAAACAAACAACAAACCCAGGAAAATATAAATCCAAGAAAATCGGAAATTATAAACATACACATATCATCTAGTTCATGCTCCCTCTCAGCAGAGCACACAGGTAGCTTAAGCAACAATTTGCCTGTTCTCTAATATGGGGGGACTCTACACAAATTATCATAAAACTTAGCTATAGAGTGCATATACTTACCTCATTCTGATAAGAATTGGTTCAGCGTAATTCAATTCACCAGGATGCACGCAGTGCAGCACACCATCATTAGGCAGTAGAAGTGTATCTGCTCGAACACCAACTTTCTGTAATAAATGATTTGGTTTTGATTCTAAGACTGATTTTCTGATTAAAAAAAAATGTGCTACTAAGCTCAGAGATGCTTACAGCTGCAGAAGGACTCACACCATAATTACTAGGAAGGAAAAATATCAAACTATGTAACCTGCATTCTTGCACTTCCAGACCAGGAGATTATATTTCAGACTACCTTAACAGGCTGGATTGCAATACCTGGTATTTTGGGCATAGTGTACTTGTGTTAAACAGTTGTTCTATCAAAAAATGAAAGACATTTATCAGTGAGAGACAAGTGTGAAAGCAGAGATCAAACACACAGAAGCATCTCCATGCAGTCTCCCATAGTGGTAACTTCAAATGTTTAAATAATTTAGATGTTTGACTTGGTGCCAAAGGACACAGAAAAGAATGAGGTAACTGATGACTTTTCCACTTGGGTCTTTCACTGGTAAAGCTTGCCATCAGCAATCCCAGATCAATGAGATCTATATGGATGACTTAGAATTCATTGAGAAGTATCAGATTAGGGAAGATTTAAACAGATTGGACTTGCATAAATCTATGCAACCTGATGATTCTGTATTTTTATTGTAAAAGAGCTGTTTTACCCACAGATACCCACTACAGTCAGTTTTTGCTTAATAGCAACCACTGCTTCTCTGTTTTTTAATTAGCTACAGCAATTCTGTACTGTCTGTATGTCTGAAATAGCATGAATATTGAATTTCAAAATGCCACCCTCCATTCTGGTACTTTTCTTCCTTGATTTCCCTCCTGAATCTGCTTGTCTCACCTACAAATTTCTTCGGAGCAAGAAGCATTTCAACCAAGGCACACAGGCACCAGCCTGACCGAAACAGTAGGAAATATGAACAAATCTCTCTTACTGCATGCTGAAAGGTCTTGGCTTCTCTCTGTATGTGCATCTTCAGAAAACAGATTGAGATCATTGAACACAGGAAGACTCTGCCTCTTTTAGATGAACATGGTGAGGAAGGAATATAATCAAGTCAGACTTGAATAAATACAGTTTAAAAAAAAAAACAACCCACAAAACAAAACCAAAACCAAAGCCACATTTTCCCTAGACATTCAATGTCATGATTAGGCTTCTTCAAAGACTTTTTTTTCCCAGTCAGAAGTATGAAATGTCACTATGTTGCCAATTTAGCTGGCCAATAATAAGTGGATGGGATTGGACTTAATACGGTCTCATCAGCATCCAGTAGCACTACATCACACTGCAGTGGGAAGGAGACAGAATGGGGGAGGGAGAGGAAATAAACAGAACAAGGATTAAGACAAATATTATTTCTTAAATTACACAGCAGGTTTTCATGCTAATGAATATCCCCTTCCAGACTTCATGCTAAGTAAAGAAATTGGCATAGTATGCAGCAAAGACACTAATATGATTATATTTATTTTTGGTGGTTACGTTTTGGCAGGAATTTTGGCAGCCTTATTACACACAGATATGTAGACAAATCAGTCTGTAAACAGGCCTCCATTACTGCTAGAACAACATCTACTATTATTCTCTACTATTATTCTCTTCTCTCCCCATATTCCTGAGACGATTTTTAAGTCCTGAGACTCCTCAGACCATTTTTGCTTGAACAAAGAATACACAGGGTTTTAACAGCACCTCAGGGCCTGATCTTTTTTTTTGGTGCTAATGGCCACAGCAGGCAGCAGACCAACACAGGTGCATATCACTGACACTCCTTATTTACAAAGGTTCACCCGGAGTTTGTGACTGACACATAGCTCACTCTGAAGCCTGTGATGCTAGAGTATCACTACCATCAGCATTCATTCTGCCTACAGTGAACTGACTTGCTTTCCTGTGCTGCAATCACACCTTCCAGTGAATATATGTCACTGGTCTCTGCCAGAGAGCACCTGTGGTCCTAGTACAGCATTTTTAAAAAGTATTTAGTATGCTTGGTATTAAAATTGTCTCCAAGTTCTACAAATTGATAATTATGTGTCATTCAGGCCATTGAGGATAATTATATATATATTTAATATATTTGTATTATATATTTGTTGGTGGATCATACATTTTGGTTTCGGGGTTTGGTTTTTTTTCATTATTAAAGCACCCCTTTTTCAACTTCAGCCAAAAAAAATTAGTAGTTTATTATGCCTTTAAAGAAGCACTAACATTTTCAAGCAAAAATCCACCTTGACTAAAAAAGTCCAAGCATGGGGCTTCGTCTGACTCCATGCATAATCCCTGGGAGGGACTGTCACGCTATTTCCCCACACTCTTCCAGTACTCCCATTACCCAGAGCTTTCCCAGTCCCATGCTGACCAGCTATATTGGCTGCTGGGAGGAAATGTAGTCACAATCCTAGTTTCATCTCCACAGACTCACACAAAATTTGCTAGAGGGAGTAATAATACAATTTCTTCTGAACGATTTATGGCATTTCACATGCACTGCAGAAGAAAGCAGAAAGAAAGAAATGAAATGAAGATACAGATATAGGTAGAGTTTCAACTTGTATTTTCACACGATGTAACTGAAAACAAAATCTCTTCCATTTAAGTGTCCTCTAACAGACTTCACTTTCAGACTTTGTCACTTTGCAGTATACAAACAGATCTACAGCTGGTTCTAACTGATTCATTCTACCTGTGCCAGAGACCCTGCTTGAAATTTTATAAAATATAATTCCAGCAGTTTGCAGCAGATCTATTGACAGGGACCGTAGATTTCTGATTCCCATTTGTATTGAAAATCAATAACTACCTGGCATAAGACAAGAGAAAGAGATTTGTTATTAAAATGGAAGGTCAGGAACCCATATATCTAGGTTATACTTCTAGGTTGATTTGAAGTGACTATGGGTCCAAGTATATCATTTCATTTTTATGCACCTAGCTGTCTTTGTAAAATGAAGTATTTCATTTGCAGAAGGCTTGCAAAGGTAAGGTACCATTTATAAAGGGCCTGAAGCTTTCAGGTGGAAGGGCAATCTGGTATCACCAGACTAACATTTACTATCTATTGTGTTCAACAGAGACAAAGAAAATTGGGAGCTATTGGGAACAAAGACTTAGTATACAGCAATTAGTCACGGCCAGTTCAGTTGCTCTGATTCCCTTCCCTTTCTGAAGTCTGTATTGCAAACTGGAGGGAGTAAGTAGAGAATTTATAGTGGTGGTGTGCCCACCCCAACCAGACCTTTATTTCCCATAACCCTGCTCAAGCAAAAACCATCAGTGGCAGTGGTAATGGATGTGTCCAGTAACAATGGCTGTATACAACCCGAAGTGGATTCAGGAGAGATAGATAACAATAGCCAAGGGCTAATCTGAGCAACCTGCAAACCCACCCCTCCCCTGGTCAAGGTATAACTCAAGACAAGTTTGAAAAAAAAAACCCTAATTTCTCTAGTCAGTATGCAAATGTTACTATGAGTCAATTATCTTCCTGCATACTGGGCAGCCCAGGCCTTGTTGGGCTTTTCTGCATGGCAGTGGACTGCATGTCAGGATCTCCCCTTGAGTAAGACACCCCTCAAGGTTGAGAGATTCCCTGCCACAAAAGATTCTCGTTAAGTGATTAATAGCATGATAAACTTTGAAATCTTAGCTAGGTGATAAAAAGGATTGACTGCACATATATAATCTTTTAGACATGAACACTGGCCAAGTCTGGACCCAACTACACCTAGGCTCCTCTCTGAGGAGTTTAGAAAGCAAAGGTTTCCTTTCTGACATAAAGATAGGGTCTCCCTGACAGCTTTGTCTGACCCTGTCCTTTATGCAGTAAATACTCAAATGTACCTTGCCATTGAATACTGTTAAACCACTGTTGCATTTACTATCAAACTTTGTTAAATTGCTATTTTATATCAATAAACATATTGCTACTTATCTTTTATGAGTGAAGTGTATCACCCCATCTGCAACACTAAAATATGATGTTATAATTTAAGACACTGGACATAGAGTTAATGTTGCACAGCCAACCATAAACCTGGCATTTTTCAGCCTCAAAATACCTGACTTCACAATTTAAGTAATTATTTTAATCAACTTCATTGCTCCAGCTAAGAAGTAGACTGTTAATGTAGACAAGCATCACTTTGAAGTGGTAAGAAATAGAAATAAAATTACTTCACATTTAAGTTTTACCTGTTCCCAAGCTTATGTTTTCATAGTTAATTTGTCAGTTATTCTATGGACACATCTGCTAATCCCACAGCCCCATGCCGTGGGGGTCTGGATACATTTGTCTGAAATTGCTTCTGAATTTAGAGCATATTGTTGAGCCCAGAGAGATTCCCAGCCCCTTGGTCAAACTAGCAATTACCAATAAAATAAAAGAGAATATAAAAAAGTCTTTTCCTCTCCCATGTGCTGCCTTTGCATCACCCCTGACTACTTCTTCCCTACAAGCTGTCCTTGAACACCTCTCCTGGCATCAACATCCTATACCACACCTCAGCCATTAGCACCTGGAAAAGTCCCAGAGACTTAACTTATTTGAACTAAACCATGTCTTTCTGTGAAAGAACGATCTTGTTATCTAGAAAGGCAGGGAGATCTAAACCTTCTACTGGCTCTTTACTTCCTATATGACATTATCATCAAGGAGGAAGGAAGGCTGTGTAGCTCAGATGAGATGCCCAGTTTCACCTGTGTAACACCCTCACTGTCAGTGTATTTGCACAGCTGTGTCTTAGCAAATGGGTCTAATGATGATGAGAGACAAGGAAAGAAGTGGCTTTCTTTGTGGTACTGGCTGAGTAAACCTCACAAGCACTCTGCTAACAGAGTAAAAAAACCATTCAAAGCTGTCTCTTGTCAGACTAGTCAGGGAGTATTATTCTCTGAGTATAGCCATGTTGAGAAGGAAGAGGCTATTCTTACACAGATACTTTTTTCATCTACAAATGCATCTTAAAGTAGAGGTATGTATTTTTAAGTGAGAACACAGAGACCAGTCAGAGAAGAAAGAAATGCAGCATGTGCTAGAATGAAACCAACAATGGTAAAAAAGCCAGGGCTATGATGAAATACTTTCTTTTTACAGCATGGACATCCAGCTCCAGCATGCCCTTCATAAAGCCTTGAGGGCTGACTCAGACCTGAAACAAACAGCAGACTTTCACACAGAATATTGCTATCCTGACTTGATCGCAGATACTTATACGTTTCTGGCAAGAGATGCAGTATTTTGTACCTACTGACAATCAGCCACTGTCAACAACCATTCTGCGGGTGGCTGACTGCTTTTCTATTGTATTTGTAAAATACGTAGAACTAACTAGGCTGTGATCTGCTGCTTTCACTTACCAGTTTATTCTTGTGGCAGTGTTGTAAGACTTATATCAGACAAAAAACAGTGTAGGATCCTTCCTAACAGTGTTTTTTTTCACCAGGTCTCTTCAATACAATACTGCAGCTGGGCTACCTGGGGTCCAAAAGAATATATACATAGGATTGCCTCTGGAGGTCTCCAAAATGGGCTGTACCCAGCCTTGTCTTTTAGTTTCACACTCAGATGTTAAAATTAGCATTTCAGCTTCTTTTTCTAGACAGTCACAGCAGTCAGACAGGCATCCCTCCTGAGACAGCAGGAGTGAGTGGTAGCCTTTTTAACTTATGTTGGCATTATATATATTCTTCCTCAAGTTAAATGTAGAAAAAACTGCAGAAATGGCTGGAAAAGCATAGCTGCACTGAGCAGACAGACTGACCTTCATTTTACACAGTCATGCTCCCAGTCCAGTCCAGTCCAGCCCAGCACAGCTGCATCTCTCTAGAAAAGTCACCACAGTGTCAATAAAAATATCACTGGAGTTCCAAATTGCACTGTGCAATTTTATAGTGCACCCAAAGCAGATAAACAGCTAACACACAATGTGTGGATAAATACTACTAGCTGTTGGCTCAGTTCGTAGCTACATCAGTAGTTAGCACAGAGTTTCTTCTCCTAAAACTAGCATATTTTAAAGTCTCTAGAAATGAAGAGCTAGAGCAGGATCACACCGATAGACAGTATTCAGGCATTTAAAAAATAAAAAAGTTTTGGTTAAAAAAATAGATTTAATACTAAAAGGAACTAATTTTTCTTCAGTTATGAACATGATATTTGCAAAAATGTACTAGTATAGTCTTTTTTTCAAGAGAAGCATTTGATATGTGCCAGAATTTTCATACCAGTAGAGACAGCATTTCATGTGCCATTTCAAGGCCTTCATTTTGGGATTTTCAGCTTGTGACACTCCTTTTCAGGGCAAATCTTGCTGTTAGATGGACGCTCATCAGTCAAAGCACCAACTAGCTCCTTTCTTTGGAAAGCCTGAGTCAAGTTACAGGCCAGGTTGGATGGGGCTTTTAGCAACATGGTCTAGTGGAAGGTGTCCCTGCCCAGGGATCATTAAGGTCCCTTCCAACCCAACCCACTCAATGATTCTATGCAAATGGCTGCAGCAGTTGCCCCACTCTAACAGAATGTTTGATTTCTTACAAAAAAAAAAGACTTGAAATTATGAAAATCCACTATCTATGATAAGGTATATGAAGGGTGGTGGCACAGTAAGGGAAGAGGTGCACATCTGCTGTCTCTCATGCTGAGACACAATAGGAACATTCTAACTGCTTCCACCCAATGCACTCTGTCATGCATTAAAAGTCTATGGGGGAACTCAGACTGCCTCTGCAGTCTCTTTAGGGTCTGTGTATTTTTAATTTCTTAGACAAAAAATTACTTCTTAAGCTTGTTTCTGTAAATACAGTCAAATCTAGACTTAATTTGAGAAATTAAGTGTCTTTTTTCAAATTTAAAAAGGAATACATATGCAAGATAAATATGAAGCCGGAGGATGCTCTTATTTACAATGTCCTGGTTAAGGCTGGTTTCTATGGCAGCAGAAAAGATTTTTGTTTTTTTCCCACAGACACACCCCTCAGAGGAACTGTTCAGCTATTGAATTTAGGAAGATTTGCTTAGCTTATTCAAAGTATGTTTTCTTCTTTGGTGATACGCCAAAAGTGATAAGAGATCAGTTACTTACATACCACTTTAAACATTTCTTTTGATGTATCTGCAACTGTATTTTCTTACTGCTATTCTGTATTCCAAAAGAAACATTTAGAAATACAGCAAGGGCATTTGATTATCCAGCACCAGCTGAGGTCAGAAAATCACACTGATTAACGATATTAAGCTGAGGAGAGTCACAAAATTAATTATAACTTTACATCAGACCTACACAAGCAAGCAGCTCTAAGTTCACAAGAATGACATTAGGTTTTGGATAAACAGCTATACAGATGAAGATAATTTTTCCTATTAAAAGTAGATGAATATACAATTTCTGTTTTTATATCTGATAGCAAAAGCTATAATCACAAACTCATTGTGCATCTATGGAAAGTTCTATTCTATGTCTGAGTCAGCTAAAATGTTGCAGAACAAAGGAATGCAGTCCATTTTAATTTACCACTTCACAACCACACATTAGTTGGCAAGTTCAAAGACTCAGAGACTGTAGTTTCTTTACATTGCTTGTGGAAAACTAATATAATCTCAAGCAGCACAATATGTAGATCCAGGATTAAAAAAAAAAAAAATTAGCCTGGCATTCAACAGTGGTGAACAATCACAATGGAAGATTCAGGATAGCAGCTCAGGATTATTTAGCTGTTAGGCACTTGAAGATTGATTTTATTTCCATTGAGGTCAACAATTACACTTCTGTTCACATCCATTGTAGAGATTTGACACTTTGACTAAATAGTTTTCCTGTTGCTTGATAACTAGCTTCCCAGCACCTGAAGTACATTTACAAAATTAACATGTAGTCAAACTTGTGCTCAGTCTGAACTACTACTGTGTCCACATTGTGGACACAGTTTTGGTTTAAGTCTGCATAATCCCTTGATGTATACTGAGGAAAGCTGGATGCCTCATGTCTCTTGGCACAAATCCAAACACATCAATATCCAGCATGAATTGGACATTTAACCTGGCGGCTACCACATACCCTACTTGTTCTTCAGCAGTGTCTCATTGCTGGGATCAAGAAGACATCATCTCTTAGGTATTTCCTGGGACCCTTTTGTTTGCACATGAGCAAACACTGCAAGGACTCCTTCCTGCAGTCCAAGCAAGTGCATGCTATAGACAAGAATTTACATACACAGCATATGCACAGCTCTACTTTTACCTTCCTCTCAGGTGCTAGCATGGTAGACTCTCTTAAAAGAGAAGTAACTTTTATGTGGTGAAGATTACCCATGCAGGTCCATTCCACTCTTTGTAGGACCTCTTCCATTTTCTCTGTGACACCAGACTACCTTCTGGAACATAGCAAGTAAATAAAAACCATATGATTTCTTTGGTATTTCTGGGAGGATTCAGTTACAGAATCAGTTAGCATTAGCAGAACCTTGACTCAAATAACATTGTTTTATGGAATTTGCATCCTGCATTCATAATTCCTTTCAATCCCGACCTCATAACCTTCAATTCTGACGTCACAAATATTTACACAGATAATGCAGTTTCTGAGCTAATCCAGTCTTGCTCAAAACACAAAATCCCACATATGGAATACAGTTCAGCTATCTCAATACCTGTGTAAACAAATGCTGCTTAATTTGGAGCACTAACTTTGCTTCATCACTTTACTTAACACTAAGAATTTCTTTTTTCTTCCAGGATGCCATACTGTTCAAATGTACTTCATGTTTGTTTCAAGACCCCAGCACAGAGCAGGAGGGATTTACTCTGGATCCTGCCACACCTTCTTTCACTGACCTGAATGTGAGCTGCATTGAGGCTCATAGATACACTTTCCACTGAGAAATTCCAGTGGACAAACAGTTTTTCTTCATTGTCCTGTGAAGATTTTCAGTTCTGCAACTGCTTCAGTGCAAGACTCTCCAGATACAGAGAAGAGTGGTGCCTCACTCCCATTGACTGAAGTATGAATTATCCTTCATCCCTTTACAAATCTTTCTCTTCTCTCTCTCAGATGGAAACTGTCCAATTTCTACTGGAGGGAGGAGAAAAAAGCAGCAAAGTGTATGGTAATTGCCTTTTTCCCAATCTAGTGAACACCATCCCAAAGATGTTCTCCTCAAGTCAGATGAAAATGAATAATATATTTTAATATCACTGTAGGCTAACTTTGACCTTTAAATATTAATATTTAAATATTAATGAACTAGCAGGAGGAAAGCAGACTGACAGGTGTAATACAAATCAGACAAAATAGCACAGTAAATTTATATGCTGCATTGAAATTCTCATTAGTGATAATGAGATATGCACTTATAATCCATGATCTGAAAATGTACTCCAGAAAATCCAGGTAGAATAAACGATCAGAAAATTTTGCTAAGGGTAATTATTCTTAGTTTATAACTTTGGGGGCAATTTTGTGAGAAAGAAAAAGTCAGACACCCGTACTTATGCATGTAAGTGGACCTTTTTCTTTAAATTGGGCCCTTATTGGATTTGTTTCCTAAAATATTTTAGCCAAGGGTTTATTTCCATTCCAACAGTATAGGAAAACCTTAATCTTTACACAGTTCTTCATATTAGCTTACTAGTCTGTTGTTTATTAATCAAAGTGTATCTCTCTAACACGCCCTGACTACTGTTTATACCACTAAAGCTTTCTGTGAATAGCAGAAAATTACATGCTGAAATTATAAACATTTTCCCATTAAGCGCAATATAACAAGAGACATAATTTTGAAGTAGGATCTGTGCTTCATTCAGCACCTTCACTGTGACATAAAAAGGCAAAATCACGGAAGTCAGGTAGAGACACTGGGAGCTTTCAAATCATTCACTTAAATCAGATGTGAAAATCTACAGATGGGTTTTGAAAACATGACTCAAAGAATCTGTCTTTAATCCAGTAATAACAAGACATTAATAATGAAGGAGAGCTTAACAGATCCACAGCTGCTGCCTCATAGGTCTGTGTCTCTGCTAAAGCTGCACTGTTTAACAGAAAGAAAATATGATGTTGGAATCATGCAATCAAAAAAATATTTAAAATTAGGGTTTTTATCCTTTTAGAAGATAGGGAACTACCTGGAAGGTGTAGAGTTGTAAAAGGTGTAAAAGTGTAGAAATGTGTGGTGGAGGTGAGGTTTAACTTCCCTGGAAGAAGCAAATATTCTATACTAAAATCAAGCTGTCTAGGGAATTCAATTTGTTGTATCTCCCAGTGTCTCTCAGCATCACCTGCAGGGCCAGACTTACTCAATGTTTTATCTTCTCCTGGCAGAAAAAAGAAGTGACTAACACTAATTCTATGGCACAGCACACGTGACTTTACTTTTGCAGATGAATTCCTATCCTGAAAAATCAGACTCCAGAGAAAGTATCAAAGAAACCAACAAATAGCTGTACATCAGCCAATGTGGGAGTACTGCAAGACGATGAATGCAGACTACACTTGAGAATGCTGTTTTCACAGGGTGTGTATGCTCTGAGGAGACCGAGATCTGTGTATGTCCTGAATCTGACCTGCCAGCATATCATGTTTTATTTTAAATAACACCTGTACCACCTACTCTATCCTGAGCTTCCAACATAGCCCTTACAACACTTATGTCCCTACCACATCACCTGCATTATGAACAACTCTGTGGCTCAACACACAGTCCAACAAAGTCCCCTGACAGCTCTTTACTCTCCCTAATGATTTCTGCTGATTTCATTGTGCCATAATCCTGTAACAGGCTCATGAAATCAAGGGAGAACAACTGAGGGAGCTGAGGCATGGCATCCAGCTTATCCCAGACACTTCAGTGCCCAAACCTTTGTGAAATACCGGCCTGGATGAGGCAGCCTTTATTCACAGGGAACATGACTGATCTTATGACAAAGACATCTCTCCTGCTCCAAGTAAGCCCCACGCATAGCAGAGATGCTCATCGTCCTTCTGATATGAGATGATCAACCAGGAGCCATTAATTTCAGGATGTAACAGGGCTTTGAGAATATTCAAGCTTTTCTTTGAGGTGACTGAAATCTAACATGTGCTTAGATGTGAGACATTCCATTTTGACATTATCAAGGGATTGCCCCACTATTGTTGTCAGGGTCAGTAAGGGAATGAGCTCTTTTACAGGAGTGCGGTCAGGAGACTCTGGGGTATAGCAGAACCAAATCTTTAAGTTGAAGTCAACACTTACTTTTAAATTAAAGTTTAGTTCTATGGCACTTGAAAAAAACATTTTAACAATAGAAATTTTGCTCTGTATTTGGTATCTAGACAGAAGACATTTCTTGAATGTTTACACCTGCTGGAGGCTTAGGGCTTAAGAAGTCACAAAGAGATCTGCTGCATTCATCAAAATCTGCTGCACATTTGAAAAATATATGTATGTCTTATGGTCCAGGTGTCCATGTGCATCATTGCTCTATTTTGTTTGAAATGTACAAATCAGCTCAGGATTTACTTGTTTGTTTGTCTGTCTGTTTGGCATTCTGCCATCTAAATCTCTTGGGTTTCTTGTTTTGTTTTGTGAAGTGACATAATTACAGATTAGTGCATTTTGCCATTCAAGATTGAAGCAATTCAGGCTTCATTTAAAGCCCTAAATTGCCCTTTTACATACTTACATACAGTAAGTACATTTGTTCTCTGCCTGGAGAGATACAGAACACTGATTACCTCTACTGTTTTCCTGACCCCTTTCCTTTGTTTTTGGTTACCTTCATTCCTTATGTAAATGATTGGGAAAGGGTAAAACAAACTATTAATCCAAAAGATGGGCATTATATAGAAGCAATGTCATTTTGAGACAAACAAAAGAAAAACCCTTTCCATTTCACTCAGTCTTACTTAGAAAACCCACCTTTTTTCACTTCATTTCCATGAGAATGTTTTAAGCTGCCAGAGTATGGGGGATTGTAGAAATTAGACTGTACCTATGGCTGAACACAGTTTCAATCACTAAATGCTTCCTTCCTTTACTAATATGTATCCTCTAATAAGGCTCAATTAATGCCCTTCAAGAAAATTCCAGTATCTGATACGTTGTTGCATGCCTGGTAAATGTGTTTTACCACTATGTAAGTAAAAGCAGAACATCTCTCTTTGCACGACTCAATGATTTAATAATTATTAATAAGATATTATGCCTTTAAACATTTTGGCAGATGATTAAGTGCAAGCTAAGTGTTTAACATAGCTTTTAGAGGCTTATATTACGATGCTGCATAGCAACTGAAACATCATATACACAGCTAAGGCAAATGCCATTATAGTTATCTGGGAATTGTTTCTGAGATTTTGTGAAGCAGACAAAATAACAAACTTTGGATGATATATTCAATGTCCTTGGCATATCAGGCAGTTTCATCAAACCAAGGAGTTTTGCATTCTCAATGTATCCATATTGCAGATCTATGTCTGGATACTCTTTACCATGTACATAATTCTCACCTGCAGAATCCTGGCATGCAAATCCAATGATATTTACCTCCTGCTAGATGGGAACAGCTCATCTTCCTGCATGAAGTTTAAATACAGAACTCTGCTGTGAGAGCCAGTCATCTGCAGAATGTCTACAGGCATGAATGCTCAGGAAAACAGTGGCAAGACATTGAGTAATGTGCATCAAACTGAACATGGTGAGATGCAGAAGAAAAGTTGACGACCTTTACACACAAACATGACATGGTGGTCTGTCATCACTAACTTAAAAAACCAAAAACATTTCCTTTATAATACTGACAAATCTGATGACTGAGAATATAGCTGGACACTTGGAAGAGGCTCTGAGTTGTGGAGGCTCGGAGTTGTCCAAGAATGGTGACAGATACGTTAAGGAGCAAACTAACAGACAGTCTAAACTCATAATCTCTGGATTACTAGATTTTTACTTAATAAATGTGAATTAATTATGTTTTGTTTCTAAGGTAGTTTTCTCTGAAATAGCCTGCCTTCAGATGAAGTACACAGTCTTATGAAGGCTGGCTAGTCATTGGCTTCTCCAATGACCAGGGAAGAGAGAACTGCAGTTCAGGTATGTTGAAACAGGTAAAAATATTGCACTAAAGGCAATCCAATGACTGGGAAGACCACCAAATTTCCCTGGATTTCTGTGATAGTTCAAGATATGACACCTGATAGAAAAGGCTCTGGAAGATACCAGAGGTGTTAAGCATGCAATGACTTGCTGTGCCAACAAGAGGAGAAATGCAGCTCTTCCTTAATTTTAACATCTTCCCTATTCTGGGGCACCAGTACAGAAATTGTGATCGCCAGCAGAATTTAACTCTGATCGATTAAGAAAGACTGCCATCTCCTGGTTTCTTTGAAAACAGTCATCCTTGGAAAAAAGTTGGTTTAGTTAAAGCTCACAGTTGATCATAAAGTCATACTTGCTCTGAACCTTTAAGGGAAAATGTCACTGATAATAAAGGACAGGCAAGTGAAACTGGAAAGGTTAATGCATTATGACTACACTATATAGGTTAAGACAACATGTGCAATAATTATAACTATCACAGCTTGACACAGTTTATAAAGGCTTGAACTTCAATAGCTCAGAGACAAGCTACTGAGCATTCTTGTATGGAGAAAGAAGGAACTGTCCAAGCTCGCACAGAGTTTCAATCAGAAAAAGCAATATTACATAGCAGACTAAGTATTAACCATTCTCATTCTTAAGAATATTAAAGCTCCTTTCAATGGCAATCTAAACAGGTCTTAGAAGTAACAGTAGCTTACACTGGTTTTAAGGACATGCAGAATTATGTAAATCAGAAAAGCGGTGTAAAACTATGGATGTAGGAGCATACTAATAATGTCAGGCAAGGGAGGGTTGAGCAGCTGCCACTGCATCCTTATATAGGCTTTGAGACTTTCAGGTAAATGTATGAAAATGAATGAGATTGAAGAAACCTCAGAAAAATATTGCACTCTGTTCTCCACTGTCTTTTTTCACTAACAGGGTAAGAACCATAGGGCTACTATTCAAACAAGTAAAATCTGACTTCAAATTTCAGGAACCATCTTTAAAACAACAATAAAAACCAAACAAGCAAAACCCAAAACATAAATGGCACAATAGAATTGAATTAGAAATACTCAGGAAGGTGCTTTTTACTGTGAAATGATGTGCCATGGTAAATGAAGGAATACATGTGATGGATAACTGAAAGAAAATGTAACCTCAAGCCTTCATTCTCTTCCCCCATCAACTCTTCAACTAATGGCATTTTTGTGCTAGAGCTCTCTCACAGCTAGGGTGACATCTTGTGTTCATTCCACCCACTAAATGCCACAGATCCATCGCCATCCAGCTGCATGCACCCAGAATGTCCAAAGCTCTATCCCTCCCCTTCAAATTTTATCGTCAAAATAGCTGCCAAGAATTCTAGTAGACCCTATATATTTCATTTACTGTCTCAGATGTCATACTCTCTTTAATTGTGACTTTATATGATTTGAACAAAGCTATTTCAAATGAAGGCATGTAAATGATAAGCAATATAAAGACACACTCCTAAAAAGGATACAGTAATATATTTAGTAGGATTCTTTAAACTAATGAGGACACTGTAAAAGGAAAGCCTTTTATGCCTGAGAAAACTATTATTTTTAAGATTATGAACCGGTCCGTCAGTTATAAGCTAGCTGTTACACCTGCAGTTTGATTAATCTCTTAACGAATCACTCGCTTCGACTTGCAGCCTCTTCAGTATTTTGAAAAATTTTCACTAAGTTTTTTTAAAAAACAGGAAAATATTAAAAAAATAGATCTTAGTATGTAAAGAAACAATATTGTGAATTTAAATTCTGTCTCAATAAAAATGACTGTATCTTACAATCATGTGAAACAGGCTGTTTGCCAACTCTTACAAAGGACGGTGAAACTGTTGAAACAAACAGCTGTAAACGGCCCCTTAAAATAGAACACAAAATGTTTAATTATTATTTCACCCAATTCATAAAAGTAGATTCAGAGTATCCAAAAAATATTTTGCAAGTTTAAATTAAAAATGCCAGAAACAACTTGTTCTGTGTTGCTAAAATAAAATAAAAAAGAATCTAAACTACTCATCTGTGTGCCATGCATGCTTTTACACTAGTTATCCTCATGGTACTCTCCTGCCTGCCAGCAGTACATTACAAATTGCGCACTGCTCTTGTAGTATGTATTATTTGTTCTCCCATTGCCTCTGTGAGGATGAAAATGGGTATAGCACCTTGTTTTCTAGAGGATTTTAGTGTTTGCAGTGTGTAGGTGTTAAATATACAATTATATTTCTCTTGGAAATGCCAAAGTTTCTTTACAAAAACAGCTATATAGTTGTAACAGGAAGTTCCATTTTGACAAAAAAAAGGGAGGTGAACTTCCTCTCTACTCAGCACTGGTGAGACACAGGTGGAGTACTGTGTCCAGTTCTGGGCTCCCCAGTGTAGGGACATGGATATACCAGAGCAAGTTCAGCAAATGGCCACAAAAATGGTAAAGTGATTGGAGCATCTGGCATACAAGGAGAAACTAAGAAAGCTCAGACTATTCAGCCCGGAGAAGAGAAGGTTCAGTGTGTATCAATACCTGATGGGAGGGAGTAAAGAAGACAGAGTCTTCTCTGAGCCTCCATACCTGGAAACATTCAAAACTTGAGAGGACAGGGCCCTGAGCAACCTGCCGTAGCTCACCCTGCTTGAGCACAGGAATTGGACTAGGCAATCTCCAGATGTGACTTGCAACCGCAGTGACTCTGTGATTGCACGGTCTTCTTCATTTCAGAGAGATTTAAGCAATAATTTGGATAAACTGGGCCCTAGTGATGACATATTTTGGAGATGAGGACCAAAATACTGACCTTAGCACAAACTTCTGTGGCAAAGCAATTCATAATCTCTCTTATTGCAGGGAAGAACTACAGCATTTCATACAACATAGTATTTCCCAAATACTGAGGATTTTTGTTGTCATAAACATCACATAATCTAGCTGCAGTTACATAGATGGTAATGAATACTGACAAACAGGTACTATCTGTAAATTGCTAGCCTCTGAGTCCAGCTGCCGATGTGGTTGTATTCCATTGCTAGAAAAGGACGTAAGGAAATCAATTTTTGTGGGTTTCCAGCCATTAAGTGGGGTAGGCATGCAGCTGATCATCACTGACTGTTGAATGCATCACTTTAGGAAGAGCTCAGACAAGTACAGTAATCTGGACTCCTGCCATCCAGCTCATATGACACACAAAGATTCCATGATCAACCATGCTAAGCGCTGCAGAGAGGTCTAAAAGAGTGGGGTAAATGGATAAATGAGAACTTTCCTAAAAAAACCCACAAATTTCACATGCTACACAAAGTGGTGATGATGACATTTATAACTGGGAAAATACAGTAAAAATCCTTGATTATGATAGGCTAGCTTGCTTTTTTCAAACACTTTTGCTCTCCTTGTCTTAAACTTCAAGCCATACTTAAATTCCCTCACAGATTCAATGATACCCTATGGAGATATGATTTGCACCAGCAATTTCTAACCCCCATTAACAATAACATGCTCTATAAATCGAGTCATTTATTCTCTATGTGATATATCTGTATCTACCCTGTATCTACATCAGTTCAGGTGTGGGTAACTTTTCTCTGCTAAAGTCCAGATTTCAGAACTATATGTGTCAATCAAACTGGAAAATTGATTATTTCATAGAATCATAGAATGATTAGAGTTGGAAAGGACCTTAAGATCATCTAGTTTTAACACCCTGCCATGGGCAGGGACACGTCACACTAGACCACTTCTGCAGACACCTTTGTATCCATCACTTGCATATTTGTAGATTTTTTTCTTATGGAAGATAGACACATTTGAAAAAAAGTGGTATCTGGCACTAGAGTTTAAATGAAGTCCCTATCCATAACTTACTACTGTCTGACAGATAAATTTGATCTAACAGGGAAAATTATAATCTGTTAAAAATGAAAAGTCGGATTTGAAAGTTTTTCCAGATTGTGGCTGTAGGCAATAAAAGCTCTAGCTTTCTAGTTCAAAACTTTCAGCTTGATGGTGCAGGGATTCATAAATGACATCAGTGGTGGCTTTTCATGTTAAACGTAGACAAAAAAAAAAAAAAAATTTCAGAGATTCTGCTTTCTGAAAATAATACCTGTCAGTCTTAATTCAGCTCTGCACCACAACTCAAGTACCCAAAATGACTATGCACTTTTGTTTCATGATCTTTTCTGTGTGGGATTTTAATACCTTTTGTATAAATTATCACCACCTACCTGAAATGATACAACTGAAATCAACAACTATTTTTGTGTTACACTGTTAATCAACAGGAGCTTGTTAATGGTAAGTAGAAGCAAAGATTCTGAATTTGGCTTTTATGATGAATTGTATTTGGAGATAAAATGCTGATATTAACCTTCAGAGATAAATTCAGAACATCTAATACGGACTTATTCAGCTCTATCAAGGCTTTGCTAATCCAAAACATCTACATACCTTCCTGCAAGATCATGTGTAGAAAATTTGAGACATTTTGACAATAACTCAATAACCATTTAAGAAAATCCTATTGTTAGTAACGATTGCCTTAGCAATTAAGAATTAATCTATTGGACAGAAATGAGACACGTACTAGAGGGAATTCATATCATATCTAAGAAATGCCATACTTCAGAGAAAAAACACGAGTTAGTGGTTTAAACTATTGTCTAGACCTGTCACAATATAATTATCATTATTGTCTTTTTAGTCTTTTTTTTTTTTTTTTTCTGACTTTCTGCAATTTCAGCTGGAAGAAGAAACAAAGACAAAAAGAAAGAAGCTCACAAAACATGTTTTGAAATTTTCAGAGCAGCACACTTCTTTGCTAACTCTAAGCAGTATCTTTTACAAGAACTGAGGAAAAGCAGTGTTCGAGCATATGATACTTTGACACTTAATGAAATCTGTAATTTCTGAATTCTTATACATAATGCCATGACATCTGTTTACACAGATGCAAGATCATAATTTACCTACAAGCACAACAATGTTTTCTTTGTGTACCATGCTGCTAATAGCCAACTGACATAGGCGATATATTCTGCTCTGTGGGATCGAACATAACTTCTCAGGACAGTTTATCAATCTGGGCCTCGTGCCACACTAATGCAATTTCATGAAGACTTGCCAAGACAGCCAGGACCCAACACAGACACCAAGGTGATTTCTTTATTTAGTGATTTACCTGACCAGGGTTTCCAGGTCGTAATTCTTGCAGAGCTGGGGGTGTGATAATGTGATCGAAAGCAAAATAGTGATGATCCCAGGACTGGACTACTGGTTAAGACACAAATATGTGTTAAGATACAAATATGCCCTAAGAACATAATTTTCTTCTCCCTAAGTGCAAGTATTAGCATCAGTCCCCAGATTTTTAATTCACTCTATCTGCACAATGACCATATTCCAGAAAAGAGCACCACCTGGGTGAAATCTGGATCCAGTAATAAACATAGTCACATATTCATAAATCAGTACAGTCTAGGAAGAGCAAACCCGTATACCTGAAAAGATATTCTGCGGACACAATATAAGGTAGCCAGGAAGAAAATATGTCCAGAACCCAAATTATTCTGAGCTGGATAAGGAACTTTCACTTGCTTGAAATTCAGCCTTGAACAGCGCTCCTGGAGTTTTGTACCACAAGCCTTTCTTCCTGAGAATGGTTCAGTGTATTTTCAAACACAGCAGATGGACATGGCAGCTACCCTCACAGTTTTATAAGCCAGCGGCCAGGCCTGTTATCCAGTGTTTGAAAGTCTGGACAAGATAATGTGGTTCATATTCTGCAAGAAAACAACTGGACAACAATGGTGAAAAATTATTTTTTTAATCTCTAATATCAGTAGCTTTAAAATATATATATTATATGGAATTAACACTTTGAAATTAATCTAGTAACAGTTCTGCAGTTAATTTTGCTGAGCCTTACACAATTTGCAGTCATTTGGATTCCTAGAAACACAGTGGTTGTTGGGTTAAGGTAGCAAAGCGATCTGCTGTAAACTTCTGTACTGTTCGTGCCATCTGCTGGTCAAGCAAGCTGTGAAGGCCGAGGTATTCTTCATTCCAGCCTGCAGGAATCACTCTTTAGAAGAGGATGCGGAGCCAAGCAGCAGGAGGACCCTAGAAGGAAAGTCACACTGCCTGCCACTGGAATCGAGGTGCAGCGGGGAGCTCCAGCTGGCCATCTGGAAAGCGCTGCCTAACAGAGCTCCAAGAAACTGTGCCCTGGAAATGACGGCGTCCCGGATTTGGCCCACTCACTCTCACCGCCAGGCTGGTGAGAGTCCAGGGGATTTCCATGTTCTTTGCACCCATCAGGAGGAACAGACAGCAGACGAGGTGGCTAACAAAGGTGCAGCACATCACTGAAGACACGGCTGTGAACTTTATCGCCAGCGTCAGTGCTGGGGATTCTGCAAGCCTGAAAGTTTCACCAGTTTTTGTGCTGGAAGTAGCATGAAAGTTTGCGCCGCTGCATGCTGCATCCCCAGGCGATGCCAGCACAGCCAGCAGCGGTGGCGATCACCACTTTCAGCCGCTGCCTACAGTTTGGGGCCTGCACGGTGGGGCACACAGCAGTGTCCCCAGCCCCTCTGGCCAGCACACAAGAGGACATGCGGGGTATCCCCAGACCACCTCTTCTGGAGGTAACAGATTTGGAACCGCGCAGGTGGATGCCAGGGAGCGCTTCTTACTCCCGTTTGCAGTTAAACACCTGTAACCATGAGCAGAGGCAACACCACCGGTACGGCGGGGTAAGAAGTGTCTGCGGCGGGGAGGGGACGGGACGGGACGGGAGGGCGCGGCGCCCGCGGCCCGCCACCCCCCAAGATTAACGCAGGCTCTGTCACGCCGTGCCGCCGGGTGTCGCTGTGGGGCTCCCGTCATGCCCCGCGGGCGGCTGGGTGTTCCGGCCGGGCCCGCACGCGGAGTGCCGCTGTCCCACGTGTGAAGGGATCGTGAAGCGGGGCGGCGGGATGTCGACTCCGGTCGTCGCCAGCAGCTTGCCTATGCGGCTGCTGCGCAGGAAGATCCACAAGCGTAACCTGAAACTGCGGCAGCGCAATCTCAAGCTGCGGGCGGCCGAGGAGGCAGGTACGGCCGTGGGGGGCCTCCCCCGGCTGAGCGCTTGCGGAGCTGTCGCTGACTTTGCGTTTATTTTTTTTCCTTTTCTGCCTCCTAAACGTCCCTCCGGCAGGCGAGGCGGCATCGCAGGGCCCTCCGGAGGAGGAGGAGGTGCAGGAAGCGGCGGCGGCAGGCGGGGAGGGCGCGGATGGAGCCGACCCCAGCGACGGGCAGAAGAGGAGGAAGAAGAAAAAGCGGAAAGCGGCAGCGGCTGCTGTGGAGGAAGGTGGGTTAACGAATACAGCTTGCCCCCCAGGGCTGAGTTACTCTTGAAGACTCACAAAAGCGTTTGTTTTCGTTTTCCGCTCTGTGGGAGCGGATCAGTCGGCTGGGCAGTGAGAAGGGCCTTGCGGTGGTATGAGCTATGCTTTAAAGCCCTGGAGGTCTTCAGTATTGCCGGGTTTACTCCAGTTGTAATATTTGAACTCTAATACATACTAAACCGATAGCAAACAGTTGTTGCATAGGATTGTGCTTTGTAACATGAAGTATGGATGTTTTTCTTGTTTATTAAGCAAATACGTATTTGCCGTCTTTCACAGTGAAGCTTTGAGATTTCGTGGTGCTTCTTGTGCTTGGATGTGCAGCCAGTGTGGCCTTTTAGCAACGCATCCAACCTTTGGTAACATCTGTGTATTATAAAACTAAAGCCTAATGGGCAACTAGCCCAACAAAATTGCATCCCATAAATGTTGCTGGATTTGTATATATCTTCATACAGGTGTATGTATAGATACACATATACATATTTGAAGTTTCTGTCCCTGATGTATTTGATCTTTGTGACACTCACTATGGTTATGAATAAGAAGAGGTGCTTTCATGCTCTGAGGATTCGTGTCCTTAGGACAGAGACATTACGTATCACATGTCCTGAGCACAAACTGAGTTGAAAACTTGATGTCTGCATTACAGATAGGAAAGGATTTTGTAACTGAAGTTTAAGAATAGTTTATCTTGTTTCCACAGAAAAATGTCACAGAATATACATTAAGCTTAATTGTTTTACTATGGGAAGTGGATTGTGGAAGGAATTTAGGATTTTTTTTGTGCTCTGCCTCAGAAGGTTCCCTAGAAACCTTGCCTCCCCTTCTGCCCTTTCCCACCCCATGAAAAAAGCAAGACATCTGTGCGTGGTTTACAGACTGTCTGGAACAACTTGTAATGATGAACAAGTTTTTCATATCTCTGACTTGCCTTCTGTAAAACAATGCTCTAGGTACAGAAACTAAAAAAGCAAAAACTGAAGAAGATGAATCTGCCAAGGTAGAAGATGAAGAAAAGCAGGATTCCGAAGAGAAGAAAGAGGAGGAGGGGGAGGAGGACGAAGTGCCTAGTTTACCACTAGGTGTAACAGGTATCTGGCTTTTGCTTTTTCATGCTTGTGCAAAAATCTAAAGTCTGTCTCTTCCAGAGCAAGTTGCAGTTTTCAGGTTAGCTTTGTAAGTCAGGTGTTGGGAGTACAGGCGATGTGACACTGTTGACTGTACAGCTGTTCTTCAGTACCTCTCCTTTGAAATCTGCATTATATCCACACTCCTATTAATCTTGAAATTACTAGTTAATATCTGCTTTAAAACATAACACGTTTAATTGTAGAGCAAAAAGTTAATGAAGAACACAGTGTCTTCAGATTTTATGGTAGAAAGGAATAAGAAAAATTCCTTTTTTTTTTTTTTTTTTTTTAATCGAGGTCAGTTTTGACTGCATAATCTCAGAGGACAGATGGAATTGAAGAAATTAAGTTTGAATATTTTTTATTTCTCCACTCACTTCAGGTGCTTTTGAAGACAATTCTTTTACTTCCCTGGCCGGTGTTGTCAGTGAAAATACATTGAAAGGCATAAATGACATGGGTTTTACACACATGACTGAAATTCAGCATAAAAGTATTAAGCCGCTTCTGGAAGGCAGGTAAGAAATACAGCTTTTTAATCATGATACTGACCCGAAATGTTGTGTAAATTTTGCTGTAAAACTAAATATATTAAATGTAAGTTTTCTACAGCTAAACTGTTGTGGGTTTGTTTTTTGTTTTGTTTTGGGTTTTTCTTTTTCTCCGTATGTTCTCATATAGACAGTAATAGAGATTAACAAATTTTGTAAGTGTTGTGTGTGAACAAATACGTAGGGTGAGCTCATGGGGAACTGTTTTGCATTTGTCTTTGAAAGCTGGGAAGTGTTTTCACTGGTCTTGTCAGTGTGTCTCAAAGACACTGTCACTAGTGACATAGTGACCAATTGCCGTCCAAGACCATCTGCCAACAAGCTCTTAGTACCAACTGTTCTGGTTTCCTTTAAGCCATGTTAGGTTTTTATATTGGCAACATATGATTGTTCAAAATGTGATTATTTTTTCCTCTGTACACTCAGCTAAATGCTTCTTTTTCTAACTTTGCTGCATACAGGGATATTTTAGCAGCTGCAAAAACAGGAAGTGGCAAAACACTTGCATTTCTTATTCCTGCAGTAGAGCTCATCTATAAGCTGAAATTCATGCCTAGAAATGGTAAGACTGTATTTCACAGTTGAATTTTACTGTGGCACTGCCATTTAGGGACACAGCTAGGAGGGGAATTGGATGAGTTATAACTTGTCTGTTGTATTTTTTAGGAACGGGTGTTATTATTCTCTCTCCTACTCGAGAGCTTGCTATGCAAACCTACGGAGTTCTTAAAGAACTGATGAATCATCATGTTCACACATATGGTTTGATAATGGGGGGCAGTAACAGATCAGCAGAAGCACAGAAACTTGGAAATGGAATCAACATCATTGTAGCAACACCAGGAAGACTGCTGGATCATATGCAGGTAGATAAAATATTCATGTCTGATCTATTAAAATATAATAAAGCTCCTGTACTTGTCTGACTCATTTGTTCATCTTCTAGAACACTCCAGGTTTCATGTATAAGAACTTGCAGTGTCTGGTAATTGATGAGGCGGATCGTATCTTGGAAGTTGGATTCGAAGAAGAAATGAAACAGATCATAAAACTTCTACCAAGTAAGGGAAAAAAAAAGTATTTCCTGGAAATCATTTGACTAACATTATGTCTCCTTTATGGCTCAATTATTGTAAGGAAAGTCATTAATTTTTATAGTTCTGTAAATGCACTTCAGAGTCATTGTCTTACTCTGTCATTTTTTCTGATAGCTAATATATGTTACTTTATTTAACAACATTTATCTGAAGGACAGAGTTTTCATGTGCACTTCAGGGATATAATTCTGTTTGTGTAAGATCTTTTAGTTTAACATTTACATACTCTCATTCATCTTCCTCTGCCCGTTTATTTTCTACAATTCATTACTTCCTAATGTTTCTATATGAGGAAAAAGGTCTTCTGAATTGCAGTTGAAATTTTCTTCATACTTCCAAGAACAGTATCTTAAGGAAGTTTTAAATATTTACCTTAAAGATTTTCTTTCCCCGATTTTTCATTTATTTATTCCAGGTTGTTTGGCAAGAACGGTTCCCACTGTTCCTGCAGTCGTAAAATGGAACAGGCTTGGTCTGCATTATCCATGTACTCATGTAACAAGGAAAAGATAGAGGATAAGGATACATATTTGAGCTCAGTGATGACAGGCAGGCAGGGGGGTGTCCTGCACCTGCTGTAAGAGCACTGAAGTCACTGAGGTTCTGTACAGACATACTGCCATGTGACTAAACAGCATATGCACAAAGGGGTATGATCTAGACTGATTTTGCAAGACAAACAGTAACAATGCACCCTTGGTAAGGCTTTTTCTTGCACAATGTCTAGCATGATTTTTAAAGAAAATATTAATATTCATGGGAATTAAATCACTGTAGTTAGAATTAGGTCAGTCTCTATTTAAATCATTGTTTTGTGTCTAAATTGGAGTGCAAGTGATTATTAACGTCTTCCCAGGGAGAAAGAATGTTGTGTTTTGATAGCTAAATAAACATCCTGTACAATCCATAACACAACTACACCTGTCTTTGTCAGTGTAAGTATGTTTTAATTAGAATTTAATTGGAAAAAAAAGCAGACAACTTGCTCAGGGAAGTTTGCAGCTGGAGATTTTATGGTTTTGCTGTTTGAATTCTCCTTTAAAAAATGAGTCTGTCTTTCAAAATAAATATTTTTTCAGAGCGCAGACAGACGATGCTTTTTTCTGCTACACAAACCAGAAAGGTTGAAGACCTGGCTAAGATCTCTCTGAAGAAAGAGCCACTCTATGTTGGGGTTGATGATAATAAGGAGACAGCAACAGTAGATGGTCTTGAACAGGTAAAACGCAAGTGTTAACAGGCGTACGATCTGCAAACATACCAAGTCCTTTGTGGTTTTAACTGGGCTGTACAAACACTGTCTTCAAGGGTATTTACCATCCTAGTGGACAAAAGCTATTGTTTGCCGAAAGGGCTGTATTCAGTCTGCTAACTAGAGTAAGTTACATGCATCTAGTCAATGTCTGAAGGACAGAACTCATGAAATACTAATATAGTTTTTAGATTTGTTTGTTCCTGTCTGTATTACATACATAGATCCTGTTGTCTTTCTAACTGTATTTTCCATGTTACTGACTACATGTATATGCACACTTCAGATCTGTTTCATTGTTGTTTCAAGATAATTTCTCTGTTTGTGCAGTTGACATGATGTTGTTAATAAAATTCCCGGTAGCTGTGTATTACCTTAAAAAAGGGTAAGCCAGTAGCAAAAATGCAGTAAAATGAAAGTCTTGAAATCATATAAAAATACCAAGAACCCTATGCAGTTTTTTTCATGCCTAGTGTCAGTAATTCAGAGTTCTTGAAATGCATTTTTATTGTATAAACTAATTATTTTTCACTGAACTTACATTAGTTTGGAGAATTATATATTCCTTCTCCATATTTCAAGTTGGTACAGTAAGCTTCTTACCAAGTTCATCATCTTTAGGAGTTTCATATACCAAGATAAGGAACAGACAACAGATCAAATGGTTTGGCCTATTGCAGCTGGAAAAATTAATTTGGCATGTTTGTTTGACTACATAACACTTCCTTAATGTAATTGTATTGCAAAGCAAGTTACATTGAAGCGAAAGTTTGTTCCGTACCATTTTATTTAACAATATTTAAAACTTTTCCAGGGATATGTAGTGTGTCCATCTGAGAAAAGATTCCTTCTGCTCTTCACATTCCTTAAGAAGAACCGGAAGAAGAAACTAATGGTATTTTTTTCATCATGTATGTCAGTAAAGTACCACTATGAATTACTCAACTATATTGATTTGCCTGTTTTGGCCATTCATGTAAGTATTTTATTAATTGATTAATTTATCTGATAGTACCTGTAAGCTGTTACTGACCTTACATTTGCCTTTTTTATTTCAGTCCAGTTTCTAACAAGCAGATACCCTGCTCAGAAAACTGATAGTCTTGATTAGTCTGTAGAGAAAGGAAATAAAGCAAAGACTATGTAATAACACCAGTTCAATATTGTTAATCCTGCTGTTTTCCAAGCCAGGGCTGAACACTGATGTTAATTTATGCTCTGTGTGTAGAAGGCTTTCTCTTTTCTTCCAAGAGGTTGCCTTTCAAGCACTAAAGCTCAATTTGTGGAGCAAAGCTGTTGTCAGAGGAATCCAAACACTCTAATCCCTGAAGTGTTGGGTGTTTCTTCTAAGGCCAGGGTGATGTTTGGTTTTACTATTCCAATTCTTGCCATTTGGATGAGTATTTTAAATTGTGGTTGGTTTTGTTCTTTTTTGTTTTGTTTTGTTTTGTTTTGTTTGTTTCTTTGTCAAAACCACAAAACGCATAGTTTAGAAGAAAGAATTAACTGAAACTTTAGGTAACAGTTACAGCTGACCACAAATGTCCTTTTTTTAATTTTGTTCTTTTGGAATTTTTTTAGCTATACTTTGATAGAACTGTTCTAAATATGTTTGGTTGGTTGGGTTTTTTTAACTTGTAACGTATGTAACATATTGTTAGACTTGCAAATGCCTTCTTTTGAACTTCAGGCATTTAGCAGCTCTCTTGAAAAGAATATTTATGCAACCAAATTGTTAATGCTTTGGAAGATAGACTGTAATCTCTCAGAGATACCACTACATATAGCTCTGTGCTGTTGACTGGTAGCATTGTTTCTTCACTGCAGAATAGTCCTGCTTGGTCTGTACAAGTCCATGATATGCAGAGCTACCCTAAATTATTTTCTGGTTTTGGCAGTGGTACCCTATGTGAAATGAGAAAGTAGATTTAAGCTTACAAGTGGGCAGATTATTTTTTTTATTTGTTGATATACTTTTTTTAGTTAATATTTCATCCTTAATGTGTTTTTTTTCTCTTAGGGCAAGCAGAAACAAACCAAACGTACTACAACATTTTTCCAGTTCTGTAATGCAGAATCTGGAATACTGTTGTGCACTGATGTAGCTGCCAGAGGACTAGATATTCCTGAAGTTGACTGGATTGTCCAGTATGACCCTCCAGATGATCCAAAAGTAAGTTAAGGAAACGGAGAAACTTGAAAGCAACAGATTCAATCCTAGCTACAAACATTGTTGCAGAGAAAAGCTGAAACTGCTGATGAAACTGCTGCAGGATTCAGCCATGTTCAGATCTAGCTGCTGATTTCTTCCACTTCATCAGCTCCTGGGAAATGCTGCACCTAGATGAGACCTTCATTACCATTTTAAGAGTTGCATTTAAAAATCTTATTCTTTGTGCTGTTAAATTAATGTAAAATCTAATTGGCTAAACACCAAAACAGTTCTCGGGCGGAGTATGAGTTTATATATGCATCCCTGAGTCTCCTTACAGCTTTTCCAGTGGAAATTGGATTTGTATTTAAAAGTATTCTTACTTGAATAAATGTCCAGTGTAAATAAGCAAAACTCAAAAAGCTCAGAAGTTTTGACAAATAAACACAGCAAATATACCAAAAGCAAAGTTTTAATTTTCAGTTACAGGAGACTTAAGATTTTTATTCTTTAATAAAAGGTAAAATACTTCTAGTCAGGGATTCTGTTAAATTAATCAGGTCTTAGCCTAATTAATGCATTGCATCTCCAGCATTTGCTTTCCCTCATCCATGTGTCATTTAAAGTGGTCTTTAAAAATAATGGATGATGCACTACACTATATTAATGTGAAATTGGGAGGGGGAGAGTTACTTGTTTCTTATGTGTTTGAAATACTGATTGGACTTGCTCTTTCTTAGGAATATATTCATCGTGTTGGTAGAACTGCCAGAGGTATAAATGGTAGAGGGCATGCTCTGCTCATTTTACGACCAGAAGAACTGGGCTTTCTTCGTTACTTAAAACAAGCAAGGGTAAACCTTATGTCTAGAATTTTTAATTTATTTTTTTTTCTTACTGTGCAACAGGTTTTTAAAAGCAAAAAATATAATGTTTAATTAACATTAATTTTTTTAAGCAAAAATTCTGTTGCTTAGAAAATGTTTAACTGAACAACTATCTTGATGTCTAAAGTCAGCAGCACAAAGGTAAATACTGAGTGTATTTATAGTTGCTTTGCAACTGTGTAACTTGTGGTACTAATAAATAAATAAATTTCCTATGACTTGTCTGTGAAAGCATGCTGGGAGTTTGACCACCCAGAGGAAATGAAAACCAGGATATTGCGTGTGCAGTTTTCATTTTTTCTATTCAGTGTCGGCTGCATTTTGTTCAATTCCAGAAGTGCAGCCACCTTCTAAATGTAATTATTCTAATGTCGCAGAACTGCGCATACTTTCTTGGTTGCTCTCCTCATGTGCTTCTTTACAGTACAGAGTTTTGACACTTAAAGTGGTATAGCTTCTAAAGCAAAGCTAAAGTGATAACAGTGTCATACTGAGCATCTTTAATCACTTCATTTAAGGTAGAGTAATATACTGGCATATTGATGTAAAGGCTCCTTACAGATACAGCTGGGGTATTAAAAAAAATAAGTCTTCGGTTATATAGGAGGTCTATTTCTATTTGTTGTACATCTTAAACACATTCACTGTTCACAGTATAATTTTTTTTTTTTTTTTTTTTTTAAGGTACCATTAAGTGAATTCGAATTTTCTTGGTCAAAAATTTCAGACATCCAGTCTCAGGTATGAAATGACTTTATCCTACAGTTACTCTGCATATCTGTATAATAATTTACATGGAGAAAGCTAGTCTTGTGCAGTTTAGAAAATCCTCCCATTGTATCTTGGTAACAGTAAAGCGATAAAAGGTTTAGAAATGAAAGATTAATTTTAATATCTAGCACTAAATTTGCATATTACACAGTATGTATTGGCTTGTAAGAATTAGTTTTTCACATTATCTTGCAAAAGCACAGTGATGTAAACGTGCTTTCAGCTTTTGAAAGGATGTTCTTGTCTGGCAGAGCAAACAGGGTTTTGGCAGCTTTTACTGCATAGTTACATATGTTCAGATTAACTGTGAGCAACGTATGTTTTATAAGATGATATACTCAGACTTCTGTGAGCAGAAAGAGATGCAGTACCAATACTTAAAGATGTTAAGATACATTACAGATGTATTTTTAACTGTCTGGTTTTAATAAAGCCCAACATCAGCTTAGCTTGTTTTGTGCTCCAGTGCTACAAAAATAGCCATAGAATAGAATGACGTAGATAGTTCTGTAGATGTGAATTTCTATTGTTTAGTTTTGTGATTCATTCTTCTGGTAAGAGTGCTGTAAAGCTTCTTTGCAGTAACTTAAATTTGAAGTAACAAGTGTAAGAGGCACTGAAGAGGTTCCCAGTTAAGAATAGTTAGAAAGCAGTGATGTCCAGCATAAGTTAGTATGCTGAATTAATGTAAGCTAAGCATCAAATGATACCTGGATCTGAAGAGCATTGAGAACTTAGACTGCAACAAATAAGATGTCTACACTACTGCATCTGCATTTTTGTCTTGGAATTAATACTGCTGATTTTACAATGCATTTGCACCATAATAGATAAGACTACATATAGAATTACATGGAATTGTACATTTTAGATGTGTGACTTAAAATTACACCATCATTGCCCATTAATTCTCAATGCATATAGTTTTATGGTGTGGCTGTAGTTGTATACTCCTTGATTAACCTGTTTGGGACAACCCAATTTAATATTTCTATAAATTTTGATATTGCTGAGGCTTTGTACTGTAATTCAGTTTCAGTACAAAAAAAACTTCCCCCCCCTTTATAAAAGCATTCTGATACACGTACGTGCACTTCTGCCACAGGGCAGTTTTGCTGAAGTGAACAGTGAATGTTACTGCAACACCCACAGTAAATAATCTGCTTGAATATAATTTATACACTTGTTAACAGCTATAAATGAGTATGTCTCTTGTTTTGGTTTGGTTTTGTGTTTGTTGTTTTTTTTTCCCCCCTCACCAGCTGGAAAAACTGATTGAGAAGAATTACTTCCTTCACAAGTCAGCCCAGGAAGCATACAAAGCTTACATTAGAGCTTATGACTCCCATTCTCTGAAGCAGATCTATAATGTCAATAACTTGGATCTTCCCAAAGTCAGCCTTTCATTTGGTTTTAAAGTTCCTCCATTCGTTGACCTCAGTATCCTTTTACTGTAGTGTTTCAAAACTGTATTTCTGTGTTATACATGTTAAATGCAACTTCCTGAAGTTCCTATGCAACTTCAAATTCTGATTTTGTTATTAATCACATAAATGTCCTGTGCTCCAACAGTAGTTTATTTTAAAAGCATGTTAAATAGCAAATATTTAAACTGCAAAAATTGCCTACAAACATCTATGTTTTAGAGAACGTAGCTGCTGTACGTGATTCAGTTGCTGGGGGGTAGCAGGTGCTGTAATGCATACATGCAAGTGTGTTCTAGAGTACTGTTTCCCATGCATTGTTATTTGAATTGAAAGGTACATGTTTAAGTTCTATAATTATGGAATATAGAAATAGAGGAGCAAAAGCATGAAATAGGAGATGCTATAGATTATTGTCCAACCTGCCAGTGGATGGAATTGGAAGCAGAAGTACTTTGGCCAACTCTGTTGGACAACTGAAGGAATTAAAAGCCTTATTTAGCACCACAGGCACAAAGTTCTAGTTCTGCCTGTAGTGATGCAATGCAGCTTTTTGTATAATGCTGCTATATTTTCTCATATTAATAACCTTTACAGTACCTAAAAGGCAACATTTCGAATTATTCCTTTTTAAGTTCTTTAACTAATAAAATTCCAGATGTGAACAGCAACCATGGGAGAAGACTACAGAAAAGAGGTGGAGGTGGGGGATTTGGTTACCAGAAAGCGAAGAGCGTCCACAAAGCTAAAATCTTCAAACACATTAACAAGAAATCAGACCATCGGCAGTTTTCTCGTTAATCATACATTCATTAAAATGGCTTGTGGCATTCATACAGACTACCTTGATCAAAACTATCTGGCATTTACTTCCAATTTAAACTGCTCTATTCACATTTTTAGGATTTTTTATGATTTTATTTCTGGGAACATCTTTTTATTTTTCATTTTAGGAAAACTCTTTTGGAGGGAGATTAAACATAGACAGGGAGAATATGGCCAATTAATTTTGCCATGCTGCTTGTAAGGAAAAAAGATAGTTGAATATAATTATCTCAAGTCAATACTACAGTGTTTTTTATTCAAGAAATTAAAAATACTTTTAGGGTTTATAGAAGAATTTGCTTCACATCTACCCTTTTTTCTGTGCACACCTCTGAAAATCGTTGGAGGAGACAATGCAAGGGCAGATTACAGTGTAAGATAAAAAATTGCTCACATGAAATCATTACAAGGGTTTTTAGTGCTACAGAACTCTGCCCATCAGATACGCTGAAGAATATAAGATCCCTTTAGAAAAGAACATACCTAAAAATAATTAATGCTGTATGAGGTTGTGATTAATTTCAGTCATGGTTACCTGTGTAACAAATACACTGTCCAAGATTAAAAAAAAATTACCTTTTGTACCACGTATGGGACACGCTTAATAGTGTTTCTTTTCAGTGTGACAAAATGGTTAACATTCTAGTGAAATGTTTGCTTTTCCTTCATGTTCTCTTTAAATCTGACTTTATCCATATGGTTATGTCTTGTGTACTCTTATGAATATGCGAAGAAAATTAAGAAAAGCAGATGACATAAATTGAAGCACACAGCCCAGATGATGTTTTTTCAAATGTTCCACAGCCTTGATGGGAGTGAGAATTTTTGCAGTTGTATCTCATAAACTAAGACTAAAAGGCACATTTATAATTTATCACAGAATCACAGAATCACAGAATCCCAAGGGTTGGAAGGGACCTAAAAAGATCATCTAGTCCAACCCCCCTGCAAGAGCAGGGTAACCTACAGTACATCACACAGGAACTTGTCCAGGCGGGCCTTGAATATCTCCAGTGTAGGAGACTCCACAACCCCCCTGGGCAACCTGTTCCAGTGCTCTGTCACTCTTACAGTAAAGAAGTTCTTCCTGATGTTAACGTGGAACTTCCTATGCTCCAGTTTACACCCATTGCCCCTTGTCCTATCACTGGATATCACTGAAAAAAGCCTAGCTCCATCATCCTGACACCTACCCTTTACATATTTGTAAACATTGATGAGGTCACCCCTCAGTCTCCTCTTCTCCAAGCTAAAGAGACCCAGCTCCCTCAGCCTCTCCTCATAAGGGAGATGTTCCACTCCCTTAATCATCTTTGTGGCTCTGCGCTGGACTCCTTCAAGCAATTCCCTGTCCTTCTTGAATTGAGGGGCCCAGAACTGGACACAATATTCCAGATGCGGCCTCACCAAGGCTGAGTAGAGGGGGAGGAGAACCTCTCTTGACCTACTAACCACTCCCTTTCTAATGCACCCTAAGATGCCATTTGCCTTCTTGGCCACAAGAGCACATTGCTGGCTCATGGTCATCCTCCTATCCACCAGGACCCCCAGGTCCCTTTCCCCTTCACTACTTTCCAGCAGGTCAACCCCCAACCTGTACTGGTACATGGGGTTGTTCTTCCCCAGATGCAAGACTCTACACTTGCCCTTGTTAAATTTCATCAAGTTTCTCCCCGCCCAACTCTCCAGCCTGTCCAGGTCTCGCTGAATGGCAGCACAGTCCTCTGGTGTGTCAGCCACTCCTCCCAGTTTTGTGTCATCAGCAAACTTGCTGAGGGTGCACTCAGTTCCCTCATCCAGGTCATTGATGAAAATATTAAACAGCACCGGTCCCAGCACCGACCCCTGAGGAACTCCACTAGTCACAGACCTCCAGCTAGATTCTGCGCCATTGACCACAACTCTCTGCCTTCTTCCTTTCAACCAGTTCTCGATCCACCTCACTACTTGATCGTCAAGCCCACACTTCCTTAGCTTATCTATGAGGATGCTGTGGGAGACAGTATCAAATGCCTTACTGAAATCAAGAAAAACTACATCTACCGCTCTACCATCATCCCTCCACCTAGTCACTTCCTCATAGAAGGCTATAAGGTTGGTATGGGCAAAGTTAAAATACTACCACAGGATTGGGGTGCTGGAGAGACTTGATAAGTGAAATGGGGTATAAATATAGTAGGATATGTTATTGGGGAAATAAACTGAAACGGAGGAGGGTGGAATAGACATTGCAAACAGAACAAAATGAAGGCTACAAAAAGAATAGACAAAAGTAGAATAACTGTATTATATATATAAACCCTTGGGATTCTGTGATTCTGTGATTATTATTTTCATAGCTTGACCATTATAGGTAAGTATTCTCCTGAGGCTACAGTGGTGGTGGGCAGGAGTATTTAAAAAGTATACATCCATCAATGCAGAGAAAGACTAAAATGTCACAGAATCCAGAAATCTGGGCCCCATGTGATCACAGTAAAACATTTAATTTACATTTAAAACACAACTCAGGACCAATTAGGAATACAAAGTCATATGTAGTTATTCCACTGTCAAATGGACTGTTATTCCTTAGGTCTTTTGAAGTAATACGTCAGATTTCAAGCTATGATATGTGCACTGAAGTAGCAAAACATTGGCAGACTTTATTTCTACCCTCAGAACAGATCATCTTTGGGGGAAAATGCCTAATAAAATTCTTTGAGAGAGTCGAGGCATTGTCAATTTCTAATGATACGAGGCACAAGTCTGCACAATTCCCCAATGATATATTTGGCTTGCATTCTCTTATGTACCCTAATACAAAGAAGTATTTGAAAGACTGGATGGTTTTTCTCTAGAGTAGTACTAGCTTAGCCTAAAAAAAGAAAGAATACTCATTTAAACATTATAGATGTATAATGGCTGCACAGCCAGTAGTAGCTACATCACGCTGTGATTTCCCGATTAACCAGATTTCCTGAGCTAAGTGGGAATTGAGAAGAGCTTCAGCTTTCTAGCCTCTGCATATGCAGTTACTTTTCTCTTTGTTTATAGAAATCATATATGAAAAACAGTTTGATGAAACATCTCTGTGTATCGGGTAGCATCTATTTTACGATGGTACTGCAGGAACTTCAGAAGATTATCAAGCTGATTGGAAATCCAGCGTTTCCTTTGCACCTTACCCTGTTATCAATCTTGTGAGCAGCTAATAGACCTCAGCCATCAGATTCTCAAGGCTTGTCTCATAACAGTGATTGATAGGCTAGGGACTAATACCGTGTGCCTTGAGAAATTGCCTTCTTTTTCTGAGAACCTTGACAAAGAAATTGGACCCTTTAAGCCACTTAAGGGGGTGATCAAAACTGTCCTGCTTGAACTGGAAGATTTTTCTGACAGTTCTTGGAACAGGCCTATAAGGGAGAATTCCATTGCCAAGCTACTGCTCATAATCATGAAAAACCTTGTCATGATACGAATTTTCTGTGCCATAATGTTGCCGAGTTACAGACAAGCACAAGACTAGTCAGAAAGTGTTGCCATCAAATTTTTCAGAGTGAATGTCACAGGTAGAGGGCAAGTTTATTGACATTATAGAGCAAGAATACTTGAGAAAAGGATATTATCTACTTTGCTGTAAATAGGTTTATATTTTGACACTAATTAGCCTTTTTGTTTCATGCATGAGTTGATAGCTCAATTTAAGTAACCTACCAAAGCTTTAGAAACTAAAAGATTTGCTTTCAAGCCAGTAATCTGAGGTCAGAGGAAGCAAGCTCTCACAGGAAGGGCGAAAAGATTAAACAAAATAACATTTTAGTAGAGGTCTCCAGTTTGTCACTATGAAGGAAGGTGGTGTACTGACAGGACAGCACAGGTCTGTAACTTCTTTAGTTCTACCCCCATTCTGCCAAGGAGATAGTTGTCCAGCTACTTCAATCCCATCAAAATTTACAAGGGGTTTTATGGAGATCTAACAGCTAGAAAAGAGTCAATTATTAGTGCTTAAAAGGTGGGCTGATGGCTGGTTGGTTGGTTGTTTTTTGCAAACTGAACAAACAATGCTGAAATAAGTCTAGAATCAACTGGCTAAGCATGCAGAATAAAATCTGTCATCTGCTCTTGACTTTTGCTCTAGGATTTTCTCAGGATTTTAGCTGCTTGGCTTGACAGGAGAATTCATGTAACTGTTTGCAATGCTTTTGTTTGCTCTAGATTTATAGATTTTGAGCCCTGACAATAAGAATCCAGCCTCTTGAACTGGAATGCTCTTTGCTTCTAAAAAAATTGCTGGCTTGCATCAAAGTCATAAATACTCTAATGTTGCTTGTGTCAAATCTCTTTATTACACAGTCACGTGGGAAGAGATTACCTTTTTTATTTTTCTCCTCTTAGCCACCACAATAAACTTTTGATATGGAGTTGTGAGAAAAGGTAGAGGAAGGGTGCCATTAAGAGAATGGAAGACAAATGGAAAATCAGGGTGCTGTCTAGACACACACTCACTTTGTTATATCGGTGTCATCCAGCTTAAGAACTGCATTCACCTCTCAAAGAAGTATCTGAGCATCCTCTACAATAGCAGTTCATCTTCCCAAACACTTTTGTAAGCTACAGCACCGAGAAACATAGCTATCTACTATTTTTTCCCCAGTTGGCCAGAATTAAAAAGAAGAAAATCATAGGCTCTGTAAAATCTTGTATAACAGTTCCAAAACTTCTTCCAAATGCTCCTCTTTTGGCTGTCATCTGAAGATGTTTAGCCACTCAGGGCTTTCTAAGCTCTTCTTATCTATGAGTGGTTGCAATCACCTGTGAATGCTGAGAATTACAAGAATATTAAATATGTTCCTTGACATAACCAAACCTAGATTTTCACTCATAGGGATTAACAGACCAAGTGAATTTGTAGAACTATTGAGTCCGTCTTATAAGCTCTGGATAAGTGTTCTTGGTACCTTGTCATTTCTAATTAATAAAACCCTTTCTGTATGGGAAGAGAAAACAGACTTCAGTCTTGTTTTCCCAGCACCTTGCTCTGATTGTTATTAAGAGACATGAGAATGAATTTATGATGCTACATAGTAACACTAATACCTACAAAATGTAATTTAAGAGCATAAATGTAATCCCGAAATGACATTGCTTTAAAAACAAACACGAAACAAACAAAACCCAAACAAAAACACAAAAACAGTATAACAATTTTTCCCTAGAAATTGTATTCACTTATATCTTTACATTCCTATCTTAATTGTGGCAGAGGGAAAGTTAGCAAAATAGTGAAATGTACTACAATAGGTAATTCTTTAATACCAGGAAAAGAATCCTTGACTAAGCCCTAGCTGCAAACAGCCTGTAACAAAATTATATTAAGTGCAAAATTATTATTTAAGCACTGCATTTTCCACTTCAGTGCAAAATTTTATTAATCTTTTTCTGGTGCTTTACAATTACATGCTATAACTTTATGTAAACTCTCCACAATTTTTTGTCCTACTTTCTACATAAATTGAGCAAGGGATCATTTTTAAGTAAGGATACTGAAGAGAATATTTTCAGTTGGAAGGAACCTACACTGATTGTCTAATCAAGTTGAGGTCGCACCAATGCTATTTCAGGCGCAAACTGATCAACAGTGTATACAGGTTTTAATTAACCTTAAACTCACCCAAACAATTCTTTGAATATAGGTATGAAACTTGTCTATTCAGAAGTATTGCATAGAAAAATAACTGCCACACATACATATTCCAGACTTGTATTCATGACAAAAAGATACAAAGGCCTTACTTTACATTCACTCCACATTACAATGCCAGTGAAGTTAATTAGTAGTAATAGGTGGCCCATATGGGGAATGTTTTGTGAATGCTTTTTCTACTGAACTTAAGAAAAATGTGAAAACAGTTGCTGTACATGTCTGAAGTGAGCTAGAATGAGAATCAAAGGCATTTAGGCACTGCAACTTTCTTGGACACCAATTAAAATAGAAATCAATAGATGTGGATTCCTAAATAACTTTGACACTAAAAAATATTAAAATCCAAAAGTTAGCAGTAGCAGAAGCCAACAGTCAAGGTCAAACAGATTTACTCAACTGTATATTATTAGTTGAGGGGATTTTGTTTGTGGCCGCTCTAAGAGCAGGAAAGCGTAATGTTAGTGGATCTGTCACTATATATACTCCTTTGTATTCCTGTGTTGGCCTTAGCTGCACTAGGACTCATTATCTGTTAACACACATGCACACACCCCTGTGGCAAACCTAAGTCATGCATCTATACAGATCTAACTAGCCCTGGTGTTTGCAAACCTTGCATTGAGTGGCTCACATCCTCATAGGTTACATAAAACTGATGTGAATGGAAATTATTCTGTCAAAAGATTTTCTCATTAAAATCAACACTAGCTAGCATTTCTGTGACATCTAGACTCTTCATCAAATTTTTAATCATGAAAATATGGAAATCGCTGTTAAAAGATTTTTGAAAGTTTGTTTTTCCTTTGAGCTGCAATTTTTCTACATATTTATCGAATTAAATGCAGTATTTGTATAAGTTAGTTTTGTGAAAAATGCTTTATAAAGGAGGCTGGTTTTCTCTTAAAGAGCTAGCAGAAAACAGAGGATGGAATAAAACTGCATCTACTAGAAGCTGCCACAGGATTTTTTAACAAAACAAAGAATGAAAAATGAGTCAAAATGGTCAACTTCAGTGCAGTCCCTTTGTAATGGTCTGAAAATAATCTGCCATCTCTAGCAGATAAAAGCAAACTTCTGAAAAATATAAACTATATTAAAATTTTATAATTTGCCATAAAGATACAGCACTGCTTCACATAATGAATCGAAATTCTGTTATCTGGATGAATCATCATCCTCCAGAGCTGTTCCTAAGCAGCATGCTGTCCTTGAAAGTGCACGGAAACAGAGCTATAATGAAGCTGGCCCGAGTAGCTGCTGTCTGGTGAAAACATTCACTTCTTCAGCACAACTGCACAAAGGGGAGCTCAGACAGGAATTTTGAGGGTGCAGAGAGGGCTTATACTAATTTAGGACTTACAGACTGACAGGAAAAAAATAAAATTATCATAAAAATCAAAGCTTTGTTTGGGTTGGAAGGGACCTTAAGGACCATTCAGTTCCAACCTCACTGCCATAGGCAGAGGCACCTTTTACTAGATCAGGTTGCTCAAAGCCCCGTCCAACCTGGCTTTGAACACTTTCAGAGATGGGGCAGCCACAATTTCTCTGGGCAACCTGTGCCAGCATCTCACCACCCTCACAGTAAAGAACTTATTCCTAATGTCTAATCATTATGACAAGACTGAGTCTGAGGAGACTTATTTCAAAGTCAGCAGCCAAAAGAATGAGTTGCAGGTGGTGTTTAGTAAGGCGATAAGGACTAGAAGTATGTTTTGCTATTCCTCACCTTTGTCACAAGTCCTTTTCTCAGCAATTCTCTGGCCACCAGGGAAAAGTAAGAATGGATGCAAACAAAGATATTAAGTATCTCTACTCTTAGACTTACAAGCAGATTACTGTTTTTCCACCATCTTGTGTTTTCCATCCCTCAGACATTTTAGCCCACAAAGCTCCAAACATCCAGAAGGGAAGATGATGCTATTTTGTATTTACTGTTAATTCTATCACCTAGCACCAAGCCCTTAGTCACATATTTATTTGCTTATTTAAGAGCAATGAACCAGTTGGTAATATCAGTTATCTTTTGAGGATACACACTGTCATACTTAATTGAATAAGAAACTATAAAGATGCAGAATGTAGTTTCTGAAGTCCTTAAGGCATATCTGTGAATGAAAGAACAGATTTTCATTGTTTTCACTGTACTTTCACATGACAGCAACTTGTAATGCTGTAACTGTACTTAAAAGCAAACTAGGTCCTCCTTTAATTTCAGTAGATGAATAAGTGTGTTTTAGTTTTGTCTTTTTTATCATTTCATGCAATATTTATTTGCTTTTCCTTTATTAAGAATACATGAATAAATGCAAGTCTCCTCAATTTTAAAATTTCCTCTTCTCTTTTTCAAATTATACCCTGGTTTCTGAGACCTTCGTAACGTGTTGCCATAGCAATCTTTGAGGAGCACTAAGCTTTTGCATTCACAGGACAAGACAGCAGTGGAGTAATTATCAAGAAAAATTAATCCATTTGAGACTTTATTCAAGCCTCTGTGTTACAGGACTAGGTTATTTCAGCTAGGTTATTTCAGGGAGGAAAAAGTGGGGATTTCAACGCACTTAACGTGTGAACTGGAAAATATCCGGATGTGGCACGTAATGTACACATCATAAACAGGAGTAGAGGGATGGGACACACATCTTCTAGGAAAAGAAGGCTTTGAAATAATCTGGGCTATTTTAATGGCAGGCCATAACCCACAATTGAACTACCCTTACACAAGGAAAAGACAACCTCATTTCTTGCAGGAGCAGGCACAAATGAATCGTATCTTGGCCAATATGGGCTCCTAAACATGAAACTTTTGCAGTTAGTCTATGTCAGTTAGTCTTATGTTTTCTTTATTTGCAGTCTTTCTTTAATAGCTGTTATTCAAATTGTGACAAGATTCTTCTATTCCTTTATTAAGTTCACAGAACTGATTATTGTTGAAACATTTAGAAGTTAAAAGACTTTTTTACCTGCCTGTTTCCCTTACTGCTTTTAGGCCTGGGTGCCTTTTAAAGGAATAAAGTATTGTTCGGTAATTCTTTAGCTGACATTTTAAAAACAAAACAAGACACAAGTCAAAAAGGAATAATATAAAGACAAAGCACTGAAAGCTCCTTGTGAAGCCGTCACATACTGTTTCCCAACTGTGACAAATTTTCACCAGTGCCTAATGATTTCAGATGCTGCTTTACATTCAACTTGCAGCAGTACTGTGAAGACTTTTCTTGACAAGCTCTGTCAGATTCTACCTATTGGAAGCTCAACAGGCAAAATGTGAGACATTCACCACTCAGAAGTCCTTTTTTTCCTAATAATAAAAGCTGGTAAGTAATGCAGATAGGTATTTTTCTCTTTGCTGCTGGCTTACACTAGATCACTTGTTAGAATTATTATAGGAAGAAGCAACTAAAATCATGTCTGCATATATATATATATATATAAATATATGATTTGTTTATCTAATGAGTGAAGTGGCATCCCAAAGTTAAGCAGCAAAACAGCCTGGTTATTCTGACTACAGCCATTATCTGTCATTTCTGTAATAATTGTTCCAGCTTTCGAATTTGGGAACCCTGAGTAAGGAAAGCTGGACTCTGCTTGCCTTGGGTTAACATAGTGGTGTTGTTAGAGGTTTGTGTTTTGTCAGATGGTTTCTTCAGTGAATGTGAATGCAAGTGAAGAACATTGATTGGAGCAATATTCATTTACATGAGACTATTCTGACCCAGAAAATACTCCTTCTCTACCTCAGAAACAAGCAACCAATCTCCTGTCCCCAAAACCTACTCCATTAGTCTGTGATGGCAGGTACACTCTTACTTGCAAGGAAACATCACTGACCTTCTCTGATCTTACTTACTGGTGCTCAACAACTTCAAACAACTTTATAGAGATCTTGCAACACCACCATACAACCTGGTAGGGGAAAAGAACCTGTGTTTTGTCCTGTTACTCCCACTGAATTTGTCCTGGTAACAGACTAAGGGGAAACAAAGCAGGTGAAAATGCTGCTTACAGGTTGTAAAGGACACCAGGAATGAAAGCAGGCAGAAGATAAAGCACACCCCCCAAAGACCTTAGATATAATACCTTAAACACACTTCAAATACAATACCCAGGTTGCTCTATGATCTTCTCACATGTTACCATTTATTACTCAGGGAACGGCAAAGCTCATTGCTGTGTCTCCTTTATGCGTAACACCCTGTTAACATCTGTTATAGACTTCAAGAGAGACTGCGTAACAGGTTTGAAATTATTTTTAAAAACTTTGATTTTGAAGGCAGTTACTGGAAAGGTCCAGAGGAAGGGATGTTTTCCAGAGCCCGGGCACCTGCCGGAAGTGAAGAAACCGGGCCATGAACTTGCCCCGAACACAAGCAAGGACAGAGATGTTCCCGGCCACTTAAAAATCTAAGCGAACTTCAGTGATGGTTTTCTTTTTTTTTTTTTTTTACTTTTCTAACCGGAAAATATCCCATTTAAATGCTGCAGCCTAGAAATAACTCGCGCTCAGCGCTAAAACCGACACCAACCTTGCAGGGAAGGCGCCGCTTGCTCGAGGCGAGGAGACGCTCCGGTGGGAGCGCTGAGAAGAACACGGCGGGAAGCAGCGCTGAGGAGGAGGGGGTGTCCCCTCACTTCATGGGGCCCGTGGGCAGAACCTGGCCCAGCCGCCGGCTCCAGCCTCAGCCGAGCGGGCCGCCCGCCGCACAGGGCTCCGACACCTCCCCAGGCGGCCGCCGGGGCGGGGCGGGAGCGGCTGTGCCGCCCTCCCCGTGCGTGCCCCTCGCCGCGGCCCCAGCGACCCTCCTCGCCGGCACCAGAGCCGCCCGGCGTTGGCGTGAGGGGCGTCGGGTGCGGGCGGACGCGGGTGACCGGCGGCGCCACTGCGGGGGGGGGCAGGCTGCGTTGAGGAGGCGGCACATGGCGGGCGGCTGCTGAGGGGAGGCGCGGTGTGAGCTCCCGGTCTCAGGCAGCGGTGCTAGGGACGGCGCTGGGGCGGCAAGCGGCCTGGGTAGGGGAAGAGCGTTCGTATCCAGGTGTAAGAGGGGCCGAGCCCCGTCCCTGGCACGGCGGAGACCCTTAAGCCCCTGCACCGCACAGTGTCAGTGTCAGGCCAGCATGGGTGCCAACTCCTCATCAGCTGTCGTGGACACCAACGCCTCCTCGGCTGACTCCGCGCTGGTGAGCAGCAGCACGTGGAGGGGCCGGGAGCCCTTCTCCATCTTCACCATCCTCATTCTGACCCTGCTGGTGCTGCTGACCGTGGCCACCTTTCTCTGGAACCTGCTGGTGCTGGCAACCATCCTGCGAGTGAAAGCTTTCCACCGGGTGCCCCACAATCTTGTGGCCTCCACAGCAGTGTCGGATGTGCTGGTGGCAGCCCTGGTGATGCCGCTGAGCTTGGTGAAGGAGCTGTCAGCCGGGCGGCGGTGGCGGCTGGGACGGGCACTGTGCCTCGTGTGGGTCTGCTTCGACGTGCTGTGCTGCACGGCCAGCATCTGGAACGTGACCACCATCGCCTTGGACCGCTACTGGTCCATCACCCGCCACCTGGAGTACACACTGCTCACCCGCCGCCGCATCTCCAACGTTATGATCGCTCTCACCTGGGCGCTGTCCGCTGCCATCGCTCTCGTCCCCCTTTTTGGCTGGGGGGAGACATACAGCCCTGAGCAGGAGCGCTGCCAGGTCAGCCAGGAGCCCTCCTACACCATCGTCTCCACTGGCGGGGCTTTTTACCTGCCCCTCTGCGTTGTGCTCTTTGTCTACTGGAAGATCTACAAGGCGGCCAAATTCCGTGTGTGGGGCCGCAGAAAGAACGCTGTGGTGCCCTTGCCCGAGGCTGCCCAGGTAAGTGTGGGGAATGGGCAAGAGAGTCCCCAGTGCTTCACCCAGGCACCTGGGCTTCTGCTTCTCATCTGCTCCTAGCTGGCACCCCTGCATTGGTGGTTTCAGCACAGTGACTGAGACACGTCGTGGGGGTCTCGTGTGAATTTACCTCTGTTACAGACTCGAAATGAGCAGTTATTAGCTAGTGAAAAAGCACCACTGTCAGAGAAGAGTTTTATTCTCATTTTTTTCTTACGTGTGCCATAGGAGTAAGTGTCAGGTGTGTTCACCTGTCTGGAGAGCCATTTAAAAGTCATGTCTTTAGGCTGAATTTGCTATTCCTTGGGGTTTTTCCTCTTTACATTTTACAGTGTTAGTGGGGTAGATTGATAATCAGGTTCCTAGGTTGTGTACAGAGTAAATGCATACACATTTTTTCAACCAGCATGGCTATAAGAAAAATGTATATGCATTTGTGTAGTATCTATCAGCGTCTGAATAGATTTTAACCAACAAGTAAGACACTTTATTTATGTACTTGGGCTAAATTACCTTGAATACTGGGGACATACTGCTCCCTGCATAGTGCTGAAGCAATGAGCAATTGTTTCTATTTTAAAACTACCAGCTGTCTTAAAAACCATGTCCTCCTACTTATCCCAAACATTGCCTATAATCCCACAAAGCCCTTGTCATGTAGGAGGTTTCATTCATTTTGGGGATACAGCTAGCGGACAGGAAAGGGCTTGGAGTTGACCCCTTGTGTCCCATTAAGTCAAGTTCTTTGCGTGATGACGCTGTGACCCATGTCATGTTGTCAAGGTGCTTGGTGCTTTACTCTCTGTAAACTGGTCTTTCTGTCACGTGCTCTTACTCCTACCTGTGGAAATGTTTCTTTACAGTATGTTTTTTGTGATTGCTTGTACTTGCTAAGTCCAGTTCCTGAACAAAACATGAGCTGTGTGGATGTTAGAGATACCTAAAGAAACATGGAATCCTTCTGTTCAGCTGGGCTTAACCCTGCAGAGTCTCACTCTGCTGAATCCTTCTAACTTTGGTTTGGACTCATGGTAAGAATCATGTTATTATGATCACAGATAAAAAGTCTGTGGATTGTGTCCCCTGATTCTAGCAAAAGGTGACAGCACAGGCAATTATATGTGGTCAGACTTGTAGATTTGAATTGTAATGTCTTGTGGTCAGACTTGTAGATTTGAATTGTAATGTCTTGAGGATGTTTTTAATGTAAACTGATTTATGAAGCTGTCTTCATGTAAAAGCACAAAATGTGTCAGAAAAGATGAGGGTGTCTCCTCTGGTGGTATTCCTTTTTGTTCTTCCTATGACCTTCATCCCCTGGTTTGCACCAAATTTCCAGGTTATTTTAAGTATGACTAATGTATTGCTTGGACTTAATGTATAATCTTCCCAAGCACAAGAGCTAGATGAATATTTGTAGTGGTTTTTTGCATGTTTGGTGTTTTACATACCCATATACTCATACAGGACTAGTTGCTTGGAATATAAGATTCTGGGAAGCTAAATGAGCTGAGGCATTGCTGCTGATGTTTTAGCCTATACAGAGACACGTTGTTGGTATGTCAGTTTGTCAAGAGTCTGACTCCTAATTGTCATAGTTCTGTCTGCAAATCCCTTGCGTGGGCACAGCTAGGCTGGCAGGTGAGTGCTTTTTTGCTGGTGTAGTGTCTAGGAGCTAGTTTAGGCTGTCCTGACAAAAGTGTTCTTGTCAGTGTGAGCTGAATCCCCATTTTGGAGGGATTGACATTGTAGCTGTTATTCCAACACCAGCAAATGCTCAAGCCAGTAGTTCACCTTTCTTGTACTGGCAGTGATAGACATACTAACTTCTTTTATAACAGTGATTCTTTAATCTGCAATCAGTGTCTAGTGGCAACCTTCCCCATTGTCCCAGCAGCTTCATTTGCTGGCTTAAATAAAAAGACCTTTGTGATTCAGATGCAAACCTTTACTCCTCACCTAAAGGAAAGGCTGATGCCTTAACGTACATATGTGCGTTAAATGAACCCATGAATCAAGGGAGCTGGCATTCTTGCCTCTTTCAGTTTTCTTTCCTTAAAAGACAGAGAATTACTCACCAGGTTTTATCCTGATCTCATTTAAGCTTCTAGGAACAGGATTTTTTTTTTTTTTACATTAAAACACAAAGATAACATTGCCAGGATATGTGGCAAACCTGGTGAGGTGGTGCAGCTTTGCTTCACATGCAGGGGTTATTAGGCTGTCGGCATCAGCTCTGTCATGTCTTATGGGGTACATTCTGTTCCAGTTGTTTTGCCCATCAACTCACTCTAATTTTCCATTTTTTTCTCCCTTAATATTTCTCCTACCTCTGCTTTCTTTGCTGAATTTCTTCTCTGAGAATCCTCCCCTGTCATGCTTGCCCTTGGAACAGTTTTCTTCTGTCACTGTTACTTTGGGTGCGATGTGCGCTCTGCCTCTGTTGATCTGAGTAACATCAGAGGGGCTTTCAGCAGTCGATGCCAAAGGCTGGCAGTGCTTTCCAGGCTGGAGGTGAGGAGGAACAGTGGTAATCCCTGCTAGGAGAGACCATCTGCATTGCAGTCGGGAATTAGCTGTCAGCGCTGGATTGGAACTGTGTGCCAGAGCTGCAGTTTATGGCAGGAAGTATACCTGGCAGTATAGCTGGTTGGTTCTAGCAATTTACTTTAAAGAGGAAAAGATGAGGTCATGCCCGTAGAAATGCCGTGAAGAAACCGATGCACCAAGTGGAACAATCATGATGGTACCTTCATGTTTTGTACAGTGCCTTCCAGCCAACAGAGCCAGGCACCAAAGTGCTTTGCAGGTTGCCACTGTGTATATACGTGTGTATATATATATATATATATATATGCAAACACACACACACATACGGGAAGGGCAGCTGTCTCTGAGCTGAGAGCTGGCATATGTAAGTTGTGTTTCTATGCTGTTACAGAGCTACAGAATAGGATAGTTACAAAATAACTATTTTGAGTAATTTTTGGTGAAAATTTTACTTGTGCTTTTGAAAAACACTTTTTGAAGTGTTATAATCAGGTGAGAGACATGGACATGAGACATCTGAGGTACTTCTAGTTTGAATGAGAGCTTGTTTCTTACTTTCTCTTGAAACAAACAAAAAAAAAAAGGCAGAATTGGGACCCTAAATAAGACTGTTTTTTGTAATTATGGAACTCCTTAAAAAGTGAATTTGCAGTCAATACTGACATGAGTGAGCCTCGTAAAAAAAACTAGTGACATACCATCACTGATAGATAGCTATACTCTGTCACACCTTGTTGACAGCAGGTAATGATTCTCGCCATAAGCAGTCCCATTGAAATAAATGAGACTGCTTGAAAAACAGTAGATCCTGCTGGATAGTGCCCTTTTAAATCAATGAAGTCACTTGTAACAGGTTTTGCCTGACAAAACCAAGGACGGCAGAATCTGAACATCAGGATTATTTACATGTAACAATTTCAAAGTCATTTGAAGAGTTAAAAATCAAGTTCTGTTGATGGCTGTGGGTTTTGAATGTTTGCTTGGTTTTTTTTCTTTCTCCCCTGTAAGTAACTTGCATAGTGTATGAGTAATTAAGACTGAGCCAAACCTTTACCAGTTTTGTGAGAATCCTTCCCATTTTAGGTAGTATCAGGCCTCAGAGCTCCAACATTGTAGTGTTGTTATACACCTTGGCCTGATGGCCTCTGCAACCCATATGGACCGTATGGGAGAGAAAACAGATTCTCCTTTGAAGGAGTTGCAGGCCTTCCTTTTCTTATTTCTGCCTATGACTGTATAAATAGAGGAGATGGGTCAGGAAACAAAGTGCAACTGCCCAGAAAACTGGGAGCAGATAGAATCATAGAATGGTTTGGGTTGAAAAGGACCTTAAGGATCATCGAGTTCCATGGGCCATAGGCAGGATCACCTTCCACTAGATCAGGTTGCTCAAGGTTCTGTCCAACCTGGCCCTGAACACTTCCAGAGATGGAGCATTCACAGCTTCTTGGGCAGCCTGTTCCAGTGCCTCACCACCCTCACCACCCTCACCACCCTCCTTATATCTAACTTAATCTCCCCTGTTTAAGTTTGAACCCATTGCCCCTTGTCCTGTCACTACAGTCTCTCATGAATAGTCCCTCTCCAGCTTCCTTGATACCAGATAGGAGAAAAGTGAGGCAGGAAGCAAAATGGCTAGCAGTTTCCTTGGAAAAATGCAGTTATTCCTCCTTACAGCAATAGAAAATCCTGTGACAGAAAGCAGGTGTTCTCTTCCCTATCAAATGTACTGTTTGTCATATTGCTGGAGCATCCAAGAAAGTGTAGGCATTCCTATGTTTTGATCCTTTGCTGTGCATTTCATTTTCTTGTGCTGTTGTCTGAAGTTTGCCAAAGCTACACTGAGGCAGGAACCATCTCTGCTGAATCACATGGTAATCGGCAAAACTCTGAACTTGTAGTCAGATTTGATTGATGTTTATCACCTTTACTGTTGTTCTGTTATTGGAAACTCTGGAGGTACAGTACAAACACATGCACAGTACCTGATGTGAAGGATCATTAACAACAATCATTAAAGCTATAAGGAACACTTTAAATCAAGGGATTTCATCAGAACTCCGTGATGGCATATTTTTTATAACTTTGTTAGGAACACAGGAATTGGGAACAGACGGCTCTAGGAACATACATTAGTATGTTCAGTAGCAGTGATTTACTGGGAGGAGACAAAGGGCAGAAGTGGCATTGAACAATAATTGCTGATCAACCTACAGAAGAATGTATTCTGAAACTAAACCAAAATTCCTTTCTGTCTGTAGGATAATTTGTACTTGAGAGCTCTTTCCCTTCATTTAACTCTTTATGATACTCTGACTGGAAAGTGGGCATCTCTGCACTTCTCAGAGCCTGTTGCTCCTGGAGCAAGGACTGCAAAGGGCTACTAGAATGATTAAGGGCTTGGAGCATCTCTCATATGAGGAAAGGCTGAGGGAGCTGGGCCTGTTCAGCCCAGAGAAGAGAAGGCTCAGGGTGTACACATACTTACACACTTACAGTGTGTGTAAGTATCCTAAGGGAAGGTGTCAAGAGGATGAGGCCAGACTCTTCTTGGTGGTGCCAGACAACAGGACAAGAGGCAGTGAGTATAAAATGAAATGTGAGGTTCCACTTGAACTGTGAGGGTGATTGAGTGTTGGAATAGGTTGCCCAGAAAGGTTGTGGAGTCTCCTTCCCTGGAGATACACAAGAGCTGTCTGGACACGATCCTGAACAGTATGCTCTAGGTGACTTGGCTTGAGCAGGGAGGTTGGACTAGATGACCTCTGGTGGTCCTTTCCAACTTCAACCATTCTGTGGTTCTGTGAAATAGCTGATATAATGAATTTAGAACCTAATTCTGGCCTCAGAATAGCAGTCTTTTCATACCAGCTTTTTTCCCCACTGCTCCTGACTTGTAGTACTCCAGGAATAGAGCCTGGGCAGATGCAAGGAAATCTGTGCCCAAGGCATAGCGTGTTGCTAGTGACTGAGTGAGAACAGTGTGCAACACTGTGCAGAGATGCTCGTATAAGAGAGATGTGCCCAGTGTATACTAAGGCATCTTAACAGATTGTTTTAATTTGCAGTCTGCAACTGCCTTTTCCCTTGTCGCAGCCTGCTCACTAGGGCTCATCAGTAGGCCCAAAATGAGGGTAAAGGGCTGGGCTTGTCCTTTGTTCCATGTGGCACAGCAGTAACAGTCAGATATTGTGACTAACAGCTATGTAGTCTTTTTGGCTTTTGCTTATGTTCAGACAATGCCAAACTGCAGTGGATTAGCGCATGCTTGCATGAGGGGGGGGAATCCCTGAGCATGGTTCCCGTGCCAGTGCTGTGTACCTCAGCAGTGTTTGTCTACAGTAGGTTAATTTACTTTCAGTGTACTTTTTGTGGGCTGGTTTATGACAAACAGTCTTGACAATGTGGTCCTGGGGCCTGATAGTTGTTTAAAGAATAATCTTGCACCAGCCAGGCCAAGAACATGAGTCAAGTCTGCAGGAAATCATAGAGTGGGCAATAAAGAAAATTAAAAAAACTGAAATTATAACGAAAGTTTGGATTTGCCCAGTTTTGCAGTCTGCATTCATAGAATCAACTATGTTGGAAAAGACCTTTAAGATCATCAAATCCAACCTTGGCAGGACTGCCAAGACCATGTCACAGAGGGTCTCATCTACATGGTTTTTGAACACTTTCAGGAATGGTGATTCTGTCACTTCACTGGGCAGCCTGTTGCAATGCCTGATCATCCTCTCAGTGAAGAAATTGTTTCTAATATCCAGTCTAAACCTCCCCTGACGCAGCTTAAGACCATTACCTCTTGTCCTATCGCGTATTACTTGCGAAAAGAGACCAGCACCTCCTCTCTCTATCCCCCATTCAGATAGCTGTAGAGAGAGATAAGGTCTCCCTGAGCCTTCTCTTCTCCAGACTGAACAACCCAAGTGCCCTCAGTGTTTCTCATAAGACTTACTCCCCAGACACCAGCTTTATAGCCCTTCTAAACTGATGCATATCGATGCATATTTTCTGATATGAACAGCACTTCAGAGTAAATCTGTGTTTAACTTAAAAAATCTAGTGAACTTGTTCCTTGAGGAATCTGTCTCTGCAGCAGGGATGCGAGGCTGGCAGTCCTGTAGTAGCTGAGTAGCTGAGTTGAGGCAGGGAGGAGCACAGAACTGCAAAGCTGGCACGTTAACAGGGGCATTGCATGCAGGCGTGCTGAGCACAGGGCCCCACTAGAAACCCTCTGTGAAGTTTGATCCTTTTTGTGGTAGTGCAAGCCAGGAGCAGCTGGCCAGTGGATCACAGGTCTGCCAAGTGGCAGGGCACACGCCAGGGCTGGCACTTGGAACAGTACCCCATGCTGGGAATGCCCGAGAGGCAGGTGTCATGGTGGGTGAGCCTGATGGAGAGCCAACTGAGCGAGGGTTGTTCACAGCATCTGCGGCTGTCCGTTTAAAAGAACGTAGGGGGTGAGCATTAGATACTGATGATCATGGAAAGCTGAGCTTTCTTGCAGTTTCCACAGTTTATATGATTGTTCAAGGCACATGCTGAAGGACCTTGCTGAGTAGGGACACTAGCTGCCTTTTCAAGAACATGCTATGTGTCCTTTTCAAAGGATTTCTGATGGAAAATTAAAGCAAAATATCTCCAGTCTGCCAGGGATATTTACACAGTTTATTTAATGGAAGATTCAATGAGAGATCCCAGTATTTTTCCTAAAGCACCAGCCTGCTATTTGCACTTTATTATTACTGTTACTACAACATTATTCAGAATTCCCAGGTAGAACTAGTGAAAAAATAATTGGGGAAAAAAAAAATAAACCTATGACAACAGAGAAAGTAGAAATTCTGCAGATAGGAAGCCGACTACTGTCTTGTAATTCACAAAAATACCAGGATCTATTTTCACTTGCTGTTTAGTATTCAGAGGCCCGATCTAACAACCAGTGGTTTGTGAAAATTCCTCTGATTTCAGCAGGAGGTTGGCCAGGCTGTAAATACATGTTCTATTAGGGAAAACACCTAAGGAGGGTCGTATCTTCTATAAAAATAAATTAAATGACTTTTTCCTGTGATAGGTGATAGAAGAGTTGCTACTAGTAAATTCTGCAGTTCAGTTACAAGCCTACGTACCTTACGTATCAAAAAGGCTCCAATTTGATACGGCACACTGCAAGCTCTATCTTCTGAGTAAGAGTTGAAAGTTAAATATAGTGCCAAACCATGCCCAGTGCTAGTGACAAAGTTCTTTGTATGGCTCTTCCCAAGAGGCATACTTATGTAGCTATTCCTCAGGGCTAAGACGTAATCTTTCAGGGTTGCTTGCCACAAATTTGTCCTCGTGTTATACATTCATCCCTTTTGCAGAGTGTGATTAAGGATGTGCAGAGCAAGTCTTTCTGGAGACAAATGGTGTGATCCTTGCTACATGAGGGGTGTCCCATTTTAATTGTCAGGACAGATGTGATTTTCATTTTCCTCCATTATTTGCCCGCACCCATAATCTGCTGCTCATACATTCTGCAGCCATGTCTCATGTCTGAGGGTGAAGACAGGGATATCCATCTTGAAGAGTGATTGTCCAGCCTTTGCCAGTGCTTCCTTCTCTCAGTTGCTATGCTCATATCAAATAGAAGCCCTCCATCTATTATAAAGCTTGCACAATGGCGGCACGTGCATGTGGAATATGTAGCTGATTTAACAACAAGCTGTCTTTGGAGTGATGACAAAGTCTTGCAGTGTCTGTGTATTATCACTCAGGCAAATTTTAGAGCCTAAGGTTGTATCCTTAAACTGTTCATTTTATTGCACTGTCTTCATAACTGAAGCAAGCAGCAGAACTTTAAACTCGCAGATACTTTAATCTTCAAATTAAAATCACGAGGAAGTATCTTTTTCTGGTTAGACTCTGAGCACGGAATAACTTGTGCCCAGAACCTGTTTTCCCCAGCCTCACTGCCACCTGGAGTACTGGGCTGTACTCACTGCACAGATGAATTAATTGCCCTCAGTGAGAGAGAAGACAAGAAGCACCGTCGGCAGCCTGGAGTAGCTGAAGTTTTCTCCTCGCTTGTGTAGCTTCTGCTCAAGCCAGAGTTTGAACTGAAGGTGGCTGAAACCATGTTTTTCTGGCAATAGAATATGTTTTTTGTCAGAATACAGACTAGATCTGAGTGAAATAAAGGACAGGTGACACAACAGGGAAAAGAGGGACCAGAAAATGCTGCTTTTCCAGCAAAGCTTTTTGTTGATTACTACCAGAGTATTTTAGGAGCTAATTCAAAATGGTGGCACAGTGCCTAAGGGTGCATCATTGCAGGTGCATCCTTATGCTTCCATTGTCATATACTGTGTTGGCACTGACCAGGCAGCAGCAGCTGCGATCTGTCCCTCTCCCCAAGGGAGAAGTGCCTGTGATGAGATAGACTCCCTCAAGAAATAGCAGAAGACACACAAGTTCTGTTTTCCATAAGGGACTCTTCTTGATGGGTTTACTTTCCACCGAATTACTGAAAGTATTCAGTTTTATTTCAGGCATTTACGGTATTTTTTCTTGAGAGGTGTAATGGACTATTGGTATTTTCCAAAGATCAGACACATTTATGGGTTGAAACTTAAACAGGGGAAGTTTAGATTGGATATAAGGAGGAAATTCTTTCCTGTTAGGGTGGTGAGACACTGGAATCGGTTGCCCAGGGAGGTTGTGAGTGCTCCATCCCTGGCGGTGTTCAAGGCCAGGTTGGATGAGGCCTTGTGTGGGATGGTTTAGTGTGAGGTGTCCCTGTCCATGGCAGGGGGGTTGGAACTAGATGATCTTGAGGTCCTTTCCAACCCTAACTATTCTATGATTCTATGACATTTCTTAAAACTTTCCTTTAACTGAAATCTTGTTCTTTCATTTAAAAATTTCTGATGGAAAAAATATCCTGCAGATTTAGCCTGGTTTGTTGGGGTATGCTTTGTCCCTTCTGCAGAACAAGTGGTAGTGCCAAGCTCCTGCACCCACCAGAGGAGGGATTCTGAGGTGTGAGTCCAGGCAGTTAGGCTAAATACCTTTAAGAGCAGGTATTTGTGGCAGGTCCCTCCCTAATACCATAGGGAAGTGAACCAAAGGGCCTGCAATGAAATGAAATTAATTTATGATTTAGGTGAAATCCTAAAGGTCATGTAGCAGCGTCAGAGCGTCCAGGTTAGAGATGGGCAGAAGGCACTTGCCTTTGTTGCCTTCCTTACCACCCTGATTTCCCACTAGTTATCAAGACATCCAGTAAAGTAAACTGAAAAAGAATGACCACAACACACATGGCATTGGTTACTTAACTTTGTCAGTCGCGTTCAGAAGGTTTTCCAATGTAATGAGAAGTCTGGTAATTTTGGCACTCTGGGACGTTTTCTTTCTTTGAGCATGGAAGGAAGGGAGTTTAGTGGTAGATGCACAGATGCACAGATGTCGCGCTGTCTTTTAAAAGTAATACTTCTCTCAAACAAACTGTCTTGGTAAGAATCTGTGTTTGCTTTTGTTTTGAGGTGAAGGAAGCTTCACATGAACCACAGATGGTGTTTACAGCTCGTCATGCAGCCATCACTTTCCAGACAGATGGAGAAACATGGAGAGAACAGAAAGAGAAAAAGGCAGCTCTGATGGTTGGCATCTTAATTGGAGTTTTTGTGTTGTGCTGGATCCCTTTCTTCATTACAGAATTAATAAGTCCCCTCTGTTCCTGCAACATCCCAGCCATCTGGAAAAGCATCTTTCTTTGGCTTGGCTATTCCAATTCTTTCTTTAATCCTCTCATTTATACGGCATTTAACAAAAATTACAACAGTGCCTTCAAGAACCTTTTTGTAAAGCAGAGATAAAAGGGGACACAGAGTAGAAAATTATTCTTGTATTGCACAATACAGAGATTTCTTGAGGGAAACGTGCACATGATGGCTACAGTTTTCATGCACAAGAGCTAGCTGAGGGCATTTAGGAACAATCAAAAAGAAGATGGAAGATACTTGGATATAAATCTACTGACAATTCACTGTTCCCTCCTGGAAATACATACATATATCCTGCTCCAGGGACTGGCAAATAAGATTGAAGCAGTGAATACCTCCTGTCTGCTCTTTGAATCAACATATTATGGTCTGCGAGTGAACCACTGTCTGTGTCTAATACCATGACTGTCAAATCTAACTGGACTGATCTCATCTAACCAGCTACAGGTGCCATTCTGTAGCACTCTCTTCATTAGCAGAGGCACCAGTGGGAACTGCTAATTGAGCAGTACTGAAATGTTTGTGATATGGGCAGGATGCCGGCTTCATTTCTGAGATTTATTTGGAAGGGAATAAATATGCTGTATTCAATCAGTTGCTGAATTGGTGTGAAATTAAAATGGACGAACAAGCAGCTCAGAAACACACCCTAGTATGATTGAAGGGCTGTGTGCTCTCTAGCTGTGTGTTTTCCTCAGTGAAATACAGGACAACTATGTATGTTCCCTGGGGTTACATGAAACTTTAGAGCGAAGTGTAAAATTATTTGGAGCTACTGGAAGTGTGCTCTCACCGCTTGCACAGGAGAACCTAGCATGGAGTGTTCACCTGCAGTGTACTCTCTCGCTCTGCAGGGCTCAGACTCTCCCTGTTTTCTTCAACCCAGGTGAGCTCCAGACAGACACCCGGTACCACTGAGTGAAGCGGGACTGTCTGTTATTATTTCATGCTACCATAAAACTAAGCCTGCACCTGTATTACAAACACCAAACATGTTTAATCATCAGGTTTGCTGGCAGCACCATGTGGCTGCTTGGCAGGAGTATCACCTGTACTGCACTGTCTGGGGTCCTTGCACCGTAAATGCTGTGCCCACCACCCTACTGAGAAGCACACAATTTGTCAGCTTGCATCACCTTCCTCCTGCTGTAAGAAAGGTCTTGATGCCATCAGCTCTGACTCCAGAAACTCCAGTGACTCAAAATCAAGCCATAAATTGTTTTTCCATGATCTCACACTCATGTCCCAGCAATATCTATATAAATAAATTAAAAGATTTCCATGTATACTGCCGTCTCTGTTTCTCTAGTGGGTTTTGTTTCCTCCCCTTACCTGAGAAGGGCTGCTGAGTATTTCTGTTGTGGCAGCTTTTTACAGACATGGAGTCCCAGACCACCTCCCATCTCCTGCTAAAGCTGGTTTAGCTACAGTAAGGACAAAACATAGTAGCGCTACTGATGGGGCTCTGCAATATCACAACTAGTTTTGAAGTTGAGGTTTAACCTTTTGCACTGCCGTCTTCTGCCAGTTTTGTGTTTGCTGCTGCTTAAATAACCCTTTGATCCAAAGCATACCCTCAGGCAGACAATGCAGAACTGCGGAGAATAAGTAGAAGTCATGAATTTCAGCTCCATCAACATACACCACTGGCATCTTGAGCTCACTGTAGCGTATCACACTCAGCCTCATCTCTGACAGTTACCAACCTAACGGGCATCGCATAGATGAGAGGGCTGATCGCAAGGCTCCTACCAGTCTTGGTATCCTGGCAGTCTCTCACAGGCAGCAGCAGCCAGGTGAATTTCCATCAGCTAGGGACTGATGCATTTAACAGCCATGCCAGAGAGGTAGAGCAAGTAGCTTTTGTATTCTGAAAAACAAAAAAATCATGCAGCCTTTACTTGCTTAACTTTAAAGCAGGGATTACTACAGTGTAGCCTAAAATTACTTAAATTTACTTAGTGATGTCATATTGAGTTTTGAGTCAGATAGATACATGAGCAACTTGGATCCGTGCAATTTCCAGTTCCTTTCTGAACAAGTGGTTTAAACAAATGCTCTCAAAGCACATGTTCCTCCAGTTCCTGTAGAGAACCACTCTCACTGGTCTCACTAACACAAGCATGGCAAGAGTAGGCACTGCTGTACTTCACACTGCTGTGTGTGTGTAGCCACAGCCACCTGTGCATCTTAGGTCCTTGCAGAGGATGTTTCTTTCAATTTCCACGGAAATTTTAATAACAGGATTACAAATGTTAGATAGTGGATCAGACTTTTAAATTTCAATTTTAAGTAACTTCTTCCCTTGTAAATCCCAATTTCCCTGTATATTAGGGAAACAGCTACAGTTCACACTACTGGTTGGAGGCTTAATTAAACCGGAAGACACGTATGTAGCAGTTTAGAAGTTACTAAAAGCTGCAGACCTTCTTCAGAACCATTAATGAATTTTTCAAGTGACTTGATTTTTTCATGCAAGATAGACATGTCCCCCAAAACCTAAAAATCCAAACAGATGACAGGGAAGGAGAAAATGAAGAAGTAATCTTAAACTGGTTCTTGAAAAGCACACAAATCTCCTGCACGTGGCCACTCCTGAAGTTTCCAATAGTCATGCTTTGGCTTAATTTTAGTGTGCATACCCCATCTGCCTGGTAAGACTTTCATGCAAACTTCATACCAACCCTACTACACTGTAGTTAAGGCCCATCACATTCTGTGCATGCAGCAGCAGATACTTGTTGCAACTATACATGCCAGCTGACTGGAGGAACCCTTCCAAGAAGGGACACAGATTTTGAAGGCAGGTTTTACCATGGCTTGACATCTGGACTTGAGAAAACACCATAAAGCCAGAAGGCTGCTGTGCACTTTGATGTAGCTCTATGCTTGCACTGGTGTTAACAGAAATGCTGAAGGTGCAGCAGGGCTGTCTCCAGCTACCTTCAGAACTGGTAGAAGGGCTACTGATCTAAATCTCCACCTCCACAAAGATTAATCTAGCTTCTTTAGGAGGTGAATCTGAGCCTCTGTAATTTTACTGTGAGAAATTCTCAATATAACTAGTTCAGTGCTCTGCCCACCCAAGCATCTGTGACGGCAGGGAGTTGTTACAGAATGACAGGCTTCCCCTAAAAGCAGCCTGGCTTCCTGCTCACCCAGAGGTGACAAGAAGCAAGCAGAGCTTTCATTTCACTACAGCAGCTTTAGAAAGCTCTTAACAAAATCTGCTTCCCACATTGACTCTGTGCATGTCTGCATTTAGAAGAGCAGTGGCATAGGCAGGATTTAAAATCCTGGGTTTTAATCACATGGAGTCTGAGCTTAGTGTGGGGGCTATGGCTTAACCTGCTGGTTGCTGGCTCCTGTTAAAAGCCAGAAAAGGCATTACCATGCTCAGGCTCCTGCACTGAGAGCATGGAGATTTACCCGTGGATTTGTGCCAAACCTAATAACTTGGCGAGATGGGAGCGTTAACTGTTGTGTAGTTGTCAACCTTGATTAAAAAAAAAGTTGGAACTGTGGATAATTTTCTGCCTCCATTGGTACTTTATTTCCGTAATTACTCTTATTAAAGCTTCCAACTTTAATTGAGAAAACAAGAGGAAAGAGAAAACTCAAGCACACAAGCATTCCTCATTTTGGCAGTTCAACCATTAGAGTTCAGAACTTACATTCTCACCTTGTTTTCCCTGGCTTCAAGACAGACTAAGGAAAACATGAAAAATAGAAGTCATGTTAACTAAGATAGATGATACCATATCCTGAATATCTAAAAAAAAAATCAGATATTCTAAAGAATCATGGTTTGGCATGCTTAGATGTGCAGTCATTTATTTCTTCAAATAGAAGTTACCAGTCTGGACTACACCAGTCATCTCTGCTTGCAAGCAGCGGACTAGAAATTTAAATTTTATTTCCTAACAAACACTGAACCTGCTCCTAGAAGAACTCACTGGAGACCTCTGCTCAGCAGAAAAGCACTGCTATATCCTGCAACAAGGCTCTGGGAACCCTGCAGCTATACTGAAATTAAGGCCTCATCTGCAATCCACAGACAGTGCAGAAATCAAAGATCTTTGGAAGATGAATGTGAGCAGAAAATGCTAATAACCTTCTGTGCTCATCTCTATAAGAGACCGACATCCATGCTATGCTTCCACAGTGAAAGAAGCTCTTCAAGTAATTTATTATTGTACCCAGGAGTTCCTCATCTTTCAATCAGACTAAGATTCTCCTTCTAAATAGCTGTTTTTACATGAGAATTCCCAAACCCTTCCTACGGGAAGACCGATGCAAAACAATGAAGGGCTGGGCCCCAAAAATATATATTAACACACCCTTGTGAGGAGCACCTCACAAGCTACAGTACACCACAGTCACTGAGACACCATGTATTGGGAGCAGCTGATTACAGGAATGAGCTGCTGGATGGGAAGCAGCCACCTACACTGCCTGAACTGCTGGGTAAAGAGGCACAATGGCTGCTTGGAGCTCCAGGGACTAAGTTGGCTAAGTTGGCAGAAGCTACAGCCATGGTTGTGCAGACACTGTAAATAAACAGGCTTCTTCTGTTCATTTTTTTTAGATAAAAAGACCAGCCTAAGAGTATATCATCCATCACCGAAATGGGTGAGATTTGTGTATCACCTTGTACATGTGTTCTACTTACATGCCTAATTTAACAAAGCTGGCTCTAAGGAGGTGGATGTACCAGCAAAGCATGATACTCCAGCTCCTGTTCCGCCTAAGTACCAGCAGCTACACAAACTGGGACCTAAAAGAAGTAATGCACTTTTTCTCCTGCAAGTAATTTTATTTTTCTAAAGAAATTTCAGTAAAGATTTACTACGTCCTATATGGCTGGATATACCTGTGCCACAGTGTCTCCAGAGAATAAAGAGTACAGTGTGTTATTTGGCCACATAGTAAATTGCTTTTGCATGTCATACATTTCTCCCCCATCAAACACTACACACTAGGGTCACTCTTCAATAAGTAGCTTTTCAAGGAAATAAAGATGAAAAAGGGAAGAACCCTTAAAAAAAATACTGGTCACATTTTAATTTGCCTTCAAAGATTTTCTTTTATTCAGAGCAGCAATGACTGCGAGCAATACTCAATTTGTTTTGATATACTGTGAGAAAAAGATTGCTTTGTCATGCTTGGATTAGGTGTGTGTCACTGATTTCACTCTCAAAAGATATTTTACGAGTGTGCTTGTGGAACTGCATTTAAAGAAAGGTGTCACAGTCTAAAAGGTAAGTGTATGCTTTAAGTTCAGAGACTGTCTCAAGCATCCAGAGAGCAGCCTTACTTTACAGCAGTCTATTCAAGCGTATCAAAATCATTAACTGAAATGCAAATTAAAGCTCTTAGCAGGCTCTATCAAATAATAAAGTTTTACTACAGCTCCTGTAGATGTTATTTCACAAACCCTGGTAACACCAAATGAATTCAGGGCAAGATCTTTCTCTTTAAGCAGCCACAAGAAATCCAGCAATACTGAGGTAAAATTCTGAGAAACTCTTTGCTCCTCCCTTGCAGAATAAATACAGATTCTGCTTGCTCTAGGTTTGTATAGTCCTTTGCACACTACATCCACACGTACATCTACACTCCCAGATTCTAGTGCTTCAGCTGCACAGCTCCAGTTACCAAACTGTGGGCATTAAAAATGCTTTTAATTTTGTAGATCAAAAATCTAATGTAATAACTATGCAAAAAGACTTAGAATCTCCAGCAAAGGTATGGTTTCCATTGATGCTTACTTACTTAAAGGAAGATAAGCACTTTAAAGCACTACCCTCCCTTCTTTGAGAACTCTGCTTAGAAGTTACCTCCTGACACTGCCCTTCACCTCAACAAAGAGCTGTCATCATTTTACTGAAAGCCAAAACTAACTCAGTTGTTTCTGTCTGGCAGGATTGCCAAGTTTATAGCATCAGAGCATCTCGGATACAGTTCCCAAAACCCACCTTCCCCAGATAGCCATAGCATGATGTGTACTTGCTCCTCCACACTACAACCGATGGGGGACAGCCTGATCCAGCAGTTAAGTCTAACAGCCATCAAGTGACACATGAGAAGGAATGAAGCTGGCTGTTAGCAGAAGTGTCTCTTTCATTTTGGTACCACTGGTACCAGAAGAATGGGCACCACCCCCCCGTCTGTGACAGAAGGCAAGGAACAGCTGATATAACTGTTTCATACTTGTCCAGCCTCTTTCATTTTCACAGCGGGGTCTGAGAGCAGAGGTAGCATCTGCCTGCCCTGGATTTCCACCTACTGTAGAAAGAAATTGACTTGTTACAGTAAGTTATCACCCAGACTCTGATTTATTTTCTATGAGGAGTAGTAACTGGATCTTCACAAATCCCAGATTTGTATCTTAGTGAAAATCACTAGCTCCCAGCCAAAGCAATAGATCTAATGTTTGATATTTCACCTTCAATTTTCCAGGGTACTAAGTTTATAGCAGGTAAGGATAAAGTTTAATATTATACTGAACAAATAATCACACCATTTATTCTACACACAGATTCTTTAGTTACTCTACCTAGGAGATTTTGCTTGATACTACAGCCACTTTGGTTAAAGTAATAAATATCAAATTGATATGCACATTCAAGTTATTTAAGTGCCTGGTATACAAATACATCATAGCTTGAATTCACAAACAAGTTATATTGGTGCCAAAGTTAAATTATTCAATTTACAAATTAGAATGAGAATTACAGTTTGTATAGAGGGCAAAGTTTGCATACATAAATAATGTCTCCTAATATCAAAGCTGACTACAGAAAATCTGCAAGCAGCACTCAGTGCAAATGTCCCTCTTTGGAGGAACTCTGTCATTTTTTTCCTTCTTTGAATGTGCTTGGCATCCAATTTTGCCTTCACTATTTTACTAACTCTAGGAAGACTGACTTTTTGAATAAAGACATCCAGTCACTAACTAGTGTGGGGGAGCAAGGTACAAGCTGGTTCAGCAGAAAGGTTTTCTTTCTTTGTACTGAAGGACCAGGAAAAGTGTTTCAGAATGCCACAAAACCATAGTCTTGTTTATGAGAGGGTTGAACCTAGTTGACCACAGTTCCGGTAGCTCACTGCATCCTACCTGCACAGAACAATCTCCTCATGCAATGCTTAACAAATATCCATGCTTCTCCATTTTCAATGCCGCAGAGTTTGCATACATTCATGTGCTAATACCAAACTTTGGTGTATTCAAGAGCAGAACCAAGTGTTGCAGTATGATGAGCTTGTCCGGTCTTCACTGAGAATACTGTATCTTTAGCAGATAATTACAGAAGACAAATAAAACATTCCAGGGACCTTCTTTGGTAGTTTGTGCCAAATACCAGAACATCAAGCTTACCAAGCTTACCAAGGAGGAAAAAAACCATTACCAATTCCATGGACACATGAAAACATCCTTATGAGTGAATGTTAACACAATCTTTCAATGCGCTTCTAATTAGAAAGCATGTTAAGGCTTCCAAAGCAACTTCCACCTTAAAAATATGATAGCAGAAGGTCACTGGATTCCAAACATTCTTTATTTTATATTTGCTGCCATAGAAAGTAACCAAAGAGCACTATTATCAGTGTTACTGGTGAAAAAGAACATGGGGATTCTTTCCCCTGAAGATGTGATTTACATTAAGAAGTCAGTCCAAAATCCTGATGTTAAGTACAAAAAGCAACTGTTTGAATTATAAAATACTGTATATACAGATATAAAAATGTTTCAGAAAGTGTTCCACAAAGTTTCTAAACTTTCAATAGCAAATCTTCAGCAGGGTAAATAAACTGTTGTCTTCAAAGGTGAACATCAGTTCATGGGAGGAGAAGGTCTGAATCTTTTTTTTTCCTATATTACAGGTGACACAGGCTCTGATTTTATCCCAGCCAGGCATAAAATGATAATCCTAGTGACTAAGGTGTTTTTTCCTGGAGCTATTAATTTAACAAGTACACTCTCTCTATATATAAAAATGAAATTTCAAAGAAATTTATACAACAGCTAAACTTTATAAAAATATAGATCTATAATTTTACACCAGGAATTACGCAAGGCAAGTTTCCATTTTTTAGAAATTATTTTTTATCCCTTGGAATCTTATCTATGGCTAGAGTGTAAACTAAAACAATGTGAAGTCATTAGCTGGTGAATAAAGTTTCAAGAATCCCATTTTGTGGCATGTTTTTAGCCAAAATTAACAAGCCGCTGCACACTGCAGGGCTCAGCTTGTTGGTACTGGATATATTACACAGTATATATCTATCTATTCCAGAATCTTGACCTAATTCAGTGCTAAAACCCAAGTAAAACACATCCCCATTGTTCTTACTGGGGGGAAAAAAAAACCCAAACCCAAACCCAAATAAATAAAAATTAGACAATATTTCTATTTTGCTGTACTGCATTAACTCTTTACTGTGCAGTGGAGGCAATAACAAGGAATACAGCCAGTGATGAAGGAATGTAAAACTGAATACATACTGGAAAAAAAACCCCACTTTTATAGCTGTGCATATATATATTTTATATATATATATCTATATATATCTACATTGCAGTTATAACTGTCACCTCACAAAAGAGATTCAATGGACTGAACAATCATCTAGAAACTTCACCAGCTGAAGTCCTTCAGGAAGAACTGGCTTTCAGCTTGGACAGCAGTATTTCATTCTTACGGCATTCCTGTTAACAGAAATCAAACAGATAAGGAGGCAGTCACTCTTTACTAGTTACATCTTCACATCAGCAAAACTAAACCCTTTTATTTTGAGTGATCTCCAAGTAGTCTGGAGTGAGTGATGAGCTGAAAATAATTCTGATTCATCCATAATGGTATTCAAATGGTAATATTCATTAAACTTTCATTTGTTAAACATTTATTAGACATTCAAGCCAAAAGGAATGCTGCTTGTCCGTTCATCTGAAGTTCATAGAACTATAGAATGGTTTGGGTTGGAAGGGACCTTAAAGATCATCTAGTTCCAAACCCCTGACATGGGCAGAGACACCTTCCAGTAGACCAGGCTGCTCAAAGCCCCATCCAGCCTGGCCTTGAACACTGCCAGGGATGGGGCAGACACAGGTTCTCTGGGCAACCTGCTTCAGTGCCTCACCACCCTCACTCACAGTAAAGTTGTTACAAGCAACTAAAGCAAATCTTTTTACTTACAAATTAAATACATTTGAAACCAAGATTACTTTTAGCTGACCTGGAACGTCACAAGACGGTCTGCAAAAATGTCAGTGTTAAGGGCACAATTCTGGGTGAAGAAATATATTTACATAGTACATGCCACCTGGTTTCAATACCACAACCGCGACTTCATTTATTTTTAAGGATTGCAAGGTTCAGTAGAAGTTACTTCCCAAGGCAGCAGAAGAAAGATCAATTATTAAAAAAAAAAAAAAAATCCACCTAACTTCTGCAACTATGATGTAAAATTCTGTATGTCAGAAGAGCTGAATATTAGCTGAACAGTACCTATGCCCTAGTGTGTATCATCCAAAACAGGAAGGAACTGTCTCAGCACAAAGCAGAACAAATTACAGAAAGATGTTTTTCCTCAAAAAGTTGAAACCGAATGACTGTTTTGCTTGGCAGCACTTCTTTGTCATTCATTATCATGGACGCAATAATTAAGAGAAACACATTATGATTAAAAGCTTGGAAAAGGCTAAATTAACAAAGTGTTAAACATGGCTTTCACAGTGGTTAGAAAACAAGGTCAGTTCCTAAAGGCATTTATCACTACTGAGACTCTGGATTCCCTCCCTTATTCTCATGCATTTTCACAACCCTCTTTGCTCCAATACCTAACTGCCCGCAGATCTTCAAGAGATTCCATTTGGAAACCTAAACATACAGCTTGCTTTATAACAAATGTTCCTTCCCCTGTAACATGGAGGAGTAGGCTAATCTATGAATGAAAAAAGAATTTCCAGAATCAAATTCAAGAGTCCAAGAAGGATGCGGAGATTACCACCAAGAGGCATTGTGAACATGGTGCAGTAAGCATCGTGTCAGGGAATCTTGTACATATATTAATGCACAAGTCAAGCCAAAAATGGGTCACTGAACAGTTTAGCAAAAATATTCTTACCTCTTTAAATTCTTTCACTGTTTTAAAATAAAGCCTCTGTTTCTCTAGAAGCTCTAAATATTCATCATTCAACTGGTCTCTTCGCATTTTGTTTTCTTGTTTCTTCTTTTCCATCTGTTGATACACAGGACAGACAAGAGATCATTATATACATTGTATAAGGAATATATACACACATATATATGCGCTATATAAGGAACAATTATCTATGCTAGACAATGGGAGACAGGTGCTTCGTAAGTGATAACCCTGGCTTGTGCTTTAAATGCAACAAACATTTAGGCCAGCTTTTAAATTAAAAAGCTAACACTGAAGTCTCAGTACCAGTGGTACTAGTGGTAGCATTCAGAGTTAAATTACAGCTCGCATCTCTGCAAGCCAGGAATCCTGCTCACTGAACAAGCCTATTGCAATGATGACACAGTGAAATTATTAACAAAAACTCTCAAACAACCAAAACAATAAATAAATGAAAAAAAAGATTCCTGATGCAACACAGATCTTGTTTTGGTTGTTTTGTTAGCTGTATCAAATGGGGAGGGCAGGAGACATCTTTGCCTTCCTATGCAATGCTGTTCTTGCTCAAGACCCACTCATAGGAAAACTCTTTTCTTTTTTCTGTGTGTCAAAGTTGTGACAAACGTAACTTCAGTCCGTAAATGTGAAGGGGATTGGTTCTTATTCTAGGATAGATTGCCTTCTCTCAGGGATAGTTCTAATGAAGTTCTTCCATCATAGCATCACAGACAAGTTTGGTGCTCATCTGGAGAGTCAGATTTTCTCTCCATCCAGTGCTAAGGCACAACCACATAAAAAAGAGCCCTACTGTATTCCTCTTCCCCAAAATTATTTTTGCATACTCTGACAAGCTTTCACCTCCTAAACTTTGATAGGGAAAAATGCAATTCTAAAACCTGCAAGAATCCCCTAAAGCCCAAACAAGCATGTAATTACACAGCAGAACTTGCTGCATTTCTAGATTTCCATATCAACATTGATCTTACTGATATGGATAAAACAAATGAATTGATATGGTTAAAAGAAATGAGCAGATCCCAAGCTTTCTCTGCATATGAACACTGCTGACAAGGTGCATCTCCTTTACAAAGCTACCTGCTGTCCAAAAGATATGTACTCTCTACTAATATAACCTATCAGGGCCAGTATGCTTTTAAAGTTATGCTTGAGGAAGACGCAGCATCACATGTGTTAATGCAGAAAAAGGTATTATCATGTGCACCCCATCCCTGAGGATGAGGCTAAAACCAACATTGCTAGAACACCTAGATTTTGTTTAGAGATAAGGCCCTATTACTGTCCTTTGATAAATCGTTTCCTTTATGCATGACTATCACACATCTCCCAACATACTCCTCATAAAGGAAACTGTCCTACTCTGTCCTCAGCAAGTCTCATGAGTATCTGTTATCACACTGAAATGCTTGTTCACGAGTTACTTGTCCTTGGTAGCAAGTATATTTGATTTCTCCTTAGGCCTGTTTTACAATGCAATTACATATTATGGGCTTTGCAAACTGAAATTTCAGGTAGAAGGTGTACGGTCTTCAGGGCTGTACAGCAAAGTGGATGTACTGTGAGCACTTTGAATGCACAGCAGATAAAAGCTGAATAGGTAAGACTAAACCATGATGGGGATGAATAACCCTTGCAGTGCACAACTAGTCTGTCTATTGAAAAAGTCATCCAACAGCCTAGGCAAAGAATAAGAAAACCATCCCTTCTACTGTAGAGCTGTTCCCCAAGGAATCATGTGAATTGTTAAAACTTTTTGAGCATCCATTTGTTGTCAGTATATTCACTGAGAAATCAACATCAGAAGGCAGTGAATGATTATCTACTCCATCACTAACATTTTTTTTTCCTAATCAAGATAAGCTTAGCTTTTTCATTCAGAAAATGTTTTTCTCCATTAGTTGTCACTGCCACCTCCTGCTGACCCAAATACCTGCACCTAGGAATGAAATGTCATTTTTGACCTCTCACAATATGCCAGTGGCTAAACTGCTAGTGCAGGAGTGAGGCACAAGTGAAGTGAGCTGCCACAGCTTTCAGCAACCATCAGAGATGCTGAAATTGTCTTTTCCCCCCAAATAATGAGCCATCTGACATGATAGCTCCCATTCATTTCCCTCTCCCTTATCTGTACAAGCAGATTTTTTATTTGATTTATTAATATATTTGAGAATATATTAAGAAAGTCCAGAATGATTTCATGGACCTAAAAAGACTGAAGAGTTCAATTGCAAGAACATGAAGTCAGTCACAGCAGACCTCTCAGTCTGCTGTCACTCCTTACACTTGCTTGGCTGTTGCATGTTACGAAGACAAAACAGAAGACAAAATACTGAACTCCTGGACAGTTTCAATTTGGAGCAGTTGTGTGCTGCAGCCATTAAAATAATGTCATTCTTCCAAAACAAAGATGTATAATCATCTCACAGTGAAGCTTATCTTCACTAGTCAGAACTGCACTGTTCTATTTTCATAACCTCGGTTTGATGCAAAGCCAGTCATGTTAAAAGCACTGAAGATAGAAAGATGATCCACACATACAACCACCAGTATCATTATCCTTTTTGCTGTCATTTTGTCCTCTCTGAAAATAAGAGGTCAAGCAAATAAAAATAATTCACTGCAAAAAATGGCAATGAACTAGCCACTTCTTCAAACACAGTGGCCTATAGTGAACATCATAAATTCTTAGAGTAGAGTTTATTAGTGCAAAAGCTTTATTACAGCTTGAGCTGCACCCCGTTCTGTTTTTTTTCTATATACAAATGCTTATCATACTTGGTACTTGAAAGTTTTGTTTAATAAATAAAACAGCCCAATACCTGGACAGACTGCACTTTCAGTACATACTCTATATTGATTCACAGTCTATCATACTTCCATCTGAACTCAAATAAAAAACAGCTATAATCCGCTACCAAAAATCTTGTGCCTCTACAGAGAAAAGAATCTCAGAGCCCTTTTATGTGACTTAGGAAAATATCAATATATTTGCATATGAAAATAAAAGAGTACACACAATCACAGAATAGTTTGGGTTGGAAGGGACCTTCAGAGATCATCTAGCCCAACCCCCTTGCAATGAGCAGGGACATCTTCGACTAGATCAGGTTGCCCAGAACCACATCCTACAAGTTAGTAACTATCATTACAAAGAAGTACTTGAGCCAATTCATTGTATGCAAATAAGCCTGTGGACAGCTTTACTTGGAGCCGCTGCTGGACCTCATGCTTGCATTGCCCCAAGCAACAACACAAGTCCACTGAGGCTGTGCTTTTACAAAACAGCTCCCAAATGTTACCAAAGGCAGTTTTGCCATCTTTGAGTGAGCACTGGGGCTCTGCTCCCACACAAACACCTTTCACTTGCTGTATGGACACCACACACGTGCTAAGCCTTTTCTAAATCAGGTTAAAAACAAGAAAAAATAAAACCACCACCAACAAAAAACACACAACAAAAAGAAAAAAAAACACCTGAGTGGATTCAACAAGGTGTCAGATGACTGCTGCAACTGGCACAAAGCAAGCTGATGGCTGGGACTCTTGTGAGGTGCTGCTGACCCTCTTCAGCAGCAGCAAGCAGCTTCAGTCAGCTCCACCTGCCTGGGGAGCCGTACCTGAGACACAGGTCTGACTGTCCCCATGAAATCCAAATAGAAGAATTCTCATTGACTTCAGTGACACACAGCTGTTTTCAAGCATCTAAATCACTACACTGACAATAATGAAGCTTCCTGGCAGGAGAGAAAAAAATTACAATACCTCTGCTCTATTCTAGTCAGTAACATTTTAGTGGTGAGAAGTTTCTTATGAATGTGAAAAGAAATACTACTTGTTATTTGCTTGCTCAATTTGCAGCTCACATAATGGACTTCTCCATGCACAGGTTTCCAAGAGGCTTTTCTGAAATATTTCCCAGGTTTTAGCATAGAAAGTGTGAAGAGTTTCTGACCTTCATTCGATTCTGTTTGATGCCTTCTACAATCTGCTCCATCTGCCGTAAAAACTGCTCCCGAGAACCAGAAGATGACATTGCTCTGGAGAGAAAAAAAAACAAAAAAGGTAACGACTGACAGGGATGTGGGATGTGTCTCACCTACAGTTGTCTTACGCATTTACCCATGTCCAAGAATTCACATTGCTTAGTGTTCTATGTAAAAAAATTCATCTTTTTAATCACTCATTTTGGGTAGCACTGCAGCTCTTCAGCTGGTATAAACTATCAAAGAGATGGAAAGGGAGACTTCAGAGCTCATCACAAGTGTTCTTCCTGTCAGTTCAAATCTGTTCCTTTCCCTCATGTGTTGTACAGAAATAAATTGCTATTAGCTAACCAAAAGCACAAGCTTTTAAAACCAGCTGTTGTGAATATTAAAGAGTGTAGAGGACTAGAAGATAGGGAAATATTCTAAAAAAAATAATCTCATGCCCTAATAGGGAAAGCCCAGAAGTAATTTTAGATTTTCTCTCAAACAGCTAAATGTAATGAAAGAAAATACAATGCCCACATACCCACCCACCCAACAAAAAATCCAAACCCAGGTGTGAATTACAGTATCTGTTTCTTCTGCCTGGACAGAATCAAAAGGATCTCATCACTGAGCAACACAGATCTACAATCCTTGCTGCAAAGGAAAAGAGCTGAAATACTTAATTCCTGCATTTTCTTGTAATTACAAGTTTTGCACATCACAAGCAGGAAAAAAGAATTTAAAATAAAAAATTCTGACTAAACACAGAAGGAAGCAGTTGGATCGAAGCAAGTAAAGAGAGAATTACTCTGAGGAAAACAAAACAGAAACCAAGTAACCAACAAAAATGAAGCTTAGAATTTCAGAACAGAATTACAAAATGATATAACAGGAAGATTTGTTTAAAACTATTAAATGGACATCCCCTCCCCCATGACTCTCCCCAAAAATTCATACTGGATTCTTTTTAAGTCAAAATCCCCCAGAGAAAAATAAACACTGGCTGCACTGCAGACTGATATTCGAGCTCAAACTTCCAAGGAAACCACAATTTTACCTAAAGATTTCACACTACATCAAACCCTTTAAATACAGAATTAGTTTACAAGAAATATGTCTAAAAATATATCCGAGTCTAATGTTTTGTACCTAATGTAATAACCACAACTTCACAAATACAGAAAAATATTTAAATTAATGCCAGGAAAATGACGAGTACATGATTTCTTTCCACAACTGCAACTGAAGAGACAGATATTAAAAACATATGTTGGCTATAAAAGTTAGGTAATTCCAAGTCCATGATTCCCCAAACATTGTCTTAAACAGTATTAAGCTATATAACTATTTTATAAACTAGTTTATAAAAACTTCTAACATATTTTTAGTCTCTACAACTCATGCCCACTCCCATTTTTCCAAACCAGCCGTATGACTCATTGCAACTATCAAGAGAAAAAGAACCATTACTTACTGATGAAAGTTGTCATGAATAGAATTCAGTAAGTTAACCTGTGAATTAGAAGAAGAAGTTGTCCTTTCTGGCATGACTTTTGATGGACAATAAAACGAAATTTAGTTAAAAATATTGACTACATGTATATTCCCCTGACAAGAAGACAGCTGTATGAAAACCACCATAAGGTTACTTTCAGCACTGAAACCACAAGACCATGTCAACCAAGACTCCCCATGTCACCCCACCAAACCACCACAACAAGGAGTAACTCCCCACTGGCCACAAGTAACTCAAATTGTATTTAACAGTACTGAAGATGCTAGCTTTGAAGCTATTAGCAGCACAGCTGCATCAAGAAGCTGCAATTGGGTCATCAGCCTAAAACATGAGGAAAAAAACCCAACAAACAAAAAAAACCTCAACAGAAAAAAAAAAACCAAAACTTATTTCTGCTTCTGAGACTGGAACAGCGTCTCCACACACTACCCTAAAGACTCACCAAGTTCTGCAGGAACAGGAGGTGAATTCAGGCACTCCTTTCATTGTGCAGATGAGTTTTACAGGTTTCCACAAACAGCCATGCATCATTACTTACTTTCCTGGCATTTTACAGGCTGTTTAAAGACTAAGTTCTAACAAGTACAGAATGGCATTTTACATGCATGGCTTCTCTTATACTAAGATTGCACTGAATCAAGACAGAAACAGAAATTTGTAACAGGCATCAGGTATCTTTTGTTGCTCTCAGTATAAACTCACCCACCTAATTAAACTATACGTAGAATATATTCTATGGAACCACCTTTGATTTTTTTTCTTGCTTTATCTATATTGCTGAGAGTACTAAAATTCACCAAGTAGCAATTAATGTGATTCTGTCTTTTGGCTTTGAATATTTCTTGCAAGTCTCCTGTGGTTAAATTTTCCAAGCAGTTTCTCCCTTTGATGAATATTTTAAAGTGCTCTGTACTAAACAAACCAGAGCTTTGCAATCAGAATAACTTACTCCACTGCTATGGAAAGCTAAATTGATCTCTCCCAAATCAAAATCTCTCTTCCATCTGAATGAGACAGTGGTAAGCATGTGCATGGCAGAAACTGCAGTTCTTCCTGACCTTACTTTGAAAAATTCAAACAGAAATTCTGCACAGACTCCAAAGCAGCCAAGATGCTTAAAAATTAGTGTTACTTAGAGGAAAGAAATTATTGCATGACTCATCAATATTTGCCAAGTCCACATCCCTGCCTCAAGATACTTCCAATAAGTGAGTTTAAGAATATAATTATAGTTTATACAGCAAAAAATTTAAGTCATGAAAAGTAATACTGCACAGCTATTGCTTAGTAAGAGTGCTGATGTGTTATATTACAGGCAGTAAAATCAGTGTATAAACCACAAGTCAAAGACATGAAAAAAGTTTACAAGCATTTAAAAAAATTAATCACAAAATATGATTAAAATATGAAGCATACTCAAGAGACCTTTCATGTCAGAACTAACCTTTGTAGCCAAAATGTCACTGTTAACAGTTGCTACTATTGTTATTTTAAAGCAATTATGCTCATAGTATTTTATGAAAGGGCTGGGTTTGTGAGGAGAAAGGGGGAAAAAAAAAAAACCAACCAAACCAACAAGAGAACAAGACAAGAAAAAGCACAAGCATATTCCAGAAATCTTTGTGAGGCGCTCATGCCAAAGGCATCTTTTTCACATTACTAGACAGTATTTACTTGCTGAAACCTTGTTCTAATATTGAAAGCAACACAAGGAAACTTCCACTATAGTCTACATTTAAAAAAAGGCTGCATCAGAAGACATTCAGAAACCTGTCTCATGATTGACATCAAGCTAAAATACTCCTAATTTATTTGTCTTTTTAAACTATATTCATCTAAGTAAAGCCTGGAACTGGGGAAAACGCAAACACCCCCTACTCCCAAGACACTGAACTGTATTTGCAATACTCCCAACTTATACAACAATGAAATACATCTGCTCTTTATTCTGTTCACTGTTTTTTATGTGCCATTACAAAAACAATCTTTGTATGCTTTTTAAATTTGCAAGCTTGCCCTCAGAAAGAAAAATCTGCATAAAACTAACCTTGGGGAGAATTTAAAGTAAGATGAATTTAGTAGCTGCTAGTCAATGTAGTATTTTAAATCTGGTACATTGTTACCTGCAACTTGCTGTATTATGAATACATTTAACTATTTGGAATAAGAAAATAAAACCAATGAAAGACCACAGGAAAACAAAGCATGTGATAATCTTCTTACAGACTTAGGTAAGGCATTTGCTAGGACTCCTGGCAGCCATTATACAACCTGCTCTTGCACAGGGGTGAGGCACTGGAACAGGTTGCCCAGAGAAGCTGTGGCTGCCCCATCCCTGGAAGCATACAAGGCCAGGTTGGACGGGGCCCCTAGGAACCTGGTTGAGTGGAAGGTGTCCCTGCATGAGGCAGGGGGGTTAGAACTAGATGATCTTTAAGGTCCTTTCCAACCCAAACCATTCTATGATTCTAAGTATCAAAACATTATCTATTTTACAAGTAATGTTGTAATTCTTAGTAAGCTCTGCCTGTCATTAAAAAAAGAGAGAAAAAAATCAAGATCATTTAATTAAGTCAGCCCCCAAGAAGGGAGGGGAAAAAAAACCCAAAACAACACATTGCTTTCATGGAAACTACTCTTCTGACCCCAATCCAGTAGAATCACCAGCAACTTCAGTGTGGTCAGGCTCAGACCCTGAAAACTAACTCTGATGTTGCTGACAACAGCTAGAATTTGCTCTCCAAAAGCTACTGGGTTTTCACTGGTTCACAATAAGAGATATTGACCAAATCGAGAGAAAAAAAAAAAAAAAAAGGAGGGTAACTTGGTCCTGTAATACCAAGACAGAGATATTTGCTAATCAAATATTACTAACGTTTTGTGAATGCAGTGAGTAGTTTAAACATGCTGTACTAATAGCACTTACTTTACAGCACAGACCATTTCCCCCTCGATGTCAGAAATATTCTTACAAGTCAGTTGTTTCATTTTCACTTAGACTGTTAACTCTGCTCTGCCACAACTGAATGTGGTGAAAGCCAAGTAGAAACTCTCTTTCTCCACAGACTGAATATTTAGGAAACAGTGATTAACATTTTCTTACCTCCTTTTCCAAATATACTTTTTTATCATCCAGTGTATTATAAAGAGTAAAGAACTGCTTCGTTTCTTTGTGTGTTGCTGAAACTGCAAACAAAAAAAAAAAAAAAAAGGTAGAATAATAAAAGAGCATGAGGTGAAATGAAATCTGTAAAAATACTTTGTCAGCTTCACATAACATACTTTCCACTATCAATAATGGCACACTTTAATACACTCTGGAAGGACATGCCCTCTGCATTTAAATCTCCAGCAGGGTTTGCAGCTATCAGATTTTATGAGAACACCACAGCTCAGTGTTTAAATTAAGCCTCAACTGCTGACAGAATATATGTTGGCACTACCAGCTGTGCTTTCTCGATACTCTGTTCACGCTTCTTTCATAAGCTTTACCCTTGTATCATACAGCCCGCAGTGCTGCCAACAGTTGCCCGTGCATAGCTTGTCCATTGTGGTGGAGAGGCACAGGCTGAGCAGGGACAGATAGGAAACAGATAATCTGATAGCACTGTGTGGAAAAAAAGTGCATTGTATTATATATTTCAAGTTAATCACGTGCAAGATGCCCATGATTAAGAAAGCTCTTACTGCTTTACAGCCTTTTTTCTCTTCTTACAATTTAGAATTAAATAATGCTTTCTTTTCAAATACTTTCTGGTTTAGGTGATTATAGCAGATGTTGGTCACAGCTCAGTGGGGTAGGTAAAGCTCAGACATGCATTCCCTCAGATGATGACTGATACTCAGATATGCAAAGTGTTCATCTATTTTTTGGTTCTTCAATGCCTAAAGAAACCTAAAATATTTGTGATTCTCAAGGGAAGAGTTCAACCGAGAAGGAGAGTTGGCAAAAATTGTTACGGCTAATATATCAAGCACTGTGTAGAATCTTAAACCTGGAAAAAAGGTATGGGTTAAAAAAGATAAACCTGAGTGAAACCATGCTTATTACATTAAACTCTGAAGGCTAACAAGTTCCCATCTTTAGATAAAACCCTTACTGAACTGATATGCTAGACTAAGCTTCTGAATGGAAGCATTTAGAGACAGCATGACTTCCCCTACCACATCACATCATCACTGAACATACAAATTTTGTAAGAAATACCAACTTTTGATTTGAACAATTCTGTTCTCCAGCTGAAGCCCAACAGCAACCTACAGCTCAAAGCTGAATGTTTTAATGACTGCCGCTTCTGCAGTAATGAGATGTTGGGGACCAAAGAGCTTTCTCATTGCTACAGTATGATTGTGACACATGTTCTACACATGCTGTAGCCTTGAGAAACATACTGAGTACTGGGAGCCTGAAAGCACTGAAGAACTCAGTAAAGCCTGGAACAGGCTGACAAATTAGTAAGGGCTGTTCAGCACATTCCACAAAGATTTTCCAAATGCTGAAATAAAGCTACTTTTTGAAGAACTGCATGAATACAAGGATCTCCAACAGGCTTACTTCTGGTGTGCTCTAGTAGTTTGGTTTTTGCAGGCCTCGAAGATACATTTCCCTAACCATTTCCTTCTTGCTGCTCTTCACTTTCTGGCAGCAGCTCTGGTAGTCACACATCTTTTATGAGTGGATTCTACACACCAACTCAGAAGAAAACTTTTCAAGGCTTCCACTGGGTTAGAAAGTTGTACCATTTTATAGAGCCTTGCAGGCACACACCAGAGCCCACATAAGGTAAGACAGGCAAAGCAAGAAGAGGAAAAAGGAGTCATTTAGCTCACTGGTTCTCTTGAAACCACAGCTTAATGTTCTCAAGGAAAGAGGTTCAGTTAGGTCAGAAACAAAACAGGAAATTCTAGTACAGAATCACAGAATCGCTGAGACTGGAAAGAATCGCTGAGACTGGAAGGAATCGCTGAGACTGGAAGGAATCGCTGAAGACTGTCTTGTCCCAACACACCGTAGATCAAAGTTTGAAAATACCAGGTTTTGGCAATTCCAAATATCACCTGAATCTGGCTGAATGAAAAGCCTCTAAAAACTAATACAGTTCATAGGCAGACTTGCTAGAGGTTTTCAGATCATTTTTCCAAAAGCTTAGCTTGTACAATGCAAGTTCCTGGCTACAACTGAGCAGTGTGTTACGGTAAGTAACTACACGTATTTTGTACTATAGAAAACAAAGTACCATAAAATTCAAAGCATCTTAGATCTACAAAGCTTCCTAAGTCTTTTCAATCTTAATCTTTTCTTTACTTCATATACAAACGAAGCCCCCATCTTCCAAGCAGGCAGATGCTCTGAGCATAGATTATTTGTCTGAAGTCACTTTGACATAACGGAGAAAACAATCTGTAGAAAATTTAATGCAAGACAAAGTTGTCTTTATAGCTGGACTTGATTAAATAAACTGCACAGTATGTAAGAAGCAAAGTGGCAGAAGGAAGTACTGGATCTGTACTCACTAAAGAAGTATATCTATTCCATGCATTGAATCAGGTAACACATGGAAGATACCACATGATTATGTCACCAGAGATGCTTCATCAGGGCAAAGGATTTGCATTAAAGTTAGATAAAACCTTCAGAACTGCTCAACCTTCAAGAGCTTGGTTCACACACATATTTCGTAAGTGCAAAATATCTTTAGAACACTAGCTAGTTCTTCTTGATAGAAACTTATTTTAGCTTATGCTAATATACCGGCCTGTTATCAACTTAATGGAATAACTTCAAAATTTCTCAGTTTGTATGTTCCATACCATTTATGCACAGGAAGTGCACAGCATACACACACCTATGCAAAAATTCAACTAAGCACATTTACCTGGTTTATAACATCTTATCATAAAAAAGTTACAGACAATTTGTAGTCTAATCCTACCAAGATATTGCAGGATATTTATTTTGACATAGTTTGCTTCAGAACCAGATATCTCATGTCAGTGAAAACAATGCAAGCAATCTCATGTTAAGAGCAATTAGTTAAACACACCTCAAATTTACTGAAACCTCATTTGTACATGGTGAATTAAGGACTTTCTAAAAACACATTATCCAAAATGACTGAACCTGTTGCAGATAAAATTTACTCCAGAGATCCTGTGCATCAAGTTTCACACTCAAAATTCTTCTAGCCAGTTTATAAAAACCTTGAAAATAGGGTGTATAACATGACTACCAAAAGGTCCTTAAGAGATCACAAAGTTAGCAAGTGCTGTTGTTATATGCTATATGCTTAAAAATGCAATTGCCCTTCTTTCAGGGCTTTAGCTTTCAGCAGGATGTTCCTGCTAGATATACATACCCTGACTGTAAAGTTCAATAAATCTCTTCTGATACTGTGTTAGCTCAGCTCGGCTGGGTACTTCATCAATCTTGCGCTGCAAAATGGCTATTTCTCTGTTTCTTCTTGCCTGAATAGAAAGTTAGGAGGGGAGAAAACAAAGCCTATTCTTGTTCTCTTCTTAAAATGGATGAAGCCCCCCCCAGCAATATTTTGTTACTAAATAGTTCATTAAAAAAAAAAAACAACATTGGCTGAGGCTCAATTTCTTTTGTAATTGATTTGTAAAAGAAAAAAATATAAAAAAAAAGAAAAACCCCAACAAAAAGTAGTATTAGAAGTTACAAGGTAAGAAAATGTCAATAATTTTGTACAAGTAAATTTATGAAGAGTCACTCACCAGTAACAGACGGATCTTTTGAAGCTTATCTTTCTCAGTTTTGTACTGCTGTTCTATAATCTTATTCGGCTCCTAGAATTTAAGAACCCAAAATAATTGTGAATTACAGTAGCATGAGGGCTGCAGTGCAAAAATATGCAGACTGGGTTTATTTTCTGTATTTGTCCACTTCCCATTTAATGGCTCCCCCAATAACACCACCATTTGCTCATATATTTTTTTAAACAATGATTCATAATCTGCTTTAAAAACCTGACATCTTTTACTGTAAACAAGTGCATTTTGCTGGCTTTTAATACTTCGGTATTTCAGTTGTTAAGGTTTGTCAATAATTTTTCCACTGTTTTATAACAGTCACGCTTTAAATTAAGATATATTATCGGCAGATTGCCCATACTCCTTGTCTGAATGTCTATACTCTGATTCAGTAGGGGAGTTAAGGACAAACATGGTCCAGGACATAATATAAACCCTCTGACATGTATAGATTTCTTGGATTGTGGACTTAAATTTTTAAGCAAGAAAAAGATTATCTGTAAGACTTAGGTTTACATTTTAATTTTTTATTCCGTGTTCAAAAGAACAGCATGAATATCTGTTTTCTATCTGTAACCCACCTCATCTCAGAGGCATTAATATATCAAATGTTTACAAGCTGAAAATACAAATCATTCTAGCTTTTCCTTTTCTGTGCATTATTCGTTGGCATCAGGCTGGATGCACCTGTGTTAAAGCCTAACTTCATGCCATGCAAGTACTGAGCCACTGAAAACTTGTGCTTTCATCCTTCCAACGAATTCACATTTAAAAAAAGAAACAACAACAAAAAACCCCAAACAAATCAACCAAAACAAACATGCTTTCTGAGGAAGATCTGGTTTTGTCAGAGATATGCACTGCTCTTAACACAAGATCCAGAGATTTTCTTCTCTGGTACTATAAAAAAGTTAAAGACACAAAAGCATCGCTAAGTCAGCCCATGGATTCTGCAAGAACAACAAAGAATACTACAGCTATTTTCAGCCTACTGTATTTCTATGATTATTAGCCTGAACTGTGGCTTTACCAGTGGGGAGTGGGGACAGATACTTAAACGCTTACAAGAATGCCCTGAAAGGAAGCAGGGCCTGAATCAACATTTTAAAGCACAAATTGAAAATAAAAACTTACACATTTGTTATTACCTGTTCCTCCCCATTTTCCACTGCCTCAGCTTTCAAATTCTCAATACTTTGTTGTAGTCTCTCCATTTCTTCCTTTAAAACAAGAAAAAAGAAAAAAAGTTGCTCTTAACTGAGACCTATCCTCTTAAAATGGGAAAACAGGAAGCTTGACAACATACACCTCTAATGAGCTGACACATACTTTATATTTGAATTTAAGATTAAACAGCATTCCCTGCTTAAGCATAAGGCATCCATTATTACTCATTATATAAAACTGTCTGCTTTTATCAAACACAGGAACGGATTTATTTCTTAGCTGGATCTAGCATATTTGCAAGTAAAACAACTAATGAGTGACATGGAAAAAGGAACTGAGGAAGCAAAGAAATATTACAGTAGCATCAGCATGACATGGGACTGCAATATACAGCATTTATAAAAAATGAATGAACCTAAAGGTACTTGCAGGTTTCCATTACAATCTTGCAGTTTCCATTACAATTTTTTAGCACTTTCCAAAGCAGTATGTATGGGAAAGTAAGGTTCCTATGATCAGTCTATGCCTCTAGGCACTATTTCCTTTTTACTTCTTTGCATTCTATTGAATCCCACCCACTATTGTTCAAATAGAAGAAAACGAAAACAGTTCTCTCTGATCACGTTTCCAGGCAGTCCATAAACACAGCAGTAAACAGGGCAGCAAAACACAGCAATTAAGTGGTAAAACTGAAATGTCCTCCGAAAACTGTAATAGCTTCATCTCAGTCTGGTCTCTTTTGGTGGGTTGCTCCAAAGCTCGGGGCCTTCACCAAGCCCTCCTCTTTGGCAGTCTACCTCTCCTCAGGTCACTGTTGGCTGCGTTATTCAAGAAAAGACAACCTATTTCAGGTATGAATAGCACAGATGGGTATTCAGCACAGCCCAACCTCGAACTTGGATTTTAATGCTCCCTGTCAACCCACCCCAAGTTGCTCTCAGCAGGATGGTAACAGGAACAAGAAAAGCCACAGCTGTGACCAGTATATGGCTGATGTCTATGTCTACCAACTGTCCTGTATTCAAAAATCCAGGCAGAGCAGAACATTGAAGGCCACATTAATTCAGATGCCTTAACACCCTTCCTTATACCTCCCTGCCTCAGGGTAGGGGGTAAGTCCTGGTTAATCTGGTTCCATCCTTCTTGGACATCAGCTTTGTTGCAGATACGGTATACTGCAGAACCGGGCAACTGTTCATAGTTCTGCTGCAAATCAAGCTGGTGGCAGAATTCAATGAAAACCTAGAACTACCAGTAAAAGGGGGAAGGGGACAGGGACAGATGACAGACAGGGACACAACAAGACAACAAATCAGGAAGAAGTATAATGCTTATTTCCAAAGTTTTAAATGAATCCTTACTTAAACTAAAACTTACCCTACAATGTGCTTTGAACTCTTGCTCCTGGCTTTTCAGGCTTTCATTCATGGCCACCAGTGCTCGCAGACTCTGTAATATGCTAAATTTGAAGATCCAGTAAACCACATTAGATTTTCAGTTTCTGATTTAAATAGATAGCAAACTAAAAGACATTAGAACAAGCTTAGTTCTAAATAAATTTCCAATAAAACCTTGTAAATTAAAAACCCAAATATCACCACTGATAAGTCAAAGTCAAAATAAAAATGTAATATTACACTGAGCATTTGATGGTTTTGCTATGTTCTGGCCTCATTACTGTGGAAGTTTTGAGAGAGACTCCTCTTTAGTGTATGTGAGATGAAGCCTTCAAATTTGAAGAAAATAAGTAGATGAGGCCTTCCTGATTTATCAACTGTCTCGGGTTCTTCTACTTTAAACACCTACAATTATTTTCAACTATAGACTGACACTTTTCATTCCAACTGAATACTATGGTAATATTTTACTCTCTTTGGAAAACAAGCTGGAAACTATTTAATTTCCAAATTGTAGTTATTTGTTTAGGTTGACAAAGCAAGAAACATTGAATGATTAATTTTCAAACCATCAATTTTTAGAATTTCAAAGGTCACAAAGGAAGTAACTTACCTAGAATCTGCTTGGGATTCTATTGTTTCTAAGGCTGCCAATTCTTTGTCCAGCTTTTCACTGTAACTCTTAACCTAAGGGTTGCAATTAACAATAAATTGAAATACAGTTCTAGACATGAAATGATTCATGGTACTTAGCTTTGTCAAATGTCTTCTCCATTTAATACATCTCTCTACATACAAAGCTTCTCAAAAATGATTCAGCTAGAATCCGTACACAGAAAAACAAAGAAAGATTACCTCTGTTAATGTCTTTTTTGCTTCACTGCATTTTTCCTGCAGATCAGTGCATTTAGCTTGCAACTATTACGGAAGAGAAAAAAAACAACATGCTCATTACACCTATAATGGAGAACAGCAGTATTTGACCTGTTAATAATGGTTGCCTATTAAATAATAGGCTAGCCATCAAACACAGTCTTTTCTTGTCATCTACCCTGAGAGCATTTGATTGCAAGAACACTGATTGAATATTTAATTAATAACAGCAATCATTTTCAACCTGACCTTCTAGATGTCTGGATGCCAAAGGAATGGCAACTTACTGGATATCTGCTAAATCTCAACGTTATTTAGCCTGGTTATACTGGTCTAGTTTCATACCAGGCTAAGAAGATAGCCCCATTCTGTACTTCTCCAGATAAGTTAGGGTGATCTGAGACTTGCAGAAAAGTGCCGTGGCACCATACCACAGACATGTCCATATAAATTAGGAAAGCTCATTGATGTTTTCCTTTTGTGTAACTATGGAAAGTCTAGTAAGAAGGCAGTTAGTAAAATGTCACTGTATATTTCACTTGTAAAATAACTTACAGAGACCAGTTTTAGAAGATCCTTATGATTTAAACAACCTTATTTAAGATAACATTGCAAATAGTAACAATAAAAATGGGACATGGGTTAAAAGTGGAGCAGAAGTGCTGCAAACAAAGAAATGCACATTTAGCTTTCTGTTCCACTTCTTTTCATGCTGGTTTAGTTTGTTGTTCACAACATGGAGATTTGACTCAACACTCACTACTTTCCACATCTGAATTTATAAAAAGAGAGCTTTTTCATATTTTGCACCAATAATTCAAAATGTAAATTTAAGCCTGCAGTTCATATCTCACAAAGCTTAAGGAACATTTTTTATAAGAACTCTTGCTGAAACTTACTGCAGTACTGAAGCCAGAACTTCACAATCATTTTTCAGGACAGGTGTCTTGATTATCACTAAGTTCAAAAGCTGTCTTTGGCAAGTAGTTAAAAAAACAAACAAACAACCCCCCCCCCAAAAAAAAAAACCAAAACCACAACAACAACAAAACAAAAACAAAAAACAAACCCAAAACCAAAAGCCCAGCCAGGAGTTTTTTACTTTACTAAAGTGATAAAAGGATTGCACTTGTCTTGCAGCTGTCAGTATTTCTTTCCCCTTCTAAAACCACATACCACTGAGACTGTTATGTAGTGGAAATAAGCAACACAATTAAAGGGCCCTCAACTACTAAACTGACAAATAGTATAACAGATTTGGAAATGATTTAACTTCTCCTGTGGACTGTGAAGTTTGCTTGGCTGCAAAAAGCAGATCTGTAATGAATTAAGGACTCTACCAATTTTGTGTGGTTTATAACCATTTTTTCTCCCTACTCCAAACTGCTTTCTTCTCCTCAACAGTACAGAGAATGCAAGCAAATACATACATTCATGTGTCTGGGAAACTGTCAGAGGAAATTACTTGCACCAGGCATGAAGATGTAACTCACTCAACATATACATAGTTACAGGCATATTCAGTGTTACTAATATAGTAGCCACACTATGCTAAAATTTCATAGAATATAAAAGCCAACTGCTTCAAAAAAAAAAAAAAAGAAAAATAAAAAAGAGAAAAGCTTTTGAACATTTCAGAAGAGCTGCAAAAGCCACCCACAACTGCTAAGCACATTTACCAGCCTCTCCTACAGCTCAACTAGGCAAGATAGATCAAGGAAACAGCATGGCTGGAGAACTATGCTAGTGCACATTTGCATTGTTTGAAACCTGAGCTGTCTGTTCCAGTTTCCTAATGCTACTCTTACTACACAATTGCACCTAACTTGTACACCCCAATGTTAAACTTCAGCTAACTGCCTCCAAGAACATGAGCTGTTCTTACAATGCAAGGGCTGGTGTGCGGTGTTCTAATACATGCATACATTCAAACTGAGCATGCCTTCTGCTATGTCTACATATTGCCTGCAGATAAAATGCAGCTGGACATAAGCTGGTGGACACAACCAAAATCTGTAGAACTGTACTAGAACATCCCTAAACCTGAGCAAATGTGCCACCTTTTATAATGGGGCTGTGCTAAACCATTGCCATTCACGACAAACGAGGCTTATCTGGAACGGATTTGCAATCTGCTAGCTCAGAGCAGATGCTGTGAGGGAGCCTTCATCTGTCTCCATTCTATAATATACACACAGCACATCTGCATCTCCTTTTGTAAGTAGGTGCCTTATAGCCTTTTAAAAGAGTTGAAGCGTGACAGAAATGTACTGCAATGAGTTAGGATACAGTGAACTTCATCCTCGTTTTCCCCACTTCTGAAATTGAAAGATCTCATACTGTAATTTGTGTTTCTACTTCAGGAAAAAAAACCTCAAACCAACATGGGAATTCACACAGAATTTAACTGTCTGTAATATTATGGTTTTTGAATGTTTTATGTAACATTATGATTTTTGAAAGCCTGACACTTCAGCTTGCATTTAATGCTAGATATTGTCAATATTTTTTTACTAAGTCATCATTTTGAAAAAAAAAGTAAAGTTATGCTTGACATAAACAGACATGGAAAATTGATATTACCAAAGTGTTAAGACTACAGACTAAAGTTTTAAAAAAGGTGTATTTCATTTCAGATCATAATATCATGATTATAGTATACCATTATACTTTCTCATATTTCACTCTAGAATGGAGAGGAATTGTGACAGACATGGTTTACATTCAACATACAATAGAAATAATAATTGTAGTGTTATTGTTGAGGAAAAAATGTTTTGAACAGATGGGGCATGCTAAAGGGCAGCATAGAAATGCATCAGTTTAAGAATGAAACTAGTTCAGTGTATTCCAAAAGAAATGCATTCTAATATTTACCACTTAATACACTGTCATACTCTACCCTTCCAAAGTCTTTTTTCTTTTTTTACGCAAAATAATTGAAGAAGAATGTGCACTGCTTTTTCCATGAAGCTTATTATTAAAGTTAGAAAAAAACTAAGAACATGACAGCAAATTTGTCTTTCCAGTTTCTTGTGCATAAGCTTTATTTCTATATCTTAATTTAAATTAGGTATTGAATGTTAGTCACAGACTCCAAAAAATGGTTCACAGCGTATGCTTTACTGAAAGGAGATTTGAGTTTTGAAGGGATAAATATCCTTTAAATAAAAAGTAGTATTGCGCTGTTATAGAATACTTTATTCTCCTTTAAAAAATAAATTAAAAAAGTAGTCAGGTCTACTAGTGGCTGCGCAGGAAGGCTTAAAATCCCAGTGCTCCTGTAGTTATAGCATAGCAGGGAAGGCTTTCAAAGCTTCCATTCCTTTACTGCTGTTGTTTGAAGGACTCAACCTATCACTGTCTCATAAAATGTGCCACACAGACACCTATCTTTCAGAGCCCACATACCACCAACATTTAATAGGAAAACAGTTAAGATGTAAGGGGTTAAGACATTACTGACAAGAGCAGAGCAAAACAAATGAAAAAACAGATGAAAGTTGCTGAAGCAGTGATGTACTTGACAGAAGTCATCAGCAACCATTTTTCCTCAAGTATTATTTGGGTTTTGGCAACCTCTGCCAATTACTGACTCTGATGCAGTATGTTTTCATCAGATTCTGCAAGCTAAAGATATCATCACACTGATTACAGCAGTATGCATAATTAAAAGCGGCATTTCATTAATAGCATAGCGTTCCCACTTGTACTTTCCTGGGGTTAAATAGCAATAGCCTAAGTAGGTTGAAATACAGGAATGGTAGCTCTTGCTCTTCAAATTCAAGAGCCCTTCCACGCCCCTAAAACAAATGTGAAGATGTGAACCAAGCAGTGACTGTGCAAAAACACCCCCAAACAAACAAGCAAAAAAACCCACCTTAGTCAGTGAGACAAGCTGGCTTATGTAAAGTGCAGGAAGTGATACAAATAATCTGTGGCATATTTTAGTGAAACTTGCTAAACTATTCCTTGAAACTGTGAGAACAGCCCATTCAACACTACAGCTAAGAAGTCAAATGGAGATACTGTTTTTCTCCAAGAGAGGTATGCAAAAAAAAAGGTGAAAGCATGATTTGATTAGCTAGCGCCCTTCTCACAATCAGGGCTATACAATTCTCTAACGTAAACGCAGCCACATTGTCTTCATAATAAACGTGCAAGCAAGACATTCAGAAATGCGGAAATGAATGTTCAGCATGACAAACTGATGGTACAGAAGACAGCTCGCGAATCTTTTCTGGATGGCAAAAACTTTGTCACCAACTACATTTATTAATGTTTTCTTCTTTGTTACACACACAATACTTACCTCTTCCAGGAGTTTGTTTTTTTGCAAAATCTGCTTATTCAGAGATGCCACCTTCCTTCTATGTTGTTGGGCAGCTCCAAGCCTTTCTGGTCGCTCCTCAGCAGAAAGCTCAGATTGCTAAAACAAACAGTAACAACAGCCTGATGGACCTCACACCATTACTCTTTGCTTCTTCAGTAGCTCAGGAAATACCAAAGTGGGACATATTTGTGATATTCCTTATCAAGAGCTGTGTCCCACTAGACAACAGAAAGAATGACTTACCACTTTATCTCACATCAAGATAAGGAAGTGGCTGAACAACTGAATTATATCCCAAAGGTGACAGGCAAATTAAGCTAAAGTCAGGTGCCCTGGGTGAGGTGGGAAATATTATAGTAAACTAGAAGAAATACATTTTTCCCATGAGCATTACAGTTAAACCTGGTCTGGTACAGTGAGGTCTTAAACAGAAAAAATTACCAATATGTCAAAAAAACCTCCTTAAGCAGTGTTATTTACTGAACTCATTGTATCAGATGGGGAATACTGCTCCATACCCTAATCAGCAGATCTAGAACTCGAAAAATTGTATGTTTAGATTTTGAAATACTGGCTTGGATGTATCTTTATGCTGTATGACAACGACATACTCAGCATGGTAGATACACTTACCACTCTAAGTGGTTTCTTTTTTTTAAAGTGTGCATGTGTGTACTGTTGATGCCAGCCTTTGAAAACTACTCAATCCAGCATGCATTGCCAAGAAAGTGTCTCATAAAACATAATGAAGACAACCATCTGGACCCTGTTCTCTCTGAATTGTGAAAGGAAAGCTGCCAGAAACCTTCTTTACCCGGAATAGCATTCATAATAGGAAATGTGTATATGTGTTAGACAATAATTAAATAATAATTAAAAATAGGTGATAGCTAGATGTCTACGTGATTATTTGCCTAAGCATTTGTTTGTATCTTTTGGAAGTCCTCACTTAAATACATACATCTGTTTTGGTAATTTGCTTCATGCACCCAGACTTTTTTTTCCCAGTTAATCCATTTTCCAGTATTTTGCTAGAAAAATGGTTAATCTGCAAGTACTTCAGGTGCTAATATTTGCAGAGTCTGTCAAAGACTTCAATTCCAAGTGCTTTTTGAATATTTACCAAATGTTGACAAGCACTACAATGTATAATCAGCAGAAATGGTACAAGAATTAAATACTTCTCATTCATATTTGTTCCTGGTATCCACTCAAGGCAGATAGGTAAGCAGATGTTTCCTTAACAGTTTAATTTTAAACGAAAATAAGAGGCAAAACCTGTCTTCCTCTTCTCCATTTTCTATGTTATTCATATTGAGGAGCATCTTAATGATTTGTTATACTCTTACCTCCACAGAAGGAAAAGACCAATTCTGACATCTTAACCCAGCAATACACAAACTTGCTTCGCATATGTTAGGAAAGGAAAAATGACTCTCAGCAGCATCAGTTAACACTGAACTATTCAACAAATAAACACTCAGATGTACTCACTCCTCTCATTGTTTAGCCAAATCACATTCCTTCATCATGTCATACAATCTAGGACCCCACCCTGCTCACCATACATTTTGCCTATCTAATATGCGTACCATGCAAATCAAGAAAACTGGAAATGCAAGAGAAAGAAACATCAGCTAAATCAGCCCAAGACTGATCTTGCAAAACCAGTTAAAATCCATACTGTACAGGTCTGGTATAAAGAAAAGGTCATGTCTTAAGAAGTGGGCTGTTACAGCTTACTTGAAAATAGGAAATTACCATCACTAATACAGAAGTTTCTGCAAAAAAAATCCTTATGGTCTGCAAATGAAAAAGCTAGGGTTAAGCCTCATGCAGTCAAAGTGGGCTAAGGATCTGCTTTGCAGCAACACTACAGCTTTAAAGTTACTGAGGAACTGGGTTCCAACTTGTGGAGAAAAATGCATCTTTCAGCAGAGAAGGAAGAAAACACAAATTATAGAAGCTACTTTGCTTTTGACAATACTGTTGTTACTTGGTCTCTTACTAGACTGAAACAACAGTTGCCTTTTGAACATAATGTAGGAAAGCTGTAGCTGAGCACTAGTGTATGACTGTTTAAGATTATTAATTTGATACTCTATCTCAAAACAAGAACTTGAATTACATGTGACAAAAAGGGATACATGGATACATCCTTCAACTTTGTTAGTACACACTATCCCCACCACCAACCGGTGTAGGCTTGCTTCTGCATTCTTCTGCATTCCCTGCAACTGCTCAGTTGCCCTAAAAATATATAGCCCATTCAAATAAACAAGACCAATTCTGTCATGGCAAATGAGGATATTATTGTTTAAGTTAAAACACCGTATTAATTATGCATGAAGATCACTTATCTATGTCAGCTCAAAAACTGCTAGCTAAAATAAATGGCTAATTCTAGACTTAAAAATCCTGCCTCCCACTGTTCACATGTAGAAGTTTTAAATGGGAAGGAGGAAGGAAATACATGCAATTAATGTTATTCTTTGTAATGAGATTCTCTCACACACATTAGTGCTATAAACTTTCCTATAATTAAAGAAAGAGAATTCAATCATTACAGAACTTCACATTCTTAAAAACAAAATACAACTGAAAACCAATTAAAAGTGTCTCTGTACAAAAACACAAGCTTTGTAGCAGTAAATAATTTTGTTTATTTCTTCATGTTCAACCACCTACTACTAGCAGTTTTCAGAGGTTTAGATCTGTCTGTAACTCCATCATAACTACCTCAATTGGAAGTCCACTGTCTGAAGCCCACAGGGAAAAAAGCAGTCTCCAGCCTTGGAACAGCTCATATCTGTTTCCAGTAACGTTCCATGTAAATCTTTCCAGTCATTTCAATGTAATTTACTGACACCCTTCCTCGCCCCTTTCTAGAGGCTCAGGAACCCTCTGCATCTCACTTTATCATTGAGGGTTTCCTCAAACTAAAAAAAAACCCCATAAAAATATCCAATTTAGTATTTTCCCTGAAAGACAACCCCTAAACATATTAAATGATTGAAATGCTTATTGTATGCTACTTCAACTGGCTGTGTAGGGTGCACAGTATTCTCCAATGTAGCATTCTAGAAACCCAAAAATATTCTGAGTCAACTTCCCAAGATAGAAGCAACTCACAAACTACATTTAAAACTGTTGAAGAGGATCCTCCTTCTGGCATTTTTGAAGGGGGTAATTTTGAGACAGCACTTCTTCAGTTTTAGTATTCCCTCACTCTACTTTTCCTCCTTTTCTACTCCTAGCAAAACCACCTGTTACAGATGACTATACCTGTAAGTTTTCTAAAACAGTAAAATCAAAACTACTTTGAATAACTGGCCTTAGTAAGCTGGTGATGAATAGACAGATAAAAGCAATGTTAATTTTCTGCCAGTATTTTCAGGAAGTGAAGTACAACCAAAGTCTTCCCAGTTTACCTAGCAAGTTAACACAGCAGCAGAAAGAAAAGACAAATGCAGAAAACTGTACGCACTGAACTTCTGCAAAGGTGCCACCTTGTAAGGAAGGTCTTGGCACATGGCAACATCAGACCGAGAATTTTCTTAGCCAGTTATCTTCACTGGGGAATTATAAAGACTCTGGCAGACAAATAAGCACTGTGTTCTTCAGACCATGTATAGTTACAAGGGATTAAAACTATTGCAACTCTACATATCCAAACACTGCTGATACTTTAATAAACTGATAACATCCTTAACTCTTTTTTTCCAGGTATATGCATGCACACAGAATTTTTTATGTTGGCCACATCTAATAGATCTGAAAAGCAAAACATTTTTGGTTTGATGTGAATCAGTTCTTATTTTCCAGAGTATTAATCATTCTTCTACTATAATAGTCAAGGTCCTGCTGCCTTCTCTCAGAACAGAAGAAATATAACATAGATATATGACCCTTGGGCTTCTGTTCTTCCATTCCCTTTTAATAAAGAAAGGCCAAGAATGTGCAATAGACTACGTTGAGTTATAGGGTTTATCTCCCAAATGGGAAAGCTCCATACCTCATGTGTCAACAAAAAGAAAGAAATATGCGAAGACTATTGGACAAATAAGAGCGACCTATAACTCATATCTGGCAGTGATGTATTGTATGTATTAATTGCTTGAAGAGCAAGATTTTCTTTTCACATTACTGTAAAAACAATCACAATTGAACACAATAAATGGAGCTAATAGGCACATTTAATTGCCTTGGATTCTAAAAGCAACAAAGCTCTGGTTTTAATACTAAATTCAGAAATAGAGAGCCAGGGCATGACAGAGAATTGGAGCCCAGAACAAGTAAGAGCCCAGAGTCTGAAAATCTGCATGGAGGAGGCTTAGATTTTTCTCTGAGCAGGACTACAGAACTTCTATGCTTAACACTGAACACTTTAAAATGCATTAAGAGTGTAGGTCTCTTATTTGAAGGTATCAACCCAGGCCCTTCTTTACTCATTAAAACATTTAATCAGGTGCTTAAAATCAAACACAACCAAGGAATAGGTACTAAGACACTAAAAGCTTGTGAATGTTTAAATCTCATTGAAATACTTTCCTGAATCCTGACTGTACTATCTACACCATATATGAAACAGTGCTGTTTCAAAACAATCATGAAAATTAACTTCAAAACTTAAGGCCTAAATTAACAAGCTATCAAACACAACTTGGTAAACCAAACACAATCAGGTAACACACTTACCTTTTCAGCGTATTCTGACACTATTTGCTTGATCTCATCTGACTGGAGTCCAACAATCTGGCCAACTGTGCTTGCTGTCAATTTGCCCTGCAATCATGTCAAGAAAACATTTGGAATTTTGCAACTGCTTGTGCTTTTTACATGGCAATTTCCCCAAGCTCCAATTTTAACAGAAATGTACAAAACCTTCACACTGAGTAATAACCTCTAGCCATAAAAGACCGTGAAACATTCCACCCCCAAAAAACTTCACTGACGAAAACTGGAAATTTCCCATTTACAACCTTTCAACAAACTTGAACTCAGATTTTCAAAAACCTACCCAATTCTATTCTGTACACTGAATTTTTCATGTGCAGTAATAAAACTTACTATTAGACCACATCTGGAGCCAAACTATGACAATACAGATGTGTGAAAGAATGCACCTTTCAAATTGGATGCATGTACAAAAACAACCTTCAAGCAAAACTGAATTCTACAGTGGTTTTCAGTAGAAAGCATGTCATCAACTTTGAACTAGACTAATTACTACCTTTGCTTCTGTGACTTCAGCATAAACAGAAACAATGTTGCACAACTGAATTTCTTCCCAGTCCTCTCAGTCAGGTTCCATTATATCATTAACTACAACCAATTAAGAAAGGAAGATACATATACAGTATTTTCAGTGCTTTAGACTAATGGTGGTGTTTGTAAATATTTATCAGCTGCTCTGATGGAAATGAAAACAATTTTCCTTCACTCTTCCCACTAAAATGATTACTCCCGTGGTTACCTTCGCAAGATAAATAAAGTAAGATCATACTGCACCCTGGGTAGCTGCAAAGCAATGTCTTTCCCCCAAAATTCTCCTTGCAGAAACCATTTTAAAGAGGCACTTATTTATATTGCTTTCATTATTTCAAGGCAAAAGATTAAGTCACCAGCCTCATAAAAATTACTGTCATCCTAATTCGACCATCTTTTTGTGCACTCCCTTCATGATAATTTAAACAGTGTCATTCCAAGATTTCAGACTCATAACTAACCCGATTTTAGGAATAATTGGCATAATCAACCACAGTGTAAACAAAGCTTTATCAGTTTTAAGTGCTGTTTACCTCCTCTGTTGCCATTGCAGCCATTCCGGTCATCAGAGTTTTAATGCGAAGCTTAGGGCAAAGTATGACAGGTTACATGCGATAATTTATCTTTTGTCATTTAACTTACTTCTGCTTAGTGACTAGGACACATATATACAATTAGTATCATATCATATGCATATTTTATTGCATGTAATAGCAGAGTAATTCTACGAAAGTTAAAGAAGAGGTGGCTGAAGTTAACAAATTTAAGGAAAATTCCTTATAGTAAAGGTTCAGAGTACTCAGCTCCCACTGTCAACTAAAACGTGGTGTTTTAAAACCACTCAGATTCCAATGCAAAAGCATTGGTTTTGGTATTAAATATAAACAAATATTTAATGTTGTGCATCAATTTCAGGTCCCATATTCTCGTGCGGGTCAAAATTCCCACTTCAGCAAAGCTTAGAGATTTTCCCTCTTTCAGAGAAGGACTGTGCAGCGATAACTGATGCCCTCTCCCCACATTAGTGACATCAATGCCTACTATCTATGTGGCACACCTCTTCAGCGGCTTGAAGGTCATCTTCATCACAAGGCTCAGCTTTTCCTGCTGCTGCAAGCCCTGGAGGTACTGCAATTTTTTTATCTTCAGCCTTTTAAAGAAGAATTAAGAAAATATTATATCTAGTTGCAGTATTCTAAAGTATTGAGGACAGCAAGGAGAAATCTGCAACATAGCTGTTCTGTTTTTATGAATACATTTCAGCTGGAACATCCTCACACTTCAGTTCATGCTAACTGAAATGTAACTCTCGTTGATTTCACAAGAATTCCAGCTGTTCAGGCTGGGTATCTAGCTCAATCTGGGCACATCTGGGGCAATGTTCCTTTATTACACAGCCTTCTGAGAGCAACCAACCTCACAAGACAATTACCTACCCCAAAATATAGGAGAAAGTGGTTGGGTATTTTTCATAAAACGTATTTTCTAACAATATCACAAACATACAACATCAAGTGTTAAATTGCTTAGTTCAGTGAGAAGACTAATAAGAAGTAGCAGCAGACAAATTTCTAGGTCACTCTAGTGCACCACCAACCTGAATAATCTTCCACTTCTGCCTTACCGAAAATTTAATGCACACAGCAAGCATGATGACCATCTAATACACAATATTTCAAAGTCAGTAATGCTTTTGAAGAAAAAAAAATAGCTCTATAAAAAAATCTAACTCCATTAACTCTATATGACTGCAGTCTGGCACTTAGTTTGAGGAGAAAAAGGTATGCCTAGATTGGAAAAACATCTCTATTTCTAGAATTTAAATGCTAGGTTTGTCTGTGGGCTATTGAGATAACAAGAAGTGCAATGTCAATATACTCAATGTACTGCTGGGTCCACAACATACTTACTGCATTTCTTCACTATCTCTGTCTGCAATAAAAATTTGTAGCTAAAGTAATACCTGCACTGAAATAATAAAACTGCAAATACTCTGACAAGGACATTCTATGATTCCATAATCATCAAATGCTCAGAAAGGATGCCGCTTTTCAAGAGGCACTACGATTTATTTATGGCATGCTATCATGTTTCTCTATCACATTAAATAACATGTTATGTAATAAATGCCTACAAAACTTCTTACCAAGCTGAATGATTCTTTGGGAAAAAAAAAAAAAAAAAGAAAAACTTGATCGCATCATGGAACCTTTAGTTAAAAGTTACTCATTAAACAGACAGGGTATGTCATTACCTCACATTAAAAACCAAAACCAAGCAAAACACGTAAACTCCCTTACTTCTAAGCAAAAAAAAAAAAAAAAAAAAAAGTTTGCAAAATGCAATGTTTAATTACAAACAAAAGAAACCCTTCCAAAAAGGAGGGTAAATTGCACCTTTCAAGGCATGCAGATTTTTAGTTCCAGTTTAGCATTTTTAAGAGATGGTAATAATAGAAGCTGCAGCTGGTTATTGTTGTATTCCTTTAAGATCTTACAGTAACCAACACTTCAGCAAAAACAATGCAATTCTTTCCACAATTTGAGTACTTAAAAGTAGTGTATTTTTTACCTGTTCCATTTTTCCTGCTTGTCTGCTAAATCCATATCTCCTAAAAGAACAATAACAAAATGAAAGACATTGGTTTTTTTACAATGCATTAAGTTTCTTCAATTTTCAACATAAGAAATGCACCAACAGCCAAATTCAGGTTAGTTTTTGAATGCTTCAAATAAACTAAATAAGCAGGTACTGCAGCATATTTGAAGAATAATTTCAGCTCCATCTACTCTTTCCATTATGATTTCCAAATCTAGACATTTCACGTTGTCTTATAATGCTCATGAAAGGAAAAAACAATGTTCTCTTTCCATTTGGAAGTTATTCCTGAGCTATTATGAGCTATATATAACTGAATACTGGAAAGGCCTCAGGAAATCTTCAATACAATCTCTACTTCTCAGAAAATATTCATGCTTGTGTGCTTTGATGAAATCACAATTTCTTTCTGAAGCATGGCATTCAGAGCTTTAAATACATATTCATCTGGTTTTTGTTTTTCTAAATACATAACATCTGTTTTTTGGGGTTTTGGGGTTTTTTTTGAGGGAGAGAATAAAATTTGAGCTACGTTGGTATTTTGGAAATATTATCTTAGAGAAAAAACACGTAGAAAGAAATTTTAGATATGATCGATCATCTTTGGTATTACGAAGCACTAAAGCCACCATCAACACAGATGTGAAAAGAAGTGATGTTCCTGACTAACTTACAGCTACAACTATCACTCTTGTTTGTCCAATTCCTTAACTACTGCAGAAGCAGGAACCATTCCGATGATAACCAAGAGGCAGTTTGGAGGAAAAAAAAATCCTCTCCTTGTGATTTTCTGTGACTGCAGTCTATATGCAGTAAAAAAACAGAGGGCTCACTTCACCCATTTTAATTCTAAAAATTTTCAACTTTATTCCTAAATCTAACAAACATTCAGGATTTGCCTTTTTCAGCAGCATTCTTGTTTCCCTAACAGTGTTGAAAAGTGGACAATAATCCCCACTGCCCCCACAGATTTCTGGGAGTAACCTTGGAGTCCTTGTACTCTTGATAATTTATTACTAGGTTCACAGTAGACATATTGTCACCTGCCCTATGAGTTTCCTTCTCTACCAAAACATGTGAAGCAGGTATTTGTGTATCTCACTACTGCGACTTTCTTAGATGTTTATTTTTGCACCATACAAAAAATAGTTTTCTGATCATGAGTTTTATGCTTTGAGAATTCATTAAGAAATCAATACCAGAATACATTTAAATCCAGCACTTATTTTCTTCCACTTCCATCCAATTAATGTTATGCTCTTCAGTAAGTCCTGTCCTTTCTATCACAAATTTAAATAAATGTCCTTCCAACATCAAATACCTCTTCTCCCTTTGTTTTTCTGCTAGGACTCTGATACACCAAAGTCACCTTCACAAATACTGACTCAAAGAGGTATTTTCCTTCCCCAAAGCTCACAATTTCTTGGTCATCTCATTAATCCCAAGCGACTTTTCATGTGTGTGTACTGATGCACACTATATAACAGAAGAGTTGTCCCTTTGTATTTTCAATGCCTCCTACTTTTCTGTTCTTATTTCCTCTCTCTGTGCTTCAACTCTCCATCATCCATTTTCATTGTTTTTTATATTAAAAGCTTATCTTTTCCCAGCAAAACCAGTTTTACTTGGGTCTCTACTGTTCCACAGTACCTAAAGCTAAAATAATTGTAAGAATCTATAAAAAACATCTTTCATTTATTTATATTTTCAACCTACATAGTGATTTCAAGTTTTGCCTTTAAAAAAAAAAGGAAAACCAAGAAACCCCCCAAAACCCCATAAAAAAACCCTAAACCAAACCAAACCCTAGAATTACTCTAGAAAAATCATACACATGAATTCCCTTAAAGGTCATAAACTGACTTATACTTTTTTTGGTTGGGAGATGTCTGTTGGCACCAATATGGAGTAATGACATTGAAACAGTACAAGAACTATAAATGAACAGACTGGGAATACACCAGGACCTTGTTTTTCCATACCAGCTCTTTGGATTCCTATGGTGAGCACTTAAGAGGCAGCAATGACCTGATCTAAATCTAGAGATTTCAGTAGGCATGTTTTCTGCTGAAGAGTCAGGAAAGAAATCCACATGCCAAGTAGAATAATCCCTGACACCATTACCAAATTACAAATTCCATTTTCACTGGGGAGGAAGGAATTGGACTCTAAAACGCATGAGATAAATCAAGCCTAACTCTACTAGCATTACAAAAATAGCAAGACTCATTTGATTTTTTTCCCCACTTTCTGGGATTGCTTACAAAAAGGCAACACTGATTGACAGATGAAGCATCATGAATTTAAGATATTTTTATGAAGCAAAGAACAAGTATGTTAAATAAAAAAACCTAAGCATAAAATCAGAACTTGGGCTCCCACTATTAAATAGTGCACATATGAGGACTGTCCAGTCCCCAGAGAATTTATAAGGTAAGCAAACAAAATCTGAAACCAAAGAGAAATAAGTCTGAAACAGTTTGATTCTCAAGTAATAGGGAAAAAAACAAACCCAACCAACCCAAAAACCACAATGCGAATTTTAAACAGAATGCTTCTAAGTACACACAATACAAACCCCAGAGGCAATTAAATGAAGCCTTTCACCTGCCATATTCCAGAAGCGTAGCATGAACCTTTGATTCTTCATCTAGGAGTTCTTCAGCTCCCTTCTGACGTTTATATTTTCTCTGGGGTTTGTAAACCTCCTGAAAGACAGTGAATGAATTCAGAGCTGGTAAAAGGCTCTTCTGAAATAAATGAATTGTTATCTAGAATGACATATATACCACTGCTTGCTTTCCAGCTCCATATACTTACCCAAATAAACATCTTTCTCTTTTTGGAATTACATGATAAAATCTCACTGAATTTACTTCTAAACAATTTGCTGCAGGACATGTCTTTCCAGGTTTTAAAAAAGTACAAACTGGTATTTAGCAACAAACATGATTTTTTCAACCGTGTCCTCCACCATGTTTGAAAAAAAGTGAAAAATAACATAATCAATATCTATTCAATATTTATGATTTAGCTGATAATGCCAGTGTCTAGAAATGCTACCTCCTTTACAAGCTAATACTAATTTGTAATCTCTGATTAGATAACTAAATGTAATTATTAGTTACTCAATGATCACAGGTTACGATGGAATTAAAACAGATATAACTGCAGTTTAAGAACAAAATATCTTAAGACATTTGGTATTAAAATAATTTGATATCATGGTATCCCAAAGTGACCCTATAGCTGTACAACAGCCCATCAAGTATAACAAGGATTCATGAGCATTATTTTGTGCTGATAGAGCTACTTCTAATTTAAAAACAAAATGGAAACAAAAAAGCCGTTATCCTGACTATTAACACAGATACAACTGTTACAGCACTGTAAATACAGCCTATATTAAAGTACCTTTTTATTACCTCCTTCCATATAGATCAACTGTGCCACTATAAGAAGTCTGTATGTATAACAACATCAGAGAAATTATTCTAACTCAGGCACAAAAAAACCCAAAGCTAAACAAAAAATAATCAGCAATCCTTTCTCTCTCATGAGAGCTTTCACAGATTAGAATTTGGAACCAAGACAACATTTACTTTGACTGGAATTATTTTTGCTGCTTGTTTGGTGAAAGATTAGGGTGCAGTGAGTCTGTAACACAACATTTCTGTTGCTGTAATAAAGATCTTGAGGTTGACTGAAGTCTAGTATTTAGTGCCATCCTGCTAGTACAGATACTGAAATAAATCTAAACAAGAACCTGTGACTTCAAATTTATTTCTTTTTTATTCCAGTTCATATTTTTCAAAAGTATTCCCCTTAATCAATTAAATTACATTTTCTCTTCTCCTTTTCCTGAAATGAAATCCTAGCCCTTATCACAGCAGAGGAAAACTTCCTCATCACCATCAAATAATCAGCATCAAAAAGGAACATGACCCTCTCTTCTGGTCTGTTCCGCATTCATATATTTCAAATATATGAATTTTAAATAGATGTATTTAAAATATGCTTAAATATATTTTCAAATTTATATGACATATATTTTTAAATTCATCTATTTCAAATACATGAATTTAAATATATGAACCCTTTGAGGGCCAGAATACTTAGGAGAAACACATTACAAAAGCCAAAATTGAAATCAAAGTTTGGTCTTTCCACATATACATTTAAACTCAGAAAACTATATTCACACGGCACAAAAGGTTCAATGCAAGAAACTGCAAAGATTCTAAGAGAAAATAAAAAAGATTTTTTGCTTGAACTTTTTGTACAAACATGAACTATTATTTTCAACAAGCAATTCCTACACCATAACATTGCCAAAATAGCTTTCAATCTTTTCAAAGGCATGTAATCCCAAAGTAGTAAGTGAAAATAGATAGTATTCCTTGGCAAGTGTCTCCTGAATTTGTCAGTTAGCTTTTGCAATTTTTACTTTATTTCTGATAATCAATTTCTGTCATTTTTGTTTCCAGGTATTGAATCTTGCTACATTTTTGCCTGTCGAACGAAAAAAACTTTTTATGACCAAGAATCTCACACTTAATGTACTTTCACACCTACAGAAAGGCAATGTAAGTTATAAAAATAATTATAGCTTTTATGATGGCATTCTATAGCATATCTGTGCTATACAAAGTGCAGACATCATACCATAAACATTAGTCTTGGCATCAGATAATTGAGTAGTTGAACAAGACCACTGCAAAATAATCTCAATCCACTAGTCAGTCACCTTTCAGCAGCTATAGTTCGTTTTCCAATAACCACTACTAATATTTAATAATCCCTTTTCTAACCTTTCAGCCTGACCATGACCATAAATCTCACTGTATTGTCCCATTGAGGAGAAAAGGACAGGCCCTTAGACCAGTTATAATAATGAATTCAGGCAACAGAATAATCTTTCAAACTTGGTGGTCCTCTTTTAGGAAAGTGGATTTCTCTTTGGATTCCAGTGCATAATAATAATATAAAAGTGACCTGCAAGAGAGCCTTCATCATTAGATGATTAAGCTGCCACCTTCTTCCAGTTCCTATGGATAGATTGGAAAGCTTTGCACCTTCTCCCCTGAAAATTCACTTTGTATGTGCTCCTAGACTGCACTCATGCCTTACTGCCTTAAGAGATCTCATTAACTAATCTGCCATTAACAAGTCAGGTGCCAGCTGTAGTTATAACAATAACAGATATAATTCTGACAGAACTCATGTTTAAGAAAGAGGTGTTTGTCTAGCAATATCCTGAGTAATGATGTCAAAACAACAAACTACAAAACTTATCTACCATGAAGATGCACCTAAAAACTAGAAATCTGTGATCCAGAGGAAAAGACAGAATACACCTTTATCAACCCTGAAGATAGATCAAAACTCGGGAGAGCAGCCATTATGCTCAAAGGCAGGAGAGCTATTCAGAGTTATTTAGACAGGGTAGCCGAGCGGTACAAAATAGTATCAAACTTTTAAGGTTGTATCTTGTTTTCCTCACTTTCCATTATCTGTTTCATTATTGGACCTTGAAAATGGAACTGTTCCCTTAGCTGCAGAAGTAGACACATGCATATCCACTCAAGGACCATGACCTATAAATTTTAAAGTAACAGCCCTAATATAACAGGTAAGTGAAAACCAATTCACTAGCTTCAACCAGCAAAGAAACGCATGATTTGGCATACATGTACCTGCATCATTGCCATGTCATTCTCTTCAAGCACTAAAAAGCAATTCCAGAAAACATGCAGAAAGATATGTAAAGGAAACCCAACTAAGCACCATGGGACATTAGACAAGCCATTTGAAAGGACCCAACGTTTACTAGGTAACTGCACACTGAAAGTAGACTGCATTCCTTCTTTTCAGACAAGTTCTCACAAATAAATGCATTAATAAAATGGGATTAACTTAAATCCCAAAATTATTAAAACATTAAAACAAAGCCTTGAAACCACCTCTGTTCCTCAGCAATCAAAGGGATCCCTTCATCACTGTTAATCAAGTATCTTCTGTATTTTTTTAAATTACACCAAAAATTCTAGGTACTGATGTCTCATAACAGCATTGTTAATACTTTGTCTCGTCAGTTACAAGGTTGGTATCAGCCACTTGGACACAGAATCCTTAGTGCTAGTTAAAGACAATGCAGGTAGAAAATGGACACATTTTAATCACTTCAAAAATTAGGACAATTATTCTGAAAGTTGAAAACAAGCAGACACTCAATAAATTTCAAGTGCTAATTGATCCAACACACATTTGGAATTTGCTTTCTTACATGGATTTGCATTCTCTCTCAATTTAAAGGGTTATAAAGGTGCACAAACAAAACAAAAATAGCAATTTGCAAGGGAAGCTAACTTGTAAAACAGAAAACAGATCTCACTAGAAAGACAAGTATTGCTGGCTGGAGCAGAAGATTCACTATATATTTGCTAATAATTAAAAAACCCAACCAAACCATGGGGAACAACACTCAGAGACCGTAACTGAAAATTCAAAAAGCAAGAGTAATTACACAAATAGATTAACAAAGGATTTGCATTGGTCATCACCTGGAGACTTTCATAGCAATGTGTTTTTCTATAAACATACACTGTAATTCAACCACATATTAGGCTCAACAGCACTCACGTCACTAATACGGAAAACCAGCTACCTCAAAATCATGGCAGAAGAGTTAGATGACTTGTCTGGTCCGTTATGTAAGCTATCATACAGCTTCTTACATTGTCACTTAAGATCTATGCCATGGATGAAGAGTTCAGGGTGTCTAGCTAGAGCTATACCTGAAGTTACAGAACCACAGAATGGCTGAAGTTGGAAAGGACCACAGAAGATCATCTAGTCCAACCTCCCTGCTCAAGCCAGGTCACCTAGAGCACATTGTTCAGGATCGTGTGCAGACAGCTCTTGTGTATCTCCAGGGAAGGAGGCCCCACAATTTTTCTGGGCAACCTATTCCAACACTCAATCACCCTCACAGTTCAAGTGGAACCTCACATTTCATTTTATGCTCACTGCCTCTTGTCCTGTTGTCTGGCACCACCAAGAAGAGTCTGGCCTCATCCTCTTGACACCTTCCCTTAGGATACTTACACACACTGTAAGTGTGGAAGTATGTGTACACCCTGAGCCTTCTCTTCTCTGGGCTGAACAGGCCCAACTCCCTCAGCCTTTCCTCATATGAAAGATGACCAAGATCCTTAATTATTCTAGTAGCTCTTCAATGTTGCTCCAGGAGCTCCTTATCTCTGCTGTACTGGGGAGCCCAGAACTAGATGCAGTACTCCAGATGAGGCCTCACCAGGGCTGAGTAGAGAGGGAGGATTACCTCACTTGACCTATTGGCAACACTCTTCCTAATGCAGCCCAGGGTACCATTGACTTTCTCGTGCACAAATGCACACTGCTGGCTCAGGTAGCATTGATTTTCTCAGAAAAGTGTGGTTCCCTATCTACTGAACAGCCTTGGAAGTATCCCATCCAAAACACACCAAGATTTCTCATACCCTCTGAAATGATGGCCTGAGAATTTATCAAGTGCTAGCTACACATCTGAACTCAGAGATACAGTCTATGTATTTTAAATGTTACTCCTTGCAGTGTTCATGAACAAGCTTCCAAAAAATGTTTACTCAAGATTTAGAAGAAATGCATCTGAAGAGGTAGAACATTTCCCACGTATTAGGGAATCACAAGAGGTGATACCACATTTCCCAACCAACATGTGCTACTTGAAGAAAATATTTTCAAAGTAGGGTATTTCCACTGCTAATTACAAGGAGTAAAAATGACAAGTGCTGAAATGCAGACATTTTAATTGAGATCACTGCTATTTTGTTAAAGACAAACAGTCCAACTGCTGATAGCTTCAGAACAGTCTGCTGAGGGTTTAACAGCTTATAAGCCACCTTGTGATTTTTGTTTGATAGCATGGAACTCCACATTCTCCCTGCAGACTGTTGATACGGATTATATATTCATACAGTGCACACCTAAAAGGTTTTCTGATATAGCTGGTATTTGAGACCTGGTTTAAATATGAAGCTTGACATGTAACTTAAGCAGGACCTCCTCATGAGAAAACCCAGGACTGGCTGCATTAAAAAGAATTTACCACCACCCACTAAACCCAGTAGTTTCTCAACCATAAAAATCTAAAATACTTACAAATATATCAGTGACAGCTTTGATAGCCTTCTCTTTTCTTTGCATAAATTCATCATCCTGCAAGATATTAATGGAGGTGATTAAAAGTACCAGGAATGGAGATTAAACCTCAGATACTGTAATGAGTTTAGCAAACTAAATTGCCAAATAGCTTCTAACCGAATTATCTGGTGAAATGTTAGCGATTTCCTCTAACACAGAAATTTATTTACTTCTCTCATCAGATGGGTGGTAGATGTTTAAAACTGTATCCAGAAATAGTGTCTTTCTGCTCTCTGCTTATAAAGTACCTAACACAAATGTAATGCCAGCCCACTACCAGGGTCTCAAATAATTTCTACATTGTGAAGAAATGAACTTAGGCTGGACTTAATATGGAAAAGAAAAATTTCCCCTACTGTTATTTCAGTTTCTAAGCATTAAAAACAATAAAAAACCTAAATAATATTATCTAAACCACCCAAAGCTAATAAAATCCAGCTGTCTTTCCTAATATTTTGTACATCTACCCTTAATGCTGTTACTGAACTATAAACAAAACTTGGGTCCTAGGTTTTAAATATGGAATTGCCTTGGGATATGCACGAACAGAACCGGTGACTGCACTAAATGCACAAATCCAAGCTCATTCTAGCCCTTCTCCTACACCAAGGAAACTATAATTATTGCAGAATAGTAAGAAGAGAGGATCACAACACTGTTCTAAGCATGCAATTTCAAAACAGGTAGCATCTGACTATTAGAAGGAATGTTATTAAGGTATTACACATGGTGTAAAATTACTCTTACCACTACACTTTTAGATAAAACTCTACCTATCACTCCTCTGGCAAATTTATTTACAGAAGACAAATGTATTTCCTTTTAACCCAAACCTGTCCCTGTCTTTCCCCAAATTCAGTTTTTGAATGAAGATTTTTAGGAATCTAGTTTTTAAGAACAAATTTTAGGGTTTGGATACAGGGAGAAAGGAGCTGACTTTGAACACTCTAAAACAAAACCCAAGTTGGAGAAAACTGACAACACATCAACTCTCATTTAGCTTGATCAGCTTCTTCACAGCATGCCAGGTGTTTTCAAACACATTTCAGGCAACACAGCTCTAGTCACACAAGCTGTATATACTGCACAGAGGTCTATACCCACTCCAGAAGCAACCTACCTGGCATGTCAGACGGACAGAAAAGTAGCAAATATTGCAGAAAAACCAAGGCAACTATAAAGCAAAAGTTAACAAGTATCTATGCGCTCTCATAACATTTTGAATTTGTACATGGATTCCTCTAGGACTGATTATGAAAACAATAGCAAAGGCAGATGTGGTATATTGGGCTGATTTCAGAGCTGTGAAGCTGGTACTGCACACCTAAGCATCTGACATAACAGAAACAAGAACTGGCTTAATCTTACCTCGGGTAGTCTATGAGTTTTTTGAAACTGTGATATTGAGTAGGAACGGATATAATCTCCCATTTCTTCCCTTGTTTCTATTGCACGTTTTACCAGCCACTAGATAAAAAGAAAGTTTGTATCAATTGAAAGGGAGGGAAGCAACAGCAGTAAACATCAAAATACTGCATAATCAGTTTTAACTTTTTGTATGATAAAAGCTAAAGGCGCATTTTAACCACACAAACAAGAACATTTATTTGCAAACAAGGTAATCTAGAGATCTACTTCTAACAAAGTGCTTCAGTATTACCTATTTCATAAACTTCATATTTGCTCTTCTTCTATGTACTAAAAAGCTCAGTAAAGCAATCAGATAAAGCATAAGCTAAGAAACCATGGTTTTTTCCTATAACCAGTTTTATATTTAAAACTCTAAATACCCTTCATCTTGCTGAACAATAGCAAACCATACAAACCTCAATGAGCCATACTGTTCACACAATGGGATGCAATAGCCCAAAGAAGAACAAACTGCCTTCCCTTATAAACTCATTTGAGCAAAGTTTGGTATCACCCCCAGAAGACACTTTTCTAAATGTTATTTGTAAATAGTGTATTGCAAAATTACTAATTTTGTTGCATGATTTCCCCTTTTTTAGCTTGCACTGTAACTTCTCATATACTGACTTGCTCTTGCATTCTAATTATTTTTGTTCTAGTAAGTATGGAAAGAAAATTCTATTGTGAATTTCAACTATTAGGAATTCTTAGTTGACAAATTCATTTATAAACAAAAACATATGAAATCTTCTCAAGCATAACCAAAATTCACTGGAATTTTGCCAAACGAATTACTGTAATCCAAGTACTTGTATCTTCAATAAATTCATTCCAAAAAAGAAAAATGAAGAGTGTTTGTGGAATAAAAATGGATGTGGGCCACTTTAAATATTATTCTTTTAGCCTGCCTCTTTAAGAAAGGAAAAAACCTACAAGATACACCCTCAGAAAAAAACAATCCTGAAGTGCCTTCCCAAAAATCTGAGTTGCATAAAACTTACATTCTAGCAGAAGACATCTACTACTTAAGCTAAAAGTATGTTTTTAAAAAGTACATTTCATCACACTAAGTAGTTATATTAGCTATAGTATTATACTCTGACATAAGACACCATCTGGAACATGATCTCATTTCACTAATCTTGGCTGTATAATAGGTAGAAGCCAACATAGCTAGGTTAAGTGCATTTCTATGATTCTTTTTTCCTATTACAGATCATTTACTGTTTTCAAAAACGACAGCTCCACCATGAAAATATGCATCTTCAAGCCTATGAAATGTTCAAGAATAACCACGTCCATATAAGAAAAAAACACTTCTTCTGACATTTATACGACCACACAAAAAGCCACAAAAGACTGAAGTACTTTTTAAATAATGCTGGAGAAGATAAATCTTGTGGGCTGTTGACAGCCCATGCAGGAGGTCACATAAGAGATCAGATCAACCTCGGGATCCAAGTTTGAACCAGCAACTGTCTTCTCTGCTATAACCATGAACCCCTGGAAAGTGAGGGGAAGATGATGACGAGAGAAAATGCAGATTACTAATTAACAAAGCATATCTCAACACAAGTTTGTGTACATACTTTTCTCCGAGAATATAAGCAGAATTTACTAGTAAGAACAGCACCAGTTTTGGCTGCTGAAATCTTTTTTTAGTGTGTGTATATATACGTATATACTTTTTCTTTTTTTAAGTTCTGCTACAGTCTATGGCAGTGAGCCAGCTCAAACGAATTTTTTCCTGTAGGGAAGGATTCATCTAAATTCCTCCCATTACGTTCACCAGTCTAGCTTGCACAGTGCAAGAGCTTTTGGGACACAGTGCCAGGTAGATGAAAGAGATTCTGTATTATTTGGGGACTGATTTGAAATTTACAGATAGTAAGTGAAATTTTGAATTTAAACAGGGAATTGAGTAAAATGCCATTATCAAATACATAAATCCTACATGCCATAGTGTGGTCAGTCTATCATAGCTCTTCTATGGTCTTTTTCAGAACACAGCATACTAGTGATGCCAACAAGTTTTCTTGAAAGCCTCCCTGGGTTGGGATGAATAAGGAACTAACAGTATCTGAAGCAGGCAGAACTTCACAGGGGCCCATCAGAAAGCCACAGTTTCTAAAAACAATCCTCTACATACAAAAAAACTAAGCTCATCAAGAATTCTTCACCAAGTTTGGGTTAGATATACCATTTACTGGCCAGATACTGAGAGTCAGTGTTCTTTGAGAAATCCAGAAGCTGATTTCTTCCCTGTTCAGAATTAATGTTTTGCCTTTCCAGAAGTAAATATGCCAAATCAGGATTTTTGATCAGGCAGGTCAGAAAATATTTCACGTTCTCACTTTAGCAGAAGAATTATTCTTCCTGTGAAAGAAATCTTGTATTTGATAAATATAACCATTCATTACCATCAAGTGACCAGGGCAAGAAATTAGCATGGGCTGTATTTTATTTTTTTGTTGTTTTTTTTTTGTTTTGTTTTTGGTTTTTTTTCTTTGTTTTGTTTTTGTCTTTTGTTTTTTGGTTGGAAATTACAAATTTAGAACTAAAAACTCACATTAACAAGATACAAACTTTCCTCCTTAGGCAGCATCAGCACAGCTTGAAAGCTGCGTAACAGTAGCACATACCACGCAACTCTATGTGGGGAGTGCAGTGAATGTGGGTTTCCTCCAAAGCCCCCTAACTAGAAGGCTACAAGAAATAGACAACAGGAAATTTTCCCACTTCTTATGAATGGGAATTTATATTAAACTTCAGCAAAATCCTTTCATAGGCAGGAGGTAAGGAAATTAGGCAGGAGGTAAGGAGATATTTGATGAAAAACAAGCTTGCTTAACAGTCTTAATTTTCCGTATTTATCAAAGTTAAACTCTGTGTGCCGATGAAAGTAAAACAAAAACATGATAATGAAGTACCAAGGATTCTCAAGATACCACATGTAACTGGAACACATCCCATGTTAGCTTAAACCTTAATAAAATGGAGAACTATGAGCATGCATATGGTCAGCTCTGGGTGCTCAACTGATACACTGTAACAGGATCACATCATAGAATTATACAACAGTTAGGGCTAGAAAGAACCTTAAGACCATCTCATTCCACAACCCCCTTGCCATGGGCAGGGACACCACACACTAAACCTTATCACCCAAGACTCTGTCCAGCCTGGCCTTGAACACTGCCAGGGATGGAGCATTCACCACTTCCTTACTGAATTCGGGTCACTGGCACTGTTCCAGTGTTTCACTACCCTTACAGTAACCTAAACTTCCCCTGTTTAAGTTTGAACCCATTACCCCTTGTCCTATCACTACAGTCCCTAATGAGGGGTCCCCCTCCAGCATTCTTGTAGGCTCCCTACAAATACTGGAGGGCTGCTATAAGGTCTCCATGCAGCCTTCTCTTCTCCAGGCTGAACAGCTCCAACTTTCTCAGCCCGTATTCATACGGGAGGTGCTCCAGTCCCCTGATCATCCTCGTGGCCCTCCTCTGGACTTGTTCCAACAGTTCCATGTCCTTTTTATGTTGAGGATACCAGAACTGCACACAATACTCCAAGTGAGGTCTCGTGAGAGCGGAGTAGAGGGGCAGGATCATCTCCTTCGACCTGCTGGTCACGCTCCTTTTGATGCGGCCCAGGATACACTTGGCTTTCTGGGCTGCGAGTGCACACTGAAGCTGGCTCATGTTCAGTTTCTCATTGGCCAACAGCCCCAAGTCCTTCTCCGCAGGGCTGCTCTGAATCTCTTCTCTGCACAACCCATAGCTGTGCCTGGGATTGCTCTGACCCAGGTGAAGGGCCTTGCACTTGGCATGGTTAAACTTCATAAGGCTGGCATCAGCCCACAAGTGTGTCAAGGTCCCTCTGGATGGCTTTCCTTCCCTCCAGCGTATCAACCAAACCACACAGCTTGGTGTCATCTGCAAACTTGCTGAGGGCGCACTCAATCCCACTGTCCATGTCAGTGACAAAGATGTTCAACAAGACTGGTCCCAACACCGATCCCTGAGGGGCACCACTCATGCGGTATCCCATTACCACTATCCTCATGGCCCTTCTCTGGAAGCTTGCTCGAACAGCTCCATGTATGTTGAGGACACCAGAACTGTACACAGTACTTCAAGTGAGGTCAGAGCAATTTACTTTTCCACCCATACAGTTTTAGAGTGATACAAATGACTATCTTCATAACTTACTCTATAGACTGCAAGATATTTGTTCTGTTTTCTAGTGTGGCAAAATGGATTATCAGATTCTGAAACAAGCTTAAATTTTAGTTTTTTTAGGCAGACATTCCATAAATGCAGAATCTGACTCCACTTCAAAAAATGTAAAGTTTGGCGTGTGTTTTTCTTAAACGTGGATCAAACAACACATAAGAATTCTATCATATGTAATGTCACTCAATTCTTTAAAAACATTCATTTAAACTACTTCTCTGTAATTATTCATTCCAAAGTTAAATAAAGAGCTGAGTAATACTACATATCTTTGTTAAGCTCTTTATGCAAAGTTTTTTTATCTTTTTTTCAGCAAGGTATTGAAACACCACAAAACTATTACCTGTACAACAGGAAATATATGAATGAAATCCAGTCCCTGGATTTGATGTGGTTCCAAACGATGAGGACACTTCATTTTTGGCAATACTGATACAATTTTTTCAGTTAAGGCACTACAATAAAACAACAAACACACACATGTATATATGCTACAACTTTGTTTTGCAAGTTGCAAATAATTTTTGCAAATACAGTTAGAAGGTTCCCTTTAGTGGCTTCCACTGTATACAGCTGTGAAAAGCAATCAAACTTCCATTTACAAAATAGATTTTAATTCTACTATATATACAGTTAGTCTCTGAAGAGGTGATTAAACCCCTAGTGATTTCATTTATAGTACTGCACACAAAATTTTAAGATCTGCATGTCTGGTGAGATAAAATACCCATGTTAGATATATCTACAAACACCTTTGTATATTATAATATATGCATACATGAAGAGACACTAGCTTTAAGAACAGTTCTACTAAGTAAATGATATGCACTCGAAGAAAGTCCAGAATCAAACAAAGGACTTAAAAATTTGTCTAGCATAACTCCCCAAATATACCTTGATGTTACTACGGAAATTTTGAGGTTAAATATATATTGCACCTAAAAGCTAAATACACAGCATGCTTCACAGTTTTGAAGTGAGTAAAACTGAATTTGCTGGCAATCATCTTGCTTTACCAGCTCAAGAGCTGGATTACCCTAACACAAGGGATTCATTTACAAAACCATCAGACTGCTTTCACTGAATCCCTTATAGGTCAAGCTATTTCTCTGTTTCTTTGCTGCCAATATTGCCAAACACATTTGTAAAGCAGGTGTCAGCACAGAGGATGAGCACTTTATTGGAAAAACTAAAACTACTTTTCCATGAAAGAAAAAAATTAACTTGCCCAGTACTAAGTTCAGCGACAGTCAATACTGCCCAACGTACAACTAATACTCTGTAAGAACAAAGGCAAGCAAGACATGAGGCAGGGACCAAAGTCTAGGAACAGAGCCTGAAAAATTATACTTCTAAAGAGAAGTAAAAACCTTGATATAATTCTTACAAGGCAATAGATGCAAGATCCTCTCCTAATGTATGTTTCCATGTTTATTTCCAACCCAGCAACTAAATAATAGGACACCATCAAAATGTATTCAGAATACTACTGGGAAAACACAACCTAACTTTTCCTTATCTTGAGAACATCACAGAAGCACTGAGCCACTACCAATATAAACATTTTAAGGACATCAAAACGGCCTAAACTTCCACTCAGAACACTTTAGATTTACAAATAAATCATTGTTGCTGTTTTGGGAAAGAAGCCTGATTTTTGTTTTGCTAGTTTTGCATCCAGTTAGCTGGAAAAATAATAGAACATTTTGAGAACAACTTAACTATTTCCTACCTTGCTGTTCTTAAGGGTAACAAAGATGGCAATTACAAAAACTTGGCAATTATAAAAACCACCTTCAATCCTAGTCTGTACTTAATTCTGTGCACTTAATGCTTTATGTATTTAGTCATCTATGATGATTTAAGTGTCTTATTAGAAATCTTTATTTATAATGTGCTACAGTCTTGCCAATGCTAAATGACTTTAAAGAAAAAGGCACAGAAGGACATTCTTTAACTACATTGAGCAAACAGTTCTCTTCATGTAACTGTAACTTGACAGGCTAATCTTATTTCCTGCAAATTTTAATTATGGCTCTTTTGTCACAGAAATGCATAAGCCAATAATGTAGTTTAGAATGTATTTCCTTTCTCATCATAAACAACATTTACAACCTCCCTAATACAGGAATTAGCTATCTTATGAGCAAATTCCATGCATAAGAAATGAATCAGTCCAAGATGGTCTCATTGGGTCACCATGAGGAAGGAACTCCTCCTCAGTAACATTTTCAGAAACAGCGTCATGCTTGAAATTGTTTGCTGATGCCTACAACTACAACTCAAAGCCATAAACGAAAATCAGAAGCTATTTACACGGCAGAACTGCAGACAGAGACCTCAAGGAAGATCTTTTAATGTTGTACTCCAGTTTCCAGGAGCATGGCCTCCCTCTACCCTTTGTTTTGGCTTCGGCATCATCCTGTTGTGCCAGCACAAGCATCTATACAGCTGCATAAAGAACTGGATCCACGAACTGATTCATGTTAAAACTATATAGTGGGGTTTTTTAGTAGGTTTTAATCTGGATCAGTTCCCAATCCAGTTCTAAGTACAGCCCCACAAATACTTTCACTGCTTAGTAGGGATATAAGAACATGCAGCACAGAGGGAAACAGCACTGTCTTTTTTTGGAATAAGCTTCTTTCTGGTTCTAGAGTTTGTGGAACTACAGCCTGAGAAATGAAGAAACAAGCGCAGTGTTTTACAAAGAGGTGGTCTTGAAAAAACAGGAAACTTGGACTGAAAATCTTTTTTTATAAACAAGCAAGTATCAGCTAACTTTCCCCCCAATACCACCCACTTCTTTTCCAAGAAGAAAAAAAAAAAACAAACCGACCACACCTACCATTTAACCAACTTACATTTTTTGACCAATAGTAGAGTTTTCCTGAAACAGTAAATCAACATCAATATCAAAGCTGCAAGTAGTGATGCACCACGTCATTCCACCTACCACCTACCAAAGGACAAACAGAATAGTTCCATTTTAATTTGAAGAGGTAAAAATCAAGTACATCTTAAAGGCTTTATTTATTATAGAAACTACAGCTTAGTACTTTCTCCATCCTCAGGATTCTTACATGGAGACTAAAATACATACAGAAAGCAGACAATTGCTACATATAATACACATATACAAGAAGTAACATATATAGAAAAAACAGCAGTTAGTGATTCTAAATTCCTCTCTTACCTTTATGCTAGTTTTGACACAGTTGTCATTAAAAAATCCAAACCAATAGGTAAAACACAGCAGTATCTTAAATTACATGATCTTTAAAAAGTGACTGTATAAAAATCCTATCAAGGATCATAATTTCTGTATTCATATATTTAATTTTTATATATAACCATTGCTACTATTATTCTTTGCTTGGTAACATAAGCAACACCAAACGCTAGGCACAGTATCAACACAGCAATGAAAACCACCAGCTCTGCAGAAATTTCTATTTCAGGCACTATTCCTACAGCTACTTAGGCATATTTAAACTCCCAAGCCATTTCATCAACTTTCATAAATTACATAAATATTTAAAGACAGCCTGCATAAACATATGCAAGTTAACCTAAATGTATGCAAAGGCAATCATAGAAATAGGGATTAAAATGTGGAATAAGTTACCAACATCACACAGCAACTTAGGGTGTTTTATACAAGGTTTTGTAACACATTACCCTTCTCATCACCCTCTGCAGCAGTTAACCAGTATCCCTTTTACACTAGCATCTAGATTATTTTCAACAGCAGTTCTCATTATTGTATAGGTTGTGCATTGTCATGAAAAGGTAACTTTGCAATTGTATTTAGGCAAGTATACACCTGATGCATCCATTTCTACACATAAATGCAATAATATTACATCCTAAGGCGGTCTCGTTGGAACTACTTTGTGTCTATGCACAGCCTCCTGAACAGCTAAGGTCAGTAATGCCAAGCAGTTTGAAGAAACTAAAATTGCATTGAAAAGTACAGCTGTGCAATGATCAAAGAAATAGCAGCAAGCAGGAGAGTCTATTTCAGGGCTGCTGTAGTTCTGCGTTTTCAAACCTTGGTTCAGGAATTTCTCACAGAGTCAGCACTCAAATGATTCAGAAGTCTCTTTTCGACCTGAACTTTGCTCACTGTAAGTATCACATACTTACTTCCTTTCTAGGACAATGAAAGGTTAACGTACATAACATTCTAAAGATATGTAAAACCAGCCCAAAAATAATCTCACTGGGCTAACTGTTCCATTCTTAAACAGACCTCTCAAGACAAGTATTTCCTCATTTCTTACTAATATGTCTTTTTAAAATTACATTCTATCTCCAATTATCAAGTCTTTCTAGCTATTATAACTGGAACTGAGAGAGGGGCAAAACTCCCCATATACGACTATACCTTAGGCCATGACACCCACAAAAAGCCACATCAGCAACTAGTTGCATCCAGTTGTCTCCTTCAAAACAGGCCTTGTTACACAAAATTGTTTTTCAGACTGAGGAGTTCCCATCTGTCTGAAACTGGGTCATTTGCAGAACTATTTAGATAGGAAAGCCACTTATGTTGCAAGCATCTTCTTCTTTAAAGTCACCCAGAACTGCTAAACTACCCAGCAAAAAACGTCTAATCCTCATACACTCAGAAAACTAAAAGAAATATTGCACTAGTCTCACCTTATCAAAGGGTGATAACCCTTTGATTCTGGCTCGAAAATACCCAGCGGCCACCAACAGTTCCAAAATTTCAGTCAACTTGATGTTTTGTTCCTCATCTTCTCTCGTTTCAACCTGACAAATGAACAACAGAACACTAATTCACTGTTTCTCTTTCATTCTTTCCATTAATATTTTCCAAACTTTATCTTAACACAAACCATACATCACAGAAAAACTTGACTTCCATTAGCAACTGGGTTGTTAATTTGAAAGATGTTAAAGAAATAGGCAATGCATTTCTACATTGATTTAACAACACTTTTTTTCACCCAGTTAAATACCTTAATCTGCTTATGCTGTTCAAAATCTTGGTCTACTGCTTGCCTCCAGCTAGACAGCTGCTATTGTTACAAGAGTTACTCACTTTTTCGCACACTTGTTTCAATTTCAGGGTTCACAAAATCATACACCTTAATTTAACACTTCTATAACATTTTTATAAAAACATGAGGAGAAGCTCATGTGGAATTCCACTTTTTGGGTAATGCAATTTTAAGCACAGTGCAGCAGTAACAAAAAAAGTAAACTCTTGATGAGCAGCCTGGCCAGTTTCAGTGCTCCAGAGCCTTATCAGTGCAGCAAGCCTGTAAAAGCACTTTTGTCCCCAAGTTACAGGATGAAACCCTACAGCTCCAAGAATATATACGATTTACTAGAGGCACAGAGCACCCAAACACCTCAGACCCAGGCAAGAGAGACATCTAACAGGGCTTCAGGTCCCCTCCGAGGCTGCAGGGATGCGCGCATACACACACACACACACACACACACACACACACACACAGACCGCCACAGACACACACCACCATCCTCTTCCCCCAAATCTTTTCGACAGCCTCCTCCTCCTCTCTCTCCCTCCCTCCCTCGGAAACATGTAAAACCTCGCAAGAAGAGGGGACAAGGAAACGCCATGGTGCGCCAGAAGTGACCAACACAGGCGCTGCCCGCAGCCCCAGAGCCCCCCCCGGGCACGGGGCGCACAGGCGCCCGGCTCCCCACGCCCCGCAGGACCGCCCTCACGGGGCCGCGGGCCGCCCGCGCGGTGGGCCGAGCCCGCTCGATAGCCATGACCCCCGGGTTCCCGGCACAGCCCCCGCCGGCGGGAAGGCGAAGAAGGGAAGGAGCAGGCAGGGAGTCCGGGGAAGCCAGTGCACCGAGGCCGGAGAGGCAGCGGGCGGCCGCGCCTCGCCAACGCTGCTCAGCCTAACGGCGGGGGGGGAGAGGAGGCTGGGGGAAAGGCCGGTACGGTACCTCCTGGGGAGCCTGGTACTCCTGTCCCCTGGGGACGACCATCGCCCTCCGCCTCCAGCAGCCTGCGCCCGGCCGCTCAGCCTGTCACGTCCGCTTCCCCCCTACCGCCGCCGCCGCAACGCCCGGGCGAAGAGGTGTTCCCAGCTGGCGGCTGCCGGGTTCCCCCGCCCCCGCTCAATGGTTCGCCCGCACCCTCCCTGCGTACAAGCGCATCCGGGCCGTGCCATTCACGGCCAAAGGGGTGTGGGGGAAGGAGGGCGGGGGCTGCGCGGCTCCCTGGCGGCTCATGTGACTGACTGCATGAAGCGTAACAGCCGGAGAGCCGTCCCGCCCTCGCTCGCCAGTGCCCGCGGGCGGCGCCCCTGGGCGCTCTGCGGGTACCCCGGTGCCCAGGGCTGCGCCTGGGCCGCGGTGGCCGCGTCCGCGCACGGCCTCTTCCCGCCCTGCGCGCACCCGCTGGTCCCGGGCGCTTCTGTTCTGCTGGTGGTCGCCCGTCCTTCTTTCATCTGTTGAAGGGGACCGAGGCCTCTCACTGGCATGCAGAAGAAGCTACTGAGTGCTCTATGACCTGAGAGATCAGCCTCGTGACCCACAGGGTGCTGACGCTCCTCCATAGCTCCTGGGTTTCGTTTGATCGCCTAGCAGCTGAGGGGGATTAACTGCGTCTCTGTCCCGCACACAGATCCCATGCTCAGGACCCTTTGCGCCCCCTTAACATGGTTCTACCTCAGCCTTGGCGCAGCAAGCGTGTTTTGGGGCCCAAGTATGAGCGAAGCGCTGTTGGGAAGGTGAGCACCTGTTAGCCTTCAGGGACCACTTAATGCTGGAGCCTGTCCTCCCATCGCATGTTCACCAGCACTAGCAAGCCCTACAGCATGATGGGTGTTCATTGGTAGTGCCAGTGTTAGGAAGGGATGTCTGTGCCCAGACACCATTTGGCCACTAACACCTGTAAAATTACACCAGTGCACAAGGATTTATTGGGTGATCAGTCTGGTAGTGAACTAATCCACAGCTTGGCAGCAGGGTAAACTTTCTTGTTGATGACAGCTTTGGAAATACCTGACAGAGGTCTCTTTTCACACCTGCCCCATGTGTTCCATTTCTAGGCTCCTGGCCGTGCACAGAGCATTATAAAAAAATAAACTGTGTAAGGCTGTGGCTGGAAACTGATCTCAGAGTGGTGAAGAAACAAGCCATGCAAGAGCGTTGTTTCCATCCGTTGAAGGGCAGCGGAGCATACCCGAGCCAGTCCACACCAACTGCCGCCCTGACAGAGTAATCAAAACAATAATAATAAAAGCAAAAATATGCCAGGCTGGCCCAGGCTGTGTACTGGTGTAACGACAGGCCACGTCTTAATTAGAGTTGCAGAAAACTTACGCTGCCCCACAGGCTAACATGCTCACCAGAGCAATACTGCATTCTGCTCTTTGTCTGCCTTCTCACAAGGAACTGTATGGCTCTAATTTGATTGTCATGCAGAGGGAGACTCAAACAAGGAAATAAAAAACAGGAACAAGAAGAAGGGTTGAAACAGAAGAGTGTTAGAAGGGATGTGTGTGACCTTCAGACGCAGTGGCCAGCACAGGTTATAAGATAACTACTGAAAAGAAACATCAACTTGTAAAAACGCTTCCTGAGTCATGATGTGGTCATAAGACTCTTTTTCAAAGCAACACACTAAAGAAAAAGGGTAAATAAAAAGCCAAGGGTAGTATAAACTAGGGGCTTTAAGTAGTAACGGAGTATTAGACAAGGTTTGAAATAATATACTTGCAGAAATGTAATAGGTTCTTTTAATTTGCTTTCTGTCTATGCGACCACAAGGAGTGGAAACATTTTTCTCCTTTACAGTGAAGACTTGAATGTTCCTTCACCTGGTACATGGTTAGGAAATGAAAAGGAAAGGCAGGAAAATAAGAAAAAAAAATGTATCTGTTACCATTGCAACTCATATTTGATGACTTGAACCTCAAATCATTGCTTCCCAATACCTAATTGTTATGCAGATTCACCCTGTTATCCAGACAGAGCCATTGTCCCCTATGACATTCAGATAATCAATTTTCTAAATACCAATTAGGTTTAAAAACAGTCCCAAGAGGGGTACCATCTAAAAAAGAAAATCCTCCCTTCCTTCAGATGTTCAGATTTTGTGCTTGTAAATCTCTAGCAGGTTCAGCTTTTCCTTTCCCTGTTCTGTTTTGATCTGTGAAGGTAAGCAAGCTCTGGTTCTTGGTACAGCTGCTTTGAACAATCCTGTCTTGACTTTTGAATTTAATTAATCTTGACCCCATGAGGCTGGGCTAAAGAGCTTCCTCCCTTTTATTATAGCCACATGATTTATTTAGCTGTTCAGCCTGGACTTCTGACAGCATCAGACTTGGTCACAACTGAAAATAGGTTTCAGTGTATCTTTTAGCACATACTTGGTTTTTCTTGTAACAAGAATTAAGACAAGAGATGCAGTTAAAACAGCAACAGCAAGGGCTTCACCCTTTGTTGGGCAGGCACAGTTAGATAAATAAATATACAGACTTTAGTAATTTCCCAGTGTTTCTATGCTGAGAAGGTCTAAAAGAATTTATTTCCATAAATTCTGCATGATAGATTAAGTATAGCTCCCTCTGCAATGGTCCTTTGTACAGCATCTTTTTGTTAGGGCTAAACATTCCTTATGTATACCATAAAACGAAGTGTCATGGATAGATCTTGGGAGTAAATGGAAAGAATCCCACTGAATGCATTGGACTATGGACCTCAGTAATGCCATGACTGCATCTTCTGAGTTGTATGCCCAGTTACATGAGAAGCTGAAGCCAGCTGTAGGGGACTGAACCCAGTTCCACAATCAGTTTCAGTTTTTGCATTATTTTCTGCAGCTCATCTACTGGACAAGCTCTGTTTTCAACCTGTTTTGTTGTCTGGCAGCTCCAGCACAGAGATCACTTCCTGATCCCTAATGAAATGACTTGTGCCATGAAAGTTTCCATCTATATTTCTGGAATTAGCAATACTGCCAGGAGCCATATCATCCTCTGTGTACATTTATTCTTTTTTTTTTTAGTTGTTGTCTTGATCATATCCCTTCTCTTTACAGTTAGTCAGCTACTCCTGATCTGTTGTTTGAGATGTAGCAGATACAAGGAACCATTCAGTAGGCAACTGCAAATTCCCAGTTATCATCACTGGAAGTGAGACTGTGCACTGTGAAATGAAAAAGTCACAGACCTGTTACAGTAGCCATTGTGCTAGAGGCTGCAGCAGAATGTTGCATCCCATCAAACAGACTGATATATTTTGCAAGGTATAGTGCCATTTCAGCAATAACATCTAATGTTAAATAATGATTTTTTAAACATGCCCACTATCACATCCATTGATGACATCTGGAAAGTACAGCCTCACAAAGATCCTGTTCAGTCTCACCTCTGAATGATTCCTATTCGCAGCAGTTAATAGTTTAAAACATTCAGGGAGACAGGAAGACATTTTTCTTGAAAATTTTGTGTAATTTTTAGTATTTTTTTATTGAGATTGGCAATGAATATTTTTGGCTCACTCACCAAGCTGTTAGTTTATCCCAACCGTACACAAGGCAAGCACGAGTAAAACAGGAGGGAGTAATGGATGAAAAACCGGAAGAAGCTCCTGTTCATGGTCACCTTCCTGGTGATGTAGTTAGCAGATGGCCAAGCGATAGTTCCTTTTTAAGCAGGAAGAAAAGGGAAAATTTTATGGCCTGTGGAATTTCTAGAGGATAATACAGTCCAATAGTGAAAATGCTGATGTTCTCTTAAAAAAACCCAAACAACCCAACAAACACATCATGGTCTATATGACAGAAGTTGACAAAATTGGTGGCTGGTCCTCTCTACAGTTTCATCTGTGCAAGCTCTTTCATAGCAGTCTGTCTGAAGAATAAGAGAATGTTATAACTAAGTGATTAATACTGAAGTTTTTACCAGACTTGTTTCTCTTTTGGTCACATCCCTCAAAGACTGGGGTCAGAATATGCAACTAACTAGACATTTGGGATACTTCAACTTTTGAGAAACTTTACAATGAACTTGCTTTTCAGAGAGCGCCTACTGTGCCCAATTTGAAAATCAGGCAGCTGAGGAGTTTCTCAGTTTCTACATGGGTACACGTTGCAAAGTCCAGTTAAGGACAGGCGCAGTATGCCTTGACACAGATTAATGACTCATAGCAAAGTCTGTTTGGGACAGTGTCATTACACAATCTCTTCTGAAAGTCTTGGGTCATCTGTAGCTGTCACAGTCAAGAAAAATTAATCTATGGGAGAATAAAGTGCTTTTTTCTGACATATCATCCACAGAACAATTAAGTAAGACTGAGTCATCAGGTCTTTACCTAAGAAGATACAAAGAAAATGAGAACAGTTGCAATTTAAGTGCGTTACGCAGTCCTCAATTTGGGCCAGGATATTAAATTTGACATTGCAGCTGTGAATGTGATGTTGCACTGGGAAGAATTTTTTTTTAATTTTGATTTTATATTTAGACTGGGCAAATCTGATTTGGAATTGTTGGAAAACAAAAAGCTCAGGAATTTAAAATATACTTTTAAAAGGTAAAATTTTCCCAACAGAATCACACTTTAAAATTTATGTGGTGTTCAAAGATTAAAAGTAGAGAGGTTGTTGGATTGCTGGCTGTCTTGGAACAAATCCTTAAAAAGGGGCAGAGAGGCATGTATTTTCTCTGTGCCTTTCTTAGGCAAAATATATGGATTTAGACTTTACCTTCTTTGTGTTGTAATAGTATGGCACATGCTCCACTTAAAATAGTTGTTAAGAATGAACAGTTCTGTGACAGAGTCAGATAATCTAAAACAGTAACGGACTTCTCACAGGTACACCTCACTCCCAAGAGAAAGAAAATCTCAAGTGAAGGAGTTTCTTTGACTTTTTCTTTCACGTCAATTTTTGTGAAAGAGAATTTAAAAGGCACAGAAGTAGTAAGACGAGCAAGAGAAACTATCAGTGATACAGAGGTAGAAAGTACAGAAAGGTAGAGATACAAGATGAACACTTGAAGTGTAACCTTGAAGAGAGCTAAGCAAAAGGAAAATAGGCTGAAGGCTGAGTGGAAAGGTATGTGAAGTACGGAACAAAGACATTTCCACTTACTTGATTTCTGTTTTATTCCAGTAAACAGGACTTCACCATTTCTGTGAATTACAATCACTGCATCAACAATTTAACTTTAGAATAATCTGCAGCCTTTTGTGATGAAAAGGTTTGGATGAAAAATACTAACTTTTATAAATCATCTATCATCTTCCTATACTAGTTTCTCATTATGGTACTAATAACAAACTTTTAAGATATCCAAGACCACTCATAAGCTGCTCTACCATGCAGCTTGCCTGCAGAAAAAAAATTAGCTGTATATTTTCTGAGTAAACATCAAGTTTAACTTGAGTAATTTAAAAGTGTATATGTGATTTGAAATGAAACAGTTTCACAGAATATTATTTTTCAGGAATTTTAGCCTGACTGCCACTTAACCCTAAATGAAGAGCAAACTTTGCTACTGTTCACTCTACTCCCTCCATCTTCAGACTACTTTTTAAGCAGTAGACTCTGGCATAATCCAGAACTGCCACTAGAAAAATCTATCTTTTTAAGAATAAAGTCTTGCAAAGGCCCTTTGACAAATGGTGGAAGAGCACCATCTGGTGACATCAGGCGCATCATTATATACTGCTGCCATTAGAAAATATATTCATGATATATACAGCCTGCATTTTGGAAAACCTGTCTGAATGTGTTTTAAAATGTTTTAATTCATTATTCAGTTGTGCATAGGAGTACAGGAGTGAACTTCCTGAAAACAAATCTGAGCTGACAGTGACCCTATCTCTACTGTCCCTTCAATCGCTGAGAAGTTCTTGTAATTTGAATCAGACATTTTCTGAATTAAGGCAATTTTTTTTCTTTTTTTTTTTTTCCTTCTTTTTTTTTTTTTTTTTTTTTTTTTTTTTCTTTTTAGAGGCTTAGGAGCAGATTTTATGGGCACCAGGAAATGCAGTCTCAAGTTTTATTGCATTGGACCTTTCAAGGTTTTTCTGTGTGTGATCCAAGTATTATCTTACAGTGTTAGAGAAACTTGGCTTAGCTGTCTTTTCAGAGATTTTCTTTTTCCACAGAAACAATTATTAAAAAAATGAATTACCTTTTGCCATTCTAGCTATTCAGAAGGAAAAAGGATGAATCTTAACCTGACTGTTATTTGCAAATCATAGCTAATTTCAGCACAAATTGAACCTGAATATGGTAACAAATAAATGATTTTTCTGAATATGTTCTTTTTTCATAATGATGATGGCACCCATTTTATGACAGTTCAATGGCAAGTTCATGTGAGTTTAGTTAGGAATTATTAAAAGCAGTTAGAAAACACTTTCTGGAATTTTAGACGGCACAGAACTATTTTTCTATGGCTGTGGTTTGTGCAGGCTAGCTCTCTCATGCTTCAAAAGCTGTGCAAAACACTTAAACCTCAGGGAACCTTGCCAAAAATTAGATAAAGGTCAAGAATGTGAGAACCATAGAAGTTATTAAGTGTTACATGGGACTCAAATGTACAGTTCATGAAAAACGTGGTTATATAATTACCAACTTATTTTTAAATTTATCATATGAACTTGGTCCACATGTTGAGTTAATCTTTTATTTAATAAGATAATAAAACATTACATCTTCAAAGTGGAAAGCTGAAAATTGGAATGTCACCTATCATAAAACTGTGCAGCATGGCCGAATAAGTCTTCACATGGTGTATGGTGATTATCCTGAAAGAAAAGTGGTATGTCCTGCTTCCTCCTACCACCTCCCACCACTTCAGCCTGTGATGCCATCTAGAAGCATTAAGTTTGTTTCAATATTGAACACACCGTAGTACGAACACCCAACTGGTAAGTCCACTGTTTTGTACAGTGAGCAATATTGAGGAAGGTTGCAGTAGCTGTTGAGTTGGAGAAAAATCAATCATACTAAATGATGACTTAGAAAAGAGGTCCATTGCTGCCCAAAAGAATGAGGGAGCTTTAGCTTCCAATTTGTACAAGACTTCTAAAGCTTCTTAGAGGGGAAGAAGTCAAAAACAGAAAGCAAGAGAGACACAAGTCTAGAAGACCCAGATTCTAGCTCAGTTGTTAAAAAGCCACCTTGTAGGGCTACATTCACAGTGAAGGTTCATCACATTCAGTGCTCTCTGCAGCTTGGAAGAAGCTCTTGTGCAGAGACAATAGCAGGCTAAATAGATTGATTCATGATAGCTTTCTGTCCTTTCTAACAGAAAGACCAGATGCCCATTGTGACCAGAAAGGTGTGTATTGTTTACAACTGAGAGGCAACTTCAATGGGGGTTCTTGCTTCTAGAATCAGATATCTGAAGTTCAGTCTTGCAAAGACCTAATATGAGATACCAGAAGGGGAAGATTCCTCCTTGGCAGGTTTATGTGTTCCGGACAAGATTATTTCCCTTTCTGTGTGCCACAGAGTGATACCATTACCATTACCTTCTGCATATGTCAGTCACGTGGCAACTTGGTTTGGAAACAGCCATAGATTGATGATCTCTTTATATTGCATATCCTGCTTAGCTGCAATCTTAAAGGTATAATACCAGCTATCAGTGCTGCTTGTTTTTTTCTTTTTTTCCTTCACAATTGTTATCACAAAGGAATTAACTGGTTTGAGCTTGGATCTCTTTGAATCTGTTTTGATGCTAATTAAAGGATGGGCCATTTAAAAAAGAAACCTCTTGGGATTAGTATCAGTGTTATTAAACAATGGACATTAAAAATTCAGTATCTATAAATAATGTAATCAACTTAAATCAGGCGATTTAATATATCTAAATCATATATCAATATGAAGTTTTTTTCTATCTGCTTTTGGGGGGGGGGGGGGTTGCACCCTTGGAGATTTTTTTCTCCAGCAACCACAAAATGAAGAAAACCTTTCTTGTTTGTTCCTTAATTAAAACAGAGACTTTCATCTAATCTCTTGATTCTGGGAGCTGGGCTTTAAACAAACATCATATATTGCAAGGCCTGTAATAAAAATGAAGAGAATTGGCAATGCCTTATTACACAGCTTCACATCCTTTGTGCAGGGCCACTTAGGACAAAGATTTACCTCTAAGGTTGTTAGCATTTTTCTTATCAGTCAACTCAAAAGCAGCAGTTTGGCTGACTCCAGTGACTGTGTTGAATTTTTTAATAGTTCAAGGCTAATGAGGTCTTTTTGTTGTAGAATTCTCCCAGCAATTTCTCCACTGTCTCCAGTAGTTCATATTCTTGTGCATTTGAAAGGCTGGAAGTAATATGTTTGGAGTTATAGTGCATATCCCCAAAGCATGCTCTTTTATCAGTGACTATGCCTTCTAGAAACTGAAGATGAAAGGGGATGACTTACTAACTTCCAGGACTTTTGAAATTAGGAGAAAAGTTCCTACAAGTACACAAACACCTGGGCTATGCCATACACTGTCCAGTAGAGTTGGTTCAGAATGGTTATTAAAATCACTACTCATTCACAAAGCAAGTATTAAAAGCTCCAGCAAGCTCCGCTTCCCACTGCTGCCACCTTCTTTCTTGGGATTGGTGTTACTTTTGCTTAGTATATATAAGAAGTAGATGTTCAACTACCTCTTTTCTCCTAAATCTGCTTCAATGTAGGGAGTATAACCTCTTCCATCTTCCTGTCACCTGGCCCTGCTTTTAGAACTCATCAATACTCCTTTAGCACTGTACCCCTGGCTGTGATGACCTGCGGTTGCAGAGGCATGTTGCTTCTCTTATACAGACTTTTTGTAAACTAGAATGCCACCCTATAAAACTGTCCATTCCCCAAAGGTGGACTTAGAAGATATTACTTCACTTTAGGAAGCCTAGGGGTGGTGGGAAGCTGAGCAGCAAGCACTGAGCACTGCTACACATTAGCAGTTCAGCACAGTTCATGTGGAACAGCAATGACTGAATCCAGTAACTGCTTCGAAGGGGGAGATGCAGCTGCCTTCTTTAATTCAGGGACTGTAACTTCCACAGAGTGAATAATTAACCTTTTGCCTTGACTATTGTTCTACTGAGCTTAAAGCCACTTCTCTGTTTCCACCTCTCCTGGCTAGACTCTCTCACAGTTCTTTTTCTACTGCAGATTTAAAGAAAAATCTGACAATGTGTATTCTTTTTCATCAGTCTCTGCTTCCCTAGCTGGCTGCCTTGTAGTCAGTCCTTTTGCTATATTTCACACTTTGTACAGAAGAAAAAAAATGTGCAATTTTTTGATTTAAAAAGTAGGATGAAATGAGCTGCATATGCTCTTATCAGAACATCACATCAGGATTCACCTGCCTTTATGTCTGGAAGTGTATATGAAGTGAAGCAGCATGCTTCATAGTTGCTCAGAGAAAACAGGTCTGTGCTGATCTGTGAGAGAGAAAAAGCCAAGTCTGCTCTGGAAGTTCCAAAGTGAGATGGCAATCAGTGGCTCAGATGCCATGCAGTAAGACAGAAGTCTTACTGCCAGTGATTTCCCATGAACTTGCCAGCAGAGGCAGAATTTCAAGTGTTGAGCCAGATCTGAAGAGATGCTGGTTTGTGAAAGTCTACCTGCAAATATGCTGGGTGGTTGTGCAAAAGAGTGGTGCATGTTCACAGGAGAAACTCCACTTGGTTCACAGGAGAAACCAAAGAAAAGAAGAAATGCATGGTGAAAGAGTTAGAGTCAGAACAGTTATTTTAAACTTATGGAGACAAAAATTAAGAAACACCCCCGTATCTCTGACCTTTTTTCCTTGGTCAGCTCTAGACCAACCTCTTTCCAAAAGGTTTTACTTAACTCTTTCAAGAGCATTTTGTTCCATGTCTCATACAAAGGTTTTTCAGATGATCTGGACATGAGTATGACTGTTAATACATTCTGACCAGCAGAACGTACTCTGGTGCTAACAGGTAACCCGATGCTGGATAATATTTTTTTTCATGCAAATCTAGTTGCCCTGATAGTTGCATGTTGACAATTTCATTCTGATGCTTCTTCACTAAATTCCGTATCAAATTCACTCCATTTATAAGGCAAAATAAGATTTTTCTAACTGCCAGGCCTGCACTTAACAGAGTATCTGAAAATTGAGCTACATTTTTTCACAGCCATATAGTTTGTAATTTAACTTTGATAGCAACAGATGTTCTGTGATTAGGACTGAACTGCAATTTTATTGCTAGGGCATAAGAGGAGATAGACTGTATCTTGCTTTTTCTACCACTATATTGATTATCAAGCCTTTTAGTAATTAAAAAAAATAAATCAGAAAAGCAAGGAGATTGTCGGTGTTGCTGTGGGGAAAGAGTTAATACTATAGTAGTAACCTGTTTCTGACAAGAGCCTATCCCTGACACTGCAGAATAAAAATATACTGTTTGTAACAAATGTATATAACTTGTATAATATCATTTACATTTCAAGGCCATCAGATGAATTATCTAAACACAGTATTTAGGTTAATCTTCAAGTAGCCCTTTAGTAGTAGTATTTTTGCTGAAAGCCTCAGCCAGAGCTTACTGAGGCTCCAGCCTCAGTAAGGCTTTTTACTCCAGTAATCCCTTTACTCCAGTAAAGGTTTCTGTTGCTTTATACTGAATTAGGCCAAAGATTTAAGTCATTCAGTCAAAGCTGGATAAACGTACATAGGAAGTAATGGAAAATATCATGCATTTACATATTTCCTATCTCTAACTGCACCCATCAGTAGTAGAATATATCCCACTTTTAACATCTTTTCCATATAAAAACTCTACTTTTTTTTTTTTTTTTTTCAATTCGTAGACTTCATGTATAGCCTTGCTTTTTTTGTGGGTGCAACCTATTACCCATACTAAGTGTACTTCTATTTGTTAAATAAAGTGAAAATGCCAGCATCAAGAAATTGGACTGGAAGGAACTATCTGACATATTGAATGACAAGAGCTGATGGCCCATCTGGTCCGGTCCTCTCTTCCTAATAAACTGCTGGTGCTTCCATTGCACAGAATGAGAGCTGTTATAATTACTGTTTACTTTTTGAGTTGTTTTTCTAAGCGAGGTGGAAAAGATGGGATTTTTCAGGATCTATCTGAAAGAACACAGGGCAATGGTGCTGTGAAAAGGAGCATGAGGAATGCTTTCTCTCTAGACCAAAAGAGGGAAGAAGATGTAGAAGAGAAAACATGCACAAAGAATGATGGCATTAGTTAGGTCCGTGTTGCTGGAGTCTTCACAAGATGTGAGGGTGATAAAATGCTCCTTTGGGCAGGGTGTAAGCATGCACACAATAGCATCAAGGAGCAGTCTATACTTCCTTTGGCTTCCTTAGGGTTTAGAAGTAACACAGCATCTCCTAGTCTACTGGAAGAACTCCTGCCAATGGTAGTGGCACCATAGTGTCCTGTAGAACACAAGACTTACGGTCAAATATTTCCTTCATGCCCTTTACAGCACAATCAAATGTAGAAGAGTTAGAAGTGATATGGCAATCCATACCTGGGCACATCACAGATACGTCCTGGGCCTGCAGTACAGCTTCCCTTCTTTAACAGCAGATGGCAGTGAAGTAAAACAAATGGTGGCAATAACTCGAGAAAATGTGTTCTGCCTGCTGCATGGGGTTGCTGCAGAGGGCTCACAGAGCTCCGTGCATATTCAGACAGTGCAGGGTTCATTTCCAGAGCCCAGATCACCCGTGGCACGTTCAGGTAGCAGAAAATATTAATTTATCCATAGTTGTTTGTAATCCAAGTCGTGTTTATTTTGTTTGTGATGTTTCTGGTTATAGAAACAGGAGAACAGAGAGAATCTGTTACCATTTCTTTCTAACATCCATATTTAAAACCTATGCATAGCTGAACAGATGAGGATGAAGCTCAGTTTCAAGTGAGTAAACTTTTATTCTTTATTATGTATCTTGTGCTACATCTGAAAGAATGAAGATACATCCCCGTGGGTTGCTTTAAAACTTTTATAATGCCTTTTTTTTCACTTCCAAAAAAGGTGTGTGAAAGAGTTAGTAAGATATCAGTTCAAAGCCACAAGAATGAAGAGATTGCGAGTAACTTTTACAGTCCTACTTTACACTTAAATTAATCTCACTTCTGGTAGAAGGACAGGAGAGGGGGATGTTTGTTTTCCAATTTCCAGCAGGCAAATGATGATGTCAGTATATTTGATTGCAAGTTTTAAGTTCCTCACCTAAAGTGAAAAAGGAATGAAAAGATATTAGATATCTACTTGATGTTACTTATATCTTAGTTCCATAGCAGTCTCATGAAAAAAACAAGGCTTTGTGATTTCCCATCAGACGCTAGACCATCAAATAGAGTATCTATTTCCCTTATTTACAGCTCAGTGCTTGATCCACCTGAGGAAACACAGCACGACTCTCTCTCCATCATGTACCAAGATAATTACTCAATCCTGTATGATTATGCAAAGCATTTGAAGAGCGCCTTGCATACTGCACTAAAGGCCCAGATCTTAATTCTAAAACCAGTTCAAGATACTAGCAAGCCCTGGCTGAAGTCCTCAGCTATTAACAGTGATAATCTGAATGCCAAAACTGCAATAGCAGAAGGAGAGGAACCTTTCTTGTCCTCCTCTTTTGGACCATTAATGCTCTGCAACACAGACTTGGCTCAGCAGTTCTGTTCCTGAGGTATTAAGCCAGTGGAACTGCTCAGGAAAGAGAGGGCTTCAAGGCTACTCTCAAGAGTTCAATTGCCCTTACTGTAGCGTATATATATATATATATATATATATACTGTAACATATTTTCTTTTCAAGCTCATATTTACACATACTGCAGTCTTAATATGCTTTTAATCTTCCAGTTATATTAGAATTTTTGGTTAAAAATTGTGCATGACACCCCAGCAGATATATTTATAACAAGCAGGGGCACAAGTCTCAATAACTTGTGAAGAAGCAGCCCTTCTTAATCTGTCAATCAATCCATGCACAAATTACACAGCACATCAATTGCTTTTTAGGTTATTTACTGTGACTTATGTATCTGCCAATAAATCTAAAATATAGGTCAAAGAATATGTAGCTCAAGTAAATCCATAAATGTAGCAGAAAAGCTTCACTAACTACCTCAGATTGCCAAAGCTGAGGTCATTTCCTTGTTGTGAAAAATATTGAGGTCTATAAATTATTTTTATCACTTCTGGGGCAATGAAAACAGTTTCCCACAGATGCTGAAAGTACAATTTTTTTATTTAATATCAGAACACCACTTTTACACAGCCCTTAAAATATGAGGTCCAAGATTCTGCTTGTTCTTTAAGGCCCCAATTCAGCAACATATTAAAACAGATGCTTCAGGTCCTGACGTTAAACACGTGCCAAAGTGCTTTGCTGCGTAGTCATAGATTGCTGAATTGGAGCCTAAAAACTAAATCCTTTTCCCATGAAGCTCAGAATTTACCATTCATTTTCATCTGAGGAAAACAAGGCATTTATTCAAACATAATAATAAAAAAAACTTGAAAACATTCAAAAAGGCTTCTCTTTCAGAGATCATTGGGTGAGCAATAGCTCTAGAGGTAAACCTTTGACAAAAGTTGATACCTCATTTGTTGCAACAGTTTAGCTGGTGTTTATTGAAGATTTAGTTAGCATTGTTTCCTCAAAGAAAATAAATATAACTTGAATGTAAAGAACATGAGTGGTGAACATCCTATAGAGAACTTTGAAGAAAACACTACTGAATTAACTTACAGTACATTTGTTAAACATGAGCAGCTCTAATAATGACATTTCATTTAACAATGCCCTTTGTCTTTTCAGTTCATCAGTTACCTATTTCAGTAATGAACTGCAGTCATACCATTCTGATTTTCTCCTAATGTAAAGGCTGAGATCACTTCACCTGCAGTGGAGCGTGATGCTATTATTCTGTTTGTAGCTTAGGAAAAAAGCTATAGAATATATCACAATTGTAATTGGCTAACAAATATTAAAGTCTGTGATTAGTAAGGATACCAATGATTTAATTTAGCTTTTAATAGAAACAAGTAAAATTTTTAAAAAAGGAAAAAGAAAAAAAAATGGTTGTAAATGTTCAGCATATCTATTTCATGAGCAGGGCAGTAAGTATTCAGCTGGGAAACGCCACGCATTAAATGTTATTTTAATTTTTTATCAACAGTCCATGCATAGAACTTAACAGCAACGTTTTCAGTTAGGGATGAATAATCTCAGTGGAAAAAGTAAAATGGAGTTGCCTGCTCTGTTTAAGGAGGATTTTCTAAAGAAATAGAAAGTGGGTAATATCCCACTTTGCACTATGTAAACACAAGGCAGATAAAAAATATCATGGGTCTACTTGATATGATCAGTAAGTCTTACAAGGGGTAACGGAGCTTACTTTCACTCATTTGCCTACCTCTTTCGGGGGGTTCTTAAATTTCAAAAGCTTTTTTTCATTGCCTTTCTATCTGCACGACATTTTTACCAGGCTGCTCTTTTCACTTTTCTGTTCACCATGATCCATTCTAAATATTTTCAGAGCTCACCAAAACCACTTAATTAGCAAAGACTGGTGCCCAGCACTTCATAATCTTTTCCCAACTGAACCAAATCTGTACAATTTACAATAGATCTTTGGAAAGCTGCTTTTTACAGTGTGCTGCATCTATAGATCTCTCTCAATTACCCACAGTAAATTTAGGCATTGTACAAGAGCAAATTTTACAGTCCATGAAGAGATGAAGTGAAATCTAGATGAAATTCATTGTGACAGATTCTCAGTTAGTGCCCTGATGTGTCTGTATTACAGAAGATAGACATTCTATTAGCATGGAAGCTCCCATAATGGACTGTGAATCATTTCAGGTAATAGAGATGCCAACTGGAATGACTGAAAAGCACTATTGAATTCCATTAGAGCTCTTTGTTTTTAAATCAGTCATTTCTTTGTGAATATCCAACTATATACTTCTTGACCTTAGCTGAGAGTAATAACTGTGAACTAATATTACAAAACATTAATCTGAGTTACTGTTCAATTAATGTTTCTGTTCGAGGGTTATTTTTATGCTGCAAATGTGAAGGAGACTGTGGCTTGTATTACAAATATGTATTTGGGCTCAAGCTAGTGCAGAATGCAATTTTCAGTTATATTTCTGTCTCCACTGTATTCAGTCTCATCTCATTAGCTGTAAAAAGGCTTGGGTATCGGTTTTTCTTTTCCCGAAATTATCCTACCAGAATAAAATAACTATAATCAACAAATCTATAAAGATAAACATTTTTATAAAGGATACCACAAATAGTCTTTTTTCATTTAGGTGCTTGGTTAATTATCAGAAAAATAACTGTTACCCAAACAGCCCCACCTTATCTATCAATCATGTATGATTTATCAGACCTGATAATTGCTTAGATAATTAACAAAGAATTTAGGTTTACTCAGTGTGCTGAAACCTCAGAAATGCCTGCATAATTGCCATTTAGGTAGTAGATGAAGTTATGAATAATTCTTTTTCACAGAAATATGAAGGCTGGATTGCAGGCAGCACGTTATTTAGTTACCATTACCATTAATGCAGATATCATGTCATACAAGTGCTACAGTGTTGTCACATGCCAACTATAGGTATATAGTTAAAGCAATTAAAATACATATCTATAAAAATAAGGGGAAATCTTTCCCTTTGTAAGTACTGCAAGCTTCTTTCATGGGGAAGTACAGAAGGAAGACTGAGGGAAAATTATTCTACTCAGTACAGTGGAAACCGGATTTGAGTCTCTGTAATATTCGCACATAAATCCTTTGGGAAGATTTTAAAAAGAGTAGGCTCTGTATCTTCTGTCTATGATCATCTATTTTCACATCAGAATGAGCAACATTATCCTTATATGCTAGAGTATCTGTGTCTACAGCTTGAAAATGAGACTCTCCTTAATGTTGTAATGACAGGTGTAAGATTAACTTTGTTAGGTGTCTAGCCACTCATGCAAACTAAATTAAATTAATGGAACAAATTTCTCTCATAATTAAGATAAAAATTCATGTCAGCTGTAACCTTGCTGTACACTAATTATATACAAATGATTTATCATCTGCTTTGCCCAGAATATTAATCCTCAACTCATTGATAACTGCAGCCAGTGTAAAGAGATGAGAGTTGATTAACTACGACAGATTGGGCAACCACAGTACCAACTGCCTGAACAACCAATAATATTCAAATTGCACTTCTTATTTAAAAATACATTCCCATGGAAACAGAAGCATGTTTAATGAGGGGTATGTAGATTATTTCAATAACGACTGATATTGGAACAGTGGGCAGAACTAATCAATAATAATTAAGCCCTTAGCTTGGTTAAGATATGGTTCTATAAAGCAGGTTATAGACATATTAGTGAGATATTAGTGAGATATTATTATATGGCTCAGGCCATGTTACACATAATGCCTTCATGGACTGCTGTTACTTCTTTATTTTTTCCTCCTGCAGAAGGTATTGCATAGTTTCTAGATTTTAAGAAACCCAGTAATATAGTTACGGCTCCCACCAGCTCTAAAAAAGAAGAAACTGCTGTTGCCAACAGTTCTTTGGAGGTCCAAATGGAAACTCCTGTGATAATTATGCTCTGGGAAATTTCTTTATGAAAATGTTCTACCAAAGAAAAAAAACCAACCAAACCATCCAACACAAATTAACTCCAACAGCTCTGGAAGCATCATCTGTTAAGCAGAACACTCTTTGATCTCTTGAAATATATCTTTTTAAACAATTTTTTTTATTTGACTTGTAAAACATTTAAGAAAAAGCTACTAGTCTTTTATTTTAATAGCTGATATGCATTTTAGGCAAGATTGTTATTTCATAATGTATCTTTTAATGAATTAAAAAATATGCAAAATTACAGACATGTTGAAGATTTAAAAGTTTCGGTTTGGGTTTTTAAGTATTAATTCTGTCTCCCCATGACAGTTTTTTTTAAACTAATTGCTCACTAAAACTCCAAGAATCCCTGTCGGAATGAAAAACCCAGTCTTGTACCTAGGCATTAATAAGGCACAACCAACAAGCTGGATGAACAAAGTAATATTACTGTAAATTAATAATTTTCCTGAAAAGTTGCTGTGTCTGAAGCCGAGTTATGTGTGAAAAGGAAACCTAATTGCTAATATAAGACTGAAGGCAATTATGAAGTTAACACAGAGTGTGAACCTGTTATTCTCACTGCTAAGCTGGGACGAGCCATGTGAAATACTGCATGGTTTTGGCTGTAGGGGCATACAGCCTGTATTCAGTGAATATACTCATGGCAAGGAGAGCTGGAGACAGGCTCTCAGAGCTACCCTCCAGCTAACCAGGCACTGCAGGCACAACTCAGGCTTTCCTCACTGCAGGCACAACTCAGGCTTTCCTCCTGACCAAAGTCGTATGATTCTGACATAAAGGAACATGATTTTGACACAGAGGAACAGAATCCAAGAAATTGCCTTCTACCCGATGACTGCTTGGTGACTGGATTTTAAGAGATTTTAACCCTTCTCAGTATGCTAATTCTAAACATTGAGGACACCTATTCCTTTGGAACTGGAATGACTTATTTCTCATAGGCTACACCAGGATTATGTTTTAAATGTGAATTTGAGCCCTTTCTTGAGCTTACATGTTCCTTAACACCCACAAGTGTTCCTGTGTAGGTAGCTTCAAAGCTTGGCTTGGATGAAAATTTGAGCAACGGCTACTGACTACAGCGCCAGCTGAATGCCAGCCCACTGCAGAGATGGACTGGACACAACAGATGGCGTGCTGCAAGTTTGTCAGTGCTTTGTAGGGACACTGCAGACTGGCATCCAGCAGACAGACCAGACTACACTCTAGAAATGCTCAGCATTGCACACAGCGTAAGCTTCAGGTACTGAGAGAAAACTGAAATACCAGAGCCCAGCCACCCCAGGACTGGTAGTCTCAACACGTGGATGACAGATCAGGAGCTGCTTTCTATCTGCCACTATAGATGCAGACTCTCAAAACATATTTGAATCACCAGCTTGGGAAGTAAATATTCTAACTTCATGATAATGGCCCTTTTCAGCCTCCAGTCCCATGAGGGACTTTTTTTTTATTTTTATTTAACATTTGTCTTCAGTTCTTCAAAAGAAATTAAAATCCCACTTAAATGAAAAAGAAAATACGAACCTTATGTGAAATAAAAATTCAAACATTTCTTTCTCTACATTTCTAGTTATTTCAGGGCTAATTGCCTTTGAATTTGGAAATGCAGATAATGAGAAGAATCACATGTATATGGAATTGAGAATATATGCAGAATGAGTCAAATACTTAATATCCAATTAAACTTGGAGTTGGATATCAACTTTAAATAAGCAAAAAAGTCCTAAGATTTTTTTTCCATCATTATCCTTAGGGATTACATATCTGCTATCAACCTAATCAACTACAATACATCACTGATCCTCTCTGCGAGTGCTGACAACTGAACATTTATGTGGCAGAACAGAGATGGATCATCAGCACTGCAGGTCTTATATGGCAACCAGACACTGTCTTACACATTTCTATCAATATTCAGTGGATACAAAAGTTTACATGTAAAATGCATTTCAGGTCTTTGGGATCATGAGACAGAAGCAATCATCAGTATAAATACATTATAATGGGAAGTATAAAAGAAGTTTCTCATGTAAAATTACTTTTCTGAGCAATTTTATATGTGGTGCATGCAAACCTTCACCTACCAATGTTAACAATATCTAACAAGTAGATGAGCTAGACTGTGTCTGCACTGAAGTGGTGCACCAGTGGGCTGCACCAAAGCAAGCATGTAACAGCCACAGCAGATTAGGCTGTACTGCAGTTTTCAGAAACACCCTTTCCAGCACAGCAAGTAGCAGTTCTCACCAGTATAATGGTCCCATTCAACACTGTGGCCCTGCTGCAAGTGGGATTATGTAGCTGCTCTGCTCTGGTGGTTGGAGTACACTGCAGCTCAACAGAAGCTACTATTGATTTTTTTTTCTCCTTTTTTTTTTTTCCTTCTTTCTTCAAATAAAGAAATCCAGACATGAAAACAGCTACCTGTCTTTCTACAGCATATAGGTGTTAATGGACCAATTTCTAGGGAAATGCCAATGTGTAAGGAAGTGGCACTCTTTGCTTAGGAAACGAAATGAACTGAAAAGAATGTACCTCTAGTTAGAGAGAAGGTGTGCAGTCATCTAGCACATCTTCTTTAGCAGAAACTTAGCACGGACATTTGGCAGTGGTAGTGTCTAAATCCAGCCTTCTGGAAATGGCTAAAGTGGTCCATATTGACTAGCACTATTTTGGCTATCTGCTTGAGGTAGGAATTAGGAACACATGGTAGCCCTCATTGCTGTCACTTAGAGCTATAGTTGATGGACTAAATTTTGTTCATACTGACACAAGAAAGAAAATACACCACCCTTAACAGAGTTCCTCTGGTTTAACAGGCACAAGGAGAATCAGATGCCAAAAATAGGTAGCATTCTTGCCCTAGATCTCTTTTGCACAATGAATTAATCTTACCTGAAGCATCTTTTGCCCCCTCCACTCGAGTAAGAAGTGGGTTTATGCACTGCCATCTGACTTCCCCAGCAATAACACTCTATTCCGTTGATCGGGTTCTGCAAACAATGCAATTATTTCAGAGGAAAGCGCAGTGAGCCCTACTTTTGCTACTTCCACTTATTACTGAGGAACATCAAATACCCAGCCATTTTCCTGCAGCCATCTTTAAAAAAGGCAATGATCTCAGTGTGCTGCTAACTTAATGAGGGCTGTGTGTGACAGAGTCGTAGATACATTTTCTCACTAGCCTAATGAGGAAAGTGACAGGCAGTGAAACAGTTCACACTTGAGTAGTTTTCTAGTCATCAGCAACTGCAGCATTCATGGTAGCAAAAGCCAGAGAAGGGACAGAGAGATGCACAATAAATGCACTCTGGCTCCATTGGCCAGAATAAGTTATCACCAGGATAGAGATCTTGGGGCAAAGTCCCTTAGGAAATTCAAACAAAAAGAGTCAATTTAAGGCATCTCTAGCAGTGCATTCAATTAAAATTAATTTTAAAAAATAGGATCAGCTGTTGGGCTGTTAGGCCACCTGCCCAAAGGAAGAAAAAAAATTAGCGATGTAACGAACCTTTACTCCCGATGTCTGCAAGCTGCTGGCAAATGACTGAATAGCACTGGCTTGTCACAACCATCCGTTCACTACAAAGTCCAGTTATCCCTCTTTGCCTCCCACTCGAGGAAGAAGGAAACTAGCACCATATAGTTCATTATCTATACTGACCTCAAGTGTTTGCATGAAAAATGCTGTCCTTTTTAGGCTTTTAACATACTGGCAACTTTTTCCAGTGAAATCATTATTTCTCAAGGGAATGTTACTATTAGCCAAGCTGTGGAACATCCACTGACACAGCCTCCAGGATTCGTACCCCAAGGAAACAGCAAAAGCTGTACAGTGATATGCAGTTCTCCAGGCAGTACATCTGTGCACCCAGCACCTACCACTGCCCTGACAGTCAGGTTTAGGAATGGAGAAGAGACACAGCTCAGGTGCAAGGGAAGGAGCCCGTCCCAGAGATGGGAAAACCAACTGGTCCAAGAAGTGTTTCACCTGTCAGTGGTGTGGTCCAGGTCTTGAAAGGAAGAAATGCACATCATACCTTCTTATCCTTTCTTATTCCCTCTCACTGGATATCGCAGTTTTTACCAGTGACAAAATATTGTGCCTGCCTCCCTTCCTTCTCTCAGACAGAGAAGATATTTGATGCTGCTGCACACAGCCCACCCACCTCACCCCAGAGCTTTTATCCCTGTGAACTGGCCTGACTCTCCAAGCAGAAGGGATATTAGGAAATTAATAGTCTTGTTGTTCCTCAACTGGATCCTTCTGCTGTGGTCCTTCCTGCTGTGTGTGGGAACCAACACATGGGCAGAAAGACAAGCCTTTTTAGTTTTCTATCCATGCTAGAATCACTTTATGGAGAGCTGTGGACATGCTTTAGAGGTGCAGCAATTAGGTATGGCAGAGCTCATGCTGCCCTTTAAGATCTGGAGCTGCTCTACAGGCAGCAATTGTCTCTCTTGTTGCTTCAGCACAGCTCCACATAGCTCCTTCTTTGAGCTGTTCTGTGAGAGCCAGATGATGCCCAAAATGCCTAAACTCACCTCCTGCTGCATATGGGGCTGCTGGGGAAAGTACACACACTAGAGAGTGGATCAAAATACCTTCCAGTGATCACAGCAGCAAAGGATGACCCCTTGTGCCATTAAATCCTACCCTGCGTGAGCAGTCTATAACGTCTGGACAAATCACGCATCGCAGTCTCTTCCACTGAGGGAAGAACAGCTCTCTTGGCAGAGGTTTTGCATAATGTTAATTAGCTAATTCTCACAGTCACTCCTTCAGTCATTTCTGCCTTGGCTTTGGAGGCTGGTGGGGAAATAAAGGATTTGCCAGGAGTCACCAGAGGCACAAACGTAGTTAGCCAGGAACCAAACTCAAACTTCTGGGGTCTGGTCCTCAGGTTTGGCTGCTCAATCAAAAGCCATTTATCAAACCTCACTATGATGAACTGTTGTTTTCTCTGACATTTCTCCCTGCATGTGTGAAAGGATTCCCTTTGGCCTGTAACAGTAGGCCTGTGGTTCAGGAGGTGACTGGGCTCTGAGTCAGGCACCTCTCTTTCTACCACGTCTAGTACTCCTCTCTGTGACCTAAGGCAAGGCGTTAAAACTCATTGCACCACACATGTCATGTTGAAAGAGCCCAAAATTGCTCCTAAAATGTTGTGCCAGTGCAGCACATCATAGTGCAGGGCAGTACAGTTCAGGGCTGTGCTCTTGTTCCTGGCTTTCTCCAGATCCAGATCACCTGGTCTGGGCTTTGTGCTCCACTGAGCTTTGTTCTAGCTCTGGCCAGAGGTGGGCATCCCTTGACCACATCCCCCATAAGAAGCAGCCATGCACAACCTCCACATACTCTATTTTATTCTTTTCAAACCCAGAAAAGTGTTCAGCCAGTATAAATCTGAACAACCCAGCGTGCATCTTCCTTTGAGACACTTACTAGTGAGGACTGCCGACTGCTGCTGTGGCACAACTGGTGCAGCATTTGGGCTTGAATTACAGCTGGGGGGAAGACGGTAAACACTGAGATTTTCCAAAAGACGTAAGGGAAGTAGGTGCTTATTGCTCCCAGTGAAAACTTTCACTGGGGCTCGACATTCAGTTTCTTTAGGCTATTTTAAAGATCTCTGTCTAGAAAAAGAAACTGGCTTTTATGTACACAGCACAAACATTAAACTACTTTGAATAACTCTCCATGTGGAACTGTTCATGTGCAATAAAAATGGCAGTGTTTTCCCGTATATATAATCAATCATTTCTTGAAATCATAAATCACTCACTTCTTGAATTATTTGTGTGTCGGGGGACAAACCATTAAATCTGTATTTAGGATCTAACTCCAAGTCCTGCCAGAGTTTCAGAAACACTGCAATGCTTATCAGCTGGGAGATCTTGTGAATCACATCCGTCACATAAAAGTGCTTAAATTTGAATCTACATGCTTACATTTAAAAACTCCACCCAACAACTAAGGGTACTCTGCAAAGGGTACTGGAAATCAGTTAAAACTGTTCTGAGCATTTTCAAAACTTACACAGCAGAAGCCATTCCAGCTGGAAATACGTTTTAACTAATTCTTCATAAATGTCTTTCTTCTTGTAAAATTCTGCCTTGCTCATCACAGATATCCTGGAACACGATAGCTCTCGCCACAAGAGCCATGTGCTGGATCACCCAACAGAGCAAAGGGAGTGAAGAACCAGTCACGTGGGGGAAACCAATTGGTTGTGTCAGGCAAATGGGGCATCAGGATAGGAGAGAGCTCACGGTGCAGTGATGTGAAGGAGAGATTTACTGTGGTGGGAAATCAACAGCACACTGTGTGATCCTCACCAGCAACATATGGGACTTGACAAGTCTGTATACCAGTAACTGCAGCCCAGGTGACCTTATTGCCCTGAACCATTCTGAGTGTCTGTATAAAAGTTTGTCCCAGTCTAGGTATGGTGCCGCATTTTTAGATGGATCTTAGTGAAACAGTTCCACTCCCTGTGTACAGATGGACACACAGAATCTGCCAAAAAAATGTTCAGCCAACCAGGAAGCGTCAAGAGGACTTTATACAGGAAAAAAGATTTGAAGAAACTCAGTAAAGGCAATGTTCACATTACTTTGTAATTCACCTTAACCGATCCTGCATGTGAGCCAAAACCACTGAGACAAGAAATGTGCGCAAAAGATATAAAGCTATGAAAAGATGGGACAAACAGTTTCTTCTCCTCTAGTAAAATGAAACAGCAGCTACTTGTGAAAAGAATCCATGTGCCAAATCTGTAAATACGCTCTACATCTTTTTGTGCTGCTGCTATAATTAATGCAAGAACCTTTAAAATTCCTGTCTGATACTTATATTTGTTATAGAAACATATTTAATTCCAGAGCTACATCTTTTAGCAGATTCTTTTACTTCATTCAAATTACTAATCGTTTAGATTCTCTCGGAAAGTCTTTCCTCCCTTGCTCCCCATGCATGCTTAACCTAATTAACTATAAATGAGAAAAAATGCTATTCACGTAAAAAGAAAATGTTAACCTATAAATTATCCAGTGCTCCCTCCTGAGGCTGGCAACGCCTCTCACAGAAAAGCTCAAATATTGGTGCAGTATTTTTGGCTTCCTATCCAGTTTCTGCCACCCAAAATCATTTTATACAACACATTACTCTGCCATTTTGTACATCTGGCAACATTTACTGATACTAAGTCCTCTCCCGTGTTTTCAAGATTACACGAAGGAGGATTTCTAGGATGATTAATTGGAGAGAGAAAATCATTCCTTTACATTTCAAGGAACATTTACAGAAGACTAATGGTCATTTGTGGAAATATGGCCTCTTTATACCCATTACTGTCTTCCAGCACTCCCTGTGGGTCACACAATTAACCACATTTGTGTTTCTTTGCTGCTGTCATCCCAAGACTTCTCAGGTGTTATCATCAGTTGAAAATCTTCTGCTTTGCCATAGCCTGATCAAAAGCCCACTCAGGTCTGTGGGACTGAGTCGTCTAGGGACAGGGTCCTTGCTCTATATATTTCTCCTCAAAATCCACGTTTTTTTTTTCCAGAGGTTCTCAACTGCACTTTGCCAAATTCTGCCCTAACAAGCTTTTCCAAATGTATTTGTAAATACAAATAAAAAGCAGAGATAGTATCCTTCATTTTCCCATTCTATTTCCACATTTTTGTGACTTTATTCATCTCACTCTCCAGTGGTGATGGAAACAGCTTTAGTGTGCCTAGCACAATATTGTTATGATCCATAGCTAGAGCTCCAGAGGACTCCAGTGTCTTACATTTGTGTACACCCTTTCTTGGAACTGGCATCTATCCAGCTTTTAGTTTAACTTACCACCAGTCCCATCACACTGCTCATCCCATGCACTGTCTGTGAGCTCCAAAACAACTGTATGTTAAATTGGGAAGGGCTAGGTGCTTACAAATGAGCTAGGAAGTATGGGTTATCACATGTGAACAGAAATCTTTTCTTACCCTATCATTATCCTTTCTCATTTTGATTTAAGATAAAAAAAGTATGTTAAATGAAAGGCATCGTGTTATCAAACTATGCACACATAAGTTGTATTACCTTTGACAATACCATCTATGTAACAAGCCTGGGGTCAGGAAATGAGTTCTCAGCTGTTCCACATCCATATGACGTGAAAATTTCTCTGTGGTGTCCTGAAAATGAAGAGGATGGTTCTATGAACTGAAGCAGACACCGTCATCTCTTCTCCCCAAGAAAGGGCCGCAGCCACATCCCTTGATACCCCTCATATCCAGAGTTCAGACACCACAAGGAAGCTGTTGTTTCAGATGATGTCCAAGTCATTCACAGGACACCAGTCTTGAGCACATGTGATGGTGTCACCTTCTACTGGAGATGGCTGATGCCTAGAACAACATCTCTTTCTAGAGAAGCAGAAGAGTTATGGCAGTCAGCCAGCACCAGGGATGGGGATCTATTGGTCTTGGTGGTTTATTGGGGTTGTTGCAGTTTCCTTTGCTAACCATGAAACTTGTTCCAAGTATTTTATGAAGTGCAAAATGCCAGCAATAGGGGATTTTGCCCTTGATATCAAATTAGGCATACCCAAGTATTAAAAATAAAAAAAATGAAAAGAGAAAAAGGAGAAATGAGGGCAACACTGACAAAACCAGGGAAGAACTGATCACAAGCTGAGGAGAGATGGGTCCTCCAGCTGTGAGGAGACAGCCTCATGCTGGAACAGGAAACAGAAGTATAACCTACTTGCCATTCCTAAAGACATTAAAAAGAAATGGAGAGAGAAAAACTCAGGAACTAACTGCTGGCATTGTGCCTCAGCTTTCTACATAGCAAAATCATCAAGACATGAATATAACGAGTGTGTGTGCATTACATTGCTCAGGAAACACTGTAGCCATTACATAAGTTAGTTGAAATTTTTATAAGAACACAAGTCTGCTAAAATACCCTTATTAAAGGTATCTATAAAGTTGAGAAAATAATGTCATCCAGTCTTTTCTTATTTTAACATTGCTTCAGAATGATTTACAGCATAGTGGAAAATGCAAAAGCCATGCCGTGTACATTTAGTCAGATTTGTACATTAATTTTCCTGTAGGAAGCCCCGTGCTTATTTCTGTGGTCACTCAAAAGACTGAATGAGAACCGCAGCACCTTGCAGATAGACCCCCATCAAACCTATCTGCCCCATTCTCTTCTCACAAACTTCCTCACAGTCAATGCATACATTTAATGCTCCCCAATTTCGTTCACTGCCATACCCATTTTCTCTCTCCCACTTCCCTGTAGAGACTGAGCCCATTCCTGCAATCCCTCCACAAGGAAGCACCACCCAGACGTGCAATTTTCCATGAACCCCCCACTTCCAATGCCCACATAAATCCTAACTACTTACTTGCCTGTTTGCTGCTGTTAGCCCCTTTCATCAATGGGTTTTCAGGAATACAACTGCTAAGAATGTTAGTTAATTGCTACTAATTACAGTTAAATGTAATTAGGGGCACATTCACAGGGGGGAGGTAGGGCTGAAAGAGGAGAAATATAATTCAGTATGCTTTCAACTCTGCACACACACTTAGCTGAGCAGGGTTAATAAGAGCATCAGCCTGGTTTCCAAGCACATAAGAAGTAAATAGAAGCCATTTTTCATGTTTTATTCTGCAGAGTATAGTTTTACCATGGCCCATTTTACAAGTGAGGTAAAGGAATCGTAGAAAAAGCAAGCAGCTTCACCAAGGCTTTGCAGTAAGACATCAGCATCATGGAGCACTGGACTAGCTACTTTCAAGCCCACTTGCTCCTCATGAGAGCAAAATCTTGCATTATTTTTATTATTATTACTGTGAGACAGCTACCCTCATCTCCAGCACCAAAAATTTTAGGCACAGTTTCATAGCTGAATATGAATTAATCAATCCCCAATCCCTGATTAGGGGAACACAGCAAGAGAAAAAATCTGAGAGAAAATAAACTTCCATCAGAAACAAAAATATTATTTGTGAGGCTAACATCCTGCATCAATTTACAAAATTGATAAGATTCAGCAAGCAGCAGTGGAAAATATTATAAAGTCTATTAAGAGACACTTAAGTGAATATTGTGTTCCAACCTTTGAAATCCAAGCTGTGGCTTAAGATTGCAACTATCTTTTTACTCCAGAACAAAAAAATTGAAAGGCATGACTATTAAGCAAGGATAAAGGTTGAGTCATAAGCAAATGTCATGTTATAGATTTACCTACCAACAAGAAGCCAGTGGGGTTCAGGTCACAGGTTAATGAAAGACATCCAAAGGTCATTCAGTGATTATGTGAGAGCATGAGTTTAATAGGGCACGGGGACGACAGACACTGACAGAAGATTTATACCAGAGGTGATGACACCACTACGAATAGTGCTGATAAAAAGAGCCCCAATATCAGACTGAACAGAATGATGAATGGCGCACATGTCTACTCACACTTCTCATTATAAGCTCCTTCACTCATGGTGGCACTTAGCGGCATTTATTTACTGTGGTTTGATGGTACTGAGCAGAAGCACAGTATATCTAATACTTTAAATGTAGACTTGCCATATAAAAATGAAACAAGAGATAAGCTTAGACTATTGAATAATTGCCCAGCTTTCCTGCAGAGATTATATTCACTAGTGCTAACATTATTTTTTTCCTAATGTTCTAGTGTATGAACAGCTCAAGTGAATTAATTTTCTAAGGCAGAAGGTCAAAGGAAAATAACTGATAAGCATTGTGCCTGCTATAGAATATCACTTTACAATATTCTCACCTCCTATTTGTCAGATAGAGAATAAGAGATAATATAATAAAGGTATATAAACATATTTTTCATCATGCCATATTTAGTTTTAGTTGTCCCAAGTGCTATTTTTCCTTGTGGCTATTGGGATGAAGAGGATCAGAGAAGTTAACCAAAAATGTCAAATAAAAAAAAACAACAAACAAAACCCACGACCAAAAAACAATAAACCTTAGGACCAAAAGCAAGGAAAACTTGAGACCTGATGAATAACATACGCTCCATCAAGAAACTCCTTTTAAGACTGTTATATATTTATCAGACCACTGGAGTGTGAATTTATGAATAAGTCTTACCATGTTGCAGGCAGCAGGCACAATAAAAATTAGAACTATGGAAAATTGTGGGTATTACAAAAGGTTATTTCTATCAATGCATACGTACCTGTAGATGAGAATGTCACAGCAGAAAGTTCTGTATGTCTTTCCACTTGTACCTTCACCCAGAGATGGAGCAGTACTGCATGACGTCATATTTAACATTTAGTTGGAGATGAAGCAATGTAAATAAATCCCTACTCAGTCAAGAGGTGTTGTAAATAGTATATAATTTAGAGGTGGAGAGATGTAACACCCTGGGCATACAGAATCATTACTCTTCAAGATCATTTAGTTACCTCATGTGTGCTGCCATTATTGCTACTTCCAAATATATCTATATTTTATACTGTATCCATCTCATAATAACTGAATCTCTCCCTTCAAACAGAAAAGGGAGGGAGCCACAGAAATGCATTATTATTATTATTATTTCTGTCACTATCGTTTATTGTGGTCCATATTGCAAGCACCAGTTTCATAGAGGTCATTTGGGTAAGGAAAGGTTTATTACCACATACATTCAGAGTCTGGTCCTAGAAATGTAGCAGTGGCTTCTAGATGTCACAATTATGCTACATCTTGCACTCAAATGTAATGAAAAGATGCTGCCTTTCCCAAAGCAGTTGCTGTCCCACAGCTCTTTCTACCACAGGGTAAAGGCTGGGGTCTGCATGGTTGCACACAAGGTAGGACATCGCTTACTGTGTGCTTGCTGAAGCACTGTGTGTTTCTGTAATAATGCTGTGTTAGGTCTTCCATCTTAAAAAAAAAAAACCACTCATGGAAAACCCTTGTAGCTGATTGCTTGTGACCAAGTTCTCAAATACCAGTTCTTGAAAGAAGGTCACTGCATCCAAGTTATGGCCTCTAGATACTTGTCTGATTAAGGAACACAATATAAGCATTCAGAAATTGGGGGAATGTTCCTTCCCCACAGAAGAAAAATATAACAAATGGGAAAAAAAATTCCAGACACCTACTTGCGTTTCAGAAAGAAAGAAGTATTTCCTGGATTACCTTGAAAATCATATATTGCCATCGAATAGCTGAAGGCCCAGTTCATACCTCAGGGTAAGGCACCTCTGATGGGCTCCAGAAAACCAGAAGTATGTCAGGCAGAAGTTGCTGAAGTGTCACATCTAGTTATTAGAGAGAAGAATCAGTCATTGACACTTCTGCCTGACTAGGGCTTTAAAAAAAAAGTAACTGTAACTGTAAATGTAAATGCAAACACCTCATCCCTGAGTAGCACATGAGACCTACGAACTGTGTAAGCCAATGCGAACATACGTAGTGCTGACTTTGTACCAGGCTTCTGCAACAGGGTAAACTCCAACATGAGTGGAAGAAATGTCCTGTGTTACCATACCAGATATTCTACCAATTCATACTCCTAATATGAGTTACTTGCCATTTTTAGTATTGCTTCTCACTCACCTCTTCCATCTATTCCCAGAGCAAATGGTTATCTGCATACTTTTGTTTAAAGGTCCTCACCCAGCTTTCCAATGTTTTTCCAGCACTGCAGAATAATTTACCAAAAATAAAACACTTCCCAGCAGCAGGGTGCTTACTAGTCTTTGACATCTTGGTACCCACTTGGTACCACCCTTTGGAAAAAAACATGTAATCAGTTTTATCCACCAAGGCTTTACAGTGGGCTAATCACTAAAAATTGATAGAAATGTATCAAGAAGGCCATACCTCCATTAAAATATAGTGAGGGGGGTACACTCAGATATAGGAAAACTGATGAAAAGGCAGGAGTCAGAATGGGATTTTTTTAAAGCTCGATAGTCATCAGTGACACACTGTCATTCAGCATGTTTTATTGTCCACTTGAATCAAATGAATAGAACGGTCTAATGGAAGCCACAGTGTTTCTGGATAGACAGCATATTTGTTACTGAGGCAGACAATAAAGTGTTAGTAAAGCATCTGAAGAGTCTCTATACCAAATGAGAATGAGATTTCTTATTTATGAATAGGAAAAATAAACCTCCTTATTTATTATGCAGCAACTGAAATTCTGCTTATAGAGCAAATAGAAAATGCATCGCTTTTCTAGCATGGCTATAAGGAACCAAGTTTCCTCTGAAGATGTGAGATGTGAAATCACTGCTGGTTGTGAAGGTAAGATCACTTTTCCTGAAGCAGCAGAAATTCACTGATGACAAAACATTACTCATTTTGGCCCATGTTCTGGTTACAAAAATGTCAAACTACTTCTAAAGTCTCTAATAATATATAGCTAAAATTTCGTAACTAGATTAAAACATGATCTTTATTCTGCTGCATCACAAGTGTTGGAAAATATTGAGCTTATAGGAGTCAAGAAACTGTATAAGCAGATTACTCTCAAAGACTGGTGCATGAAAACCTCTTATTTTTTTAATATATTTGGCACCTGACACATGGCTTTGAATTTATTTGGAATGCAAGATCTTAATTCGACTCTCAGGAAGCACATTTGAGAAAATGACAGTGAACTGCTGAGAAGCTGGTGTCCTTTCAGAAACTAATTACGTTATTTGGAGTCCAGCATCTACCCTGAAGATCTAGACTCAAACCAAACTAATTATCATCAGATGATCTAACCTGCTGGACTGCTAATTATAGGTATATGCCGGTATATGTGTGTTATCTGTATGGGCAATATTTTTACTTTAACGCTCTCTCTGAATTTAATTAATTTAGTTACGAAAAAGCTTTCTTCTGAGAAAAAACAGGGAAGTATTGTGACAACAGCCATAAATCCACAGCAGAAGGTCTGCTGGGTAAGTAGCACAGATCACAAGTTATAATGTTTTTCTGTATTTAAAGCATTTGTGTTCACTTTGGCTATGTGTGTTTATTTTTATGCAAGTCTTAGCCTGCTCAGAGTACTTCAATTCCTGGGTAATGGAAATACCATCAGAAACCTGAATCTCATCATCTTTTTTCATAAATGAACCACTGGAGCAAAAAGAAGAGAGGAAAAAAAACCCAAACCTACAAAACCCCACTAGCAACAACCCAAACACAAACCAATACTGAGATTTTATTTGTTTCTCTGCAGCGTAAAGGCCAAATTCTTTCACTAGGGTAAATTTACAGTGCCAGCAGAAATTAGGGTCCAAAATGTGTAGCCTGGGAGTAAAGGGACAAGAAAAAATCCAGGAGATAGTTTAGGCTGGTCATAGTTCAGTGATCCACAACGGCAGTGCAGCTGGGTACATATTTTTCAGTACATGTAAAGTCCTCTGTACTTTGGTTCAGCTCGTGTGTAATAATACTCTAAAAGAGACAAGAATTAAAAAAATGTTCCTTGTGGAACTTCTTAAACCTTCCTCATTAAACCTTAAAAAACATGTAGGAGATAACTAATTCTGTCAACAGATCCATTTGTTGTCACATTAAAACGTTAAGTTCAGGAGGCTCATACCCCATGTTCTGGTTGTAACACTGAATTTTACACAACACGGCTAAACCCCTGCTTTCCTCAGAAAAGGACAAGTTGAGGCAGTAGCCCAGAAATCCAGGACTCTGCTGACACTATCTGGTAGGTCACTAGAGGAGAGAATATTATTTATATATTTTTATATATAATCACAAAGATTACAGCCAAAAGTGTAAAATAATTATGAAAGAGGAAAAGGGTTTCCATTTCTGGGACCCGAGAACTGAACAATAAAAATGCCATTCACAGTATTTTATATTACAGTCTTCTGTCTTCTCTCTCTCTCCAGCACATGGCTCTCCACTCTTGCCCCTGTCATACTGAGACTCAAAATAACCCATGAAACCCAAACCCAAACAAGCTGACTCAAGACAATTATTCTTCTTGTCTTTTTATAGCTTCAGGGAGACTTAGGTGGAGTTGGTTGCTAGCTATCACTCATTTATCCCTGCTTTCCTTCCACTTTCAGGTTGCCAAATACTAGGCTTCTTTCTCACCAAGCTTGCTGGGGCTGCATGCCATGTGCTAGGAGGGTTCCCAGGAACTTCGGAACTTCCCAGGTTTTTGTTGTGGGTGCCTGGATTTGCAACCTGCCTCTTGCTCTAGGCCTCTTGGCATTGCAGGTAGTGGGTGAGCCACCTACTCAGTGCTCAGCACTTGCTGGAGGTTACAGCATGAAGCTGCCATCACAGGAATTTTTGGCTACTCTGATGTAAAACAGCCAGGAGGGGCCAAAAGAGTGGCATGAATATAGGTTGAGACTCAAGAATGCTATGCTGCTGACCTTCCTCCTTTATCGGGCAGTGACAGCCCATTAATAACATCATGGGATGTTTTCTTGTCTGAAATTGTAGAGATTCAGAGAGTAATTGCCTAACCGAAAGTGTGTAATGCTATTCTAGATGCCCCAGGGCATCCCTCCCCAGCTCCAGCTGCAGCCTCTGGAAGGTAAGGGTCTCACAGGTGGCTGTCACATCCCTAGCTTCATGCAGGTGTCCTGAATGCCTGAAAGTGTTTCTAAGATAGACTATGAATCCTATGTTTGGGCACCTGAATCACTTACTGACTGTCAAAAGCAACTAAGGCTGAGGGAATATATGTCATTAAAACTGCTTTTAATGGAAAAATGTGTTTCTAAGCAAGCTCTTGCATTTTGCACTGTGTGCTTTCTGAGGGAAAGGTCAAATTTGAGGAAGTTGAATGCCACAAAATGTAAATATTTGTTGGAAACAAGAACTTCTGGTATTTGAGTTGTCACTGTAAATTTTCAGATTTCCATTGGCTAAGAGAAACAGACATTTTCCAAACTGCTCTATAACATGTCCTTCCCAGCAATGTCAATGCCAGCAGTGACTGCTGGCTGACACAGCCATGCCTGAGTCTCACTGCAACATGTTCCTCAATGCTGACCCAGATAACCTGTGCTGTTGAATAAATTACATAGGATAACATCATTATCTCCTTATTTGAGGTCTAAAACTCATATGTCTACGAAGGTTGGCATCTTTTCCATCTGCCACAGGTGAAGGAAAGAAGCAGCCTTCTCCAAAAGACAATTTTTTAAACTTAAAATAGATACATCAAATGAGCAGAAGGATCACTCTGTGCTATTTCTCTCTACCACCTGCAGAGGAATCTGCTGCTCTCTCTAGACTATAAAATCAGCAGGAACATACTGGTTTACACTCTGTATTTGTACAGTGAACAGCAAAACAGGGGTGGGCTATTGCCCTGTCTCAAAATATGCTAAAATGAGTTACTGACATTTTTTTTAGGCATAAATATAAGGTCTGTATTGCTATAAAAATAATAGCAATAAGTTCAGTCAACAGTATTGCCAAATGCAGCTGGCAGTGCAACTGCTTGCTAATGACTATACAGCAGGCCTTGTGATATTGGGTAGGAGTCTATCAAATACAGTTGCTGGAATCCGTTGCTTCCTTTTGGACCTGAGATGCCACAAATGGAATGAGAGGGGGAAAGGGAGATGGAGAGAGAGAGAGGAGAAAGAGAGAAAGGGAGAAAGGAGGTGGAAGAAAGAGAAAGAAAGAGAGAAAGAGAGAAAGAGAGAAAGAGAGAAAGAGAGAAAGAGAGAAGGAAGGAAGGAAGGAAGGAAGGGAGGAAGGGAGGAAGGGAGGAAGGGAGGAAGGGAGGGAGGGAGGGAGGGAGGGAGGGAGGAAAATCTGAATTTCCTTCACGTGTATTTAAGAGATTTTCAATCTCTCAAGTTCAGAAAATATTTTAACTTCTTGTGCAAGGCTCCTTTCCTTCTCAGACACTGCAGGTTTTCTTCTCATTCACTCAACCACCTATTTTTTTTAGCTTGATTGGACATGCATTTCCTTCCTGGCCTTTTCGCATATACTTATTCATCTGCACTGACCTTATTTTGACACTTAGCAAGTGACACACTTATGACACATGCACGCACACCTAGGACTGAAATGCATTCATATACATCCTCTTTGTAACTTCAGGATCCATACTGTCCTTGCTTACTACCAGAATTTATCACTGCAAAAAATATGCCCCGATGAAGCTCTTTCGCCTGTCCATTGAATCTAGATGTTTTAGTAACATAAATATGTTAAATATTAAACTATAAAAATATGGAAGGAAGTCTTTAATTCCTAAATCCCATATTTGGCTGTATTCTAACATGATGATGATTACTTTGCATTTTCAGTATTTTATCTTTTATATTTCAGTATCTTATTTAAATATCATAGTCCTTCAGTACTACAGCTGTTTGTGGTTCTTTGGCATGTGATGCAATGAGGTTATCTTGGCAAACTCTGACTGGGCCGGACTCCATATCTCAGAAACCACGGCTGTGACTGGCGCTGTTTAATCCCTAGATAACTATTTGAGCAAGTACTGAATGAGTATGGAACCTAGATCAGGGCTGAGCCATGCTGGCAGAGTGATAGAGGGAAACTTGTGCTGCATTTCCCATGCAGTACCTTTTAGTAAATAAATCAAGGACTTTAGCCTCCGGAGCTGACAATCCAGCGTCTTTTGCAAGTGGCTAAATAAATAAATAAAAATGTCTTTGATATCAGCCCTAGAACTGTGTATCATGTTGCTAACCTGAGACAGGCACAAGCCCTTTTCATATCTAAGAATGCATGTGATCCAATGGTTTCACATTTCTACTATCTCTTTTTCCTTTGCTCTGGGAAATGCCAACCTACTGCAAAATCAGTATTATAGAACTTACCCACTGCATGCCATGCTCTTGCCAAGACCCCAGACTCATTCACAGCACACTGCCTCTTTGTGCCTAACAAGCAACCCCACCCCATAAGTTGCAGGACTTGTCAGCCATGCTGATCTTTGCCTGTGACCCAGCTGTGTGCTAACTAGGATGGCTACTATGCCTTCTGCAGATAATAAAAAAAGTCAGGACTGTAGCCTCAGCTGGTAAAATAAAAGGCATTTGTGGAAAACATGCCCAGTTCTATAATGCTTCATTTCTGACAGCCTCCCAGAAGCCTTCTCTATACATGGAGAACTTCTAAGAAGGCTCTGAAAGAGATTTGTATTCCTGAAGAATATTTTAATGAAGAAAATTCTATAATTTACATTTTTTTTTACAATACTAGCTATAGGCCCCAAATAACAGCAGTAGTACTTGACATAGCTGTTTGGAAAATGGAATGAGGATGGGACAGGCATTCCTTGTTGTGAAACCCCTATTGTTCATTGGCTGTCCTTCAGCACAGTGCACAAACATGCTTCTTCACAACTCCTGCTAAAGAGATGCCATAGATATTCAGGATCTGTAGACTGTGCTTGGAGAGCTCTACTGACATTCAATCATACAAATAACAGAAAGCAAACTTTGCAAAATTCCTGAGAACAAGACTCCTACCCAGATGGTTGTTTTATATTGAATGCACTCTGTGGTTGTCCCATACGCTAAAAGCATGCTTAGGAAAAGAACAGTAACGTTGGGCCTGATGTTGTCCTTATCTATATAAACTCTGGAAGCCCTACCAGGAATCAGCTCCAGACTTCTACAGACAGCTTTTTCTTGTCATACATATAGGCTTTTCCCAAGTTATACATGCACATAATTCCAGAAGCATTTGGTCATTTTATCATGGAACACCACAGAAAGACAGGTTAGGTTTTCCTACGTGCTCTCTTACTTTGTTTTTCTCCTATCCATCCATCCATCCATCCATCCATCCATCCATCCATCCATCCCTCCCTTCCTCCATCCATCCCTCCCTCCCTCCCTCTCTCCCTCCCTCCCTCCCTCCCTCCCTCCCCCCCTTCTCTCCCTCTTTCGTTTCTTCCCTCTCTCCAGCTATCCATCATCTTCTCACCCTTCCTTTACTGTCCAGCTCTGGAAGAACCTTCAGGTAACCTGTCTGGCCATGGCTCACTGAATCGATGTATCAGGCAGCTTTTAAGATCTTAACAAAAATACTTTAGACAAGGAACTGTTATGGACATGTGAAGAATTTCACTTTTCCTGTATCTATGTAGCTGCTCTAGGCTCCTCTGCTTTGTATGAACTTTGCTGAGTTTTTCATTGCCAGATTTACCGTAACTAACAAATATTTATGTCTCAAAACTAAACCCAGAACATTCTGTATTGTCCTGTTCTGCAGTCAGTGCAATGGAATGACCCCACGTTGCTTTCCAAAAGAGATGCTTTTCCCACGATGTTTCATAGCAATTCCAGTCAAAGTTGGAGCAAGTGACATTTCTCTGCAGGTCATATGTCTGTCTCCTTTGTCTGCAAAACTATTTGCTGATGTATTTATTTTGCAATTTCCAATTCAGATATGCTTTCAAATGCTTTTCCCTCATGCTCCTCCTATTTTTGTGCAACAGGTCATTGTACCCTGTAGGATAACCAGATGGGTGCAATGACTGAGACTTCAGCTGGTGTAAATTGGCAGTGCCAATAAAGTCCTGTATTTGCACTTACACCAACACCTGTTATTTATTTTCTCACATATTAGCCTTAATACCCCTCTACTAATACAGCTAATTTTTCTCATATGGTCATTTTACCTTTTGTAGGAATTAAGCTCTTGTAATTTTATACTACCAAACACAGCAGCAGACCCGACTGTAACTAATCCAAATGTATTTGTAGGCAAATACTTACTTGACCATATATACTCATGTCTAAAGAAACACAGATCCAGCAATCATTTTCAGTCTCCATATACTTATGTCACATTTTCGCTCTCATGCACACACTTTATGTTCACAAAATTTCTGCTTTCAGACTGGCTGTCCTGATCTTTAAGGCATAAAGAGATAGGGCACTTTGCTCTGCCTTGGGCACTTGGCTGACCAAAGGCATTTATCTGATATTAGGGAAAGCTATTTTAATTTATTTGAAAAAACTCTTCTGTGCTTCTTGACCCAAAATTTGAGTTCAAGTACAGCAAAGTACCTATCTAAACCACAGACAAGGCAAGCAGCTCAGTAAGAATAAAAAGACTTTGCTTCTGTGTGACACAAACCAGTTGAATGATTTTAAAATTTATTGCTCATCTAAACCACAATGGGTCTCTGCTGCTGTAAATCTCCTCCTTTTACATTTTTAATATGTCTATTACAGACCTATATACTCTCCTCTGAGTTTATACATGTTTGGTGACACTGTTGTTCACAACATACCAGCACAAAGAAATCACAGTTATCACTAAAGACGCCACTGTAGTGAACAGTTACACATTCCATACTATCCAATCATTATTCTGGGAACTGTAATAGGATCTGCACTGAATCACTTCAGACTTTGTAGTATGGAAAGCTCTATCAAAGTCTTTGCAATAAAATACTAAGCCTGAGGAAGTGCAGTGTGCAAATGTTTTTAATAAATTGTCTTAATTATTTCATTCAAAGGATTCATTATTCATTTTTATTATTCATTATTAATGCAAAGGAAAAAGTTCAGTAATAGAATAATAATCAAGATGTTATAATTAATATATATGGTTTATAAAGGAAAATAACAGCGCTATTCTCCTATACCCCACCATATATGCAATACATGGTATACCCTCCACACGGCCAGGCCGCTCAAAGCCCTGTCCAACCTGGCCTTTAACACCAGCAGGGATGGGCATCCACAACTTCCCTGGGCAACCTGTTCCAGTGCCTCACCACCCTCACAGCGAAGAACTTGCTTCCTTAGATCTACCCTAAATCAACCCTTTTTCACTTTAAAGCCATCCCCCCTTGTCCTACCTCTACACGCCCTTGTAAAAAGTCACTCTCCAGATTTCTTGGAGGCTCCTTTAGGCACTGGAAGCTGCTCTAAGGTCTCCCTGGAACCTTCTCCTCTGCAGGCTGAACCCCAGTTCTGCCAGCCTGTCTCCATAAGACAGTTGCTCCAGCCCTCCGATAATTTTTGTGACCCTCCTCTGGACTTGTTCCAACAGGCCCGTGTCCTTATCGTGGGGGCCTCAGAGCTTGACACAGTACTGCACGTGAGGTTTGGCTTCGATGTGGGCAATCTTCTTGCTAGACCACGCTCTTTTCATCCGTTTCTGTGATCAAAACGTCTATCAGGGATACTGGAAAACCCTACACCGTAAACCATGCCCCGGTGGAAGCACAAGCCATGTACAAAACCTATCGCCATACGCCTCTTTTCATGCCGGTACCAGCCCCTCTCCGAAGGACGCGCAGCGCTGCGCAGGCTGAACAGGCGCACAACCAAGTTACTGCCAGCCTCCCCACCCGCCCCTCGCCGCAGGGCTCCCGAGCAGCGCCCTCCGGCGCTACCCGCCCCGCCGCGCGTTCCGAGGGAGCTCACGGAGCCACGCCCGGCCGTGAGGACGCAGCCGTCGGCAGAAGCGGCCCCCGGGCCAGGCCTGCCTCGGCGCTCCGCTCCGCACCGCGCCCGCCCCGTCAGCTGCTCGGCGGGGCCTGCGCAGGCTGCGCGGGGCGGGGATTGGCGCGGGAAGGGAGAAGATGGCGGAGGCCGAGTGAGTCTAGGGGCTGCGGCGGGTTCTGCGCGAAGGGAAAGGGTGGTTCGGCGTCAGGGCCCCAGGGCGCTGTTGAGGTAAAGGGGATTGAGCCGGGCTGGCAGCGGCTTTCCCCGGCCCTGTCCTCCCTGCGGGCGGGCGGCCGAGCCCCTGGCGGTTCCGCCGCCGGAGCCCTGCCTCGGGGTGGGGATAACGCCGGGCCCCGCCGCGGCTGAGCTGCAGCGGGCCGTCCGGCTGCCGGTGCTGCAGAGGTCGCGGTAGCTGCCGCCCGTTGTACCCGTGCGCAGCAGGAGGGAACGGTGGGAGCCGTTTCCCCCCGGCAGTGGGGCCGGGCCGGGTGCCTGCGGGCTGGGCTGTGCGAGGACGGGCCCGCTCCCCCCTCGCCGGAGTTGCTTAATGGGCCTGGCCTGGAGGTGCTAGCGCTGGCTTGAAGCTATCGGCTTGATGGCCGGGCGGGTCAGACTTCTCAGACCGGGGGATCCGGAGCAGGCCGCCCGGGAGAACCGCAGTTTCTGGTACCTGGAGAAGCTCGGTATTTTGCTTTTGGCCTTTCTTCGCTGAAGACAAATGGTTTCTTGTAATTTTACCGGTTTTGCCATTTCCTGCGTGGTTGCTTGAATAAATCTTCTCTTTCTTGGCCCTCACTATGCTTTGTTGTTCCTAATGTGTCTGTATTGTGTCAGAAGTTGTGAATCGCACACAACAGAAGGCTGTTCATGAGCATGGGGAGTGCTTGCAGGACGGATCTTTTAATTAGAAAACAGTTAAGTGACTAAGTGTTTTGAAAGTGTCTAGGGTCATAATTTAGTTGTTAACGTTTTGCGCAATGCCAGACATCGTGTGATTGCCTTATGAATGGTACATAATGCTCTTGCCTGCTATGTTAAAAAGCTTGGGTTGAAGCTGTGGGCCAGCGTGCAGGGGAAGTGCAGCTGAGGCTTTGTGACAGTGCCAACCATGTAGCTTTCAATGTGGTGTTACAGTTTTGAATATGTATTCCCAAGAGATGAAGGCTCAGAAGTAGTGTTGGTTCAATATGTGAACTATTCCCATTTGAGTGGAAACCCTCAGTAAAATACAAGCTTAAAGACAGAGAGAGATGGTCTCCATTGTCTGCAGGCATGCTAACCTTCCAGTCCAGAAGAAGGAGGTGATGTCATGCCTTTAAACTGAAAGAGTCTTTACTGTAAGGATGGTGAGGCACTGGAACAGGTTGACCAGAGAAGTTGTGGCTGACACATCCTTGGCAGTGTTCAAGGCTAGGTTGAACAGATCCTTGAGCAACCTGGTCTAGTGGAAGGTGTTCCTGTCCATTGCAGGGAGGGTGTAACTGCTTGATCTCTAAGGTCCATTCCAACTCAAACCATTTTATGTCTTCTTTAGAGATGTTAATTTCTGTTTTCAGGGAAGGTGACAGTAGTAAATACCTTTGTTGTGCTTGGGCATCATGAACACTGGCAGTCTGAGGCACTGAAGAATCTACCTGAGTGTCAGTCATCTTGCTCTGTTCCCCCATTGCTCTGTTTGTGGTATGTGAGAAGGTCTCAGAGCGAATGAGTGAAGTGAATTTGGAAATTGTGATAAGACAGATAGGAACAATATGTCTAGGGTGAAAAAACAGGCCAGAAACTACTGCATCATGCCATTTTGGGACCTTGCATTACTTGTTGGCGATTATAATATTTGAAGAATTACAAGAAGCAAAGTCTTGTTAGAGAGATCAAGAGATGCTGTAAAATGGGGAAATAATGGCTGTGTGGAAATTATTAATAGACTTCATCAGAGACAGGGATTTGGGCTGATATCACTCAGTATTGTAATTGATGACCTTCATGCACAAAACAGGATGCAGTAGTGATGTTTGCTGATGACCCAAAGCTGGGAACTGTTTGCAGGGCCAAAGAGGACTGAGATATCCTACAGGAAAAATGGAATTATGTTTGAGTGTCAGAATAAATAATACCTATGGGCTGAAATTTGGTGTGTGAGGTTTGGGGCTGCTACCAAGGAACAAGTTTTGTAATAGGGAAGAAAAGAGATTTGAATGTAGTAATGGATCACAGGATGTGAGGCACCACTTTATGACAGTGGAAACATAACTTGTCCTTGGTGCACAACACAAAAACTCATTTAAAGAGTTCACAAAAATGTGAACTTTATTGTACGAGTCAGAGAGATCCAAACCTGGGATTGTATACAACAGCTCTGGTCATGCATTTAAAAAAAAAAAGGGGGGGATGTGCAGACTTCAGCAAGTGCCAAGAGCTGTTGGGATAGTTAAGTAAGTGAAGAGTCAAGAGTTTAGCGTGATTCCACAGGTGAGATAAAGCTAAGAAGGGGTATAACAGTAGCATTAAAAAAAAACCATTATGTATGTTGTCCTGTAGATTTTGTAATTGGGACCTACAGTCTGCAATGCACCCTATTGGAAAAAAATATTGTAAATCCTGGGAATTCCTGTGATCATCTGGTGGGAAAAGCTCCCAGGGACAGGGGAGTCTCTCAGCTGCAGTAGTGATGTATTTGTGACTCTGTGCTTTCTTTCCTGGAGGCTAAATGTATTATCCAAGCTCTGCTGCCATGCCATCCGGAGGAGGAAAAAAAAAACAAACAAATCTGGAGCAGCACCTTTTTGCTTGAGGGAAGTGTGGTGTAGTGCCAGCCTTGATGCAGACATCTGTTTGGGATGAGTCAGGAAGCTGACTAAGAACCCAGATACTGTGGTTGCTCTCATTCCCCTCAAGACATGTTCATGATTACAAATAACACAGAGAATTGGCTGTGTAGAAGAGATCCTGTGTTCTGAGGATTCTGCAGGCCCTGAACTGCTAGTGGAAAGTTATGTGTAATCTGAGCTTTCTCTTTGTGTGTTTTGCTTCTTGAAACTTTTTCTGAATGATGAATGGCATCTTCTGTGCAGTTACCTGCAGTATCTTAACTAGCTTGCATGTATTTAACTTCCGTTTTGATTTTCAATCTGCAGAAGTGAATGCTGCATCCTCTGCGCTGCTGTTGCCCCTTCAGAGAGCTTCCTCGGGATCTGCTGAAGCCAGGGAGGAAGGGAGATGGGTGCGCTGTTTTGGCTCCCCTTGTGCCTGTAGGGCCATAAATAAGAGTTAACAAAAGCCTCCACCAGTTGGCAGTTTCAAATTTAAAAAAAGTCAGGGTTTTTTTTCTTAAGTTCCAGGTGGCTAAGCTGTCGCTCAGAACCGTTGTTATGTACATGAGTATGGCACTGAATCTGTGTATAACAAGACTCAATGGACAGGTTTTCTTAGAAAGGAGTGATTGTGATGTAAACTCTGCCATTCCTGTGGTGCCAGCAGAGTTACTCATGTAGGATGCTACCTAGTGCACGGGCAGAGGGAGCTCCTTTTCCTTTCACTCTCAGGTTCTTTTTGCCTGATTACAATTAGGGTTTGTGATAACATGAGGCAGTTTTCACCAAAAATGTTTTACTCTGGTAAACATTTTTCTGTATTGGGATAGCTTCCCTGGCATGCTGAGTTGTTTACTCTTATCTGGGGTTATGAAAATGGGTGTGCTGTGGGTTTGCTGAAATTCTGTCTTCATCCTAAAAAATATTTCTCGGATTTCACTTACCAGTTGAGAAATACTTCATGGCGTCTCTTCAGGGAGAGATCTGTGAACCTCTGTGGCTGACTTGAAACTAAAGGCTGTGTTTACTTCCTTCTGAATTATATAATTTCCAGTTGTCCCTTAAAGAAGGGGAGAAAAACTATTGTTACTGCAAAGCTAACATTTCCTCCATCTGATACTGGTCTCATTTCTTCACCTCTTCTCTGCGGTTTCACATTCCTAACCTTCCCATCCCCCATGTTTCCTCCTCATCTGCCTCTCTCATACACAAAGCTATTTGTAAAACCTGTTTTCTTTGTAAGGCAGTTAAGCAGCTATGATTGGTTCTGCTCTCAAAATGACTAATTGCCTCCTGAGAAATTTCAGGAAAATATAATAGTAATTTTTTTAACCAAATCTCCAGTTCATTCAAGAGAAATACATTTAATGTTTCTTATATCTGCATTTTCACCTTTTTTTTAATTATTTTTCAGGGTTTGGGTGTCTCCTAACTGACGAGTCAAAACACTGCTTGCAAGTGAACCCTCCTCAGTCAGCCTGTTGGATGTCTCTGAGAACATAAGAAGTCATGGCAGAAAATGGTGCAATGCCAACCTTGCCAAAAAAGTGTGGCCCATACATTTCATCTGTAACCAGTCGTGGCATGAATTTGGTAATTCGTGGTATAGTGCTGTTTTTTATTGGCGTATTTCTTGCATTAGTATTAAACTTGCTTCAGATCCAGAGAAACGTTACTCTCTTCCCTCCTGATGTGATCACAAGCATCTTCTCCTCAGCTTGGTGGGTACCACCTTGCTGTGGCACAGCGTCAGGTAAGTTCAGTTGTCTATGTATACCTGGCATGGAGAGGAAAGGGTGGAAAGCTCATTATATAGTTAGAAAAAGCTGTATGAAAGGTGTGGAAGATAAAAATTTCTCTTCCAGCATTGCTGCCTTTTTCAAGCTATTACTGTCATAGAATCATAGAATAGTTAGGGTTGGAAAGGACCTTAAGATCATCTAGTTCCAGCCTGCCTGCTATGGACAGAGATACCTCACACTAAACCATGTCACCCAAGGCTTTGTTCAACCTGGCCTTGAACACCACCAGGGATGGAACATTCACAACTTCCTTGGGCAACCCATTCCAGTGCCTCACCACCCTTACAGTAAAGAACTTCTTCCTTATATCCAGTATAAACTTTCCCTGTTTAAGTTTAATCTGTTACCCCTTGTTTTATCACTACCGTCCCTAATGAAGAGTTCTTCAGCATCCTTATAGGCGCCCTTCATACTGGAAGGCTGCTATGAGATCTCCACACAGCCTTCTTCAGGCTGAACACTCCCAACTTTCTCAGCCTGTCTACAGGAGGTGATCATCCTTGTGGCCCTCCTCTGGCCTTGTTCCAACAGTTCCATGTCCTTTTTATGTTGAGAACACCAGAACTGTACGCAATACTCTAAGTGAGGTCTCATAAGAGTAGCGTAGATGGGCAGGATCACCTCCTTTGACCTGCTGGTCACGCTATCCTTCTGATCTCCCCATGTATACACAAGTGTGCATGCATGTGTCCAGAAATTGTTCTGCCGACTTGTTTTACTGTAGTATTATTAACAGAGCATAACCTTTGTTATTTCTGCTGGGCTAGAGTACAAGTTTAGCAGACTTTAGAAGGTGGTGCCATTTGTAATTCTGAGACTGGATTACAGAAGTGTGCTCTACATGCAGCCCTTTAAAATACCGTGGATGTCTCAGTTTGTGCAGCATACTACCCTTTTTTGAGTACAGCAAACAACTATGAGCAGTGTTCCCTTTTGTGGCTCAGCTTTCCTTTTGTTGCTCATTCCAGTTCGAGGTGTAGCTTTAGCTCAGTAAAGCTGGAATACCTGACTGTGTCTCAGGGAGTTGAGGCCAGGTGTGCAGTTTTTGGTTGTAGGGGCACATTGTAGAACAGAGCACCTCAGTTACATTCATGTACCAAGTCAGATGATGTGAACATGCTCCATTTTTCCCATGACCATGTGGGGAATTGAGGCTTTTGTGTGTTTAGCAAGTTTAAGTGAGATGTCTGCAGTAGGCAGTAAGAAATACCTCTTCTTTCATTTTCAAGTATCAAGTATTCCGTGTTATAAGCCTGAGGGAATTTGGATTTCTACTTAGTCCTGAAGATCATTGATCCCATGGGAGCAGTTTATCGCTTTACTAAGGGAATATTCTTAGCAGGCAGTACCAGAGGACTCTGCTTTAACAAATGTTTACAGTGAAGGTGGTATCTTTCTAGAGGTCAGTGTCAGTAAGATTGAGCAGCTCAGGTTTCTGGTCAGTATGGTCAATAAACTAGCTTTGAGTGGCATCACTGTTTTGCTAATGGTAATACTTAAGCCTATTTTTTTTCCTAGTCATCTGACTACTTTCCTTGTGATACTTTGTTGAAACACTACACCCCAGATGTCATGAGGAGCTTAACTTGAAAAGAAACCCTCCAAATATCTCTCTGAATATGTCAGTTTTGTTCTGTGGAAATGCATTTGGCATGTTATGGTGGGAGTTACATACCTGCTTTATCTGCTAGTTGTCTTCGTCCTGTTTTGGTTGTCTTGCTGAGATTGTTGGTTAGGTTTTGGTCTGCACCCTGCATTTGCTGCATTTTTCTTTTATACTTTAAACTGATTGCCTTGACAAACATGTCTGGTAAATGGTTGATCTTTTATGTGCGGAGTAATGGGTTGAAATGACAGAATCCTAAGTTGCAGGAGCAACACATAAGGTTTACAAAGTGCACTGTATTGTTTGCACCGTCGCCTATTTGCAGCAGACTGCACCTTATTCTCCCTTGGGTTGTCTGAGAACACTGTCTGCAGCTGTGGTATCAGGTAGTCCTGACAGCCAGATCTTGCCATCATCTCAGAAGAAACTTGTGGGCCTTTCTGGTTCTGATGGATTGGTGGTTTTGTTAGAAGGAGTAGATATGGCTTATAGTTAGTCACCTGCTTAGGCATTTGCACTACTTGATTTTAAGCCACCTGATTTAAAGATATTACTGCGTTAACTGGCTTTTCCCAGCAGGAATGATCCCATTGAGGTGTTCAAGTTCGTTCTTTTTCATTATCAGTCTTCTCTGTTTTCTGATCTTCTCTGCTAGCATACATACAGGGAACCTCTTTTTCTTGCCATTTTCTTACCGTTCACACCTGCACAGCCTTCCTGAAATTGACATGAACATATAGTTAATTATTATGAACAGAATAAAGGTATTTTTCATATTTATAATCAGTGGTGATCAAGGCTACTTTTAGAGAAGTCCTTTCATCTGTCACTGTTATTAGTCATCAATTTGGCGCAATGCCTTTGCCAAGAAAGTTGCTCAGGGAGTTTTTTTCCTCCAGCTTTACTGGTGATTTATTTCTCAAATCCTGGAGATTAGTTTCCTCTCTAGCAGAATAAAGAGCATTTGCAATAACAAATTTCCAAAAGGATGCCAGGCTGAGGGCACTGGATTCCATGTCAGTAACTCAGTCTTTGCCCCACTCCTGCAGCACCAGTTTTAAGTGCCAGTGTTATTTCTTAGTGATGCTGGTAACGGTCTTTTTAGCTGCAGTTGCAGTAGAGAACACATTTATGAAGAAATGATCAAAGAGCATAGCAATTCCCTGGGGTTGAAAGTCCTATTTGCTTTCTGTATTCTGTATCCTGGATTGTGTTGATAACTTCCTTCTCCAAGTGATTTAGGAGCCAAGGAGGAGATGTGTTATGTTGGACCTTGTTCTCACCAACAGGGAGAGGCAGGTAAGGAATGTTAATTCTGTGTGAAGCTCAAGAACTGCCTTGGCTGCAGTGACCGTGACATTGTAGAGTTCAAGATCCTTAGGTCAGCGAGGAGGGCACACAGCAAGCTCACTACTCTGGGCTCAGGAAGGCAGACTTTGGCATCAGGGATGTGCTTGGTAGAGTACAATGGGATAAAGTCCTGGAGAGAAGAGAAGCACAAGGAAGCTGGTTAATATTCAAGGATCACCTCCTCCAAGCTCAGGAGCAATGCATCCTGGCAAAAAGGAAGTCAAGCAAGAATACCAGGAGGCCTGTGTGGATGAACAAGGAGCTCCTGGATAAACTCCAGCACAAAAGGAAGCCTGCAGAGGAAGGCAGCAAGGACAGGTCACCTGTGAGGAGCACAGAGAAATTGATTAGCCAGGGATCAAGTTAGGAAGGCTAATGCTCTGATAAAGTTTAATCTGGCTAGGGATGTCAAGGGCAGCAAGAAAAGCTTCTCTAGGTACACTGGAAATAAAAAGAAGACTAGGGAAAATGTGGTCCCTCTGTGGAATGAAACGGGAGCCTTGTTTACCTGGGATATGGAGAGGCTGAGGTACTCCATAAACTTTTTGCTTCAGTCTTCATCGGCAAGTACTGCAGCCACACTGCCAGAGTTGCTGAAGGCAAAGTCAGGGACTGAGAGAGTGAGGAGCCACCTACTGTAGGAGAATTGCAGGTTTGAGACCATGTAAGGACCCTGAAAGTATACAATTCTATGGGACCCGATGAAATGCATCCATGGGTCCTGAGTGAACTGGTGGATGAAGTGACTAAGCCACTATCAATATCAGAGAAGTTGTGGCAGTCTAGTGAAGTTCCCACTGACTGGAAAAGGAGAAACATGACAGGATTATGTTGGGGGTGGTTAAGGGAAGAGCAGCTGATATCATCCATCATCATGGACTTGCGCAAAATGTTTGGCATTGTCCCACACGACATCCTTGTCTCTAAGCTGCTCTTGTGGGGCCCCACCTTCAGTACTGTGTTCAGTTCTGGGGCCCCCAACATGAGGAGGACATGACCCTTTTGGAGCAAGTCCAGAGGAGGGCTACAAAGATGATCAGAGGGCAGGAGTACCTCTCCTATGGAGACAGGCTGAGAGAGCTGGGTTTGTTCAGCTGGGTTTGTTCAGCCTGTAGAGGAGAAGGTTCCAGGGAGACCTTAGAGCATCTTCCAGTACCTAAAGGGGCCTGCAAGAAATCTGGAGAGTGACTTTTTACAACAGCTTGTAGAGGTAGGACAAGGGGGAATGGCTTTAAAGTGAAAGAGGGTGAATTTAGGGTAGATCTAAGGAAGCAAGTTCTTCACTGTGAGGGTGGTGAGGCACTGGAACAGGTTGCCCAGAGAACCTGTGGCTGCCCCATCCCTGGCAGTGTTCAAGGCCAGGTTGGATAGGTCTTTGAGCAGCCTGGTCTAGTGGAAGGTGTCTTTGCCCCAT